>NC_085052.1:25137738-25791481 GCF_963662255.1 Cinclus cinclus
GGAGAAGGGGCCTTGGCTGGGATGTACAGGTGATCATTTTGCTGTCAGGAGACAGAGCTATCACTGAGATGATTAAGATCCATTGCTGATGCTCAGGAAAAATAATTTGCAGAACAACCCAGAGTTACTTACTGCTAGCCTGTCCTCCTTTGATCTGGCAAATCTCTATCTTCCCTTTGCCATAGGCATTGGGGTTTTCAGCACCCTATGCGAAGATCTAGGCTGTTTAAGAAAGTATAAGCATCACAGCCTTGAAAACACCCAGGTAAATTTCAGTTTTCCACTCCCTCTAAAATAAACCTTCAGGTTGGTACTTTGTATGTCACAGTACCCAGAGACCCAGCCAGCTCTGTCAGGCGAGAGAAGCTGCAGAGATGTCCAAGTGTAACTGTGTTTGTCAAGGGCCAACTAGTATTTGAGCACAGGAGAAAAATAATGTTCATGAGGCTTAAATGAAAGCTGAGGGCCAATAGAGGGTTTATAAATAGAGGGAATGTGAATAAGAACAAAATTTTGGCCAAATTCTAAATTGAGAAACAAGATAAAGAGAGGACTGGTAAAGAGATCAAGGGACAAAGCTAAATTTGGGGACTCAGTTGAACTCTCTCTGCTTGAGACTTTCCTATTATTGCCCCAAGATGACTAAAAAAAATGATCAGAGTAGCATAAATTGTGACCATAAATTGTGACCATAACATATCCACGTTATTTCCAAAAATTACCACACTGTTATTTTTCCCATAAGACCGCATAGCACTACAGACACTGGATGTAGTGCATAATTATATATAAATGTGACATGGGACATATGTTCCAAGGGCAAAATGTGGCTGTCATTTTCTGACTGTGTTACATCAGAAAGAACCCCAACTGGTTTAACCTGATGTAGGTGCCTTCACATTGATGGAGATGTACTCAATTGCATCAGCCATGGATTTGTTCTGAGGTAACAAGTTAATGCAGAAGAGTATCAAACTACAAAGTTCTCATTTATGACCTTTTTATCCTCTGCTGTACATGAATACAGACCTGAAAAGCCTTATTACAGCAAAAAGTACAGGCCACCAAATTGACTTCTAAAACAAATACACTTTCTAGGACATCAAATACCCCATTGTGCCCTGGTCTCACTTGAGGGAACAGTTGCTGTTGACATAAGGTGTATGTTTATGGTGGATGAATATTTGTTTTCAATAAAATTGAACTAATCTCTGCTGACCATACATAAAGTTTAGCAAATAACTGTCCACTCTTTGCTTAAGCAATTCCATATATTGCATCAGATGATGGAAAGGGGTGGGAGGCAGGGGCAAATTGGTGACTTTTCCATGTACACCTGCTGGGACCACTATAAAAAGGCTCTAAGATAGGCTGCTTAGGGATATTCCTGTCATGGTTGACAGTCTTAGAGTACCCCATATGTGCAGGACAGTTTCACAGAGCCCATAAAGATATGGAACTTGAGAAGCAGCTATGCATTCTTATCCATATGTGAAACTTGAGTCTGTCAGAGAGACAGTAGTGTCTCCAAAGGAATACTGAAAGAAATTCAGATGAAAAGGAGCAGCAACCACAAACCTCACTGCCTTCCTCCACACACCCTGCAAAAGCACATAAACTCCTGTTGGAAGCACTCTAGTGACAGCAGTTCTACAGTCTGTATGGACAAAGTCCAGTAGAAATGAAGTAGAAAAAGCACCCCGCTACAAATAACTTCTCTAGTAAGATTAACACCAAGTGAATTCTTCTTTAGGCTTTTAAGACATCTCAAATGAAAATATTATCCTTTTTAGACTTTTACCAGAGCTGGCTTCTTACCTGGATGCCCTTCTCCCACAGACTCCGATGTGAACATGAAAGCCCCTTCATCATCAAGCGTGTAATCACATAAACCATCCACTGGCCCATTCATGGCTGTGATGCTGCTCCTGATGGATTGCTACAAACGGTGGTTGAAGAGCTCTACCTTTAGTGCCTTCTGTTTAAGAAGGCTCTTTATCAGCAGGACTATTCGCTGTCTTCACTTATTACCTCTTTGGCTGACTTGATTTTTTCAGTGTGTGAAAGCAGCATGTGCCTGCATCCGTGCCTGCATGCAAGGAGCATGCATGTGCCTGAAGTCTGTATCCCTACCTAGCCTGATCTGTCAGTGCCTGAGCTGCTCCTATATATGGAAAAGTGAAAGTGCCCAGACAATCATGTGAGGAAAATGGAAGAGCCCATTTCTTGGCAGGGGAGTTAGTTAACTTTAGGGTACTTCACTAATTAACTCAGTTCTTGGAAGCACTCTGCATACAACCTGTGCAAGACTGGCTACCTTAGCAGCTCCACTGAGCATGAAGTAATGCAGGACTGCTAGTGACAGCTCAGCTCAGCTGCTTTTCTCTTTGGCTCTCCCCTGATTCTGGGATCTATGGTGTACTTCCAATTCTGTGTTGTGGTTTTGCAGGGATAGATATAAAATGTATAAATGCACATCTTTCCTAGTGAAAGACAAGAAGAAGTTTGGTCTGCATCATATAACCGTATTTTCCTTTTACTTTTTCATCTCGAGAAAACTGGAATTCCCTGATGAATTGATTTTTTACTTTCATTCATTTTTTGTGCACATTTGAGAGACAAAACATCTGATAAGATCTAGCACCACGGCTGCTTCACAGTCTGCTACACAGGGCTCACTCTTCAGCCTTTGCTTTTCTTTTCCCTTGTCCTTTCTTCTACTAATTCAGGTCTGTTTGAATCACATTTTTGTATCATATTCCCATATTATATTCCATAACTCTTAGAAATACAGTAACTGCCACATATCAGAACTCAGTGATCAGTTCTGCTGCAGAGAATTTCTTCTAGTCAGATGACTCATGTCTGGAATATGCTGATGGTATGTCAGGTATGAAGGCAGAGGGCATTCGGTGGGTATTCGTGTCTTTATAAAACACAAGTAAATATACCCATGGGACAGATCCACAAGTGCCCCATTATATATAGGTGTATTTTTCCTTATTTCCTTTACAGAAACCATTATAGTCTCAATCTCTGACCAAAGCACTGGTCTACTAAAGAAATTAATTCCTTATCACTCTAATTCTTATCACAAAGTTTAAAAACTTAGTTAACTTCAAACCCTTAGCCATTAATATAATTATTATAATTATTAAAAAATCCCCAAGATGGTTCCTTGGATTCAAATTTCTGCTACATATTTATGTAAGAATTCATCAGAATTTTCACTTTCTGCCTACATTCCTGAAAACAATAACCAGTACCTGTGAATGTTCACCAGTAATCTCCTGCAGCACTGGCCCCTCTCCAATTATCATTGACATGGAATCTTTAATTTCAAATATTCTTCCTTGTTTTTCTATTGTACAGAATTCATCTTATGGAATGATAAGCACTGCTTGCATTTTAAAAATTCCACAAATTCACACATCAGATACACATTATGAGGAACAGACTTCTCTGGAGTAAACTGTGGTCACCCCACTAACATGAAGATACTATCCAGCCTGAATAAATTACAGATTAACATCACTCAGAAAAATAGAATTAAAAAAAAAAAATAAAAAAAAAGAAAGTAAGACCAAAGAGTAACTAACCATATTAAGCCTAGTTAATCTGTAACATTCAAAAATTATATTAACTCTTAAAGTAAAATAATACCGGTGATAAACACTCATTCTTAAATGCAAATGTTCTCTTCTTCCTTATGGAGGCACTACAAGACACAATGAACGAAATGAATGAAAGAAAAACCACTTTCTGTATATGTTAAGAGTTTTCTTTCCAATTCCACAAACAATCACCCAACAAAAGCATACAAGACTGATTATCATCAGCCTGTGAGTTCCACTCTCTCTTGCTTTTGGTTTTGCTTTTTCTTGGTTTTCAATGCCACTTAAGGAGAGTAAATGTACTTTTGGAATCAGCATTCATGGTTTTATGGTAACACTTCAGGAGAACGCAGGCCTCTCACATAATCCTCTTATCACATATTTTAAAAAAACAAACAAAACAAAACAAACCACAAGCTCTTAAAATGCTGAAGAGCACAAGTATTTGACATACATGAGAAATGAGTTTGCAGGACCATTGTTTATTTTCACAGTTCTTTTGGACTTGCTTCTGTCTAGTTAAATGCATTGGTCCTTGTGACCTTTGGAGGGTCACCCTTCATTAAAAACCCTCACAGGTACTAGTACTCCAGAAATATTGCTCAGCTGCATTTCACATTAACTTGTGTAAAACCTCCAATCTGAACTTCTTCCAGCTGTACTTTTACTATCAAGAGCAATACATTTGTTTTATGGCCATGAAGCACCTCAGCAGGTTCTCTTCTAGGACAACTGTGACCAATGCTAAAGCATTGTAGGGTTATGTAATGTTTAATTTGGCTTCTCTTCCCAGACAATTTGACTTTTTAAATATTTGTAAAAAGGCAAGATAGTGTTTTACCATCGTGTCTTTTTAGCATAGCACTTCTGCTTATGAGAAAAAAAAGGATGATCCTAAGAGAATGATTGATACCAGCATTTTCCCTTATTCCATTTTATTGATAATGACTCATCACTCAATGTAACAGTATTCCAAATTTTTTGTTAACTTTATTGCCATACTCACATGGACTGAGTCATAACAAAGTTTCTCTGTAAATCTCTTTATAATTCATGCATTGTCCATCATTGTATTATCTTTTGATCATATTCTATGATCTTTACTAAGAAGGTATCTACTGATAAAATCTTCCAAATCAGTGTGACTCCTTTGCTTTGAAATGAGGCTAAAGACAGGAAAAAAAATGATGCAAAAACAACCGTGTCCCTCTGCATTTCTCTGTATTGTCTACAATGTCAATTGAAATTACTGTTTCAATTGGAATAGCAATGTGAATCTTTCTATTGACTGTAAGAGTCTTCATATTTGGCGCCATCCTATAGTTTTGGTGATTTTACTCACAGCAGTTCTGGAAGACCACCCCTCTTCTAGTTCATATAACAAAGGCTGACCAGAAGGCAGAGATTTACTGCAGCCTTGAGAAAGCCCTGGAAGTTAGTGAACAAGACTTAACTGAAAAAACTTATGAATGATTGCTATTGATGATGCTGATTCTCTGAAAAGATGACCGATCAATTGTCTTGACCCTAGACCTCACATTCTCATCAGATTGTTTTACTTGCTCATTTTCTCCTTTTCTACATTTATCTGCCTTTCTCCCCTTCCCTCTTTTTGTCTTGCTTATATCCATTTAGGTAAAAGTCATTTCCCTTTCTTCTTGTTTTCTTTTTCTCCTTTTACTTGCATGTTTCCATCTCCTTTTTTTTTGTCACTACTGAGATCCCATTCAGGTTATAAACCACTGAAAATGGAGCCTACATGGGTGAATGCTATCTGTAGAAGTGAGAAAACAAGTCTGACTACTAAATAACAGAAAAAACATGAGGACAGCAGAAGGGGAAAGAAGAAAGCAAGTATCTCTAAGACTTAGACGTCCTCATTTCAGCTGCAGAAGAAACAAGTTTGCCCAGGAAGCAGCACAGGCTCCTTCACTCATAGGGTTTCACCACCACGGTAACTTTTTAGTGACTTCTTTTGAGTGAGCATTGTATCAAGAACTTGGAACAACTTCTGCATTACTAGAATGATTGATGGGAAGACCATTTAATGACCTGTGCAACTTCTCTCTCTTATCACAGCGTCCAAATGTTAAGGATAATGACTTGATGTGTAGAGGTCACACACTTTTACTACAGTAACTTAAAATTAAAATTCTACTAGATTAAAGAACCAAAACATGGTTAAGTGTAGCAACATACAGGAATACTTCATGGATACAGATAACATGTAGGAAAAGTGTTTTCCTAAATGCTTCTGTTTTGTTCTCTCACCTTTATCTTCAGATATGATTTTACCAAGTTAACTGTTTAACAGGCTAATAGTTTAAATTTCTTATTTGGCTATTTTTTCCCCACTTCATACAAGGAATTTACTCCTAATTAATGCCTGTGGAAGCAATTTTTCAGGCATTTACAAAAAACACTTTAATACAGGTTTCATTATTGCTGTTTACTATTAGTAGTTTGTATTATACAAATAATGTGTTTTCAAGGAATTACTGCAGTCCATCTTTTTTTCCTATTGGAAATGAGCAATAAATTCTGCAAGCCTCAGGGGAATATCCTTGAGGGCTTTTTGGTTGGTTAGTGAAAAGCCTTGACTTAGCCTGTACGTTTTGGTTAGGGGGAGGTAGTTGTTTTGGTTTGGTTTTAGAGTTAACAGAAGGAAGATTTGTTAAGATGTGTTTATTTCCTTTGCATGAAGAATGACAAACCTGATCAAAGCAATAGAGTTTGAACATGGGGAATTCAAAACTCGCTTCCCACCTGCTTCAGAACTCTCACCCCTATCTAGTATTATCTGAAACTGAGAGTGGCTCAAGGCCTCTCCAAATGTGCAGGTGTAGATTTCACTGGCCCATAAACATCTAGGGTAAAATAAATACTGCAGAGCAGAAAAAAAATGTTGTGATTGTAAAAGGAAAGAAGGCAGTGTGTGCCCTGAGATGGGTGTTTGTCACCCAGCATTTTTTCTTTCATCTCACCTTTCACCTTCTCTGGACTGGACTATGGGACCTCCTGCACATGACCATGGGCATTTCACTCTGGAAGGCTTTTATGAGTTTTGAGTAAATGCCAATTCCAGTCAGAGCAATTTCTTGGTGTGCAGTCTTTGTAATTCATTCCACAGTAACTTCAGATTCAGAGAGATCATTTGCTGCATCTCCCATCTTCCATCCCTGCCATTTCCTAAGAAGTCTTTCCAGACTCTTCCATTACTAGTATCAGTGAAAATAATTAATTTTGCTTCTCTACCCTATGCTTGTTTTTGCATCTGTGTGACCTCTGTGTGAAATTCTCTATTCCAATACCTCACTGAATCAGAATGTTTGAAGCTGGACAGTCTGTATTCCAACCTTCTGCTCAAAGCAGGACCAACCTGAACAGGTTGCTCATGGCCATGTTATAAAGTAATATGTGCCAGGTCTTTCAATGTGAAGTGGCAACTTCTAGTGTCTCAGGAAATAATTAAAGCTACACTGGGGCTAAAATGGGCTTTTATTAAAATATATCTTGGTATGAATTTCACTGGGAGCATTATTTCTTTAAAACTAAGCAGAAATGAATATAAATTAATTTTCTATTTATTCACCTAATAAAAGTACTAGCAGTTCATGGCTCAACCCTGAGATAATGATAAATGTAAAAGTCACTTTTCTAATAATTCTTCATAAATAAGCCTTGTTGTAGCAGAAATGGTGCAAAAATAGCTAGATTAGGCACAATTTTCCATTTACTGATTGGTTACTATTGCTTCATTTAAACAGCATTAACTGGTACATAATTAGTTCTGCCTTTAGACTTTGGCAATTTTCCTGTTTAAATTATAAGCTCTGTAGAGAAATGCACAAGCATTTGTTTATGTTACATGCTTATGTGAAGGCCTGTTACAACAGAATCAGAAGTTCTTTGTATCCTTCACAAATGATGAGAAGGTAGAAGGGAAGGAATAGAGCCCTGTTCCATATTCTCACACAATTAAGAGTTTCAGTTTGCAAACGTAGCAGTGTACAACCTACAGATACAGCATTTTACTCCAATGCCCCTATAGTAAATTAAGCCATTTATTGTTAAGATTATGCCTTAGACAGGTATGGAAAAGTCTTCAATTAGAAAAGGTCTCCCTTTAACCTTACAAAAAGGATTTTTTATTTTACTGGATGTTTTTTCCAGCTGCTATGGTCAGTTGTTTGGACAGGGAAAGATTGTCATCTGACATATAACAAAGCACAACCCTTAATTTCAATGGCACGGGGTGTGACCACCCATGAGATCCACAGGCAGCCACAGTTCCTTTCTGTGGGAGTAGTTAGGGCTCTCTGCTGTGAATGACAGGACTGATCACCTGGCCAGACTAAACCCCATTACGGCCACAGATCTGTATCTCAACTTGGCTAGGGAACTTCAGCTGGCTTCCAGCAGCTTGGGCTCTGCCTTCCCGTGTCTTGTGACATTATTAGTGTATATATGTAAACCATTAGGATTTCCTCAGTACCTTAGGAAAGAGACTGATGCATTTAAACAGCTATTACCCAAGAGTTTTTGCTGCAGTGTTTCATAGATGTTTACAGTACAGGTGGTCTTTGGACTTTGAAACAAATATTGACTTTAGTACACGAAGTCAGGTTTCAGAAACCTATCTGCAAGAACAGTTGTGGAATTTTGTTAATTCTGGCTTCCTGACAAGGAACATTAGGTTAAATTCAGACACATTTGACTTTTTCGAGATATAACGCCAGAAGATACTTCTTCATCTGGTATAAAACTGTAGTTACTCCTCTGGACCAAAACCCTTTACAGGTCTTCCCTATGGGTATTATATGTGAAACAACAACCAGTATTTGAAGATGCACCTCTTCTATGCTTGCAGTGAAAATATTTACATACTTCAGCTGCTTGATACAGGCAAACATCTACTCAAACACTCAGCAGTAATCTAGTAAATAATGCATAGCATAATTTTACATGCATTTTGCATGACTGAAAATAACTACACAATGCTGTGAGCTCAAGAATTAGGCTTGTATGGCCATCAGGAGCAAAAGATACTGCACACATCCAATGTACATTTTAGCCATGACTCCTATCCGTGGTTATTCACAGTCTTTTCAGAAATTCTCCCACTGTCACTGCTACAGAGTTCTACTGGTGCTGTGAGGTCTGCAGGAAACTCATAACTAAATCAACTGATTGGTGAAATCTTTCATAGATTCTCCAACATTGACCTTGTTACTACAGCTGATTCAGACTGGGAAGGTTGCCACTTAAGTAGAAATTTCGCATAGTTCACCTGAGCAAATATATTAGCAACCAGCAAAGATTATTATCTTTCATCTGTGCCTGAAAGATTTCACTGCAGTTGGTCATTTAGCAGTTTGGGATAAGGTCTGAACAAAAAACACAGCCAAAATTATTCTTAGATATCCATCTAAACAGGGGATATTAAATAATGGATTAAGGGTACGTAGGATCAACTCACACAACTATATAAACAATACTATACCAAAATTCATACAGCAATCACAACACATCAATATTTTTAGATTCCTGTTAACAGATAGAATATGGAATGGAAAATGGATCTCATCAAAAGATCCTTAGGCTTATAGACATAGTTGCCTTCTCACAGTTTCATTATTATACACTTCCTCTTTTTTTTCCTTCCAAGTCCTTAACCCTGAAACAAACTAAAAAACTCAAGACTTGTGATGTGTTACAATCTTGCTTTGAGCCTTAGCAACAAGAACACTTTTAGCAATGAGAAATATTAGTACCTGGAGTGCTGCATCTCACCTAAATCTCATGTTATACTAAAACATGAAAAATTACTCAAAGGAACAAAAAAAGCCCCCAAAAACCTCCTGAATATGATCAGTGCTTGCAATGTGAATTAAGACTATAAGCTTCAAAATTTTATTCTTAAGGTTTAAGATCAAAAACATTTTCATTTTTGCAATGGACAGTATCCAAGTTATGCAGAAATCTCAGTACTCCAGAAAATAAACCAGCAACATTAGATCATCTCAAGGAAAGAGACAGTTTTAGTCCTTTAAGTGGAAACTGAAGCCTGCAGCTCTACTAGGCAGGGAAAGAGAAGGACAAACCTGTTCTCTTTGCCATCCTAAACCCTGCCTTACATAGGTATATAGGCTCCCCACAGGTAATAGCTCATAGCTAAACGTGTGGAAGAGTTGCTCTTAGGGTGTATTTCTAGCTTTCTTCTCCTCCAATATTTTCTTACCCCTTGATTCTTCCCTTCTTCGAGGTTTTCCTACTAATCAATTTAAGTAGCACCTAAATTTCCCACATTTATAACAATAACCAATTCAATTTCTATGCAGCAGATTCTTTACTGTTTCTTGACAGGAGGTTGACAGCTTACAGGTTTCCTGCTGCTGCTTCTTTTTTATGTCCACAATCTGTGTTGCTTGTAATTAAACACCAGTGATGCCTTTGGCCTCTCAACAGTTTGGTAAGTCAGCCAGAAAACAAATCACAGCAGACCTGCCACAATCAAAACCTATCAACTACTCCTATTGACTCTGAGAAGAAAAAACATTTGACTCACACATATTAGAAAGTTTGGCCAGTGAAGTGAAGTATCTGATTTTCTGCTTTTGAAAACTGCAGAAAATTGAAATGAGCACCAAGCATTAGCCAACTCCTCTCAGGTATCCTCTTTTCTGTGTTTTTAGGAATCTTGGCTAATGAGAAAACTAATGGCAAGTTTATACTGCAGTTTATTGTTAAATTCTTCCCAATTGCTACCAATGGCTTAGAATCCCAAAAGCAACAGTCAGAGGTTTTGGGTAATCAGTTCTAGTTTGTGCCCTCTCCACCTCTGCAGTACCATAAAACATGTCACTGGGATTCTGTAAGTCTTTAGAGGCAAGGTCAGCAAGGTTATTTCAATGTGTAATTACTTTAAAGACACATACAGATATTCCCACGCAGTTGGCATGAGTATTTTACTAGGACTCAAGCTGGATTCATACCAGCATGAATTCAGTATGCACAGACCTGATCTCCTTAGAAACTAAAATATGAAATTCATTTCCAGATTTTGAGTTCACAAATATGTGAACCTATCCAAAACTACACATTTCATTTTTATGGTGTTTATAACAATGAAATACTGTAAGCAATAAAAAATTATTTTACTTAAAACTAGGAATTTACTTATCCTACCAAACAAACCAAAAATTGAGAGAAGTCAATTGATCTTTCCCTTAAGGTTAGACAGCCCTTTGATTTAAAGAAGTATGGAAAAGAATATTGGTGTACTGCTGCCAGCTGTATGAGCTCACCACACACAAAAGTGGTGACTTTCTTGTAGTCACAGGATAAAGAAAGAGTTGTAGCTGCTGGAGAGACTTATGAAGAAACTGCACCAAAATAAAGAAGCCTGCCTTTACTCTGTCAAGAGACAAGCTAAATGTATAGAAATAGAAATATATAGGTCTGGCTGTATTTCCTGATTTTTTGTGCCATGCAAAGAGCTTGGGGAAATTCACGGACAGATTCACACAATGTAACTATGCCGAGTTTCTATTTGATAGCTAAAAAAAAAAAAAAACCAACCTAGAAAAGTCACCTAAGGAGTGTAAGGGGAAAACATGCTACAGTTAACAGCAACCTACATGTGAGCAGTGGCAAAACTATTTATCCTAAAGATACTAAGAGGCAGGTGCCTATAAACACAAACTTTTGAGATAGGAGAACAGTTATCATTTCAGTATAGTACTTTAATATATCGTCAGTGGTAGTTTTTGTAGGGTTCATACCTATTACCAATAAATCTGACTCAATAGTTTTAAAATACAAGCAAATACAATAACATTTAACCCAAGTTCAAGCAAGAAACAAAGTGTTGGTGCATTTTTGCTATAGGCTCCACTTAGGTACATATGCCCACAGAAAAACAGTTTAAGAACAGCTGTCTCAGAACTGCACCACAGTCCCAGACCTAGAAATTTTCAGTCGTCAGGCCCTAAGGGTAACTTTTCAGTGCAGCCTGGCTTACAATGAAGCAAACAGATCCTGTTTCCAGGGTTACAATTATCAGCTAAATAAATAGAATTTTTTAAACTTATCTACTAAACACATCAGTGGCAAAACCGCAATTGCTTAAGATAATGAACCAAATACAGGTGTGTCTGTGTGCAGCCAGTCATTTCTGCAAGAAAGTGCATCCAAGAGGTGGAGCAGAAATTAAGCAGAATGATTGGAGAAGCCTAACACACTCCCAGGAATGTGACTTGAAACAGAGCAAAAGAGAGCTGCAGTGCCCCTGTGCTGAAATGGGAATGATTAATTATCTGAATGTTTCCTCTCTCCAACCCTCCCCACAATTAAGCTCTTTTTATTTGTGTGGTATCTGCCTTGCATACAGTTTGAGGCAATCAATTCTCTCCTGTTTTAATATTAAGTACATAAAAAGTTTAATAACTAGGAGATGGCTTCTCAGAGGTAGAACTCCATGTTAGTTGAGAGCTCAATCCTCTTAGGATTTCAACCACAATTTTTTCAGCAATTTCAATGAGACCAAGACTGAGATCCTTGGAACACATCTTCAGTGCACCAAAAAAGGGTTTGCCTCCATTTTTTTTTTTTAATGAAACAACAACAATCAGCACTATAATGGAGCTGAAAATATTACTCAGTTCATTCAGAAAAACAGACTAACCAAAATACTGATCAAGTTCAAACATACATCCTCCTCCTCCACCAGGAAAAACCAATTTCTTTATCTGGCATCTGCTAGACAACATCTAAACTATGGAGGAACCGCTGAATAAAATAATTTGCTGAACTCAAACACTAGTTGATTCTTGCATCAAACTAAAGTTACATTTTTTGCAAATACTTTCCCAAGATTTTTGAAATAAAAACCCAAAACTTCTATGGTATCAACTTGTATTGAGATCCATGAATGACTACATGGATTAAATGGCAGAATTCCTTTGGGGAGTTCATTAAAAAATGCCTAAACCTTCTAAACACCCATAGAGAAGCTGGAATTATTCAAATAACTTTGGTGTGATATGCTTAAATATAATTTTTTATTTCTAAATCAAATCCAAGCTTTACATCATGATTTAAAGTAAACCTAAATTTTAAACTGTGATGGATGAAAGTAATGGGGGAAAATTTGGAACTTTTAATGAAGCATATATTTCTGTAGCAGTGCAGAAATGTCAATACGGCCTTTGAAATAGAGAAGTCAAAAAATATTTATCAACAAGAACCAAATGGCAACCTTCTCTGCTCATTACATTACTTGGCAGTATGAACGTGCATTTACTCTCAGGTGATAAAACAAACATGCCCCGTATTAATAATAAAATGTTTTGAATCTTTGGGCATTGATTTAGTATGACCTACAACTAAAGAAGAAATGGGAGCACTCAGTATCTTCAAGGCTCTAATGAATGTAATTTTTCATTATATAGTATCTTTATTTAATTTTTTTTAAATATAGTGTAGGTTACAAAAATTCTGATCTAAGTTAAACAGTAATTTTGGTTAATGATACTGATTCTATGATGTACAAGTTAACAGGGAAGACCCACAGTATTGAAGTTGCATATACATCTGACTGTCAAATTCTGGGAATGAGTCTTCTGTTTAACTTCTTAAAAATCTTCTATACTGTGATAGCTCAAAAAAGGGCACACCTTCCTCTACCCGGCCTTTCTTCCATTACTATTAGCCCAATACCTGTACAAATGCTTATGTAATAGTATAACTTCTTGAATTGTATGAATTATGACAAATACACAAGTATAAAACCCAACAACTGCATGAAGGTCTGTAACGGAAGTGCCAGAAAACAAACAAAGTAATAAAACCAAGCCAACAAATTCCCCCACAAAAAAAAAAAAAAAGAAAAGAAAACAAATTTACCATAAGATATTTTAAAAAGTACATCTCTCCTTTTCAGCAAATAACAGGCTTAGGCTCTCTTTTCTAGCTGTAGTCAATAGACTGCTCTTTTTCTAACCTAAGTATAGGAAAATCTTCAAAGAAGTGAAGCAATTAATAGCTGACTTCAAATATGAGTAAGCTGTATTAGCAAAGTTCAGAGGAATTCAATTTAACATTTCATCCAGACTAATTAATCTGGCTCCCATTACCATTAGCAAATTACTATATAAAACTTCTGCTTACAAAAAGATAAGTTAGTTCCTTTAGACTATGAAGGAAAGCCATTCATCATAAAGGGACTGCAAACTTAATAAAACCTATTCTATTAAAAGACAACTTGAAATTGTGCTTGCTGCAACACGTATTTCTCCGTGCAAGAGAAGATTCTCACACTGCAGAGCTGTTTTCACCTCTGTGAGCAGACTGATAGTTAATCTGAATAATTTTGTCCTATTCTGGGCTTCATATCTGTTTTCATCCTTGTGCTTCAGTATTGCTGGAATGAGAACAGCTGTGAATGGGCATGTTACTATCAGCATGTTCTCTGAAGGATCTGGACAGGGCCTGGTCACAGCCTAAACAAGACTGCTCTTACTCTGAAGAAAGGAAAAGTTACAATTTCATATATCTTCTGTCAGTATCTAGCACCTTATTTTCAGTGACAGTTTTCATCATCTGTCTATGAATTCTATCTTCATTGCATAAAAATTTATTCAAAGGGATTGTAAGCTGCAGATGGAGTTACATTTTGTAATTGTTTTTTTTCTTTCCAAGGTACAATTTTACATTTTATGCAGAGGTTAAATTGTGTTAACACTTCTGAAATCACATCATGTGCAGTAACTAAAATTGTCATCTGTCCTCCTCCAGGTTCTAGCTTGCTATATTCCAAAGAAGGTGAAAGTTCAAAAAAAAGAAGGCAAAAATTATTTTAAGATTCCTTAATTTCCCTACAGGTTTAGACACCCAAGGAGAAATCATCTTTGTTGTGAACTACCTTTTCAAGTAACCTACAAGCAGGTTTGCACCTCAAGAAAGAACTGAGCCAAGAACTATTTACCTCTTGTCCCATATCCAAGATAAGAATTCTTATAAAGCTGTAGAAGGGGAATAATGCACCAAGTCTGTGCACATCAGATCCTGAAAGAAATGGGAATTCCTATAAATAACATTTTAACAACAAATGTTTTCTGTACCTAACAATAAAGAAACAGATAAATTGGAATCTATGCTGTATTTTGACCCTTGCTCAGTAATTTTCTGATAAAAGTTTCCATCCAAAACTTCCTACCTTGAAATAAAGTGAGGAATATGGACTGCAGCATAGAAAAAGTCATAGTTAAAAATAAGCTGAAAAAAAATGACAAACAGAAGTTGTAATTTTCATGGGCTAAAATTGACAGAGCTCCCAGTGTGTTTATTTAGGATGCACTCTAGTGGACACACATATAACAAAATCAAACAAAGATACAAACAGTATGAAATTATAAAAAATTGAAGTAACATGTCCTTAGAATTAATTTCTAGCAACTTTTAAAACACTTTGAAGGCTGTATGAAGATTGAAATTTTCATGGTCAGTATGACTGGACATTAAGTGTAAAGGGACATGAGTTACCAATTTCTGAAAGTGTTAATCTAAATACTAAAAACAGTTATACATATTGGTTTAAAAGACAAACTCCATTTGCTTATCCATTTACTCCACCCCTTTGAGATTGGCACAAGAGGCTGCTGTGCATGAAATGCTAACAGGTATAATTAGAACTGTGGTATCAAAGTCTGTCCTTAAATGATCCCATTGTAACTGTTACTAACAAATATCATTGTAAACTGTGTCAAAATCTCTTTACTGGAACATCAACCACAAGGGAAGGTATTCATGCCACAGGCAAGGTTTTAACTACCATAGAAATTTCAAACTAATCAGAATTATTGTAGATAGCAAAGCCTGACCACTTAGACACAAAAGTAGTTCCACTTTTCATGACTCCAAAAGTTACAAAAACATTTCTAAGTATTTATACCTGCTGAGTGACGTTTTCCTTTTTTGACTTTAAGGATGCTCATATAAGGTAAGGTTATTAATAGTATCTAAAAAGCAATGTAGCAATAAAATGGGCACAGGATTTTTTTAATAAAGGTACTTTATCTTTAAAATAAATAATAATATATTACTATATGAAAAATCAATAGTACTCATGTTTTTAAAATTTGGTAATATTATTCTTAGTCTGATCTACATGACCAAAACACATAATCCAGAGCAGGAAAACATTACATGATTGATCCTTGTTTTCTGGGTGTACAGATATTTAACAGTTTGCCAAGGATAGCAAACCCCTTAGACTCAGCAACACCATTAAAAAATTGAAGTAAAATTACAAAAAAATCGTTCATCCCAAGACTGAAGAATGCAGTGAATACATTAACTACGCACTGATTTTGTAATGAAAGGTATTATGAAAATACCTTTTATTGCACAACATTGGCCATGACCATCTAACCTGTAGTAGAAGACAGAGATACAAAGGCACATTTTATTGAAGAAGCACAGAATTTCTTAATGCTGATGGTCTTTTCCATTTATAATGAAAAGACACAGAACATTCTTGACAACCTGTACCAAGATACCAGTGATTACAAACATCTGTTCTTGTAAAAAAACATCTTTAAGGATTATAAAACTTCTTTTTACAGATAACCATGGATCAATTAATTAACCATGGATCATGAACATTCTTCCAAATTTTTAGAAGTGAAGTTCTGAGATATAATCATGGTATTTAATAGAGAACAGATTTATTTTCTTGATTTACAAATTCAAGAAAAATACAGGAAAGTCTTAAAAACTAGACTAATCAAAACTAATATGCAGATACTTGCAGCTTACCTAGTACCACACAATACCAAGAAAAGGTTTGAATAATAAATAGAATAATAAATATATTTATCTAATAATAAAGCCTAGTGCAAACATCTCATGTTACAAAAACCACCTCATGACTTCTAGGAGACAACATCTTCTAGTACATACTGAGCTAAATTTACCTCTTTCAAATACATTTGGGAAATCTGAGTGGATTTTTGCATCAAGTTTGATGTTCAGAATACACTCTCCATCTTTTAATCTGTACAGCATTCCCCTTTTCTATCAGAAACCATTCAAAGTCTTGGAAAATAATTTTCAACAATATTTTATTATTTTAATATTGATTCAAATTATCATATCGTAGCATCTATCCTCAAATCACATTGACACATTAGTTTTATTTGTATTTATTATGGTTACTTTGATATGCAATAAGTAGGAAATATATTTGTTGCTTTCACTTCAGCTACAGTTTTATTCCGGCAAGTCAGCCATGCTAGCTACAATGGTTTAAGAACAAAAAGGAAGAATCAGTGTCAGAATAAAGTGATTTTATACAAACACCTTAAAAACAGACACTGGAAAAACAGGTATGTAAATCAGTTCTATCTATAAAATACATAAATCAAGATATTACACTTCAGGATCAGCAACTAATGAGTAGAAAATATATTTACTGCTTTCAGGTCAGTTCTAACTTTCTTCTTCTATTACTGTTGGGAGATCTGTTTGACTCTGAAAAACAACAACAAAAAAATTCTATCACTTATCAGCAGTCACTGAACTTTGTACAAAGGAAAACAGGAAAAAACTGCCCATGATAGACAAGTTGGTACCTATCAGTATAGACATGTATTCTTCCATTCAATACAATTAATACAATGAATGTGATCACCAGACTTCTATTATAAAATCCAGCAAATTTGGATGAAGCCTTGTGATTCTGAGGGCAGAATCAATAGTACAAACCTATATCTTATTTTATTAATCTGTCCTTAATTTGTAGCAAACATATCACTGTAAAACCTGAAATAACCTCCCCACAAGCCAATATAATCTAATGCCTTTAGGCATGAAAACTTGGCACACACAGGAAGCAGAAGGTACTACTTACTACTCATTTTCACTCTGGTTTTGCAATTAGCTTATTAAAGAAGACAAAAGATACCCAAAGCCTCAATAATATTTTTTAATATGTCATTATCAGAAAATTATAAAAATTGGGGCTATATGAGATCTTGAATACTCATCTGATTTACCACAGTGGAAGAAAGAACTGTGAAAACCTGACCCTAAGAACAGTCATAAGTATTTTCATAAATCTATTGAGAGAACACTTCTAAAACAGTCTGCTACTAAAGCAACCCTAAGTATAAAGCATATTAATATAACAACAAATTTTGAGCTAGAATGACACTGCTGATACCAGAAATGAAGTGATTTAGCACAGGTTGTATATAACTGCTCACACAGCACAGGCAGGCTGCCTCCTCTCTGATGCTTTAGTCAGCAACATATCTAAATACAAAAGAGTGTTTTAAGTCTTGAGGATTTAGTCAGCTAACACCACAGAGTCTTCTAGAATGGCTTAACTCCTACCAGAATGCAGCTATGGGCAGTTTGGAGGTTGTGACCAAAATACCATCCCTTAAACAGTTTTAACCTTTTGATAGGTCAGCACAGAAAGGCAAATCTCTAAGAATCAACCAGTTATAATCTCTTTCTAAACACTTACTGGTTCACTTTCATCTGGCTCCTCAGGTCCATCTTCAGCGACTCTCTTTTCATCTTCCTGTGGTAATGAAAACCAGTCTTCAGTTAAAATGTCCCATGTCATGAAATCGCATTTCAGGTATGTTAAAATGACATTATCTATTAATATAAAGAGAATATTTTAGATAAATACTATACAAATTTAGTAGTATGGGAATGTGGTCTTTGTATGCCTAACCCCATTTTTTAAATCTTTTTTAAATTAAAAAGCAATTTAAATTTTTTACATATTCATTTTTTCTGTCACCCTAAATTTCATCTTCCTACAATTATGTTTTGTCAGTGTTTTAACAGTTTTCTAAAAACTTAGGTATTTTTAAAATACTCTGTGCTCCACGGTTTTAAAAGCTTTAGGGAGATAAGCATGCCAATTATCCATGCATGTTTCTACTGAAGCAGCATTACAAGAGCAGTATAAACTCCCATACACTACTAAGATACCAGAATCCAGTCGCATTGCAATTCCAAACCACAGTTCCTTTTCCAGGTATAGTAAATGGATTTTGTGCTAACACCCTGCAAAACATTACTGTCTTGATATTTAAATTAGACATGCTTATTTTATAAAACTTTCCAATAAATACCATCAAGGAATATGGAAGTATCAGATAAGCTGACCTTACGTTGGATTACTGCAATAACTTTATGTTCTCTTCTGACCAAAATTAAAGTATAAAACCCAGACTGCAGAAGCCACATGTTAGACATTTCCCCCTATCTACATGCCTGTTTCTTTAATTATGTGTTAGTTCAACACCCCTGGGCTTCTGCTTTGTGTTTTGTAATTGATGCCTGCATCTGGAAAAAAATGGCTGATAAATGTTATTTTCAAACCATCAACTAAGCATTGGCTTAAACCTCTTCCTGCTGCAACTGCATTTCAGCTTCTTTATTCTGTGCTTCCAACTCTGTACGTTCTTTCTTCAACTGAGCCTACAACCGGTTTAAGAAGGGACAAATTAGAAAGAAAAAAACCCACATTTATCTTTTTTACCACATTGTTTACGATGTATTTATCATTTAAATAATAAGTACAAAGTAAGCATAAACTATAACTGCTATGTTATGTTAATAATACAGTCCTTTCAGCATCATCTGACTTAACATCTTGAAAGATCTGAGACTCATGGAAAAGGCTTTACCACCAACAGAAGAAACTGAAGTTAGTGTACACACTTCAGATACTGTCTCATTACACATGCTCTTTATAGGTCAGTATAAATTATCTCCTATCCTTTGGATTAAGCTCTTTGATACTTTGTATAGGACCTAGCACAGATGGATGAGTCAATACAGAATCAAATCTATAGAAAAATTTGGCAAGCAATGTCATTAACATTAATCATGTCCATCAGCAACCTCTAGTATTTACAACAGGAAATTTCTAACAGGAAGTGTTTATTAATTGTGAACATAAGTCCTAATACATCTAAACTACAGCAACTGCATAATCTAAGTATTTACATTCAACAGCTCTAGAGTTTTACTGTTTGCTCTTGCATTTTGTGAGCAGTTACAAGTATGGTCATAGTTTTCTATTCCTTTTTGGTACATAAAAGCAAAACTTACCCAGTATTTGACTACAGCCAAAACTGAGTTATTTTAAAAAGAAATGCATCTGAGTATTGTTCAACACCTTTCCCATAGCTTATGTGAAATGATTTATTTAATTCTCTGTGAATTGTCTCTAGACACAATCTCTTTATTTTCATTTACTATTTCATATCACTCATGAAACCCTTAAGCACACTACTTTTGTTTTGTAAATTACTAAACTCCAAATTTTAAAACTGCAAGTGAAATTAAATGACTGCATTTGACACGAAAGCTAGGCTCAGTGAGATCAACATAAATTTAAAATTAAACTTTTGATTTTAACATCATTAAAGTCATCCATACAAAAAAATCCAGTCAGGTCACATTAACATCACCATGGCAACACTGACTTCACATGACTCCTTTATAAAGAATGGCTAGAAACACAGATATTGTATTTATTTCTCATATTATAAGCCCAAAAAGTATTTTCATTTACTTCAAATCCTAATTTGGCTGCCTTTTACCTTAACAGCTATCATTTTTTAATAACATTTTACTGCACAATATGTAACTTTTCCTACCCGAGTGCTAATAATTTCAATTACTCAGAAAAAGTGAGATTAAAATACTTGCTTTATGTCCCCTTTATCGAAATCACTATGAAAAGAGGTCCAAGAAGCCACAGCACCCTATGCTGCTTAGAATTATCTATTATTAAGTATTAATAACCTGACGTTGCTCTTCAAGTTTCTGCTGCTTTTCTTCCTGGATTTTTAACCTTTCAAGTTCTGCTCGGGCTGCCTCCCGTTCTTGTTCCAGCTCAGCTCTCTCCAGCATTTTCTGTTTCAGAGGTAACACAGAATCAATTGAACATAAAAATGAAAGATATATTAAGTAGCATCAACTATATTGTAGCAATCTTTTTTTTTTGCCTAAGTTGGATCCACCTTTTTTTCTTCATCTAACTTTCTTCTATAATTGTAAATCCAGTGTGCAAGATACTCTATTGGATCTGCTGGCCGATGCTCTACAATCTCTGCCAGTCCTTTCTTCAAGCAATTTCCCAGGCACTGCTTCAGATACTGAGACTCCATCCAAACCTACCGATAATGAACAGATACTAGACATCAATGTCAGAATTAAGTTAGGGGATTTAAGAACTCTTGCTTCAGGCACCAAACACTGACTATGACATTACTTTTTACTAAGACAAGGAAGTTATTTAGCAGTGGTTTACTTCTTAAAAGCTCCAGTGACAGGTCAGTAATGATAATCACTGCAAAAGAAAAATGCTTAAACCCCACTTTACTGTTTGGACACGTGTAATTCATAAACTACTTGGAAACGTGCTGCCAATTCTAGGTCTGCATGATTAAAAAAAAAAAAAAAACAAAACAAAACAAAGCAAAACAAAAAAACTGAAAACCACAACAGGACATTAAAAACTTCTACACAAACACACGAACAGGCAAGTAGATCTGAGGACGATTAAGGGGTAATTTTAGTCGGAACTGTCAAAGCTATCTTTAAGACACGTATGCAATGCCTGAAGCATTCACTCTGCAGCTGAGAAAGGCGCAGATCTCTGCACGTGCTTTACTGGTTAACACGAGCCTTCCTTCGCTGTCAAGGGGGCTGAAGCCACGTGGGGCAGAGAGCCCGGGCACTCGGGCACAGCAGCGAACCCTGTCCCGCTCTCCGCGCTCACGGCGGCTCCGGCTGACCTGAATGGGGCCCATCCTCTTAACCCGGGCGCCATTTTAGCACGGCCAGGCCTTCCCCCTTCAGCCCTCTTGCCCCGGCTCCATTTAAGCCCGGGCCTCTCCCGTTCCCCTAGGCTGCGGGCGGGGCGGTCCCGTTTCTCATCCCCGCGCCTGGCGGTCGGGATGCTGGGCTGGCCCGTTACCGCACCTCGCCCCACGCTCCGCCGCAGGCACTGGCAGCCGGTGCTGCCGCCGCCCGGCTTCTGGCGCCGCGGGGCCGCGCTGTGGCCGCTCGCCTTCCCTCGGAGAGCAGCCCCGCGCCGGCTTCTTCCCGGCAGCAGCTCCCAGAGCGCCCAGAGCTCAGGCCCCGGCCCGCCCCGCTCCTACCGCCCGGCCCCGGCCCGGGACGCGCGGGGTTGCTCCGCAACAGCGCCGCGAGAGCAGCGGGCCCCAGCGCCGGCCGCAGGAGACGGTGAAGGGCCGGCTCGGAAAGGTCACGGCTGGCACAAAGCCGGGAGGAGGGACCGAGACCTCAGAGGGTTGTGTGGCCCTTGAGAGAGAGCTCGACAGGCTGAGGGATGGGCAGAGGAGAACCCGAAAGTCGGCAATGGCACCTGGGGAGGCGTAAATAACCTCGAGCACCGGGAGAAGCTGGGGGCTCAGCTGCTGGAGACCAGCTCTGGGGAGAAGGATTTCTATGAGCCAGCAGTGCCCTTGTGGCCTAGAAAGCCAATGGTATCCCGAGGTGCGTTAGGAAGAGCATTGCCAGCAGGTCCAGGGAAGCGATCCTGCCGCTCTGCTCAGCCCTGGTGAGGCTCTGCCTGGAGTGCTGTGTCCAGTTCTGGGCTCTCAGGGAGAGGGGGACGAGGAGATCCTGGAGCGGGTCCAGCAGAGGTCTGTGGAGATGATACAGGACTTGGACATCCCTATTACAAGGGAAGGCTGAGAGGGCTGAGCTTGCTCATCCTTGAGATGATTGCTAGGGGACCTCATTAATATGTACAAATATCTAAAGGGGAGGTGCCAAGCTCTGCTCAGTGCTGCCAACCAGTAGGACACCAGGCAATGCAGAAACTGGTGCATAGGAAGTTCCATCTAAACACTAGGCAGGACTTCTTTACTTTGTGCAGGTGACCACACACTGGAACAGATTGCCCAGAGAATTGTGGAATTTAGAGATACTGAAAACCGGGTGCAGTTCAGTGCAATGTGCTCTAGGACGACCTTGCTTAAGCCGGGAGGATGGACCAGATGACCCACTGTGATCCTTTCCAGCTGTTTTAATGCCATTCTCTGCGAGCAGTTCCCCTTCACAACTGACGGGATCTCTTCTGCTCCCTGCCAAACTCATCGGCTGACATTCACCTCTGATTTGACCAGCTGTTTGCTTTACTGTCAACTTCTAATCGAGTATTAAAAAACCCCGCAAACAGCTGCATCTGGAATAATTAACTGCGACTCCGAAGCGCACTAACAGTCTCGTCCGCTCCCCGGCACAAATGGAAGGCGGGCTGCTTCCCTGAAAGAGGAAGTGCCGCGAGCGGCGAGGAGGCGGCTCCAGCAGCTGTGGGATCGGAGGGCCGGGCCCTGTCCCGCCCCCGGCCGGGGGGTGTCGCTGCCGCCCCGCGCAGGCCGCAGAGCGCAGCCGCCCGGCCCGGCCGGAGGGGCCCTGCGCCGGCGCGGCCATGGCGGCGGAGCGCGGCGCGGCGGCCGAGGCCCTGGTGGGGCAGGTGGTGCTGCCCGGGGACCTGCTGCTGCTCCCCGCGCACTACGACGAGGACGCGGAGGGCGAGCGGCTGCGGCTGAGCGCGGGCGCGGCGCCGCAGGGGCGGCTGCTGTGCGGGCCGGGGCTGCGGCGCAGCGGGGCCGGGCTGCTGGTGACCAAGTGCGGGCTGCTGCGGCACCGGCCCGCGGGTGGCGGCGCGTACTGGGTGGACTCGCAGCAGAAGCGGGTAGGGGCGCGGCGGGACCCGTGCGTCCGTGTGTGTCCCTGTATGTCCGTGTGTGTCCCTGTGCGTCCCTGTGTCCGTACTTGTGTTAGCCCCCGTCTGGCCCGCGCTCCCCTGACCCTCTCTCCCCCTCCCCCGCTGCAGTACGTGCCGGTGAAGGGCGACCACGTCATAGGGATCGTGACGGCCAAAGCCGGGGATGTGTTCAGACTGGACGTGGGCGGCAGCGAGCCGGCGTCCCTGTCCTACCTGGCCTTCGAAGGCGCCACGAAAAGGAACAGGCCAAACGTGCAGGTGGGTGCCCTGGTTACCCTGGCGGTAACGCTCGAGCAGCGTCGTTTGGTGGCGCTTCTGTTGCGTTTTAGTAGCTTTTCTTTGGGATAAACCCACGTTAGAGGAGGTGTGCGGATCTGCTTGTATGTAATGGTTTCGCCTCGGTCCTCCTCGGAGGGTTTTGCACCGTTAGGCCGCGGCCTTTCTGGGGTTTCTTAGGAGGGCTGTAACTAGCGTGGTTTGCGCTCTCTCCGGTGGGCTGCGTGCTTCACTCTCGTGTTTTCGTCTGCTCATAGTGCTGCCAGGAGCAGATGCAGTTCATGAGTAAGCTGCATCCAACAGGGCACTCTTCTGTTAAATTTTTAAAACGTGATGCTGGCAGAAAATGTTAGTTGTGTGGGTTTTAACAGCACTATTATGAGTGGCTGTGTTGCACATGCATGCCACAGTTTCTGCACTCAGATGAAACACTATGAGCAGAATGTAAAAGGAACTGTGAAAAAAAAATAGGCTGGTGTGATATTTTTTTATTGTCCCTCTACATGGTTATAAGAGATTATACTTTTGTTCTTTGACGCTGTTTTGTTCAGGTGGGCGATCTTATTTATGGTCAGTTCGTTGTAGCCAATAAAGACATGGAACCAGAGATGGTCTGTATAGACAGCAGTGGAAAATCAAGTGGAATGGGAATAATTGGACAAGATGGCTTCCTCTTTAAAGTTTCCTTAGGTCTAATAAGAAAGTAAGTACTAAAAAATGTAAGTAGTCACTCTCTCGTGTAAGATTCCCACTACTGTTTCTTCTGAGCAGTGTGGGCAGTTTGGTAAATCAGACTGTGTAATTCTTGTAGTGCATTTAAACCAGTTTTACTGAATAGAGTATGGATTGATGTAGGAGGAATGTGTATTTTTCTCCTTAAGAGGCTTCGAAGCTCTATTGTATGGTGTTGCATGACCTGTTTAAAAAAAAAAGGGATGTGGTTGCCAAGGCAGTATGGAAAAATAAAAGCAGTGACCTGGGAAAGTCAAATATTCAGGATAGTGTTTCAGGTATGCACATATTACCGTGGAGTTTAAAGCTTGTCAATGCTTAATGTCCTTCTTCTGTTTCATGGGGTAGTGGAGAGTGTATGTTTGGCTGACAGCTGTTAAAGGGATCTTTGCACATCAGTATGCATTATTTTCTGACTTCCAAAGAAAAATAAATAGCATTGAAATAAAGATACAGATTTTAAAAATGTAGTGTTTTAGTTTAAAACTGACACATTAATCCAGGAAGTGTTCCGTGAGCTTTTAAATGTATTGTGAACTTTGGAGTTGCTTATGCCAATATAAATATGAGATTTTTTTGTGACTGTCAAAGAATACTAGATTACATAGATATACAGTAATTAAACTTCGTTGTTGTTTTTGGGGTGGAGTTTTTTTGTTGGTTTTTGTCACTCTTTGGAGAAGCAGTCTGGCAGAGCAGAGCAGCTTTTCCATACCTGTAGCTGTCTGATTTATATGCCTTATCAGTAGTCAGTGTGAACTGATACAAAAACTTTTTGCAGCCATTCTGTTTTCCAAATTTTGTCTGTATGCAAGTAAAAAATAGCAGTGTATTACAACCGCTAAATCCTGATGCGCTTTTAGTTTTTGTGAATACTTGTTCAACCTTGATTTAATCCTAGACACATTACAGCATTTAGTATGCTGTCATCTAATAAAAGTTAAGTAGTCTGTTTATTGCTTTTAATACTGTTTCCTGAAGCAGAAGGGAGGTCCTGTTTTGAAAGACACTTCTGAGGTGTCAAATTTATAAACAGCACTTAAAAATGTCATTTTGTCAAACAGTGTACTTTTAGAATTTATTAGATCATAGAATTGTTGTAAAAATATTAATTCACTATAAACTTGTCAGGGACTGCTTCTGAATCTAGTGAGGAAAAAAAACTAAATTTACAACGGTTTTATTTTTTAGGTACATGTATTTTCTATGATAGGAGCCTTGAAAATCTGATACTCTAGTGCTGTTTTGGGTGTATATGAAACTCTATCATCTTTCAGTGTTTCATGAATAGCTCCCATAGTAGGAGTACTGCTGGAGTTACTGGTCAGTAATAATGTGTTGTCTGTAAGTGTGAGCACTTCTTCCTCTGATTTTTTTTTTTTATTGGTCTTGTTCACAGGCTCTTGGCTCCCAAATGTGAAATAATTCAAGAGTTGTCACAATTGTACCCATTTGAGCTGGTGCTGGGAATGAATGGAAGAATATGGGTGAAAGCAAAAACAGTTCAACAGACTTTAATTATAGTAAATATTTTGGAAGCCTGTGAATATATGACTGCAGAACAGAGAAGACAAGCCCTTGCCAAACTGTCAGGGAACTGATAAGAGAAAACCTTGAGGATTTGTTTGTGATTACTGTAGGGTGTTTTGGTTATTTTTGTATTCAGATTTATATTAAAAGCCTTTTTTTAAATTAAGTACTAGACTTTGGTTGTTCTTCATTGGTTGTTCTTCATTTCCCTTCTTTATCCACTCAGCTTGTTTTTGTGTTTTTAAGGCGTTTGTTTGGACTCACCTTGTGGTTATGAAGCCCTGCTTATGTTCATTAATTTTCTGACTAATGGGAAGATGGTCTCTAGAAGCTTTCATTAGCTCTGAATTTTGAAACGTAACTACTTAGGTCTTCTTTTAAAAACCGGTCATTTTGTGAGCTGCAGGTATTTGTTTTTATAGTTATTAAAATGTCAAACAATCCATTTTTACTTGGGGTAGTAAAAAGTATCCTGTGGATCATTTATTTTGGTTGGGTGCTCCATTTATATAGTGACGTGAAGTAATTATTTAATATATTATGAAATTTGGGAATAGAAATGCAGATGGAGAATAATTGCAGGGTGTAGAATAAAAGAATCATGGGGTGGTTAAGGGAAATTATCAGATAAGGCCAAAAATATGTTCACAGGGACATTATCACTTTCCCCAAGAGATGACCTGCCTAGTAGTATGGACATAATGATTAGGATGTCACAATAATAACCATGTGTTTCTTGTTTCAAGACACTGATTTTTTTTAGTAATAGCATAAAGATGCCATAGAACTTTGCTAATATTTAACAAAATCAGCATTTCTGAAAAAAAAGCTGTTTGGCTTCTTTGTGTAACAGTCCCTCCAATGCATATAGAGGTGCTGCCCTAGGTAGGGTAAGCTCTCAGTGAATTTCAGTATGTGAGTAATTTCCTGCTGCTCTGAAGGAGAAGCCTGGATTAATGCAAGGGTAGGTACTGATACCTTCTTCCTGTGGGAGAAAAGCTTGATTGTAGGCACCTAATGAACTGCTTGCAGCTGCTAGGCAGTCATTTAGATCTGTGATGTTCCATGGTTCTTAATAAGCTGAATGGTTTAATAGCAACAGTTAAAGGAAATTACTAAAAATGAACTAATTAGAGTAAATCCAAATACCATCTTAATTAAAGCAGAAACATAATTGTCCCTGTTTATTCTGTATTTCATCCAAAGCTCAACCTATGGCATTTGATGATAGGGTTGTCTTTGGCAGCTCTGTCATTTAGCCATTGCTTCAGTTCAGAGCCAGCTCCTGTGAGTCATCTGTAATGTGCTTACTTACCTAGGGCTTCCCCTGGTTCGACAAGAACACAGCTCTAATGGTTTCCATGTGAGTCAAATGGCTGCAATTCAGAATTATTTGTGAATTTCACTGGTCTCCCTATTTAGCATCTAGGGCATTGCTCATCTGGCTTGGGAGGTCTTTAGTCATCTTTGTTCACTTGTCATCTCTTGTCAGAGATGTCAGCAGGTGAAGTGATTTTCATTGATATCCCGTAAACCTTTTTGGGTCTGTAGTCTGTCTCTTACTACACATGAGAAGCTGTAAATTAATCAGGTTTTCAGTAACTGTTCTTCTCTAGAGTCTTTTGAATTCCACCTAACCAGAGCCTCTGCAGGTTGTCTGTTGTTGGAACAATAGCTGGCATAGGCAGAAAAGCATTTGCCAAATTATCTCAGGGTTCTAACTTTTTTTTTTTTGTGTGTGTGGATTGTTCTTATAACAGTAAAACTGCAGGAATGGGCAATGACTTGGATCATTTGCTGGATAGTTGTGGCTTGTAATGAAAATTAGCCTTACCATTGTCCTTTGCCTAAACAAATTCCTTTCCCTTCCAAAAGCCTGTATTCCAAGCTTAACCTGCAAGATAAAAATGAACAATCCCTGTTAAAATGCTGGCTTGGTAGCGCAGCACAGCAAATGGCAACCTTGAAAGTTCTCAACATAATCAGCATGCTATTTCATACCACTGTCCCACTGTCACCCACTTATCACCCAAATACAAATGCAGTTAAATCAAGAACAGGATACAAGATGTATTGAAATTATGCTTATTAATTTAGCAAAACTAAATAACTAAAAAGTTCTTGGGTTTTACCCTCTACACAATCCTTCTACACTTAAGTTTGTCTGACAGTTTATACAGTGGAAAAAAATTACAGTGGATGTGAACAAAATGGGTGTGGGGAAAAATGCTTGAAAGAAAGTACACTTAAGCACATTACTAACAGAAGACAATATTCACATTTTAGTTTTCTTTTTAACTTTGGAAAAAAAAACATTCCTCAAACCAATTACAATTTGACAGGCTTTATCTAACAAACCAAATATTCAGGCAAAATCTAAACAATAGCTTTGCAAACTTTTAGTTCTATGTTGGTTTCTAAACCAGTCACGAGGAAAGGTTATGGAGTCTAATTTGCTTCTAGGAAGAAAGGCTGATCATGATTTAGTTATGAATTTTGCTGGAAGTCTTCCACATTCCCATTAAAGGCACATAAACCCCTATACTTTCAGAAATAGGACTTGCAGAAGGGGTGCTGTGGACTTGAAACGTACCTTGCTAAGTAAGTAGAACATCTTTTCTGTTGCATTTCTCCATGATGTTCACCCTTATCAGGTTAAGTCATCATTTAGAGTTGTTTATTTCAGATACCCTATGATTGTGCGTTGGATACTTTGTTATATTGCTTTTCTTTCAAGCTGTTGTGATCAAGTTACGTAAAAATGGTAGATGTCAACATGAAAATTGTTCATATGCCCATGAGAGATGAGCATAATCTCTCAAAAAGAAAGTTGGCCAACAATTAAACAGAAACCATGCATTGAAAATACGAAATACAGTTTGTGGCCCTTGGTTGGTGTATAAAGACTCAAGAACAAATACTGTCACAAAATACAGAAATGCAGTGTTGAAATTCAGTTTGATAGTAACACATTTGTGTTTTGCTCTAGCAGAAGAAAGTTACACAGACAAATAGCTCAGTGTAATAAAAGGATTAAGGGCTCAACTCTAAGGCTGTGGTTAGAGAGTGTGGTTGTAGCTCTGGTAGTTTAGAACTTTACTGTGCCTAACTACTCATTACAACCTTGCCACCAGGAGTTGGAACTGAGATTTGCTGGCATATGTGTTTGATTCCTTGCCAAGTTCTATCAAAAGGACTCACATTGGCATCAACATTTTGAATACCAGGGTTATTTTTGGTTTTATAACATGGATGTTCTTTAGCAAAAGAGGCTATGGATTTTTTTCTCCCAGATTTTAAATATTAAGAGCAGCTCATCTTCTACTGGAGAAGGTCAAATTTGTTCTAGAAAGACCAATTTTCCGCCTTGGAGCTTGGACAAATACTTCTGAGTAACAGCTACATCAACAGGTTGTTTTAAACCTTAAAAACTGATCACCTCCAATGCTTACAGAAAAGTATTTACACTAGATTTCTAGCTCCATACAACCACCTTGGTTGTATTAACAACACAAGCAGTCTTGTCCTTACTCATGACTTCTACAGATTGTTAGATGTGTAGCTACTCTTTAAGTCCATAGTGAGAAATTAAACGTGCCAGTTTTATCACAACAGCTTGTAAGAGAAATAGCCTAGAAACCTGGTGAGTGCCTGGATTTTAATAGAAACTACACAGTAGTTGCAGGATCGCTGCAGAATGACTGTTTTCCTCTGATGTCCTGATTTTGCAGAGGTGCAGTTACTGCTTTTTCAGTGCTCTTCGTGGGTAATTTGGGATGTTCAAGAGCCTGGTTTTGCTTGTAGAGCCTGAGGCTTGATCCACTATTCTAGTGGCTTGAATAGTCATTAAAAATAACTTTTTTTTACTGGTCTTCAGTGTCCTGCCTAAAACGAGAATATTAAAAAATCAGAGTAACTTTATTTGTAGCACTGCAGTAAACAGGAGACAGACAAACTATAGACGACATATTCTGTTTTGCTCCCACTTAGTAATTACCCTTACCTGACACAAGGATATTTAAGGACTGAAGGACAGTGGGAGGACTAATGACCTCATCTGCACTTTCCAAATGCCTTGGTTATCTTTTGTCTTGTAAATGGTAGGCTTTTCTGTGATTCAGTGTTTATTAGGCTATTGCAAAAGAGATTTGTTGTAAGAATCTGTATACCATTTGAAAAGACTTAACTAATTTCTTCCTGTTCTTGTCCAGATGGAGGGTATTGCACCAATCTCTTCTTGGTGTCCCACTGTGAACTGCTTATGTGAATGAACTAATTTCAAAAGACCTGTATTTCCTTTGGTTTCTTCTGGGACTACTGTACCCTGATCTTAGCTGAGATAAATCTGAGATTCTGTGTCTAGGCTGACTGGTGTGTTTATTTCCTGAGAATCAGGATGAGGCTGAGAACACTGCTATAGGGCTGCATGTCACTGGACAGCCTCCAAACAAGAGACAGCTTCTGCCTGGCCTAGTGGGGATCTGTGTCACTCTGCATCTGCGTGGCTTTGCCTTTAGTACTGTGTAGGTGAAAAGTTTAAGCTGTATGTTTTTTTTATATTTACATCTAATCTCATTGGCTTGGTATCGAAAGTCTTAATTAATTTAGAAGTCCTTTTACAGACCAAGGGCCTAAATCCCACCACTGTCTTTCCTTGTTGCCTTAGCGATCTCCTGTTTCCTCATAGAAAAGACAGTTTCTTTAATATAAGCCATTTGTCTAACAATGGCCTTGGTCTAAGACTGATCTACAGAAGCATGATCCAACAAGAAAAACTCCTGAAATAAAGCACAGCTTTGTCATTCTGTACATGAATTGAAAGTTTCGTAATACTAGATCATGTTTTAGCATAGCTACCGATACAGCACATTGTGACTTACAGGCATGCCAGGGAAATGTAATTAACTAATGTACAAGCAGTTTACAGATTGATTCTCCTCAATCACTGCTATAAAACTGAATTATGAAGGCAGGAAGAGAAGGACTGAATGTTGTTTTTAGGAGCACTGATAAACCTGGGAACGTGAAGATTAAATATTGATGACTGTTGCTTTGTGAAATGTGTGGGTATGTGTTCAAGAGTTAATTAGTCTCTTTTTAAAGAGGAAAAATACATGAATAACATGTGAACAGGTGAATGGAAAAACTCAACTATAATAGATCAATCTTAATATGATTTTATCAAAAAGGAGAACCAGAAAACCAAATAAGTCAAATTCCCATTCAGATTTCCTTCCAAAATTTCACTACTTTTCTGAAGCAATGAAGGCGAAGATATTCTAATAAAGACAAAGTAATTGTCACTGCAACTCCACTTAATACAACACAGTAGCTTTTCAAGGAAAGCAAGCTTTTCGGGAGGTGTGGGTAAGGAAGGTTAGGTTCCAGTATTTTCATGACACTGTATTTCTTTGTTAGATGTGTGCACGCATTCAAAGGATTTTGCTGCTTTGTTAAGTAGTATTCCTGGATGGAATCCAGATGTGTGGGCTCAGATTCTGCATTTTTTGCAACATTTTTACAATAGGGACAAATGAAATCAAACTCACTTCTGAGATGAACTGCTTGTTATTCTCACCTGGTGCCTTGTCATGGACTCCTGCCCAGGGCAAAAAATAAATAGACATTTTCATTTTGCCATAGGTAGGGCTTTTCTTTTCCTCATCAGCAATAGTGGCTACCTTGGAATTGTGAAGGCCAGCTGCCAGGTTGTTAGAGGTATATAATGTGCAGAAGTATCATTAAGAAAAAAGTTCATTTTTTATGCTTACCATGGAAACAAAAATAATGTAGCTGCCATTCTACCATTGCTAAATGTTGTCAGCTCGATCCATAACCATGATTAAATTCAGAATAAAGGAATCTTGACAGCCTGCAGAAATCAGGGTTTTAATTATGCAGTGATGGCTGACAATTTGACAAAAAATTTTCCAATTATTTTTTTTGCTCATAATGTTGTTCTAAAGATTGCTGTGTCAGCATGGCAGATACGTATATTCTAATGCTGATTGACTTTTAAAAAAATTACAAAGTCACTTCAGCATGTTAAGTTTGGTGTTGACAGAGAACCGACCCATACTAATTAAGGAGAAAAAGCAGAGATATTGTTTCATGTATTTTCCAGGAAAAAAGTAGCCACAAATTCTTAATCCTTCCAAATTCCCCATCTCTTTCACGCAGTCTGGTAATGCTGTTTCTGCCATGAGGTTTGCTTAGGTTATTTTTTTATTGCTCCTAAGACTTTAGTGTTTTTTTATGCTCCATTTGATTTATAAAAGAATATGTGTAGCTAAAAGCATAACTACCACAATTTTCGGCAAAAAGACTCAAAATATTTTCCTTGCAACTGCCTGAGCCCATGCCATTCTGACATGTGCAATGCGACACGGTGCAATAGGCTCTGTCTTGCAGAACTTGCTGTCCCGTGTGGCTTTCTAGCAGCACACGGCTGCTGCTGGGCTCTGCTGTAGGAGCAAAAAGATAAGAAAAGCCATTTTGTCTAGTTAAGTTTGGAATGTGGTGAAAAACAGTGGTTGGTGGAATGTAGACACGCCAGTACCACCAAAAGGGTTATGTTCATTCTCCTGAGCTACTGTTGTGTTACAGACCACACTGTTCTGTCATTTGACAGAAGGCTACTACCTTTTGTTTTTGTTTTTTTTGTTTTTTTTTTTTGAGACCTCAGAAAAACAGTCGCAAGGTAGTGAAGACGAGTCCTCTGCGTTTGTAGTTGGACTGGTGCCTAATGACCACAAGCATCTGAAGAGCGTGTTTGTTAAACGACGTTGTGACATGTTATTGGCTGTCTTATCTGAGCAAGTATATTCTTGAATGCAATATATATGCAAACATTTTAAGTGCCCCATTAATCAGATGAGTTAAATGATAAACTCACTGCATTCTTGGACTCAGGTCGTTATGGGTTGGGTGCTTTTTTTGCCTCGCATATTTAAGCGCTGTATCCCATAATGTATTTCGGTTCTTTCTTTGTTTAGCCAGAAGCTGCAGCAGCCCCCGAGAGGGGACAATGGGTTCCGAGAGGGAGCTGAAGGCTTTAATCCGTTCCAGCCGCTAACGGCGGGGCTAATCGCGCTGGCCGCACCGGCGCGGAGCCGCCGGGCCCAAGGGCACCGAGCGCGGCCGGCGGCGGTGCGTGCGCGGAGGGCGCCGGGGGCGGTGCCGGCGGGCCCGGAGCGGCGGCGCTGGGCGTGCGGGGTGTAGTGGGGGTGAGTGCGGGGTGTAGTGGGGGTGAGTGCGGGGTGTAGTGTGGGTGAGTGCGGGGTGTAGTGGGGGGTGAGTGCGGGGTGTAGTGGGGGGTGAGTGCGGGGTGTAGTGGGGGGTGAGTGCGGGGTGTAGTGGGGGTGAGTGCGGGGTGTAGTGTGGGTGAGTGCGGGGTGTAGTGGGGGTGAGTGCGGGGTGTAGTGGGGGGTGAGTGCGGGGTGTAGTGGGGGGTGAGTGCGGGGTGTAGTGGGGGGTGAGTGCGGGGTGTAGTGGGGGTGAGTGCGGGGTGTAGTGTGGGTGAGTGCGGGGTGTAGTGTGGGTGAGTGCGGGGTGTAGTGGGGGTGAGTGCGGGGTGTAGTGTGGGTGCTGGGCCGAGGGGCCGCGGTGTGGGTGCGGGGTGCGCTGGGCGTGCGGGGCCGCGTGTCCGTGCGATGCATCGGGGGTGGGCGGGACAGCGGCGCTGTGAGCGTGGGGCCGCAGCGTGGGCGGGAGGGCCACGGGAGCGCGTTGTGCCGCCCGCGGCCCGGCTGTCCCGTCCTTGCCTCGGGCTGTCCCGGCCGGGGGGAGGTGACGGCGGTTGCCGGCTGCTGAGAGCCGGGGCGGCCGGGCACCCCCGCGGCTCTCTCCATCGGACCTCCGCTGCCCATCCCGAGCTGCCCAGGTTTGAAATCCTGCTTATGCCTGCCCTCGCGGTTTAACCTTCTGGGAGATCCCTGCTTGCTAAACAACCTTATCCCGTGTGTAAGTAGGCACAGCGGGATCCGTGAAGGACGAACAGACTCCGTGCTTCGTTTCTCATTTCGTTCGTGATGCCCTGGTTGCGTCCTGGGTGCAGTGGCTCAGCTCAGGATATCGATCCACCTTTGAGGTGCTAGAAGGACCAGCCTGGAGCTTTCCCAGCCTTTTATAACCACAGGAGCGGTGTTCCCATCAGACCTGGTTCTTAGCAAGCGATGAAAGGGGAAACAAGGTTGTGGGGAAATTATTCCACGCTGGGTGTATGGCGATGTGTTACAGCCTCATTTATGCATAGAGCCCCTCTGCCCTATGGGGTGGAGTTGAAACGTGTCCATTTTTTGTGTCTTTGCTTTTAGTAATAATTTTGTGGTTGTGAATTCTATAGTGTGAGAAAAGTTAAAATATAAGCAAGGCCTAAGAACCCGAAAAAGTGGAAAAATCTTAATTTAAGATTGAATCTGCAGGATTTAGAATTCTTGGACCTTCTGGGTAGGAACAGGAGGGATCACTTGCCACCTAGCACCTGCTGTACTTTCAGTAAATGCTGACTTGTATTGTTAGTGGGTCTGTTGGTATTCCCTTTCCTCTGTCACCTCTGCAGACTGACACAGGGTGCAGCTTTCCTGCTCTGGATCGTTAGCAGACCAAAGCAGTGAGTTCATCCTGCATTATCTTCAGAGAGGTACATTTGGCAGTTCTGTGTTTCATGAAATATCTCACGTCTCTGTGGTATCCATTGATCTGTGGTATCCATTGGCTGATCAGAGATCTGAATTTTTCCATACACAGTGTCTAGCTGCCTGTTCCCTCTCAATACACCAAGAGAGCTGGAAGATTTCCCAAGTGGTGTGCCAGAGCTCTTTGCTCTCCCTTGCTCAAAAGAAAAGATTTGTTGAGATGTTGTGTTTCTTTAAAACAGCCTGAGAATGGGGATAACAACTAATTTCCTTTCAAAGGAAGGAGTGTGGTTTGTTTGCTTGACACAGCAACCTTTTCTACAGCTACAGCCAAGAGCACAAAATTCAGTATGAACCATGCATGGATTGGGAAGAAACCTAAAAAGATGATTGTTATTTTTGACACAATGTGTGGTTTGTTAGGTCTTTACAATGGTAAAAAGAAAGGAAAATAATCCCTTGTATTTGAAAATTACATTTATGCCACAAGAAATGCTAGGAGCATTGCACACAAGACGTGCATTGATTTTGGTGTTTACAGGCTAATTTAAGTTGGAAGAGTTCTCCTAGGTATCTCCAGTCAGATCCCTGCTTCAAGCAGGGCTAAGTTTGGAGGTCTGTCAAGATGCTATATTTTGTAATCCTTAATGGTATTTAAATGCTCATGAAATCTTGACGAGCATGTTACCAGGTTATTGTGAATTGTAAATTTTCTTTATAGGACTTAGCTTACAAAGGTATTTGTAATCATGACTCATTGTGGTGGGGGGAGCGGAATGTCTCATAAAAAATCACCTCAACTTGTGGGATGCGCAAGTTCTGACAAAGCTCTGAAACATTTTTTGGCTTGATATGGAACATCTTGGGGAAGCTGGGGTGGGAGAGAAGGGAAGAACAAGCAATGGTCAGAGCCACTTTAGACTAGAGAGTATTTGCCAGCGCAGTCCAACTTGCAAGACCATTTTCTTTTTAGGAAAAGTATGTAAGGAAATCTGTTTGCTACTCTGAGTCTTATTGGCATCTTGAAAACAGAATATTTTGGGTTTTGTTTTTTGGTTTTTTTGGACACAGCTGCAATGGGTCCTGTTTACACTGTTAAAATGTAAACACTGCTGCATGTTTAAGGATAGCTGTCTACAAAATAACAATTTTTTCTTTGGTTGTGGGTGGGAGGGAAATGAGACATCTAGAAAACAATGTTTTAACTGGTCTTGACAAAAGTGAAGACCATCCACTGGCACTTGAAACAGGCTTATGATTAAGCTTGTTTAAATTCTTGTTTAAATGAGTACTGGCTCAATAAAATAAGTCACTGTTATTTTGTACATCTCTTGTCGTTGTCACAAAAACATACAGAAGGTTGTTTTTCCTTTTTCCTTTAGACTGTACTGTTTAAAGAGAAGTGTTCATTATTTTCTGAAAATTTTAACATTTGAGAGGTTAAAGATCTATCTGATAGTCACAGAGAAAATAACGTTTTTAGCAAAGGGACATTGCCATTAAAGCAGGTAACTGACCACAGAAACACTGGGTTCATTCTCTAGTACAGCTTCTATACTAATATTTTTTCCTAATATTGTGCATTGTGGTATTTTTCATTTTTTTCCAGGGTTGTTTGCATTGTTTTGGCATGCGGTGTGCATGTGTGAAGGGGTTAGATGTAGAATAGTCTGAAACACAGGGAAAACGTTACTTGTAAGAATGCCCAGTTCTACAGAAGAGCGTGGCTTAGCATGCAGATCTAAAAGTTTTGTGTTGTGTTCCCAGCTTCAGAAAAGCTTTCTGTAATTCCTATTCTGCCCATAAAAAGGGTAACCATGTGTTCAGTTAAAAAAAAAAAAAAAAAAAAAGAAAAAAAGAACTAAGAAAAAAAGAAAAAAAGGGTTGAATGATTAAGATACCTTCAATGGCTCTTTGCCTGGATTGGACAGCCGTGCTGGCTTTTATCCCCGCAGGGTGGCTGGGGCAGGGATTGTCAGAAGGCAGAGGCTGCGGGGCCGGGCTCCTCCCCAGCGCTGCCGCTCGCCCCCGTGCAGCGCCTTCGCTGCTCTGCCTGCCGGAGCTGCTGCTGCCCGGGCTGCCGGCCGGCATCAGCAGCCCGCATGGGTTCTGGTGAGTGCTGCACCCCTGCTAAAGGCTTGCGGGATGCTCTCCTGCCTCTTCTCATGGAATATGGCTTGTGGGATGCTGCATGTCTGGTGTCTCCTTATTGCTGCTCGGTGGTTAAAAACTTGATCACAAGGCAGTTGTGTTTGTATTTCAGGGTGGGGGGCGAAGGTTGTGAAGTCCTTTTGAGCTTCAGATTTCCTTAATAAGCAGCAGCTAACCAGAAATGAAGCTGCTATTTGAAATGCTCGGCTGTTTTCCAGACAGTCTCAGCAGCTGGGGTTCAGTGACACGATGCGTCAGGGCTCAGCCTGTCTCGTTAGCAAATGTTTTAATAATCCTGCCTGCTGCTTCCCATGCATGTTTTTTAAAGTGGCTCATTATGGTGTTTGGTTAGCAGGGGAAGAATTTAGGTATCACCCTGCAGAGCTGCATTTTCCTTTTTCCTATGTATATAAATAGCAAAAAATTCCCCTATTTGAATAAGGTTGTGGTTTTTGTCACTGTGTGGAGACCAGAGTCCAACTAAAATGAAGGGGTGTGTTGTCTACACGTAATGATCTCCTGGATCAATAACTACTGATTGGAAGCTGACTTTCAGAGATGTTGTTTATGCTAATGAAAAGCTATGTGAGAACTATTCATTAATCACTTGCCACAATTTCTGTAACATTTTTTGTACACAAATGATGTGCACAAACGATTAATACTTGGGTCCCCCTCCACTGCCCATAACTATACATTTTAAAAACCACCCACTTCTTGACCTGATGAGATTGAAATCCGAACAGTTGGGTAATCCAACTCTAGGAAGGAGCAGGGGTTTAGCCTTTTGGGTATGCCACAGAGATTTTAAGTCTTAACACAAGGATATCGTTGCATTACATACATTTGGAGTTACATTTGCATCATTCCAAAGGCTGGGGTCAGGATGGTCTCTCATAGGTGTCAGAGGCAGATATTAAAAAGGTCATTATGATGTGACTTCATGTTTGAAAGAAATGTGTAAAGAAAGCAGAAACAGTCAAGGAAGTTTTGCCTTGGTTAGAAATAAGTGGTGCAATAGAGTAGGATCTGTTCTCTTAGCTGCATGATGTTTGTGTAAACTGGCCTTGTTTCTTGCTCAGAATCATGGATTATTTAGGTTTTTAGATACCATGATACTGCCTCCCTTGAAACCAAATACACTGTTAAAAGAACAATGCGATTTTGTTTGGTTGGTTTTTGTTTCCCAATGTTGCATTTGTTTATCAGTAGTATTCTGGAGCTGGGTTAAAGGATAGAAAGGGGTTTCATTACAGAAAATTCTGGGCACAAAAGTGAGGAGTTACTCCTAATTGATTCTGAATTCTGGCAACAGCTAGCTGTGGGGATAAAGATCATGTATATGTCTGGTTTATTGCCAGTCATAGTTCAAAAGAGTAATTAATATTTTCTTGCACTTATTGGGGTGGGAACCTCACCCATACAAAAGTATATACAAGACAAGAATATTTACCAAAATACTCTATCAGGAAATATGGTTTTACTGAAAAAAAATATTCTCCATAATGTGTAATGCTACAGTTACATGAGTAAAAATATACAGCCATTGTGAAGTAAGTGTTCAGTGACTTCTTACACTGCCAAAACTCCAGTGACTCTTGTACCAGTTATTATTCAGAGCAGGATCTTGAACTTTGTCCACGAGGCAGGGCCTGTTGTGATTTCCAGCATCCTCATTAACTGATACTGCCTCTCTGGAAGCCCTTTCCAGGCTTGTGAAACACTTGCAAGGGTCAGGATTGGGCTGGGGGGGGTTTGTGGATGAAAGGTGGTTAAACAAAATTGCCTTCTAACTTGAGCCACCAGTTTTAAACCACAAGCAGGGTTTGTAGTGTAACACTGGAATATCTGTAATGTAGTGGCTCCCATTGCAATGCTATCAGCATATTCCAGCTGGTGGGTGTGAGTTTAGGCTGTTTGTTCCTGCTGTCCTTTCTGCTTTAGCAAGAGTGGAAGTGAGTTAACATAGAAGTGCTGTCCCGGGCATGTTTGTAATGTTGGATCACTAGGTAATAAAATGGTTGCAAGTCTACATTTTTCTGTCTGCAGGCATGAGCTCTAAGTTTGGCTTTGTGCCTGCTTTGGTTCTCAGTGGGGAACTGAAAGGAATGTGAAAGGTTACCAGTTATGATGAACCAGATATAGAAGGTTTAAATTAATTTTTTCCCAAGTCTTCTATAGTATATTTGTAAAGTTCACTGTTGAATATGTGAATATTGTGTGTAAAACATTTCATCTACAAATGCTTCTCTTTTTTGAAAGAAACTGCTGTCTTACTGTAATTATTTACGTCACTGGTAATGTACAGGTCATATTATTGGAAGCTCTTTATTATACATATAGACTTTGATTATCTTTCTTCTCCTTATTGCATCCGAGCACCTGAGATGTGTCTGCATCTTAAGTATTAATGATTTTGTCTGGTGGCAGGAAAGGATAAGAACATCTTGTTAATATCTAGTTTTGAAGTAGGTCAGGCACAGAACTGGAATGTAATCTCTATCTTTTAAAACCAATTTCAGTACGTTAATAAACATACAAATCATTTCCATTAAACCAAAAATACCTGCATGAACTTTTAGTTGTTTTAATCCAATTCCTCCTCCTCTGGCATCACTGATGTCCACTGTCTGAGCTGTTCTTTCTTTCTCTTTCCAGAAATGTCCTTCCTGCCTGACCTGGGGGCCTTCACCATGGGCATGTGGTCTGTTGGCCTTGGAGCCATTGGAGCAGCTGTGACAGGGATTGTCCTTGCTAACACTGATTTATTTTTGTCCAAGCCAGAAAAGGCTACATTGGAGTTTTTAGAGGAGATAGACCTAAAAACTTTGGGACCAGGTAAGGTTCTGGCTATTTCAGACCACATTCTTCAAGAATTGGACTTTTATAAGAACCTTTCTAAGGCCAGTGTTGAAAGTAGTTTTCTTAGTCTTTCCTAGTTATGACATGTAGTTGAGTGCCCTTGATATCCAATGCTTGTGGTGAAAAGCAACCAAAACTGTTATTTCTGGATGAAACAAGGCATGCTGCTAAAAGTTAATAATGCAGTAATCTCCTCTTATATGTATAGACTTTTTTTCCCTGTTAGAACTGTATTTGAATGTGGAATTCTCTGCAGTGCTTTGTGTTGGTCCATAAAGCATTAATCATTATAAACAAGAATGACTGATATTATTGTTGGTGTTGTCTCTTCTGTACAAACAGAACAAAGGACATTCAAAGCAAGTGAACTATGGAAGGAGAATGGTGCAGTGATCATGGCTGTACGAAGACCTGGATGATTTTTGTGCAGAGAGGTACTTGCTTGGCTTGGGGATTAATTAAGACTTGAGGTCTGCTTGCATAGATAGTCTGTAAATAAAGGGAGGGGATGAATAGGACAGTCATCAAATACATCTAAAATGTCTTAAAGGTTTTGTTTCATAGTTCAAACTGGTCACCAGCTACCAGCATACTTAGTTTCCTTTGCAGCTGGTTTGTATGGTCCAGGTCCTGAGCTTTTTCCTTCTGAAGGTGAATGTTAGATGATTTTTACATCTGCCAGGGACCTAGCCCGTGGCAATTAGAAAGGGAGATTGCACAAGATTCAGTTGGTAATTAGTCTTATGGGATATTTATATATATATATAGTACAAAATAAATCTCCGTGAGCCAGGTAGTCTCTGGTCAAATGCAGCCCAAGACTGGATTGGCAGAAAGCCATCAGATAAAGCTCATATGCAAAAAAAAAAGAGGTGTGCATAGAGGGAGTACCTCTGTGTTCTGGGTGCTAAATGTGAGGCAGGAAGGTAGACTCTGAAGATAAGGAGTTTGTGTTCCATAACAAGGTGGGTTGGAAAACAGATTTTGATCCTTAAGTTGACATTAGGCTCCTTGGGTGGAGCTCCTTGGAAGCAGACAGCTAAAATATGATTTGAATGTACCAAGTGCCTGGGAACAGCCATAGCCTGCACCTTGGATGTTGTGTTTCTCATAGCTATAAGGAAAAATAGTTATTATGTTGTTACTCACTATTCTGTAACATGGAGTAATTAATACTGTAACCTCTTCATTAAAGCATCTGCTCCCATCAGTAGTAACTGCCTAAATAGGTGTAGAATTCATAGAAGGTTAAAGTGCCTTGCTCTCTGAACAGGTGTAGCATAGGCAGGAGGAGAATGCTCTTACGTGCCTGACTCTGTAATTTTCACACACAGTCAGTCAGGAATCCAAGAGTGATATTTTAGTAGTAGTAGTAGTATTACCAAAAGTTTCAAATTTTCCTGTCTGCTCATTGCTATCTGTTTGCTCCTTGGTACTCAGTGGATTCTAGATATCCTGCAAACCTTTCAGTTAAGGTATTCCAGTTAGGTGACTGAGAGTGATCAGGTAAATGGTGTCCATGTTTTTAAAGTGTGGAGTCGAGTTTTTTGGTGGGAATTCTGTCCTGTAAAAATGACCTTTCTCCACGGGAGATAGGAAACATATTTTCAGTGCACACTCTGAGCCGTTCAAAACCTTAGGGATCTTTGTACAACTGTAAGAATTGGGATTCCTTTAGGAGAACAAAATACCCAGCAGATGAATGGTGACACCTTACGCTCCTACACACCAGAAAAAGAAATTTTGCTTCTAGGATACTGGAAGTTTAAGAAGAAATTCCCTGGTGTTTTTTTTTTTTTTTTTTTTTTTGTTGTTGTTGTTTGTTTGTTTTTGTTTTGTTTGTTTTAATGGGGGATTTAGGAAGGAAAGTGTTATCTTCATTACTTACTTTAAACTTGTATAGCCTGTGTCTGCACTGAGCCCTCAAAATACTTTGCAGAAAGACTGATAATGATGGCTGTCAATTTGGAAAAAAGGATTGAAAATTCTTAAAAAGTTAAATTATGTGCAGGCATTATATTTTTACCATTTGCAAATACTTTAAAAGATAATTGAAGTCCTATTATAGGCCAGGTGTATCTACAACTTTAAGTTAAAAATATGTTTTACCCAGTGAACACTCAGAAGAATCTGCTTCCTCCATGTTTAACAAAGAAAATGGTAATAAATCTGGTGAAGAGCTGCCTAGGAGTACAACTAGCTTAAATGTTACATGTCTCTTTCTGGTTTGTGCCTCAAGCTAGAACTTGTGTGTTTCTGATGGTGTTGAAATTCATGGTGAAGCTTTCCAACCTCCATTTATTGAAATGTTTGGGGTTTTTCCCTTTGCTTAGGAGGCTTCTGAGCTCTCCTCTCTGAAACCCCAGCTGTCCAAGCTGGGTGTCCCTCTCTATGCTGTTGTGAAAGAGAAGATAGGGACTGAAGTGGAGGATTTTCAGCATTATTTCAAAGGAGATATCTTTCTGGATGAAAAGGTATAGTGAAGTTGGTGTTCTCCTTTTATTTAAAAACAAATCTATGAATGTCGTCTTTGAGGAGCCTGCATAAATAAGTAGAATGTAGTCTGATTGAAAAAGGATTTAGTAGCACTGTAGTTTAAGAAGTTAATTGGCTTGGTTTTTCTATATTTATACATCCTGCTGAGCTTACAAACTGCATAATAGCTATGCACTGATAACGTGCTGTTGCAGGATTATTCCTCCCCTTTAACAGGTAAACAATATGGCCTGTAATATTTATTCCCTTCTTCCACTGGCTGTGTGACTCACTGTTGTTTATCATGTGCAAATCAAGGTTTGAAGGGGACACATATAATTAATTCATGATGTACAGGCCAGATTGCAGTGATATGGCTTCTCCTGGTACACTGGCACGTGCTGGATTGCCAATCTCATGTCCTACAAAAGCACCACCCTGCTTTCTCCGTAAACCAGGAGACACATTTAAAAATCGTTTGGGTTCTGAAGAAAGAATATGTAACACTCAAAATCTACTAGATCCTTTTATTTTCTCTCTCTCCCCTGCCTATGTGAAAGAATCAGGCTGAATTTAACAAAAATCCAACAACCAACTGACCAAAAACTATGTTTATCAGAAAACACTGCTGCTGTCAGCAGTAGGGATGTAGGTGTGCATGGGGCTTAAATAATTGTGGATAAGCTTAAAATCCACATGAACCAAAAGTCCTTTTCCCTTTGTTTATTGACATATTTTCTGTTCCCCTGCAGAAGGGCTTTTATGGTCCACGCAGACGAAAAATGATGTTGTCAGGCTTTTTCCGCTTGGGAGTTTGGCAAAATTTCTTCCGTGCTTGGAGAAGTGGATATAATGGAAATCTGGAAGGAGAAGGATTCACGTTGGGAGGTGTATATGTGATTGGGGCAGGAAGACAGGTACTGCAGGCCATCTAGGAGGCTTTTATCTCTCATATAAGATCAGAAGTTCATTTCCTGGAATTGTTTGGTTGGCCAGTGGATCTTTTGCAGGGAGACATGTCTGAATTTCTCTCTTGTGTCTTTGACTAGGGTGTTTTACTGGAGCATCGTGAGAAAGAATTTGGAGACAAAGTCAGCCTTCCATCTGTCCTTGAAGCTGCTGAGAAGATAAAACCACAAGCTTCATAAATGGAAAAACAGTTGCACATGTTTTTGATTAGAGCTTGAAATGTAGAATGTATCCATGTCTTGAATGTGCGGTGTAATTGCATAACTATTTAGGGATTAATTCACAGGGAAGGTTCTCTATTCAAACCCAGAGAATGATGAAGTTCCTCTTGGATTGTTTTTGGTTCCCTTGCAGCCTTCCAGGTGGTCAGGATTTCAACTGGTCCTTTGTATTCTGACTGTATTTATGAAAGGCTAGGTCTAAAATCTGACCTAACCTAGATGTTTTCAGTCAGAGACAGTTGGTTGAAAACCTATCTACCTAGGGAAACACAGCTCTGCTAAGGCTGTAGTAATGGAGTACCAGCTGAGGGGAAAAGATAATAAAACTTTATGTAAATGAAATGCCTTTGGTTTTTGCTTTTTCATTAACATGTAAATACATCTGTGTTTCTAGAAAACTACTGTCTAGAAGACCCTGTCAGTCTGACTCTGAGATTTCGCATTCAAGACATGCCGCTATGTCTGCACAGTGAATTTCTTGTTAGTTCACTACTGACTCTAGATCTTCTAAGTCCATGTGATTCCCTGCAAGGAATATAACTGTGGCTCGAGGGCAGGTTCATTTTTGTATTTAAGATTGTTTTTAAAAAAATTGCATCCTTGTGGGTGAAATTCTGACCTTTTCTTATTAGTATTTATATCCAGGTAAAACTGATTTTAACAAAAAATATTTATATAGTCTTCAGGGTCTGTTCTTCACAGTTCCCAGCAGTAACACTAGCAGTGAGGATTTTGAGTGATTCATATGTTTCATTTGGAAACTAAATAGAAATTGGACTCATGTATGCTACTATCAGCTGAAATTTGTGTTTGATTATTTTGGGGGTTGGAGGAAGGAACAGGATTTGGAGAGTACAGCAGCAAGTTGACTCTATGATAAAGACTTCCTCTGTAGAGGCTTTCCTCGGAGCCATGGACAGATGCAGAGAACCATGAAATAAAGAATTGTGCCTGAGGGATTCTTTTCCTGGGTTTTACCACTGAAAGGCAGTACTGGTATGGTGTGCTGACACAAGGCCCCTAAAAGGTTCAAAGTAGTGTGTGAGTGTCCACTTGTGTGCAGTCTGCATATGGATAGTTGGGAGTGCAAGTGGTAGGAAACACAGAGATGCTAAAAGCAATGGGGGTGAGCTACAGTCTCCTATAGTTGCAAGAGGCTATGAATAAATAAGATCTTACAGCAGGAATATTCTGGATGGTGGCTTCTGTAGAGTGCTGAGTTCTCTTTATCATGGGAAGTAGAAAGCTTCGCTATTTCCAGAGAATAGATCTTGCACAAAGACCAGCAAAGGAGGCACTGCTCTTAGACTTGCATTTCAAGCCTTGTCTCAAGGGCTGTTTGTGCATTTCACATAAACATGAAATGTGAAAGACATAAATAGTCCTTGGAGAATGGGATGGAAGCCAGATAAATACCAAGAAATTGAAGATAAAGTGAAATGCCTGTAGAACCTGCTGAATCTGGAAAGTATCTCCTTACAATTTTGTATACAAGCAACTGAATTCCACCCACTTGTCAGCTCTGGCTGCCCAGACTGCAAGAAGCCTTAGATGATGACAAGGACGCCATGGGGCTGCAGCCTGCTCTCAGCCTGCCCAAAGGGACTGGAAACAGAAGCAGGCAGCTATGTTATCCAGCAGCATGGAAGTATAATGGCTGTCAAACACATAAATCACTAACATGCTGAAGTGTTCCTATAGCATAAAAACATTTTTAGAAAGGCCCATGAAGTCTTCTTAAGTTTTTTAAAGTACTCATGGAAACGGAAAGTTCTCTGTTCTGGCAGGTTCCCCAGGGGGATGTATACAGAAACCATATCATACCGAGGTCTTTTCCTGCTCTAAACAGCATTATTTCCTGTGAACAGCACGCTTCTTCTTTGAAAGTTATACAAGCTTACTTGCATTTCAAAGTTTTCTAATCCTGTCTTTCAAAAATCAACATTTGGAGCCCTGCAAAGTAAAAATGGCATTTGAAATTGTTCTGAAAAATTGTTCTTGATAAATCTGATTATTTTTTTCAAGCCACCCTTGGGATTATTTGGAGTTGACTCATCCTTTCCGAACCCCATACTGACAAAATAAAAATGGGAAGGATTGAAAATACGTGGTACATAGGAGCTAGGAACAGATAATTACCATTGGAAATGGGCTAATCCAAATAACTAAAATTAGAGCAAAATAGTAAACGAGGAACAAATTAAATCTTAGCGAATTTCCAATACTGCAGACTGAATTTAGAATGTACACTGAAAAAAAAATACAGTTGTTGATTTTGTTGTGCTAACAGCTACCTCTGCTGGCCCAGTTCTTTGCATGCATTTAATGTTTTGATATTTTTTGCTTTTAACGTGACATGTACCCAAAATCTAAATCACTTTTCAGCACATCAAATATCATATTTTAACACTCAGCTGGTTACTGGAAACTAATAATTAGAAGTTTGTTTGTTATTCTGAGATGTGCATTTCACACCCATGCAGTATGATACTCATTTTATTTTAATCTTTAAGGTTGAAGATGGATCAGGTCAGTAGGAAAGTGCACAAAGTGCAAGGGTGGGGCTTGAGAAACAAAATTCTGCTGTAGTATTTATCTTCAATCAATTTTTCTTTGTTTGTCAGCCCATTTATCTTTTTTCAGCACATAACTGGGATTAATGAAAGTATTTCCAGCATGAAAATGCTTTGAAGTCAGTGATGTAGGTGTAATATAGAAAAGTGCTTTTTATTTGAACTTTAGGGATCACCAATTGCATTTTCTAATTGCAGTATCCTTTTAGGGCCGTTAGAAAGATGGTTTGGCCCAGAGGGTGTTTTTGGTTCTGCATTTTTGTTTCCCCGTGTGCGTTATCTGTTCCTACGGCTGTCAAATTGCCTGCCCTTGGTGCCAGTCGCGAATGTACACAGCGAGACGGGAATACCAAGGCATCCCTGCCATTTTCTGATAGGCTTCCTGTGATGCATTGTGGTAGGGGGGGAGGAAAAAAAAAAAAAAAAAAAAACCACCAAAAAAGCAAGTTTCTCTCTGCACCGCTGGATGTCACTGCTATCCAGTCAAAGTGCAGGTGAGCAGTGAACCCCAGGGGTTTTCTGCAGTAGAAGGTTTGCTTTTTGCTTAACAGGTTCCAGGAACAGACCGCTGTGGGGTCCGATTCTACTGGAAGAAAGCTCTTGGAAAAGATATCTACTCCTGCGATCTTTTCACTTGTATGGACTTTTTCCTTTTAAGAATGAAAAACTTGAAGGAAGGATAAACTGTATTGACTGACACGATCTGTGGTATATAGATATTTCTAAGTGAAGGGAATAAATTATTAACAGACTCACTGCAATACTTACAAAATTTAACCCACTGCACTTTCGTGGCAGTAATTTCCACTCCTGCCGGGGTGTGCGTGGCTGCCTTAGAGGGGACTGGAGCAGAGAGGTGCCACAGCCACTGGTAACAGCAGGAGGACGTGGGGAAACTGAAACCACTGATTCAGCCTGATCCCCTGGAATTTTACTGGGTAACTACCACTGCCATCCCAGTTTATTATTCTTCCAATCGATCAGAACACTAACATGTTATAAAGGCTTCCCCTAAAATATTTCTGCTTTTTCTTTTAGATCCAGATGCTGATTTCTTTGAAGTTGCTTAAGGGTCTCTCAGTAGCTTCTGTGGGCTGTGTTTCCTTGCACACCCCTCTCTCTTAACCTCATTAATTATCAAAACCACATGACAATTCCAACTATAACTCTGATTCCCAGATGCCTCCCTCCATAAATATACTTTTTTTTTTTCACTGAAAAATGGTATTTGGTGATAATGTGGAACACATACAGTGGTATACAGCTCTGGTCAGGCCATTTTCCACCAGCTACTGCTCATGATGATTTCATTAATTTTAGAAAACAGTTTTGCAGTAGTCAGAGGAAAACAGCATTGACAAACCATACATGAACATCAGCCTGCACTTGTGCACTCAAAAATTCAGATTTCCTATTTTCATTCCTGCAGGATTATTACACCTCTTACTGCTGAAGTGACTGTCTTTTAAGAGTGTTCCAATTTGCCCTAGCACTTAGTTAATGGTTTCTGTGATGGATGAGATTTTTACTCCAATTTTCTTGGCAACACAGTGAACCACTGTGAGAAGATAATGTCAAAGGCAAATAAATGGGACACAGAGAACCAGCACCGTGCTAACAGTGAACACAGTCAATTCAACTATGCTGTGAACTGCTAACGCCAACCATTTTACAAATGGTAAATTGCTAGAGAACCTTATTTTATCGACAAATGCCCTTCCTAATTCCATAGTTCTTACATCCTAAAGCTGCCGAATTTCCCTGAAATTTCCCATTTTCCCCGTTTAATCTTACCAATTACTATTGCACCATCTTCCTATCTCTTACAGAATCAGCATACTAGAGCTTTCTGCCTTGGCTCTGGACTTTCTGAAGATGTGACTCAGTGCTCTATGAGATTACTTCAGTACTTCTGAGATGCAGAAAGGATCTCTTCTAGTTCTTTGTACCAGCTGATAATGCAGTGACCTTTCTGAGCTCCCCTTCCCCTCTTAAATTCTATTCAAAATTCAGGTAGTTCTTCTAGTATCTTCTGTCAGCTTAAACACTCAGTTCAATTTTGCTTTGGTTTCAAATAAGTCTTGAGGAAGCTTGGGGGAGGCTGGCAAATACTCCCCCTCCTTTCAAAAAAAACCCAACAACAGACAAAAACCCGAACCAAACCCAATGACCCATTTGTTTAAATAACTGAATGTGAGAAAAGAGAAGGAATTTTGATCATGTGAGTGGCCAGTGGGTAACACACTGATGTGTATCAGCTTTGTTAGACATCAGAAGGGCGTGGGTGAGGAGAACTGTGCATTTACCATTAATTCTAGCAGGCTTTTTGGTTGTCAGCTTTGATGAGTGGAGAATTAGCACACTAGAGAAGTACTAAGCCCACGCCATTCGATCGCTGAACAGTTCCTTGCAGTCCAGTGCGATTGCTGCTGTCTTTGTGAGTGGGCTTGCTCCTGATCCAGGGGGAATAAGGAATTCCTCAAAGTCCAAGGGCTGGAGCAGGTGAAGAAGTGTAGACAATATGAGGCAGCCTGTGGTGCTGCACTACCTCCCCGATCTTGCCTTCCTGCACACACATGTACTTCCATAGGTGGCGAGGCACTGAAGACACTGGTTTTGCTCTATATATGAGGAAGGGAATGAAGGTGACAGAAATGTTTCCCTGTTTCCAGAGATCACAAGGTGTGGAAAGGGAACAGGAGTGCGGGGAGGCTGGGAGCCAAGCGAGGCGGCAGGGGAGCATTTCCCACCTGCCAGGCGGCATCACCTGCTCACTGCACGGCTTTAAACTGCTCAGCCCTCCCTCCTCTCTTCTCAGCGAGTCTCCCGGGAAGTGCGAAACCTCTGGGACGCCTGTGCACTCAAAATACTCTTCGGGGTCGCTTTATTTTCTGTCTTTCTTTCACCTTCCGGCTCTCCAGGTAGGCTGGGCCGGGCCGTCAGTACCGCTCAGCGTGCGCGGCTCCTGACGGGTACGAGGCGCTGCTGAGGGTTGGGTTGTGCCGTGCCGTGCCGTGCCGGGCCGAGCCGAGCCGAGCCGAGCCGGGCGGGACTCAGCCCCTCCCGCAGGGCCGCCCGGGGGACGAGCCCAAGGTAACAAAGCCGCGGGCCTCGCCGAGGGGAGGGACCGTGAGGGGCGGGGGCCGCTGGGGCCCTCAGGCTCCGCCCGGGCCCGGGGGTGCTGGGGGAAACGCCTGCCCGCGGGTCCCAGCGGGAGCCGCGGGGTCCGGGGCAGAGCCGGGCTTCCTGCACGCCCCCTTTGTGTGGAGCACGGCTGCGTGCGGAGCGGGCGTGGCCGGGACGTTCATTTCCGCGCTTTGGCCCGGCGGGAGAGCGGTGGGGTGGCTCGGCTCGGCTCGGCTCTGGGGCACGGCTCGGCTGGGCTCGGCTCGGCTCTGGGGCACGGCACGGCACGGCACGGCTCGGCTGGGCTCGGCTCGGCTCGGCTCTGGGGCACGGCTCGGCTGGGCTCGGCTCTGGAGCACGTCTCCGGGGCACGCCTGACACACCGGCTGGGCTGACGCGGGAGGAGGCTCCGAGAGCGCCGCCGTGTCCATGGACTAGCCGAGGAAGGGAGGGACCCCCGCCTACGCCCGCCGCCGCCTCGCCCTCCGCCCAGCTCGGCGAAACTTAGCGAGCAGGCTGTGCCCCGGTGAGTCCCTGCCCGCCGGCCCCGGGGTCGCGCCGTGCTCCGGAGTGCTCCTTTCTCTCCCCATGCTGAAGCGCCGGCGTTTCTCCCCGGTGTCCCGGAGCAGTCTGTTCCCTGCAGCATCCCCGGGGGCTGGCGGCCAGCGAGCCGGGGGGCAGCAGCGCTCCGGCTGCCTGGGTTTCCCGACAGCGCGGGGCTATGGCGAGCCCCTGCCATTGTCCTTGGCCATTAAAGGAAGCCGGAGGGGCCGGGCGAGGCTTCCTCTGGGCGTTCACGCTGGCTTGTCTCGTTGAGGTGCCGCGAGGGGGGTAAAAAATGAACATCAAAATTTAAAATAACAAAAAAAAGCCTTTCGGAGCGCTGCCGCTGCAGTTTGCCCTCTGCCTTGTCCTCCGTCGCCCTGGCTGCTGCCAGACTCTGCCCTAGCCCAGGCTGCTTGGAGGGAGCAGCGGCGCCGTGGGTGTAAGGATTGCGGCCCGTGACTTAATTTTGAAAATATCATAACTTTAATTGCCTATAGGCTGTGGTGTTGAGCGACCTCTGTGACACCCTTCAGCCTCCTGCCGTACCAGGCCGGGCCGTAGAGCGCGGGGGTACCAGAGGTGATGCTCCGTGGTCAGTTCTGTTTTGGCTCTTGCTTTCTTTTCCGTGCTCTATGGAGACTTAGCGGTTTCATTTTGAGACATTCTGGATTAAAAAAAAAATAGATAAATAAAACCCCGCAAAGAAACCTAATCCATGGTGTGAAAGAAGCATGGGTTACTACTTGCTGGCGTGTTTTTTCCTTTCTTTAGTAGCCCTTCCAAGGAGGTAGTGGTGGAGGTGTGAAGGATGTTTTAAAATAACTGGCGGGACAAAGTTTTTCCAGCCCTACTTTTTAGTTTGGTTGGGTTTTTGTTTGTTTATTCCAGTGCCATAAACCTTGTGACCGAGAGCTCTGGATAAAATGGAAGGAAAGCATTTCCTAGAGAATGGAAGCACAGGGTGTGTCTTGCTCTTAAGTGCTCTCTGGTGAGATGATCAGTCTCTTTCCTGGCTATCTCCAGCAGGGTGTAAGGCATCAGTGCTGAGACATTTTATACTCACAATGAATGGGTGAAGCTTGAAATGCTTTGGTTTGGAAGTTTGAGGCTCTAGCACTATCTGCGTTACAGAAGAATTGTGTGCAGAGAGAAGGGCTCAGGTGGGAATTCGATTCTAGCAATTGGTGTGAAGTAGGAATGAGCTATGGCAGAAAGTATTCTGCAGCTTTTGGTTTGTGTTTTGTTTTGTTTTCCAGAGGGATTCAGGACACTTGTGTTAATAGAAGGGTGTTCTTTATCCTTTCATTAATGGTACTGGAAGAAAGTACTTTTAGGGTGTGACCTATATCCTTTTAGCACTGTTCTTGGAGGATGGAATATAGTGTTGTTGCCTGTCCTTAGGTTGTCTTGTTCAAAACTTATAATGCTACTGAAACAGGAATTTTTAGAAATAGCTTTCCAAAAGTTTGGAAGTACATTTATCTTGAAAAAAAAAATGTGCGAGTAAATTACACAGTTGGCATTTTGTTCTGTGTTTTTTGGTCTTGTTCCCAGGTGGACTTGCTGAAGGTGCAGTCTAGGTCTAAATTGCAATCATGGAAAGCTGGGTGATGTGTGTTTTTTTTTTTTTGGGGGGGGGGGGAAGGGGGTTTAGTGTAAGTTGATCCAGTTAGCTTCCTTTATGTTGTAGCGTTATCTCCAGTCCCCAGATCAAGAAAACTCACTTAAGTCTTGTTCTTGTTTCTAGGCACAGGCTTTGCCTGCCATTCAGTGCATTGTAGGCAAACTAATCTTACTGTTTCGTGTTCAAGACCTCTTTCCTGTCCTTCCTGTCTCCTTGTAGGGAACGGCAGGGTGGCAGAAAAGAGAGAAAAAGTGTGATCTTTTGCTAGGAGCAGTGTCTGTGCAGAGCCTTCACGTAGGTAACATACCTAACAGGACTGCAAGGGGGTGTGTTCCGGGCTGCCTTTTACTAGTGTTAGGCCTTGTAATACTTAATGAAAGGACCATAAAAAGCCCTTGCTCTGAGCCCTAAGATGCTGTTTAATTTGGATGCTTTCCTTGGTATAGAATGCATAACTTTTTTTCTCTTGGGTGTAGCAAGCAAATTGTTGACATGGTGTCTTATGAATTTGGTTATAGCTGGGTGATGAATGAGTTTATTATAACTGAGGAATATTGGATTGCTTTGTTTTGAGGCTGACCTCTGATTTTCTTAGAGGGTATTTTTATCTAGTTTATGAAGCTTTAGTGGGTGGCTACTAGTGTGCCATTACCTGTAAATGGGTGTTTGGAAAAAAGAGGAATTTTTCTGCTGACAAACTGCTACAGTTGATTCTCACAGTCTATCAAGTTTCTCATTGTGGGTTAGGTGTGGCACAGTTTGAGTGAGAACTGATAAGTATGAATAAATTAAACTTTTGTTTTGATCTCCCCGTGTTAGTTCAGAATTCTCACTGGGGTGTATGTGAGGGGAAGTGGAGTTCACAGGGCACTTGTTAAAACTGTTCCACAGATCCTGCCTTTATTTTTTTGCTTTTACAAAAAGTTTCGCCTGGGTGTGGTATGGAAAAAAATCTGAATTTCAGACTCATGTTACTTGTGAGCTCTCTGTGCCATGTTGCTTTGCCCTGTGGCTTCTTGTGTCAAAACTTCCTGTTTTTTGGTACAACAGACTTTCATACTTTGCCACCTGTGGTGCGTTTCTAGTGCTATGAGGGCTGCAATTCACAAAATCCATGAACATGCTGTGGTTCTCATTTTGCTTCAAGCTGAAGTAGCTCAGATAAAGTAAATTAGACCCTCAAACAGTAAATGGTGCAGGCTGTTACTAAAGGGAAGTTAAGCAGAAGTTATTTCTAGATGCAAAGGTTATATTCTACATCCAAAGGATGGTCAGTCATGTTTTTATGGCCCAGTCCTAAAGTCTCTGGCTCTTCCAGAGCTGTGCTGTTGGTGGCTTGGGTGGAGCTACTGATGCTGCCTTCAGCCCCTGGCACAGTCTGGGCAGGAACAGGATCCTTCTCCCTGATCCTTTGGCTCATGTTCAGACAAAAGTATCTCCTAAAGGTTAAGAATCATGTCAGAAATAGTCAGACTAATCTTACTTATCGAGTATGTGTTAAAGAGTAATCTTTTGGATCTTCCCAAGACTACAGGAATCTGAATTTTGATTTAGCAACCTAAAAAGAAAGGGAGGGGCTGAAATGTCTAAGCTCGGATGACTTAATTTTAAATGCACAATTTAACTAGTTAAGTATAGCTGTAAGTCATATTTGATTTTTTTTTGTGTTCTAAAACAACTTTATTCTGGGTAAAATATGTTTTCAGATGGTCAGTCAGCTGAAAAATCATTGTTGTCCAAATTCTTCTATTTTGGGAATGTCAGATGAGGATAACAGCAAAGTGCAGGTGTTGAGGATCACCTGCAAAAGTGGTGATCCTTATACATTGACTGTATAAGAGATTGTGATGTTTGCAGTTGAAACCACTGCCTTGAATGGCCAGGCTTTTGCTAAACCTTCTGGCCAGTCTGACATAAATGTTGGAATTGAAGTCCTCAGAGAGAAGAATCACTCTGCTTGATTATTCACATGTGAATTCTCTTATCACTTGTACAGAAAACCTTTAACAAATGAAAATAAAACATGCTGGCCACAATAGGAGCTATACTGAAGCCCAGAGCTCTTAATTGGATTTAAAAATAAGTTTATTTTCTTTCCTGGTTCAAACTGTGCCTCAGCCCGTTTGGCAGGGGAGAGGGATCAGCACTTGTTTTGCTTCAGTGTTTCCTGTCTTTCTTTAGCTCTTTGGGGGCCAAGCAACAGTGTTTTGTCATTTTCATTGTAGCACAGCTTATGTGTGATACACACGAGTGGAATAATTTCTGCTCTTCTCTAGGTTAAAAGCTCTTTGTGTCATTGTCTTCAGAAGGTGCAAAAGGTGGAAATCTGAGGCCTGTCCTCCTCCCTAAGCTAAACCTGTTGCAGTAAAGAGCAGATGGGACTCAGTTTCTTCATGCAAAATACCAAATTCTTTATTCACAAAGCTCATATTTATAGGAAATATCAGGAGGCACTGTGTTAGACCTAATTGGATAACAGTATACTGACACTCAGTTTATTGGCTGGGAAATGGCTAGGGTGTATGTCTGTAAAATATCTCTGGTTTGGTTAGTTTACACATTTTGTTCACTGATTCTCATGGGACAGATCTATTGTTTATGCAGGTGCAAACTTATTTGTCTTGCCAGAATGGCTTGTTGTGTTAACTGACTTCATTCCTCTGATTTTCTTATGGGAACTTACAAGCTACTGCTAACTTAGCTAGAGTAGCAGGTGTTAAACCATATTTTATAAGACCTTTCTTTTATAATATTTCTACCTTTCTGCAACATCAACCCGAGTGGGAAAGGCAAGGGTGTAATAAACACAGGGCTCTGCTTCCCCTTGATCTTTGTAGTAAGCATTGTTGAAAGTTGTCGTCAAGTTGTCTTCATGTTGGTATTGTGAAAGAGCTGCTGTGGTATTGGAAAGAACTTCTCTGTTTTCTGCTCCTGGGGTAGAGAATAGGCATTTATACCAAACTGATAAAGGTGTTCCATGGGAAGACCTGTCCTGAAACCCCTTGATGTAACTGGGGCTCTTGGGCACTAATTGGCTCAGGCACTTGATGAGCTTGTGCGTGCTTTAGGGATTGTTTTATTTTGGCATTCTCACTGTTATATTTTAGCATTCTGTTTCAGGCAGGTTGTTAGTGTACAACTCCAAATATGTTCATGTGACCCAACAGCCCTTTCCAGAAATCTCTTTTCCTCTTCTAACAGTTTTTGTTTCCTGCTCAAAGACTAAATAATTTATACTTTAGTATCTCTGGAAAGGAGCTTTCTCTAAATAAATGATGGAACTTGAAGCTAACAAAGTCAGCTGTTTGAGTTGCTGTACTCACAGCTATAGGATGAAGCAGAGTATTTGGAGGAACCTGAATGCTGTGAATTTTCATATTTAAAAAAACCTCATTTGTTCACCTTGGCAAGTTTTGTATTCTTGCTTTGGGGCATGAAATGGGTGCTGAAATGTGTTCACTGACATCGAGAAGCTTCTGGAATAGGAAACAAAGGGAATAGCCTCAAGTAACTTGGTTCTGAAGGGAGACACCTTAGAGGTTGGACTAAGGTCTTTGTGACAGCACCCTTCTGACTGCCAGGGTATGGAGCTGATTCTTTTGGTGCATGTTGCTTTTCCCTCAACAGTGTATTAGATGGTGCTAGGGGAAGGACTTCATGGGGGTGAAATATGCTTGCAGTGGTGTAGCTGTCTCTCATAAAGGCTGAAAACAGCAAAGCTATCTACCCTGCCCTGAGTACTAAGTTACTTCAGTTTGGCTGCATGGCAAGCCTGTGGAGCAGGAAGTTCATCAAAAAAGTTGTCTGACTTGAAAGTAATGGAAAGCAATTAGTGAGATGACTCTTGGAAAGCAATTGGTGAGATGGCTCTTGGAAAACAACAAGGCAGCTTTCTTTGCAAAGTGTCCGCGGTGTTGAGCTTGCTAAGGATATGTTGACAAAGTGGTCATAGCGGTGGTCTGCTCCTGCAAAACAGGAGAGTGTTCTACTGAAAGAGCCTGTCCAGCTGGGGCAAGTGAGAAGGTAAGGTATAGTTCAGCTCTGTGTTGTTTTATCTGAGCTGGCTGCTTGTGTGGCCAGTCACAGTGTGCTGTCAGCCTGTTCAGATGGCAGTTTCCTGTGTTGTCACATTTTTTTCCATCAGGAGGTATGCTTCTCGTTTTACTGAAGGCACAGGTTAGGAAGTGTTTGTGTCTAAGCTCTCCACCTTGTAATTCTGCTGGTGTGTTTGTAATTAGCTGTTGCAGAGACTGAGGTTTGTGTTGGAAGGAGCACTGACTGTGTCCCTTCACAACCTTTGTTGCCCTGATCTCTAAATGGCACAGTGTTGTTCTTGGCATCATCTTGGGAGGTGGAAAGCCTGTTTTTCCTCCTTCCCCAGGGGCGGATACAGAGACTTTGGGCGAGACAGTCAAGGCTTTCTCACGACCTGACAGAGAGCTGGCTTTTGGGGGAAGGGCTGGAGCTGTTCAAGCATGGGCTTGTCCTGAAGCAGCATTGGTTTTTGTCTTTTTAATCTTTTCCCTGTGGTGCGGTACTATGTGCAGGGTGCTCTGCAATATAATTCCCAAAGCATTACCTTGTTCCTGTGCATTTGTGCTGAGACATTTATTCTGCTGAAGGGCTGACAGTGGCTCAGATTGTAAGACATTGGTGAAGGAAGGCTGTTTTGTCCCATCTTTAAGATTTTCCAGTACTGCCTTAGAGATTTATCTTCTAGTTGGGATTTTCAAGTTTCATGAGTGTATTTCTGTACCAGAAAGGAGATGAAGATATGAATTACAGGGTGGTTGAGCTGTCTACGTGGCCACGAAGAGCCATTTTCTTGTGGCTTGTAAGCTGGTGATTGTCATCCTTGGCAAGTAAAATGAGGCTGTCCTGGTTGTGTTATGAATGCAGCTGCTGGAGGCGGAGGGCAGCAAAAGAAAGCTTTGAGAGCATTATCCCCAAACCTTCCATGCCTTTCCCCAAAATGCAGCGTTCCTTGATGCCTCATTTGAAATGAGTGTTCCTCTGGTGTTGAAAGCATAGGTCCCATTAATTGGGGTGGGAAGGGAGAAAAAAAAAAGGTTTTATGGATTGAACTCCATAACTTGTTTCTGTGACATGGAGTCAGCATTGTTTAAGCAGAACAAGTGGTGAATGTAACTTGTGTTATCCAGATATTGCAGTCGTTTCTTAGCATGTTCATTATTGGGCATCAGATTTCAACCCTAGAATTTAATTTTTTTTTTAAACTAAGAAATACTGTGATCTGATTTAAACTGTTAAAATAAATATCTATTTTATTATATGTAATACATGTTTATATAAATAAATTAATATGTAGGAATATTCAGTGTGAAGGCTAAGAAATATGGTGTGGATGTAGACAGACTGCACATTATATCCAAAGCAAGGAACATTTTTAAGAAAACAAACCACAAAACCCAAAGCAAATTATATGCTTGTCACTTGTTCATTGCATAGTGCTATAATGAGTCTCTTGGGGGCTTTTTCTTAGGAAAAGAGAAAATGAAGGTATATTCTTTTAGACTGAAATATAACTGGAGACTGAACAAGTGGCATTCCTGGAAGTGGAGAAAAGTCACAATATGTATAAAAGTTTAGGATGCTCTCTGAAGAGAGAGTGTATTTGTCAGCAAAGAAAGTTGGTGGCTTCCTGTCTTTTTTTATGATATTAAGTGGTATTTTTTATGATATTAATGGAGGGACCCATTCTGTTCTTGAAACCTTTTGGTCTTTGTGGAGGTATGGGAGGGAACAGGCAAAGTATATAAAATAGGTTCTGTTACTGTTGGATCACTAAATAGAAGTATTCCCCAAACTGGAAGTTCTGGCTCCTTAGATAAGGTATTTTCTTTATAAGGCTTCCAAAACTTTCTGTTAGAAGGGAAAAAAGTCAAATTACATGCTTCTTTTAAATTAAGACTTTGAGTTTTGCCTTAAAACTGCGGATGTTACAGAAATGGCTATGTATCTGCTCTCACCAGAGGTAGGAGAAAGCAGAGAAGTTTGGGTCAGCTAAGATTATTTTGGTTACTTGTTCTGACAGGTTTTGCACCCTGGGGTGGATAAATTCCTGCTCAGAATGACTAACTGGCTTCTGTGTTTCCCAATACCTGAACTTGCTGTGAAGTAAAAGGGAAGCATTACTTGTGGCTTGTTGCATATAGTGAATAAATTGCAGCACAGGCAAGGCCCTATTCAGGTGGAACTGGTCAATAGCTTTCTTTAATAAAGTTTTCATAGACACAAAATATTTTCCTAAACTTTTCTAAGATGTTAATGAGGGATCTGTTGAACTGTAGTGGTAGTATCTAGTGTTGTTGTCACTTACTTTGGTGTAATCCAACTGAGTTTTAACTCCAGAGGTTTATCCCATAGTACTTTTGAGGGTAAGGTCAGTGAAGGCCCTACATCCTATGCTCCTGCTCTTCTCTGTATTTCTTAAATATTAGTAAAGAGGTGGATATCTTGCAAAAGGATCTGTCTGTCTTCTGTATTCTCCTTCTGTTTGGAGAATTGCTGGCTTTTACATGTTTACATGTAACATTTCCTTTTCTCTCTGTTTCCTGTGCTGTCTCTTGCTTTAAGTCAGAATGTGGAGTATATGGTTTGTTTGCAGTCAGCTACTTTGAGCAGATTTTCCTTGGACTAGGTAAGAGATCCTTGCCTTCTAGTTGGTACCTTGGTCAACCACCTCTGTATGTGAAGTAGAAACTACCTTATCTGTTCAGTTAATACTTCAGTGAACCTGAGGTCACTGTACTAAATTTCCACAATATAGTAAAATTCTGCAGATAATTGAGTTGTGCCTCTCCTCAGTAACTAAAAATATTTGTAGTTTGAATTTACATTGTCAAGACTTCCCTTGTACAGTGTCATTGACTGGCATTGTAACTGGTTTGTGTAAATGAAAATATGAATCTTTGGAACTTTTTGTTTGCTTGTTTGTTTTTTTTTTTTTTAATATTAGCAGTAGCTTTTTGTTGCTGAGTAGAAATAAATACTTCTTCACGTGGAAGCAAGGCCAGCCAACTGTATCTTTTGTAGCTTCTGTATGAAGAGCAGTGACAAGTGAAATTGGTACAACTGCTGTTGTCCTCTGTTACAGCTTTTGAATTGCTGTGGGTGCAGTACTGCTTACCTTTTACAAGTCTTTTGTGTATTCTGTTAGTTTAAGAAATCAAATAGAGCCGAAAATATTCCATAAATCATAGCTTGAATGGCTCCTTGAATTACAGTTGTGCAGTGTAGAGCCTTTATGCCAAAGGATTGGTGGTGTTAGTCAAGTGGGGAGTTCAGAAGAGGTTCTTGATGACCATGTAGCTTATTCCCAAAAATATGGAGTGTCCACTTTGTGAATGTTACTCTGAGTTCCGGGCACTTACATGATACTTCAGATGTAACTCATTCATCGACGTAGAAGTAGTGGCTTGGTCAAAAGTACAACATAATGAGTGTGAAGTATAAAGACCTGGAGTGGAGCTCTTTGGAATTACGGGTTCCTTGTTTGGGGTTTGGAAACACTGGTGTGTGTTTCTGACAAGCTTTCTGAAGCTGTAGCTTGTGATGCAGTAATAGACTAAACCCTGCTCACTGAAACATTGAAACCTTTCCCAGTAGGTTGGGGTCTTGTTCTCTGAGGATTGCTTTTTAGTGCTTACAGTGCTTAACTTCTGCTTGAAATATGTTTTGAGGTCTTTGAATCTTCAGCACAGTACAAAATAAAGGTTCCAAAAGATTATGTCTTAAAAATTCTGTCTGGCTTTGACCACATTTTCCATTTAGTTCTGAGATTTATTTGCCCTTATTTTCTCATGAAACAGTTATTAATGATACCAGTCTTTCATCATAAACCTTTCAGGTTAAAAAAAAAAAAAACCAAACAACCTTTTGTTGATTAACCCTCAGTTTTCTTCTAAGAATGAACAAATATTTCTCTGCTCGTCTGAAATGCAGCAGAACTAAATAAACTATACTTGTATGCCTTAAGAGAAGCTTGTCTGTTCTTTTTAAGACCCTAGTATGAGTTCCATGTAGTCAAAATTGCAAAATGACACATGCTTACTTGAGAGTTCCTAAGTCATCAGCAGGACTACTGTCTGTTTCCAGGAGCAGATTAGCCTGTAAGAGCATCAAATCCTGTCAGTTTATCTTGCCTTTTTGCTGTACCAGCTCAGCCCCTTCACATGAAGATTTGATTGCCAGCACCCAGATACTGTTCTGAGCCACTTTGGTTGTCAGCTTCTCTCTAGGTTGAGGAAAGAGCAGTCTGTAGGTGCCTCTTAGTTATTCCATTTCTAGAAGATCCTAAGAGTGTGTCTGAATTTTGCCTGGTCAGGGATTAGGCTGCCTTTTACCTTCACAAAAACCCCGCATGATTGAGCACCTTCAAAGAATGACAGTTGTTTTTAATGGCACTGTTTCTTGAATGAACTGATGTTTTTTGATATAGATTTGGTCTTGATGGAAAGGAATTGAGTCATATCAAAAAAGTCATAGACCAAAGTACATCACTTTCTATATTTTAAAGATCCTTGCTTCTCAGCATATTCTTTTTTTTTTGTCCATTTGCTTCACCAGCTTCACATAGGTGTAATGCTTTGTATTGATAAGCAGCAATGAAGAAGCCAACAGCTTGGCAAATGACATTTTTTTCCCCTCTTGCTTCACTTGTTCCCCTAGCTTCATCAGTTCCAGGTGTGCTGCTGGTATAGGCTGGCACTGGAGGAGTGCTGTGTTTCCATGGGCACACTCAAGCTGCCACTGCTTTTGCTTTCCCATCCTTGTTCTGCCACCCTCCTGACAGCCCTCATGCTGGCATTTGCACATGCTCTGGGCAAACTAGATTGGAAGGCTTAAAACTGTTTAGTTCTTGGTGTGTGATACAAGATTACCGGATTGATCTGTAGGTTTACTGGTGGTTTGCTGTGCAGCTGCTTGCTCCACTGAGTAGGTTGAGTAATGGTTGTGGGTTTTAGGAGGGGCAGGGAAGGGGATGAGGACTCTGTACGGTGGCAGTATTGGCTGAACTTGGAACTTCAGTGTGACCTAGGTCTGGCTTGTAAAGTAGTGTCTTTACAAATGCATACATCTCTGCAGGATTAAAATAATTTTTGGACCTAAATCTTGAAACTGACTGTGTTTCAGTTGTTCTACACTTAACATCCATGAGGATTTCTCTGCGTATCTACATTAGATTAGTTGATAAGACCACATCATCTGTTTTCACATCATCTGAGTATACATTAGGAATATCCCTGCTGTAGCATTTTGAAGGTAAGAGTGGAATTGTGGGTGTCAAAAAGCTTTGGAAATGGCAGTAGCCTCTTGATGAATGACTACATTTTTCCCTTCTCACTAAAGCTGTAAACACCAAGACAAAATTCAACCAAAGCAGCAGTGCTCTGTATTTAATTTTTAGAAATTCCTGTTGCTGTGAGTGGGTGATTACTGTCAGCTGACACAATGTGACTTGCTTTGTCTGAAACACAGTAGAGAATGTTATTAGTCTGTGCTGCCCACATAGTGCTTTAATCTTCCAAGTGTTTTTAGCATTGCCTAACCATAGCTATGCAGGCTGTGCTGTGAATGAAGTGAATTACTGACAAGCAGATTTCTAGACTGGTAACATGTCTTCTGTGTTAGGAAACATGACTGCTTTTAGTATAAACACAGGGAAGGTGGCTGTGTTGTCTTGAGTGGACTGCTTCATTTGTTTGTAGTGTTAGGGGGGAAAAAAATCACATACCTGCACTTCAGATTTATTATGCTACCCCCATACCAGCCATACAGTGTTCAGTGGTCTGTTAAGAACCACCAAAAGAATTCTGATGAAGGTAAGCACAGAGCAAGTCAAATCAGCTCTTAAGATAGGCAGGTGTTTTGGAAGCTATATCTGTTTGAGCATCTGTGTGCTGCTAAAGGAGAGCTTCTTGCTAGTACACCCCTGCATAATTTCTGAGCATTTAGAAATCTGTATGTTGAAAAAATGCTTTTTTATTCTGCTAAAATAACTGTGATTGGTATTGACTGGGGCATCTTAGCAGTTGTTTGAAGTATAGAGAAATGTCTTTCAAGATGGTAGTCAAAGCAGTCAGGTAGGTGGGGAGTAGAGCTTACCAATAAGGATATTTTTAATGCTGTTATTCCTGTGAATAGTTTCAGTGAAACTGGGGCTGAACAGTTGAATATAAGTCAAATGCCAGGGAGGGTAATCTAACAAAAAGTAAGTCTTCAGATGATGTTTGTACTTTAGGTTCTGAAATTATTTGCTTGCCTTTTTGCCTCAGATTATATTTTAAGCCTCTTTGTCCAGCAGAACCTCATTTTTGTGACGTTTAATGGTGTTCTAGCTAAATGCAACCTGCTGCTTTCTCTTTTGTAGATGTAGCAGCACCAAAAGCAGTGCTCCTTATGTGCATTTTGCAGTTGCTGTCCTGTCTTTTACCAGGTTCCTGATGTTCACAGGGAAGAGGCAGAACAGTGATTGGAGGTCTCAGTGTGTCTGCATCTGGAGAATATATTTGCACTGGCAGCCAGTGTATTGGTGTAAAATGGGGCTGTGCTCATGCAAATGAAATCTTGGACTCTGCTAAGACTAGTGGGATTCTGTTCTTGTACCCTCTCTTTCCTCTCTTGCCCAGGCACATCAGACTGACTGTCTTGGACAAGTGTACACATTGATTGTTGAAATATAAATTGTTGTTTGGAGCTAGAAACTGAAATAGAGTTGGGAAAACCAAACTTTTTTCCTTCTCTTACATTCACTCAGTTGTGGACTTAGACAAGCAAGAGAATGGTGGTTAAGCAAGAGTTCTTTGCTATGATTCAGTAACAGTTGTAAAGGTTCCTAAATTTTGTCTGTAACATTGGATGGATTGCAAAGATCAGTAACTAAATTGCAAAACTCATCTTATGTGGTACCACTGGGGCCATGTAGGAAGGTCCTTTCCAGTCATTGCCCCTATACTACCATAAAGTGCAATTTCCTTTGCTTTAACAAAAGTTGAATGTTTTTTGCTACAAATGGACTGTGTGCATTAGAAGTTACAGGGTGAAGGAAGAAAACTTGTTTTCAGTGTTTGGTTAAAATTATATGGAAATAGACATCTGTACTCTAGAAATACCAAGCTCAAGTATTAATTCACACTCTGGTCTGTCCTGGATGGGATTCTCAAAGCTAATTTCTGTTTCTTCTGTCAGTGGGAGTGTTCTTTATACTCAGTTGCAGATTCCTTTATAGGAAAAAAAACCAAAACCAAAAACAAACAAGCCCAAAAACCCCTAGTTTGCCTTCTCATAGCTGTGGATGTGGTGCAGTCCACTTGTCCATTCCATGGTCTGGTTTTCAGACTTTACTGGCCTGGGTAGGCTTAGTTTATGCATGCTGTCTGTGAATGACCAGGCACAGTACATTTTTTTAGTTAGGAGATGTTTGAAAATTGTGCATTCTTGTTCCCTTGTCTTTGCAAATCTTTCACTGACGTTTACCTCAAGGAAGTGGAGGATTAATTAAAATGCTGCTTATCTATCTTAGGCAGCCTGCGCTCAGCTGTCCAGAATGTGAGGGCTATGCAAGTGCTCACTCCTGCTCTGAATTTACAGCTTGTTCTGTTTTTCTTTGCGTGGCATTTCTGCAGAGGTGGTTTAGTTATAATACTCTGAACAGCTGTAGTTCTCTGAAATACTTGAGCAAGAGCTGTGGTTGAACCTTATCTCTCTAGTGTGTGTAAGGAAGCAAACCAAACTCCACAGAGCAGATGGGTTTTACATAGTGGGACTTTGGTTCTTGAGAATGAAACCTCTTACAGGAGATGATCTGATAAATGAACATGTAGATATGGGAGAGTTGGGTACAACTACCTTTTGTATTTGGGAATCCATAGACACTGAGTGATTCCAGGTAACCACTTTGGATATCCTGCCAGCTGGATTGCTGGATGTGCAGTCCACTGGGTTTGTGGATAAATCCAAGCAGCCATCTGCAGAAATGAAACGGTTTTGAAAGAGTGAGAAGGTAGATGAGTGTCAACTTGCTGATGTAGATCTTCCTAGGCTAACTGTAGGGTGAGTTCCCTTTGTGGTTGTGCTTGCCCTCATAAAACATTAGGGTGCTTAAAGATAAGATTATTAAGCAACAGATAGTGAAGGGAAGTGTAGGGTCAAGTAGGAGTTTGGGCTGACTTTGAAAATACCTCTGGATGGCATGTGGTACAAATTACTATACTCCCTTTCTCAACAGAGCAAGAGAGACCTGGGAAAAAAAACATAATTCATGAAATCTTTACCTAATCCTGTCATTCCTTCTCTTCTGTGCAGACACTGTGCTATAGAAGATGCACTATTACCGATATTCTAATGCAGAAGTCAGCTGTTGGTACAAATACTTGCTCTTCAGCTACAACATTGTCTTTTGGGTGAGTACAAAATTTAGGGGCTGAAATAGTTTAGGCGTAGCTAAGTTTTATTAACTTCATTACTCTAATCAAGAGAACAAGATGAAATAGTTGCCTGAAAGCAGGAAACTGATGTTTATTAGTATGCCTCAGGTGTTTTGTAATTGAAGTTTATCCCATATGAGAAGTTAATTATTATTGAAAGTGTGAGGACTCGGTGTTCATATTATCCATATTAAGTTGTTTCTCTGTTAAAAGAATCCTCTTAGAATGTTTCCTTTCATCATCTTTGATCTGGTTGGGTGATGTAGCTGTAAATGCACTATGCATAAGAGAAGAAAGGCTCTGCCTCAGATGTGTCAACAGCTGGCAGCACGTGTGATGCTCTGTGGGCAGCTGAATTGTCTGATACAGTCTTGAAATACTTAGCTATGGACTAACCTGCCTATAACATTTGTTTAGGATTGTGAGTGTGAACAGTAATGGATGAGTGCTTTTAGATGTGTATGATGGTTAATGAAGCACCTGCCTTGAAAAAGAAGGCTCTTTAAAGGTTAATACATAGTGTTGCACTAGAAAGAATAAAGATGTCTGTGAGGGGAAGAGGAGGAAGCAATTTTGATAAACTCAGTAATTCCTTTTGGAACTTTCAGGTCAAACGTTAAGAGTTTGTACCTGAAGTCCTAGGAAATGCAGTCATGGAAAGGCATCAGTAGTCCTGGAAAAGTTCAGATACAGTGACTTGTCCAGTGCTAGCAGTGAAGTTGCTGAAAACCACAGAACATTTTGCTGCTGTAAACCTTTTGTTTACTAGTGCAATGCTCTAACATGATACTGTCACATTAACCCACAGGAGAGTTATCCTTGTGTGGGTACCAGGGCGGAAAAGATGTGTAGAAACTTTTATTCTCTTAAGGGTTAATTTGCTACAAGATTGCCTAGTGAAAGTGTTCATTAGGGATGATACTTGCTGTGCCACAATTGAGGATGCCTTCAGCAGGTCAAAAACGGTGCTTACAAGCCAAAACTGTAGCTCCTTTTCTTCTGCATGGTACAGTTCCCATGTACCTTGTAGTGGAATGTGGCACAGTGAGAAGTGATACTTGGCAAGCTGTTCTGGTTTTCAGAGAAATTGCTTCATAACTATGTGGATGTTCTTCAGCAGTTCATGGTGGGATATGTGAGAAATCCACACTCGTGTTCATGAGCGTACTAGGATTCTTCTAGACCTCTGCTTTTTTTCTAGTGAGTGTTTCATGAAGTAGGTTCTATGACTTTTTTCTGACAACCTTTTAAAAACTGAAAGTTTTTGTCTTCACTGTAAGGGGAAGACTGTCAAGAATTTGCCTCTGTTTTTTCACAGGAATCAATTTTCTTTTTCTTTCTCTGTAGTCATTACATTTTTTTCACCTTTTAAAACCTGTATTCTCTTGAGGTGAGTGATGAAGATCTAAATATATCTCTGTTCTTTAAAGAAACTTTTAAAGGGATGCCAGAACATTGAGAGAATTCATAATGCAACCTGTGTGTTTCAGCTGATCTGTTGGCTGGAGGAATTAGCTTTCTGAACAGGTACTTGTAGTCTTGGTATCTTTCCTCAACATAAGGGTCTGATGCTTCTGCTGACATTATCAGGCTGCCCTAGTAAATGATGTGCAGCTACAGCTCTTTTGATAAGATTTTTGGCACCTTTAGTTGTAGAACAAGCTATGTAAATGTTGAAGGTAGACACCCCTATAGGCAAGCCATGAATCATTTAGCTGACAAAAGGATTCAGGAGCCTGTGAAATCCTGCTGGCTGGGGTGACTACAAATTCACCATTTGTGAAACAGTAGTTTTTTTGCCTTAAAAGAACTGAAGGACTACAAAACCAGAAGGGGAAATGTAACCATAAATCACAAGCAGCATTTAAGGACGGAATGTTAGTTTTGATTCACTTTGCTTGGGTTGTTGGACAGGTGCTACTGGGAACATGTCTGTGAGCATTTAGTGAGCATGGCTGCTCTAGAGGTGGACAAGGGATGGATTTAGCTGGATTATCAGAGGGCCTTTTGCCCATATAAGTTGTTAGAGCTCTCCTGTGTGTCAGCTCAGGAAAGTTTATACACAAACCAGGTAATATACATGTAAATAGTTGTATTTGTTCTTCTGTCATGCTTATTAAAGGTAAATATTGATTTTCCCGTTGTAGTTCTGAAAGGTATTGTTGACTGTATAAACTTTAAAGCATGTTGTGATGTAGTAATTCCCGGAGTTTTTAAGCTTTTCACTGAGTGGTTACTGCAGTTTGTGCCATGCTTCAAATACAGTTTACTTAGATGGTTCCAAAATATTGTACTCAAGAGGGCAAATATAATGGCAAGCTCAGTGTAATGGCCCTTTAGGAATCTGTAAATCTGCATTCTTTGGAAGTTGTGGTTTTTTTTTTTTTTGGTTTTTTTTTTTTCTTTCAGGTGAGTGACTTGGGAATAGAAAGTTCTGGCTTTTAGTTGTGCTCTGCTGGCTTGTAATATCACTTCCCTATTCCAAGAAAGGGAATGGGGGCCATAGGAAGGCTCTGCCTAGGCATGATTTTGATGTACGATTGCTTTGTTTCCATCTTGCTTTTTTAGCATGCTCACAAGACTTAGCTTGTCCAAGTACACTCTTGTTAATGAGTGGTGATAAGGCAGTACTTGCAGCCATTAAGATAGCTCTGCAGAGAGCAAGATAAGAAGGCTGGACCTTTTTGTGCTTGAAAGCTCAAAAGCTTGAAAGCTTGCTTTTTTTTTTTTTTTTTTTTTTGTCAAATAACTTCATTTGTCACAGTGCAATTTAAAGACTAACAGTGCCAAGTGAAGAGCTCAGTTTTGGCACCTTTCTGTTCTGAATCATTCTGCAATTGAGTGAACTCTTCTGTGAAAGCTCTGGTGCTTTGCCTCCAATTGAAAGGGATTTTTTTGGGGCAGACTGAGAATTGCACCTCAGCTGGGCAGTGGCTATTTTAGTGAAGGATTGCATGTGTGCTCTGCCAGAGCCTTTTAGGTTTCATATGAACTCACTGTCTGTGACATGAATTGAGAGGAGAGGGTGAAATAGCTTTTAGCTACTGTCATCTGGATTTATCTTCTGAAGGTCTGTAGTTTTGTGTGTAACTCTTAAGGGTTACTGGAGGCAAAACCAGAACTTGTCACTCATCCTATAGGAGATGTGGCATTTTGTCCTGAACATGGTGGTGAAGGGCAAAAATTGTCTTCAGTTCTGGAAAATAATTGAGTTAATCTCTTTGAGTTAATCTCTTTGAAAAATAAGAGAAGACCCAGGTTAGCATAAGATTTTCTTGGCTTTTGCTATGGATGTTGTTTTCCAGGAACTTCTGAAACAGCAATGCTGTACCAGGAAGTGGAGAGAATGTACCACCAGGTGGTTTTCTGACCCTGAGAGAGAGTCTCTGAAGAGACAAGGATAGGAAGGAAGGGGGGCTTCAGGTTGCTGATTGCTCTAGCATGAGTGGAGCTGCAGTGTAAAATGGGATGATCCAGGGAGTGGGAAATGTAGTCTCTGTAAGAGTATACAAAAACTGCATGTAATCCTGTTTCTGCTGATCAGACCTGGGGACAGACCAACCTACAATCAGTTTGTGTGCAAGAGTGAGTTAGCTGCTGCCTACATTTGAGAAACAAATTAGCTCTATTTTCTCAGTTGTTAATGTGATTCCAACAGCACAGTCATAGGAATTATAGGAATTCAAAGTGTGATTTTGAATGGATAAATGGGTAATGCTTAAAGTGGTAATGTGGGCACGGTGTCACTGAGTTGATATCAGTATTGTACATCTGGGCAGAGCCTACAGTTTGATGCAATATGTTAGAAAAGTGGATTTCTCAGTTCTAAAGCAGGAAATAAACAAATGCTGGTAAATAGTATTTCAGTTTCCTGTTCAAAGGGGCACAATTGCTTTGTCTATGTTTCCATCTAACCTTTCATGCAGTATATGGCTTAAAGGACTCTGCAGCACAGAAATGAATTGGGAAGTCCAGTTTGTTCTTGGTTACATGTCATTCAGATTCTGGTGAAATTTCAAAATGCCGTGCTTTTTTGAAATAGCTGACTAGCCTACTCTCACCTTGGGAACACTTTTGATTGTCCTTGCTTCTTCTCAGCTGCCTGTTGTCCCATTCACTCAGCAGTTTAGTTCAGTGAGCTGAAGAAGGTTAAAACTTAGCCTTTAGTTTAGGCAGGATCAGTTCCCTGTTCTGCCTCGTAGCCATCACTTGGATGCCTCTGTACAAGTGTTTTAGAGAGGGCATTCTCCTGGGGCTAATTCTCTGTAGAATTCTAGGCATGCTCAATCACACCAGCTTCTGGGCTAGGTTGGTCACCATGGTATTTTACAATGGTTTTCAGAGAGATACTTTAAAGTATCTTGCAGAAAGTCTTTAAAGCAAAAGGATTTTTTTACATTTTTCATTTTACTACTATTTGACTTTGCAAATTGGTTGTTTTGGTAATTTCACCTGTCAGTGTAGTGGCTGATGGCTTTGTTTCTTCTGCAAGTACCTATACTTCACTGGATTTTTGCTAAAGAAATTTTTAATGTATCTGGTTTGGTTGCTTCTAGTCAAAATTTTGTACTGCTTGTCCTAGCTGAAATAAATTTTAGATCTATCCACGTTGTTTTCATGAGAGTAAGTTTAGTTTTTCTTCTGATAAACTTTATTTTACTTGGAGGTAGTTTGCACAGATGCTTTTGAAATAACTTTGCAAAAGTAGTATAGTTTCTTGAAACTGAACATTTAATAAAAACATGAGAGCAAAGTTATTGTTCCAAGGTGAGAATAATGTATGCTAGTGAAAAATCTACTCAATCAAAAATCTCTTACAATTTAATTAAGAAGGTAATTATAATGAAAGGCAGACAGTCTGAAGAGGTCACCCTATTTACAAATTCAATAGCACAATATTAGTAGTCTAGTACCCTTAATTTGTATACAGAGAGTGTAATATGTCTTCCCAATTATTTTTTCCACCTTGTTTTCTGTAGAAAAAGATTCCAAAGATCCAGCTGTCTGTGTAATTTACCTTGATTACTGCAAATTATACCAGCTCTCTTCATCTGTCTCCCAGCATTCCTGCAGCGTTTGGAGTGAAAAGGATTGAAGGATGCATCAATTACATGCACTGTGCAGCTTAATGACATACAATTTTGACTACTATTTTCCCTGCCTTTTTTGATTGAAGATCACTGGGTTAAGATCTAGGGTTATATTCTGTTTATATTTATATTCTGTTAAGATCTAGGTCAGTATTCTGTTTATGTGGTTTTAAATAGTATTTTTCAAGTTATGTTTTGGTCCAAAGGATCACTTTAGACATTCTTAGCTGCTTCAGAGTCCAAGGTGAGTAGTCACTGTGCTATATTGCTTATTGAACAACACCTGGGAATTTATTTAGCACTGCTTTGTCCACTTGTAGCTCCATGTATCAGTGGTGGTTTTGGTTGCTTGATCTTTAAGACCCAGAATATGGCATATAATAATTCCTGCCTAGACAGAAGAGTTTAACATAATTTGAATAATTCTTACAGAATAACATGGATGATGCTTGTAGCCCTTTTTGGCTTTGCTTTCCCCCACTCTCCCCAGCAGACTAAACCCAGAAGAGCTTCACTTGCCCTGAGTGATCTTAGGGCAAGCAGCCCATAAGCCCAGCAGTATTTTGCACTCACACATCTGTTTTCTTGTATGACTGTAAGAGGGTTCCATTCTTGCCTATTGCCCATGCTGTAGAAAATTGCCTGTGATGCCCATTTAGTTTGTGAGAGGTGCTGCATTTCCTAGAGAACAGGATTCCTTTATCCAAGTGTTTTTTCAGATGTTGGGATTTACTCTTCAGTGCATGTAAGGCTTACCACTGGGGAAGCAGCTTCAGTCCTTTCTGAAGGATAATTGAATTATTTAGGCTGGAAAAGATTTCTTAAGATTGAATTCGGCCATTGACCATACTGCCAGGTAGTCCATGTTCTAAGTTCCATGTCTGTGCATCCTTTAAATATATCTAGGAATGGTGACTAAGCCACTTGCTCCAGTGCTTGATAACCTTTTCAGGGAATAAGTATTTCCTAATACTTGATTAAAACTTCTCCAAGTGCGAGTTGAGGCCATTTCCTCTTGTGCTGTTACTAGTTATGTTATGATACCCACCTCACTACAGCTTCCATTCTGGTAGCAGTAGAGAGCCATAAGGCCCCTTACAGAGTTGAATGCTTTTTAAGTAGTGAGGAGGAGCTGCCCTTGGGTTATGGAGAGGTCATTTTAGTTTGATTGTTGAAATTGGATGCTAAAAACAAGTTGCCTGAGCATTGAAGAAAGGGAATAAAATATTAGAGCAAGGAGCTCTTGCCTCATTTGTGTGACTATATTTCAGAAGTATTTATTATACAAACATACGAATTAGTGGAAGGTTTGTTCTCAGTTAGATTTAGTGCTTATAGAAAGTAAGCGAACAGACCATTAATCTAGCTTGATTCAGATGGGCTTAAAGTAAGGATTCAGAAGACAAACTGTCTAATCAGAGAAGAGGCTAATATAGAGAGCCTTGACACTGAGAAATGACAAGGAGCAAGTATGGCTACCGTCATAGCCTTAATATTGGTACTATTAAGTGACTAAACCTCAAAATGCATTAAATATTCTGACATCTTCATTAGTTGGACATTTTATAGCAAGTCATTGAGACAAGGATAACTCCCACTTGCATGCTGCTCTGTGGGATTGTCTGTTAAGTACCATGTGCTTCTTGAGTAATCAGGAAGAATCAAATTAAAATTCTTTCAAAAAAGTAATTTATAAAATGCATAAATGTTGCCAAATAAATGCCGTTCAAATAATTTCTGTGAGATTGACTCATGGGGAGGGGGGTCCCATTACTATTGCCCCAAATTACAGGCAATATTTGTTTTATTTGAGCAATAGTGCTACTAGCCAAGTTTTTTGAGAATGTGGTTGAATAGTACATCTAATTAATTTTTTTTTTTTTTAATTTTAGCTAGCTGGAGTGGCCTTCCTTGCAGCTGGTCTGTGGGCATGGAGTGAAAAGGTAAGGATAGAAATGACTGGTCTTACATGGCTGCCCCCTCCTGCTCCAGTAAAACTATTTTCTCAGGAAGCAGCAATAGTTAAATGTAGCATCTGAGCTCAGGAACGTGTTTAAATAATCTAAACTGAGTTTAGTTGGAACTTGCTTCTTGTCTGATTAGGAGTTAAGCTGTGACCCTTGATATTCAGATCTTTTCTATGAACTTTTAAGAGCGGGGGAGAATTTAGCCTTTATGAACAGGTTCTCTTTCAGAAACATGTATTCTCATATCTGTATTTCTCCATCCACCTTCTTTTATTACAAATAGATATTTGTGAGGAGTATGGTATGTCTTTATATTTAAAAAAGCACCAATAAATCTAAACATACATCCTTGAAGTACTTCAGAAAGATGCTCCTAGTCTGTTTGCCATCTGTTGTCCACTTTATTTCCATGGAGTGCTTAAGTGGTTGTGTTTCCATGTAGAGGAAAAAAACTGGGGGACATGATGTAGCTGAATAACTCTAAATTTTAGCAGAGACTTCTTATAGCTAAAAAAACTTCCTCAGTCAAAGTAAGCTGTGTGTACACGTACTCAGAGTTTTCCTGTTACAAGCAAACAGAATGATGGAAATCAATGGATGGAAATCAATGAATGGATGTAGTAGGATGGGTTTTATGCATTCAAGCAGTAGGAGAAAGTGACCATAAGTAGATGCACTGGTCTGCATCTCAATTAGGAGTGGAGGGCTGTCCAGTTGTGCCACTGAGTAGTAAGACTTCAGTTACCATCATATGTTTACTTTTCCTCAATTGAAGTGGTTACATACAGCAGCTATCCACATGCAGAGAGGTACTAAGATTCCCCTGCTTTTTGGAAATGAGATTTTGATTTTAGTTCTGAGGTATTTATTCTCTTCCTCCCTGCTCCCTATGTGCTTGCTACATTCTCATTGCTATGTAGTAAGCAACCTGTCTCGACACACAAATGCATTTGCCTCCTATTTTGTTGTTACAAAAGGATTTTCTTTCCAACCCTTTAAGGAGGATATTAAACTTGCCTTGAATTTGTGTTCTCTGATGTTCACTCTTCTGTTCTGTAGAAAAGCACACGGGATCTGTGTGGTTGGAGACTAATATCTCCATTTGCTAAATTGGCTTTATGGTACACTGAAGTTACTAAAAGGCAAAGGAAGACTCTTTTTTTTTTTTTAACTTTGCCTGAGCTCTTTCTGCTCTCTGCTGTCTTCCAAACAAATGCTTCAAAACCTTTCCTGTGGTTTTGAACTTCTGAGTGGCTCATGAAATCTGTTTGTTGTTTCTTATGTAAGTTGTTCTGTGCTGTGTTTTCAGTCTTTCAGTTCAGTGCCATTCTTCAGCCAGTAGTGCCTGTATTTTACTGATAAGCATCTTGGTGAACAATAGATGGGAAGTAAGAGAAAAACATCGCAGAAACTGTGCTGCAGTGGTAAACCCAAAGATAAACTGCAGGTGGTGGAAGAGTTCTGAACATCCTGTCTCTTACCACGACATGAAGTACATTAAGTCCATTTCATTTCTCTGATTTTTCTCTTTCCTTTGTGCATTAGGACTACACTTCAGATTAATTCCTCAGCAGTCTTTTTCTCTGGCTATAAATCTTTTGCTTCTCTTTTGGCTGATAATGCCTTGAAATGAGAGTGCTGGTTTTTGAGAAGTGTTGAAAATACTATGTGACAAAACGTTACCATCCTGACTCTTACTTGATTAAGATCCAATCTCTCTAACTGATGTATTTAATTGGCCTATCCTTATGATTTTATAACTCGCTTTAGTTATTTTGAACAGTCATGTAAAAGTTGCATAAAATTTCAAGTGTTATCTGTCAAACAAAAGATACTGCAAAAGTCACAAAGAGTGAATTATTGTAAAGTGTTGGTAGAAAGAAGGTGAATAACACTGAGCCCTCTTATCAGGAAAACAGTTTTTATTGTTAGAATGGTTTCAAGGAGGACACAAAGGAAGATCTGGAAAACTAGAGGCTAGTCTGCCTAACTTCATTACAGCAACTTCATGGCTAATAACAAATGGAGAGGGAACAGTCAGTTTTCAAATCAAGACTGTTGCCTAAAGGAACTTCAAGAGCATGGAGAAATAAGTCACTGTTCTGTGTGACCTAAAGAAAGACTTAGTGTGAGTTTTATTACAGAATGTCTGACGTGGGCTGAAGTTATCAGGCTTCACTCCTGAGTACCTGAGGAAATCTGTGTTGTGAAGGGCAGCCTGTTTGTACCAGGTGCAGATGGCATAGGCAGGAGTGTCTTTAGTGAAATGGGTAGGGTGGGATGAGAGTTTTCTGAATTAATTCCCTTGTTTCATCCTTCTGGATTTTTGACTTAGTATCTTAGGCAAAATGATTGTAATTAAAAGAGCATGTTGTATGCATTAAGTGTGAGCATGAAGAAAGTGTTGTGAACCAGTGACATCTGAGGTTGAATAATAAAGCCCAGTTCCTGCCAACTTCTGTTTGTAACATGCTTTGATGAAAGGAAATTGTCTTCCAGAAAATCTTGCCTGAGCAAGTGAGATTGTCTGAAAGCAAAAAGCTGGAGTCTGGGTGTGGGCAGGAGATGGTTGGCAATAGTTATGAATGTTTCAGCATCCTGGTCACACAGTGTTTGGTGTCACAGCATGTTGATTCTACAAAGATGCTGTGTTAGCCCATCTGATCTTGACATGTGTTTCTTGATTGTGAGGTCTGAGCCAAGGTTTGATAAGGTGGGACTCTCATAATTAACCAAGTAGACCAAGTTTGTTAGCTAGCTGTGAGGTGTAACAGTTTTAAAGAAGGAAAATGTGTGACTGGTAACACATTATCAACAAACTAGGACCATTTTCTAATAGCTTGTTTCAGCTGTTAGTCACCAGCTGTTGCAAAGCAATTCTGAGTTCTACAGTTCAATTAAATTTTTATTTTCATCCCATCAGCCAGTTTTGATAAAAGCAGGTCTGTCTTGCTGCTGCCAAATTAACAGCTCTGGCAGAATCTGTTATGGAACATGCTATGAAAGAAGATGGAGTCCTGTGGATCACTGTAGTGCTGTTAATCAATGTCTTCAGCTGATGGAGTTTCTCCAAGGGTACATTTTCTTCTAATGCTGTGTTTTGAAGATTTTATTTTGTTAATTAAGCAGTTTGATTAAGAAGTGATAGGGGATTTTTCCAAGGTGTTGTCTTAGGATGTACATCCTTTACACTTAACTCTAGACCAGGTACCTGGGTAGAAACATGGGAATTTGCATTTTATTGAAAGAATTAGGCAGCATATTGCAAGTTCCTCTGATATTTTCCTCTTACACTAAACGTGGTTAGCTTGAGAATATACTTTATAAAGAAAAAAAAAAGTGAACATGTGATAATGGGATATTGTGCTGTGTTGATTTTTGTTATTTGTTTCAGAAGTAAAAATATTTCCTTATAAAATGTTCTGTGTATTGTTGGTGATTGTGTGATGAACACTCAGACTACTGCAAGGCTGCCTGGGTGTCCCTACAAATCATTCTCATGAAGAGTTTTCCTTTGTTTATCCCTTCTTTCTTCTGTATGTTCCATCTTGTTCTTGCATATCATGTGAGAATCCTGTTGTGTGTATTTGATGGAGTTTTAATGGTGGCTGGTGCAATAACTTTTCAAAACCTAATCTAGAAAGTAAAAGGAAGGTTTTCACTGTTAGCATTACATTTATATAGATTTAGCAATCTAGGCAGACAAGCTTCATAGCAAAGATTAGCGTCAAGATAAGTGGTTTCTGGATAGTTAATGAAAAAGAAAATATTGAGTCTGTGTTAGGTAAATTGCAAATATAAGGAATTGATAACTCCTTTTGGTGTAAGACTTTTATCAGGAAAAATGAAAGGGGAGTGTTTAGACTATACTTTTATATCTCTGAAAGAGTTTGGAGAAGCACTACTAAGACTGTGGCACTAGAAGGGTTGTAACGAAAATGAGAGGAAAAATCTGATTCCCTTGAAAACCAAAACAAGATTATTTTACTTTTTAAAATGTTATCCATGAAGTGCTTTGTCGTTAGAATGTCTTTACCATTCTCCCACCTAAACTTTAGGACTGGAAATTTTTCTTAATTTATTTTTTCAACCATGATATTGGAGTGCCCTTCTGACTGATGCATTTCAAGTTAATATAAAACATTAATTCTTTTGCCTTGAAACGAAATGAACATTCAGTGATAGAATTGAGCTTTTGGCACCATCTTGTGGAATAGACCTAGGGGGATGTAATCTGAGAAACTGACTTATTAAAATAATTGCTAGCTATAACTTTAGTACTTCCTCTGCTGTGGTGAAGGAGATTGGTATTGTCAATGACCATTTTACAACAAGGTTTTTTTGGTTTTTTTGTTGGTATCACTGTTGGCAAGTTCAAGGGTTTGCAACCACTTCATTTGTAATCATGTGGAAATCATCCAGAAGGAATGCTGGATGAATAACATACTTACAGTGGTCACATTCTATTCTGGTTTGTTCTTTCAGGGTGTATTGTCTGATCTGACAAAGGTGACTGGTCTTCATGGTCTGGACCCAGTGGTGCTTGTCTTAGTGGTGGGAATAGTGATGTTTACTTTGGGGTTTGCTGGTTGTGTGGGAGCGCTGAGAGAAAACATCTGCCTGCTGAAGTTTGTAAGTAGCATCATTACATTAGGGAATTATTATGTGTAACAGCTGAAAATGATGAGGAACTGAGAGCAAACCCAGATAATTAATGATTGAGTTTGGTTTGTGCTAAAGTATATGGTAAACTTGCTGCCTTGACAAACCTCTGAGTAATGGTATTGAAAGCAGGGGTGGTTCCAGCTTATTGTTTTCCTCTTTGTGGAACATGTTCTTCCTTGCCTTGTTTAATTTGTTCTGCTCTGCAGTGATGTTGTAGTAGATCTATCAGATTTTAACATTGTGATGCTATGGAATATGCTTAGTCAGTTAGGAGTTACTGAGAGACTATAGCATAGTGGAATAAAATCCCTTAAAAACTTTAAAGTTTCTTGTACATATTGGCAGAACCTTGGGACTTCGGGACTGATGTAAAATTTCTTAAATGGTTGTTTCTATACTCGGGTGGCTTCTTTGCTTTAGATCTGAAAACCACTAACCTGGATTAAAAAAAAAAAAACCTAAAAAAGTAATTATAAAATTAGAAACAATCCAGAAGGTAATATCACGACTTCTTTTTAACCCTGTGTTTTACAGATTCTCATTTATTGTTTTCTCTACTGTGTATGATGACTTTCTGATGCTCTTTTTACTGTCAAGTTCAGCTGACAAAAACAAAAGGATAGCTCTGCCTCTTGGGGGTTTCTTTGCCTTGTATTCTCAAGGTGCTCAGTGTCTGTACTGAATCAAAATTTGAACCCAATTCGGTGTCTGTTTCTGGTGGTATAGGGATCCAGTCAAAATGAATTTATATTTTCTAATTTAGGACTTGTTTTTTACAGTTCTGTGGAACAATTGTGTTTATATTCCTTTTGGAGTTGGCAGTAGCAGTTATGGCTTTCCTGTTCCAAGACTGGGTGAGGGACAGGGTGAAAGAATTCTTTGAGAATAACATTAAATCCTACCGAGATGATATTGACCTCCAGAACATCATTGATTCACTACAGAGAATTGTAAGTTCCTATCCTGTTACGTCTTTGATGCCTTCGAGGAGAATATTGATTTAAAAGTTTTCTTTTTTTATAGAATTATAATATTTTGTAGATAATAGTACAGTGTTACAGATATGTTGGTTTTCTTCCTTCTGTATTGAAAGCATCAGGGAGGGAAGATATCCTGAGATCCAGGCTTGTTTTGATGTCTATTGTGGAAGCTCTCTCAGGCATGCATCTGCCTTTGACCTTTCTCTTTGCTCCCCTTTCCCTTGCTCCCTAAGAAAAAGCTTTCTCTTAAAAAAAAATTACGATGGAGCTGATTGTATCTGACAATTACATCTAAAGTGATAATTTTTATGATTTTGCTTGATATGCTGACTCCTGTTTCCAGGAGCAGTATTCCAGATGTATTGCTTTGATTTCCTAGAGCCCTGTTAGTGTGTACTCATTTTTTTATTCTGCTGTTGTCATTGATTCTGCACAGATGTAGGGATAGTGAAGATTTGTAAGCAAACACTTACTGTTTGGAGGTATTTTGGAGATAATTTATCCACTGAACAGACTTCTGGATTGTATTTCTCTCTTGCAGAACCATTGCTGTGGTGCCCAAGGTCCAGAAGACTGGGACTTTAACATATACTTTGACTGCAAGAGTGAAAGCAAAAGTCGTGAGAAGTGTGGAGTTCCTTTTTCCTGTTGTATACCTGATCCTGCTGTAAGTTGTTTCCTGGCTTTGTTTTTGCTCTGAGGTTGTAAAGTTATGACAGGACGTACTTCCTGAATAAGGTGTTGAAGGGCTTTGAGTGAGCTATATGGCCAAAAATTACTCTTGTGCAGACAAATGTTTTTTGTGTTTCTGTTGCATTCTTTTTGGAGTCCAAACGTGGCAACCTGTTAGCTGAAAATGTGTTGTCACTGGGAAGTCAAGCTATTTAGTATAGTTTGGATCTGAAGCACTGGTGGTTGGCATTTTTTATTTCCAGTGTGTTGTTTCCTTGGATCCCTGGCCTTTGTTCCTGGCTTGTAAGGAGCTGAGAGCTCTAAGAGTGTGTTTACCCTAATTGGAATTAATGTTTCCCCACCCCTCTGGCAGACAGGCAGGAGTAGCTCTGTTTGCTGCTTGTTTGTCAGTAATTAATAAAATACTCATGTATGAGGTTTAAAGCTTCTGAGTTTTGCCTTGAGTTTTGCCAAGGTTTTGGTGCTTGTTTTTTAATTTGTTTTGCTAAATTTTGTGAAGCTTTGTGAGCCTTACAGCAGATGCCAAGATGTGGAGGTAAGGGTTCCTATATAGTGCTTTATGGTATTGCTGGGAGTACTTACAGCTCAAAATCCATCCAGCAATCCTTGTGCTGAAAGAGAGCCATTAGTAAGTTATATTTAATACCTGGTAGGCTTCTGATTGTACTGGAAATCTGCCAAGGAAAGCCTTTGTTGGGGATATATTCCATATTCAGATTCCCCAGTGATTGTTTTCCAGTTTAGTTTAGAGCAGTAGTTTAACTGCACATTTTTCTGGTGCTGTATTTAAGGAGGCAGAAGGATGCTTAAATCTGTTTAATGTGAAATTCTATTATTAATATTTCAATGTAACTTACTATGCATGTTGTAAATGCAGGTGTCTTCCTTGTGTGCTGGCAATGCAGTTTTCATGTTAAGAAGTTGAATACCAAGTAATAGAAGCACCTGAGATTTCTGGTGCAGGAAATCATCTTGCTAGTACACATCTTCGCTTTGTCATTAATTTTCTTGTATTCTGCTTGGGCTTTGCTTGTTTTTGCTGAAAATGCTTTTTAAAATGGTTGGCTCTTACAATTCTGATGTGTTTATGAATATAAAAGATAGAAAAACTTGCTGCGAACAGAAGTGAGTAGAAGTCAATTGATTTGTTTAATTAAAATCTCTTTTGTCTTGCAGCAAAAAGTTGTCAATACACAGTGTGGCTATGATATCAGAAAGAAGGTAAGGTGCTGTCTGTCATGTTGTGTGCTTGCATAGACAAAACTGTAAAAGGGGTGGGATTGCTGATAGATGTGTCAGCTCAAAATTCTGGGAACTAATGACTGTGCTACATCATACTACAGGTAGAGCAAGGTACACATTGTCCTTTGTTTAAAGTAAGCTTCTACTGTGGAAGGGTAGAGAAAACAAGTGAGAACAGATGGGGGGAAAGGTGTGATTCTAAAAGGGGTAGGACTTGGATTTCAAGTGTATGCTTGTTACCAGCTGTAATAGTCTAACTCTGCTGACCTAGCGTCTGCTAATTTGACCATCTATTATCTGCTAGTCTGTTATCTGCTAACTCTACAGTGTTCCTAATAACAGAACTTTCAGGAAGATACAAGTATCACTGTCTAACATTCCCAGATTCAGATGTCTGTTTTTGAAGTGTGGTTAAGAACTTTACTGCAGAAGTGACAAAACATTAGCTTAGCTAGATTATGTGATTGATCTTATAATAAACTTGAGCAGAAAAGTAATATTCTTATTCTTCCTTTCCACATTCAGAGCAAAAGTCAATGGGATGATCAGATTTTTGTCAAAGGATGTATTCATGCACTTGAAGCCTGGTTACCCCGAAATATCTACATTGTTGCAGGTGTCTTCATAGCTATCTCACTGCTCCAGGTTAGTTATGATTCTTTGAAAAAAATGTCAGGTTTGCAAATACACACCTGCTGAAGGTAAAAGGAGTTATGGAAAGAGGTAAAATAAGTATTTTGAATGTGGATTTTTTAGGTATGAGAAGTGTATGGCACAAGCACCAATTATAGTCAAGGGGAGTTAGTGTGAAAACATCTGTTGCTCAAAGCAGTAAAGGTCATTATAAAAGTACAGGGCAGTAATAATAGTGTGTGATAGATAATTGTAATATATTGTAATATATGATGATGATATAGAATATTCCTTGTTGCATTGTCATGGGGAGGATCTGCTGTCTGCTCCAGTACATTTTACATCTGAATTCCAGCCTTCTATTACAAATCTGAAATGACTTAAGATGCAATCTTGTCCTTCATGCCAGGGTTGCCTCAGCCAGCTCTGAGTGGATATAGCATGCTGCTCAGAAGGGTTGGGATGTAAGAGCAGGGAAATAGGTGGTGAACAGGTTGCAAATGTGATGTTAGCAGAACCAGATCAAAGAAGTTACTGTGACTTCTATTACCTCGTCAGTGCTTGGTAGTTAAAGAGACTGAAATTCTCAATAAAGCATGTTTGATTGCTGCTTTCAAGGTGGATCCTGCTTTCAGTGTGGCAGTTGTTTGCACTGTGTTAATCTCTGTGCTGTGAAGTTCCTTCACTTCAGTGGGAAATAATGAACTTGTAAATCTGGTACAGAAAGTATTTTCCATGTGATTGACAATAGTTGAGTATTGAGTGCTAGCTAAAGACCTTTTTCCTGCCCTTGTAATACTGCCCTCTGTAGCTTAGGGTTTGATATATTTTTATCACCATCTGGTGATAGCACTTCCATGGGTTTGAGAAATGCTGTGCTAAGAACAGCACCTCTTGCTAGGGAGATGGTCAAGACACGAAGTTTAATCTTTTGGTAGTGTGTTGATTGACAATAACTTGACAGTGATGTTCTTTATTCATGTCCTGAGGCTCTTTGAAATCACTTTCAGTTATTTGTATTTTCTAATTGGGTCGGTCTTGTCCTTTAAACTGTTTCAGAGTGAGACTGAGAATTAGACATAACCTGACTACATTTAAATGAAATCTTTTATCTTTCCTAAACTTCACCCTAGTTTTACATTATTTCTAAGAATGTTTCAGGAAATTTGCCTAGTTACGAATTTATCCTCAGTGTGTAAAGATTTCCCTGAGAACTGACATGAATGTTAAAACTTCAAATTTGAAATATCTCTGAATAATCTGGGACAACTTTAACTGTTGTCTCTGACCAGAATTTCATTTTAGTACAGGTAATTGTACATTCTGTCTGTATTTCAAAAAATTGATCTTAAAATTGTCTGGGTTGTTATTCAAAGCTGTGGAATGAATGAAAGTGTCTGTTTTATAGTTTTAGCAGTAGGTAAGCATGGGTGTTTATGACACTCAGACTTGGTTAAGTGGATTTCTTCTAGCTCTGAGGCACCTGGAAGCTTATTATTTTGAATGCTGCTGAAGTTTTGCATGAAAGCATCTTTCTAATGAGTTTTATTACCTGCAGGATTCTGTTGCCTTTATTACTTTTTAGTAATAGCTATACTTTGGTGGATGATCCTGGCTATGAAACTGTATCTGAACCTGCAAAAAAAATCTTGCAGACTGGTACATTATAAGTGTTTTACCTCTTGTTTTTTTATCTTTTTAGATTTTTGGGATTTTCCTAGCCAGGACATTGATTTCTGATATTGAAGCTGTAAAGGCAAGTAATGCCTTCTGAATATAAAAGCAGACGCATGTTGCAAGACAGTAAATGTTAAAATTGTTGATTGGACACCAAGGTGGAAGAAATGCACAGACCATGAAATGCTCCCATTGTTAAAAGCCTTATGTGGATTTTTTTTTACCTGCTCGTGCTTTTTGTTAGAAGCTGTTACAAAACAAACAAAAAAAAATCGCCAAACACATGCTGTCTACCTTTTTTCTAACAAGACAACTCAGTGCACCAGCGTTGATCTCTGAGGAAGAAATGGAATTTGCCAAGACATCGGCAGAACAGATTTTAAAGACTGTAGCAGGGAGACATGAAACTGCTGTAAACCCTTTCCTTGAAGGATTGCTAGGAAGATTGTTCTGTCTTCACTCTTGTCATCTGTTTTAAAATGTAATCTTTTCAAATGTTGCATGCTGATTTCTTCAGAACCTTGCAATTGTGTTAATCTACAGTAGACATATCCAGTCATTTTTGGCAACATATCCAGCAGCCATAATTGGAACTTGGAAAAAAAAAATCACAAACTATCTAGATCTTTAATTGATTTTAGGTTGTGCAAACCCCATGCTGTTTTGAAAAATGCAAGCCAGTTCCCAGGGTGAGAAAAATCTGACTCTGTAGCATTAAGTCTTACAAATCTCCATTTCAGGAAAGAGGGTGTAAAGCCCTGATGCTGTTTCCTGTCTGAGAAAAATGTAAGTATTCTTTATTTATAGAAGGAAAACCTCTTTAAAAATGCTTATCCTTTCAGTGATCAGTAATGTCTTTTCAAAGTGCTGTCTGCATACACTTCAGAAGGCAGCTGGTTTCAGTAGGTAGCAAGCATGCCGTGCTAGCTGTTGATGGCTTGTGTATTCCTCTTTCTCTCACAACTGCTATGTTGATCTTCACAAGTCTTAACTGCCACTACCAGGACTGATGAAAGACTTAGAAATTCAGTGTTAATCCTTACTGAAATACCTTTTTAAATAAGGTAGCAAGTACGATTTAAGTAAGATTTAGCAAAAGATGGAGTTGTTGAATTTTTAGATCTTGTATAACTCCATTGAGCCATCATTTCTGCCTGGTTCATGGTTCAAATGTGAATCAGAATACAGTAAACCAGAATGATCTCTTCATTCATTTTCTACATGAAGCTATAGTAGTCCTCCTTATGTCAAGGTTTTTATTTTAATCAAGAGAAAAGTAAACTCTTCTTCCAGCCCTCCCTTTGTGGGGAGGGGGTTAGTAGATGGATCTGTAGTTCAGTAGGAGTTGCAGTCTTTTCTGTAAGACCTTGGTGTTGTGCCCTTAGCTGTAAGGTAAAAGCACGTGGCTGACAAGTTCTTGGAAGTAGCTGTAGCTGTCAGTTTTACTGTGGGCCATATAATTAACATCCTTTACTGCTTCCACTGACACCAGGTTTTTCAGGGAGAGCAGGTTCATTTACAGTGCCTAGCACAGTGTAAATTTTAGAAAAAGTATCTATTTTTATAATGGTATTTTACTATATGTAGTGTGCCTGAAGGTTTTAATACTTGTATTTCTAAAGTATATGGCTTTCTTTGGAAGCCAGACTTTTAAATATATTATGTCCTTTTTTTCTATTATGCATGTATTAACTAACATTTCACTGGCAGTTGATCAACAGTAAGAATCTTTGTGTCTGGTTGATTGTCCAGACATCCTTCTATCTTGTAATTTGTGAAGCACTTCAGACAGTGCTCATGTGTACTTCAGCTTTCATAGTTCTTTTTCTGGCCAGTGATTGAGACACAACAGGAAAAGGAAGCTTGTCTAAGGATGGCTGATTTCCTTACAGTAGCAGAGAATAGCCTGTTATTAACTCATCTGAAAACCTGAAGGTAAAATGGCTAGAAGTGCACTGTGACTTTTTAAACTTTGGTATACCACAAGAAAACAATAGCAGTAGATCACTGAGGGGAGAGCAACAGGCACTTCTTCTGTAAAGCTGAGAATTTGAGGTCTGTATTAGTTATTTGTTGAATCTGATCCACAAGGAGCAGCCAGAAATGTGTGATTGTACTATGAGTTGGCAAGCAGCAGAGCAGTGGCCAGCAAACTTTGCTTTAAATTCTGGTGCTTGAAAATTTACAGCACCTCGCCAACCGACTTATTTGGTTAAGGTTGTGTGATAATCGTGTGTGTGTAAAATTGGAGAGGGATGCTTCCTATTTGGAAATTCTTAGTAATAAAACATTGCATTGAAAATCCTAGCTAGGGAGTACATTTCCTTTGCCAGTTTTTGACACAGCCAACTAAACTCCTAATGCTAGGAAGGAATTCCAGCAGTTTGAAAATCATTCTGCTGTCAAAGATGGCTGTGGAGTTCATGCACTGAAATTAGCTGCTGACAAGAGCCAGCCTTACAGATTAGGATTCCAGGGTCTGCAAATCTCTGCCAAGCTACCTGAAGACAAATTAATGCTTGTGGTTTTTTTTAAGTAATGTTTGTATGCAAACCAGAATTTAACAGAAGTATTGTCTTTCCACCGATTGTTCTTTATGGCTTTGGCCATATTAGAACCAGCCTTTGTATCAATGTTTGAGTTATTTAGAACTGAATTTGAGGGAAGTTCAACTTGAGGATCTTTAAATTAAATGAGTGATTTTTCTTTTTTGCCACTGTGGATAAACTTCTCTGTGCTTATTAATTATGATTTTTTTTTTTTTTTTAATTCTGGGGCTCTAGGTTGCTTTTTCCCTGTATGTTCTGAAGGATGGCCATACATGGCTAGTGTAATTTCAGATGTGTAATGGGAATGCTTTCTAGTTAGATTAATTTAGCACCTTCTCTGTGGACCTGCCCTTACTTCATGGCTAAAGGTTTAGGTTATGGTCTAAAAAAAGCGTTGTCAGCAAAAGCAGTTGGGTGTGAGCCTGCCTCTAAAACCTCAAAGGAAAAGTAATTCAGTGATCTCATGGAGAGGTTTGATGCAGTGATGCAGAGATTTCAGTGGTTGCTTTGGAACAACTTCACAAACACTACAGTTGGAACCAAGGTTTTTCATGAAGATGTCAAATGAGGTCAGACTTGAAGAACTGGACTGAGAGAAGCAAACTACAATGTGATCACTTCTATTTCTCAGAAATGAGCACAATTTATTGCTGTTAAGTAATATATTTGTCTGTCAGTCTGCTTGACAGTGCAGCTGCCTCTTGTTTTTGTTGCTATAACTGCATTTGGACACAGTTTCCCTGTACATGAAGAGGAGAATGAGTATAAGCACTGAAAAAGTGCACTGACCAAAGGACCTTGGCTTGCCTTGTGAAAACCTGAATGTTTCTTCCCAAGAGGTCTTTAGCTTTGGTGACCTCATGCAGTGCCATGTGGACAGACTTGTGCTTCCAGCCCATGGAGCTCAATGTGGCCATTGATTTATGTGTAGAATTGCCTTGGATTTTGTCTCCCCATTCCATCCTTCCCTCTTTCTTCCCCTTACTTACTGTGCATTGTCATACAGCTTGAACATTGTTCAGCCACTGGAAGGGGAGCTCCTGTCTCCTTTTCTGAGATGGCTTTTCTGAGTGACTTTCAATATATTTTTTTTCTCAAGCCTTAAATTTGATTAAATAAAATTTAATATTTTCTATTCCTGGAGTTTGATTGTTGCTTCCAGTCACTAATATTTTAGGTTCAGACTGGCCACTGACACTGCAGTTTGTGGATAACTCAGTAATCATCAAGGTCCGGGGGTACTTGTTTTTGTATTTTGATGAAACTAATTCTTGATATTTTTTTCTTTTCAGTTTGGGCTGTTGAATAATAGAAAAGACTAATGCTTTTCTCTGCATTGTTAATGGAAAGCCATGAACAAGTGAAGAGCTGCAGAATGGTGTAGAGTAACTATTAAATCTCTGGTCGTCAAAAAAAGCTACAAGTGCTGTTTTTCTTTTCTCCTGTTAATGTGGTTAAAACTCCTTTAGTGTGTTACTCAACAAATGACACTTGTCTGGGGTGGTTTTATGAAATTCTCTTTCCCAAGACTACTCGAGAGTAATATTTGGTGATAAGTATAGTGGGCTAAGTAGTGTTACTTGGTTTTGCAAGTAGGAAAGCTTTTGCAGGAACAAAGTTGGTATGTTTGTTTGCAGACAAAAGTCAGTTGTTCTCAAAGTGAGAACATGAGGCCTTGTTGACTTCTAAATACAGTTTGCTTTATAATAGGTTTCTGAAGATCAGTGCTTGTTCATTTTTTTTTCTCAATAGCTTTTCTGCTGGCTAAAAAAAAAAAGAAAAATAATTGCTCACAGGCTTTTCAGTTTCTACCACTTCATGGTTTTGAATATGATTTCCTAGGTCTGGGCAACATGACTCTTGTTTTCCATTATCTAAAGTTATAGCCAGGTTCTCTTATGGATGGTAATGGAATGCTGGCTGCCTTCACATCCTCACCCCTGCCCACTTGTAATTCTAACTAGCTTTATTTCTGTGTCTTGTCCAAGCACTGTCTGTTCACTGACTGTGGTTTCCTGTAAACTTTGTTTTGGATGGTCTCATTCTGGTAGGTGCAACTCTGAAATCAGAAGACTGTAGCCTCAGGTATTTAGGAATATAACTTATGACAGGAGCAGGTACAGTTTCAGAGACAAGCTTTAAAACTGGAGATTGAAGGGGGAGTTTGCTTAAAGATAGTTTTGGTTTTAACATGTTCACCCAACAGCTGGGCTTACAGTGTGATTCACAACGTGCAGATGTCGAAGTGGTGCCAGTTAACCCTTTGCATTGTTTAAGCTGCATCTTTAATGCATATTTCAGGTTGCATGATAATAACTTAAGACTTTTATGTAATTATTTTAAAGTCCCATTGATACAAGAGAAATTGCAAGTGGGTATCCTAATCTCACAAAGCCAAGTAGCTGAAAAATGTATAATGAGTGGTAATTGCCTGATGATTCTCCTGTGATGTTTCTTAATGCCATTTGCTTGACAGGACTTTTTCCTGCTGCTGTGTGTTAGTGGCTCAGTGAAGGGCAGCAGTGGTGCAAGTATCAGGCCAAAGAGTTGTGCTGATGGGGGATTTTTTTATACACAGCTTTTAAAGGTGGAGCTGCACCTGGGCTTCAGCAGTGCTGGTTGTGCAGCAGCAGGCAAATGCAAGCTGGTGGTGTCTGCCTCAGCAGCAGTGCTGGCTGAAGGGAGGTTAGTGGGGTGTCTCTCCTCTCAAAACCTGTAATGTTGTGATGGCTTCCTTGACCACATTTGCATTGCTGTGACTGCAGAGTTGCTCGAGGGTGTCTTTGATCTTGTCCTCTTCTATTTCTTGTCTCAGATCACCTGAATGGGAGATGAAATGATGACTTTTAGCTACCTGCCATGGCATAATGGCTCCCTGTGGTTGTAAGATAGAAGTTCGGAGTACTTGCTGCTCATAATGTGCTGCTTCAATTAAAACATTTTTCTCCCTTTCAGCTATTGGAAGTATTGGACAGATTAAGGTTTTTCTCTCCTGCTTGACTTCCAAGAACTGATTGACAGAGAAAAAGCAAATTCTGAAATTCTAATAAAGGACAATTTCTAGCACTTTTTTGCCTGTATGCTTTTTGGTGCTGTTCCATATTAGTAAGACTCAACACTTAGCTTTACAGTTAGTCTATAAAATGCTAAGCATATACATCTCTGGGAAAAAGTCTTACAGAGGGTATCTATTACATCACTACTTCATAGTAGCACTGAAAGCTGCAAGTTCTTTATCCCTATTCCAATATCTGTGTGGCTATGGGGATAAAATAGAGTATATTGCAATATCCAGCTTGTCTGTCAGTACAGGGTGTTTCCAGGATTTGAAAGGCAGCTCGCTTTGTGATCCATCCTTATCTAAGTACAATCGTTACTTTAAATTTATGTCATTTTTATGTTAAGATGTGAGAAACTGCCACGAGATCTTTGGACTCCTGGTTTCAAGGTGCTCCTTCTCCTGTAGTGCTACACATCCAGCATAGTCCCATCCTGGTTTTGAAGCATTTTAAGTCTTCCCTGACAATGGAGTGAAACTGAAATCGTGCCCTTCACACGCTTTACTGAAAGTCACTGTGTGAAGGTAGCTAAAATGGCTGATTTATCTCAGCTTCTGGTTTGCTCACAGCACAGGCAGAACAAATTCATGCCTGCCTTAGAGCATGGTACAGGCTGTTTCTTTGGACACAGAAATGCTCTGGGATGTGCATGGTGAAGTTGGACAAAGATGCCTTTACTCCAAGACTCTAATTTTGCTATTTTGGGATTTGGTTATGCCACTGACTCACTGGAATAAAGCCTTCCTTTATTTTATTCAACTGATGGTTTAATCAGCTTTTCATAGAGAAGGAGACTACATGACTATGATTTTTGGTGATAAATTCTGAATGAACCTCTAGTATCCCTTTACTCATTACAGCATTGCAGGCAGCATATTTTGGACAGAAACCACTTGTCTTCATCACAAATATCCATCCTTCCATCACTGACAGCTTAAAATGAAGTTACCTGAATTAAGAAGTCTGCACAAAAGGCCCATTGAACTGTATTTCACCTCAGGACTTGTATTATCATCTCGTAGAAGTTTGTGTAAGCTTTGAACTAGCTGTGATTCTTTAAAAGATTCTTCAAGGGTTTCTGAAAGCATAAGGAAACAAATAGTAACGCTGAGCTGTTATCTGGAAAGAAATTGTAAAGTGAATGTGTTTGCTATGTTAAAAAAAATTCTGGACTGGCTTAATTTCAGACTGGCTCTAGAGGGATGTCTTGAACATCTGTCTTCTACACTGAATTTCTGTGCTCTTTCCTGCACAGAATTTCTTTACAGAATTTCCTCTCAAAGACAGGACTAGTCTACTATTGACTATATATAGTTAACCTCATAGCAAATTAAAACCTGCAATGTTCAGTACTAGAAATGTTGGTTCCCATTAGTTGCCCAAGTGAGATTGAGAGTTTTAATGGTAGACAAGCAGTAAAATGAGCTCTTCAGCCCTGTTGGTATAGGAAATTGCAAATTCCAAGTTTTTCTTTTTTAATTTACCTTTTGATGTACGTAGATTTGTGATGTCTCTCTCCTGTATTTTCAAATTATACAGGAAACATCTGAAAACATTTGTACATAACTCTGAAAACTAGCTCAGGAAAAGTAGTTTGAATCATTACAGTTTTCTCACTTGCTTAGTTTGCTGTTTCTACAATGCCTTTTTATTTATGCTTTGCTTTATTCTTTCCTCATGTCTGTCTGAAGATTATTTCTGCTACTTATAGTCTTCATTGACCTCTTGAATATATAATTTGTCTTTCATTTACCCTTTTTTTTAATCTCCCTCACCTTCACTTTCCCTCTTTTTTTTCATGTAGGCTTCTATCATCATATTATGTCTTTCAAATAGTGCCTGTCCACGCAGCATGATTATTTGACTCTTAAATTAAAAATCTTCAGGCCATTCCTAAAGCCTATTGATTGTATGATCTGAATGGTGACAACCTTTATTTCATGCTGAAGAGCTAAATCTAGATGAGAAATGTGCTTTTTCATATATGTTATCTAGAATTAACAGCATGACAATGTTTCTTAATAACTGAGGATCTTGCACAGATAAATGCCTTTAGGAGGAAAATACCTAAATCAATGGCAGATGCTATTGCCAGGGCGTTCAGAGCCTCATTCTGCATGGCAGCATGTTCACTTGTTGTCATGGAAACCAGATGTTTCACTCCTTGTGCTGCCTGGATGGCTTTCACCACTTCCTGTGAAAGCAGAGGTAAAACAGATGGAAATCTGATGTAGGAATACAGTAGAATGAAGAGGGAAATGAGATTGCACTCTTTAGCTTCTTAATAGAGGGAAATTATTTGTCTGCTGCAGTGCAAATTTGACAGTATTCAAAGACTAGAGACAACATTGCTTTTGACACTGATCATGCATGCCTGCTTAGGGCTGGTCTAATATACCTGGAATATCAATACTTAGAATTAACTGTAGATATGTATCTGTAAGATAAATACATATTTTGTCTTGTTTCAATTTGTCCTTATTCCACTCTTTCATTTAAAGCCATCAAACTAGCAAGGATTAGTTTTGCTTTATCTACTTTTATAGTCACTACCTCATACTAAAGCATGGCTGGGTTGCCTGTGTGTAATAGCACAATTTATGAAAATCAGAAGCCTGTTTGAAAATGCCAGCACATAAAGATCATGCCAGATTCATCCACCATGGATAAGTGGGCTCTTTGGAGCTTCCAGAGTACTGACATTTAGGACAGCTCTGGGTTATTTTTACCATTTCAATTTGAAATTTGAAACATTTATGGCCATAGAAAAGCTTTACCTGCTTAGCATTAGTCAAGCCTTACTCAAGCAGGGGCAGTATTGACAAGTGACAATAAGTGACCATGATGCTCGTTTCTCTGAGGTGTCTGTGCTTATGGAGTGCACAGGTTGAGGCAGACCAGAGAGGTTTTCACTGATAATTTGTATGTGCTGTTTAACCCCTAGCTCAGTCTACAAGCTTTAAACATGTTTGAGAAGGGTGAGGTAGGACTCCATGGGAGCAGCGGTTCTCGTACCTGGGAGCGGTTGTGGTGCAGGATCGATGCCAGCAGCCGGTTTGCCTCTCCGCAGATGCCGCTGTGGTCGCTCGCACTGCACCACTGCACCAGCCTGCTCAGCAGCTGGGGGTCTTGGCCCAGGATTTCAGCTGCATCAGCTGAAGGGAAAAGCATCACCCAGAAGCATTCAAAATCAGACCCCTCAGTCTGTCACAGGAATGCCGATGTAGGAGTAACTGGGGCCATGGACCTGCGCTCAGCAACCTTCAAGAGCTCTAATTGAAGCATTGAACTTCTAAAAGATCTTGGAAATACTTACCAAAGGAAACTTTACCAAGGGAATCATGCAGGGGAAAGACAAAATAAGCTGCTTCAATAGACCTATCCTTTTAAAGGGGCTGCTGAAGTAGGGTTTAAAATAAGCAGCTTTCTGTCTTTGAAAAGAAATCTGTTCTGATACTTGAGGAGGGCCATCCCTTTCCTGTGGCTTTTCCCCTGCCCTTCTCAGGCAGGGTTCAGCCACAAGGTCTGTAAGCACTGCCTAGGTAGGCAGTCAGCACTTACGTGATTTCATCTTTGCTCACAGGGACCTTCTTCAGCCGGTGGAAAGAGACTGGGAAAGCAGCTCAGACTTTTTCCACAGGCTTTATTTCTTCCCTTACTACAGTAACGGTATTTTTATAGGGTTCAGAGAGGATCCAAAGTAAACCAATAGGTTTCAGAATTGGAACACTGTCCAACTACATCAAGGTTCTTTGTAAAAAATAGCCAATTATAAAAAATCAATTCTAATGAACCATCTTCTAAAAAGATAACTAGGTTCTAACATTTTTCTAGCATTAGTTGTTCTAATTGAGTAGTTTTTCTTATCTCAAACAAAATTAACAAGGGGGCCTCACAGGGGTATCTGCAGAGGGATCCATCTCCTCTACACTTTCCCACTTGGCTTTTAGCACTTGCACTTTGAGCCCTGCACAAATGTAGTAGTGGGCTCTTGGGAGCCTGTTTGTGCTGTTTTGGTGATAATTCATTACTGTTGGTTGTGTATGAAGCCAAGTCTTAGTACAGAATGGTAGTATGTCAGTAATTGGATGACATGAGTCTTAAGAATGTGTGTTGAACCATGTATAAGGCATTACCAGAAATTCCTCTGAGAGTGGAAGAGCCTTTTAATTTGCATTTCTCTGTGTTTCAGGAACCCTATCTCAAGACTCGCTAGAAATATTAGTGTCAGTGGTTGACATTTGGGAAAACCTCACTAGATAACTTTTCCTAGTAAGTGGAACTCTAATTATGTTAACATCTGTAACAGAAGGGATAGGTTTGATAGAGGCATCACCCTGCTCCTGTTCCTTTACCTGTCCCTTTCTCTGTGTGTTGCATTTCTTTTGAGATATGCTCGAAGAATCAGATGGAGCGTGCACCAGAAGGTCAGTGTCAATAAACCACATGATATTTCTCTGGATATTTTCCAGAAGCTGTGTTGGCCTATACTCTGTTTTGGGGGTTTTTCCTTTGTCCAGTACACTAAGGAACAATCCACAGGTCAAAATCCCACAAGGAATCTGGGAGCTTACAGCCTCACTGGCATACTTTGTTTTGAGGTAAGAGTTACTGGGCATTGCACAGCTGCATGTTATCTCCTGTAACACAAGACTCTTGTTTCTAGTCAGGTGTTCTGCAGAGATCACAGTAATCCAGTTTAGTATGGAAAGTTGAAGTAAGAGGCTGGAGGAGGGAACTGGTTTAGGAGATCTGTTGCAAAGGCAGGTTCTTTACTCAGTTTGACAGGCAGTAGAGCTCTTTTGAGATAAAACCCCATTAATTATTCTTAACAGGACAATCTTTTAACTTACAATTTATTCAAATTTGTCATTTTATAAGATTGAGCTTTCTGTTGTGCTGAAAGTCCTTTGGGTACTGAAGTGCACAAATTACTCTGCTCTGAAGTCCTGAAGAAGAACCAGGTGGAAGAACCAGGAGCTAAACATCTCCCTAGAGTAATGAAGCTGACAGTTCTGCTTGAGTTTTCTGTGGTTAGGAAGAAACCAGGACACCTGCCTTTTCTAGTCTGTAAGCCTCAGCATGCCTGCTGATAGTCAGAGTAGCGAATTTATACTAGATAAGGCAATTAACTAATTTGGTGTGGACTTCTTAGTAGATGTGTGTTCATAAGAGTTTCAGACTGTTAATTAAGGCCAACGTTAGCTCATGGGTAAACAGAACAGAAAGTAATTACAAGTGGGAGAATTGTGTGTTCATAGGTGGAAGCGGATAAGCTTTGAGTCTCCTACATATTTTATTCTACTTTGCATTTTGATAATTATGTTGTTTCAGATTCAGAAGTTGTACCTTGTGCCAAATTTCAACTTTGTATTAGGGCTGGTAAATAAAATTAAAAAAAAAAAAGATAATTTAGGGTTTGATAATTTAGATCTATGTTACTGGGATGTCTCAATTTTAAATGTTAAGTGCCCTGTCACAATTGAGATGTAACTTTGGAGAAATGACCCTACAATGACTTCTTCAAAGCCTCAGAACAAGAAGATGCTAAGTTGCTATGTAATCTTGTAATGTTCATTTCCTACCAAGGTGAAATGTAAGTGAAAGCAGCTTTTCAATGGACTGGAAGTAGTGCAAATCTATATAAGGACTAGATCTAAATTTTCTATCGTGCATGTTAATTTAATAAAAGATGCAAATCGTTTTCATATTAAGTGGTGTTTGCAGTAGTGCAATGGAGTGCAGCATGTGATGTAGCAGAGTGAGGTTTTATCCTCTTCCATATAACTAATGAAGTGATGTCTGTAATTGTCCTATGTCAGTTATCACTTCCCATCACAAAATGGTCATAACTATTCTGGTTTTAACTTGTGTTATTCCTGCATATCAAGAAATCACTACTGATTAGTGCTCCAGAGCAGCTGCTCTGGCAATGTGAAAGACAGTACTAAACCACACAGTGTTTGTTTTTGTGCCACGGTCTGGTAAGAGCTAAGTAAGCCTAAGGATAAATTAAGATATTGAAGTATATCTATGTAATTCCAACACTGTGCATGTTTCTCAGAATGCAATGATGCGCACAGAAAGATTGTTGCTTTTGCATATCCCCCTCTGTGTTAAACAGGATGAAGTGCAAGTAGATAATCCAAGTACATGAACATGCAAAGTAAATTCAATATTTGAGCAACGCGAGCAAGATAAAACCAGCAATGTGTATAGGAAAGACTGGTAGAAATTAATTTCTCCTGGCTTGCTCCACACCCAGCTCCCTTTATTCCTTTTATGTTCTCTATTTCTTTATTGATTTGCTGGCCTGTGATTTGACACTAAAACCTGGCTCTTTTTCATCATATCCATGCCTCACTGCTGTATCTCTGGTAAAAAACATCATCTTTTTAGGCCTTTGCCCGTTCTCACCAACTGCTGCGGATCTGTTCCGTGTGGTTTGCTTCTCAACTACCTCTGAGGCTGACTGGGGCAGTCTGGAAAGCATGCAGCCTCTGGCAATAATCTCTGCTGGAAGCTCTCCAGATGCAGTGGAATTGGGTTAGCAGGGCACTCAGCCCGTGGTTTTGCAGGGAAGGGGGAGGGGAGCTCACGGCTGATCTCGGTGCATGCCGGCAGGTGCCTACCTTGACCATCTGCTAACATCCGTAATGTTCCCAGGAGTTTAAACTGCGCAGGAGGACTCTCTGACCTTAGGAGCGCCTCGATCCGCTCTGCAACACCTTCCTCCAGCATCTGAACCTTGCTGACAACTGGAAAATGGAAAAGAGATGTTGATGTGAGGCTCAGTAACAGCACAAACATCTCAAAATGTAGATATGACACAACTTGTGAATTTTGTACTGTTAGGCTTCTAATGAAAAGTTCAACTTGTTAGAGAGCTCAGCAATTAAGTCAGGACTACCTGGTTGTTTAGACTTCTCTTTTGGGCTAAAACTTTGATAGGAACTGCCCTTGGGTAGTTTTGGTTACTTTTGGTCTTAGCCCTGCCCAGAATCAAGTACATAGAACAGAGCATTGTCATTTCCCTTCCTTTTTCTAGTTGTAATAGATTATCCATCCACTTGCCCAGTCACACGAGGCAGCCTGTTCTGTGCTAGCTCCAAGTGATTTACTCAGCTGTATTTCTTGAAAATGGATTTTCTTTTTTATTGTTCATGCCTTTGTTTCTGTGCTTTCCTCTCCTCATTGTTGTGTCTTTGCTCCAGTGGTTGGTGCAGTAAATCTCTTGTAATAATCATAAGCTTGTCTGGGGGGGACTCTTAATACTGCTTAACTGTGCTACCAAAAGCTGCTTCCTCCAGAGCAATCTTTTTCCTAACTTCTGCATATAATTTTGCGGGAGTGGTGAGGAAGATTGGACAGTGAAATGAGGGAGATAACTGTTATATCCCTTCATCTTTTTATTTGGCAAATTGAGAAACACACCCTATTAAGTGACTTGTTCCTAATGTCCTTGTTTTTCGGTGGCACAGACTGACTCCTTTTACTAGATCATAGTAGATCATTACTAGCTCACATTTTAAAAGTTTTTTATAAGCATGTGTTCACTTTTAAGATCAATACTTGAAGAGTTCTTCTGTGTCTATTTCCAAGTGTTGACCCATATTTAATTAATGGTTATGGATTCCCACGCAGTGTCTTTTATTTTTCTTTTGCAGGTAGCAGATTATATTGTTGAAAGTGGTGGAGTTTGTGTTTCTAGAAGTGTTGTACTTCTATTAGAGAATATCTAACAAATATTACAGATAAATTAAAGATATTTTTATAAATTGATGAAGAAAAGTTCATTGTAGGAATAGCATTTTAAGTGTCCACACACTTGGAAAAACCTAAAATGGTTTGTAATAAGACTTGAAGAGAACAGATAATCAAAATTGGTATTTTATAATTGGTTGAGCTTTTTAAAATGCAGCTTCAAAGAACATTTACTGGTTCTGTGTATTATGAAAAAATATATATAGCTTTATAGAAGAGAAAGTTTGACATCCCTACCAGGTGTTTCCACCCCATACTGTATTTTAAGCTATGAGCCCTGTTCAGATTTTTTTTGTCTTGAGCTGCTGTGTGCTATTAGTATGAAACTATTTCAGCAGCTGGTAATGAGATTACACTTTATGATACTTAAACTCTTTAGGTAGATGAGGAAGTCCTGATGAATTATTCAACTATATGTTCCTGCAGGAGAGGAGTTAAAGGTCAATTGCCCCTGAAAACACAAGGGACTGGTATTGGTGACTTGGAGAGAGCTGCAGAGGTGACCTGTCTGTACAAAGAATGGCAGTAAGGCAGCTGTGTTCAGACTGAGTACCTGGAATAGCCAGGTTCTGCAGTGCACTGAGGGCAGCCTGTTGAACAGAGGTGTCCCTGCTCTGGATGTGTTTCTCCAGAAGATCCAGGAGCTGGTGAATGACTCCCAGCTGGAACATTCGCAGACAGTTGCCATCTGAAGAGAGAGGCGGAAGCAAGCAGGTGAGAGAGGTAAGAAACACAGGGATGGAAAAGAATGATGCAAATTCAGAATTCAGGGAATCTTTGCTCTATTTTCACACCTCGCCAACATCAGGACTGTAACTTTTGCATTGTTTTTTGCAAACTTCAGCTCTTTCGAGAGAAGTGAGCATCAGCTACCTGTGAACTGATGCTGAGACAGACTCCAGTGCAGCTTAGCTCGACAGAGCTTTCAAGGGACAATCACTGTCAAATTCAAAACCATAGGTTCTCCAGTCCCTTTTTTCCCCCTCGGTGCTGCTGTATTTTTCACTATACATGTAGTAAAGGACCAGTGCATTTTTAATTTCTCATCAGGATAGCTTTAACACTCCTTTAATTTTGCTTTTCTACTGATTTAAGACACTATAGTGAAAACAGGGATCTTACCCACCAATGGTCAGTCTGATTACTAGTTCTGTACTGCTGTTATTTTTCGTTTTCTATGAAATAAATTGTCATTAACTACTAATTGAAAGAATCAGAGCTAGGTTTTTCTTACCTCTTTTGAGAAACCCACTTCCTGGCATGAGAAGTGTATTTATGTTGCACTCACACGAAGCTTGGAAAATACGACTTTATCTGGAGAGATCTGGTTTATTAAATTCCAGTGAAAGAGCAGATTCATATATTCCAAAAAACTACTACTTTGCCCAGCAATGTTCTGCAGTATTTTGTCAGTGCATGTCTGGATCTCTCCTCCTATATTTGAGAACTTACTCTGTACAGGTGGTAGCTTTGTTTTCAGAAGCTGCTTAGCTCACCTTGTTAGGAAATTACAAAGTTTTTCTAAAGAACTAAAGGAAACCATCTATGCTACAGATTGCATACTTTCTGAAGGAAGGGTTTTGAACATGCCATTTGGAAAATAATTTCCTGTATTATGCTTTATGCAGTTTATTATACCTCAAGGGAAGTATATGCCTGACACACATGAGCATCTCCTTGTTGCTGTGCTCTTACCTTGTGAAAGCTGTTTGATAAAAATGGCAAAACTGTGAATACTAAATAGAAAGATGTATTTACCTGGAATAAAGAGTTATCTATGGAAATGTACACACCTCATGCAAATACATGATCTGGCCAAAAGGAGCTTTAGTACTTCTCATGGTTCTAACTGAATTTACAGACTGAGGCATTCAGACTTCTACTTTTTGTATGTATAGCATGTAAAAAGGGCCTTAGTAATTTTAACGGCTTTGCTAGTTTGGATCATATTTTCACCCCAAAGTCATAGACACTCCTGTTGTCTTTTGAATGAGTACCTATTATTCTTTTCATATCTCAACATTTCCCTTAGTAGCCTGTTTTTGCCCTGTATTCTTATATATGTTAGATAAGAATTTGTCAAATGCTTGTAAAACGTAATTGGATATTTTTGTGAGAGAACTGTCAGTCTGTGAAATAGTTGGAATTCTACTCACACAAAAATCTTTTGTTTTATGCATATATTCTCTAAAGATGATTGTTTTGCTTGTCAATCTTCAAGTGTTCTCTTGCCTAGTCCTAATCTTTGGATATCAGAGTATATGAGGAAAATTGCCCAGACCTCTTTAGGACCAGCTTCCATAGAAATAGGTCATCTCTTCTGGTCTGATAAAATTATACTGGGAAAATATTTTGATCTTCATATAGATTAATCTTAATTGAACTTAATTTCTCTCCTCCTTCCACCTCTCAAACTGAAGAATGTCAGAACTCTTTTTTTTTTTTTTTTTTTTCTTCATGTAGTAAAGTGCAAATAGGCAGAGCCCATTTAGTGTTTGCCTTGCTTTGATTGTTACAGAGCTCCAAATTGCTTTTCTCTCCTATGGAGTTTTTGCTTGGATAGCAGCAGAACATTCAATTTAATGGCTTATAGTTAAAGTCTGATGGGAGCAGCCACTCTTCATAGCTGCAAAAGCTGTCTGTCATCTTTTCACTGCTTAGAAGTCATTTGATGCTGAGAACAGACTTCCACAGGATAGTTTTTTCTCTCAGATTAAAAGCTGTGCATACATCAGTGGCACATACTGTGGCATGAGAGGGATTATTCACTTCTTCCACGTGAAACATCTGACACTGTTGTGGGGAAGATGGGGGGAGAAGAGCACAGCAAGCCAGAAGTGACAGAAGTGACAAAGTCACTTTGTCAGAAGTGACAAAGCAAGCCATTCAGTGAGTAAATTGAAATAGCCAGCTAAAGGCACTGGGGGCACTTCTGTGCCCTTTAGAGACCATGATGCATAATGGCTGATTGAGAACAAGGTATGAGGCAAGGACCAAAGGCAGTCTAGAAAGATTGTGAGGTGGAGGTGAAGAGTTGTGTGGATGATAGCTTGCTTAAAAAAAAACAACCCCAAAACCAACATTCAGACGATGTGAGGGACTCTTTTCTAATATTTAAGTGCCTATTAATGAAGAAAGTTGAGCAATTTTGCTAATTGAGTTTGAAGCCAGTACAGTAGCTATCAGTGAGAAAGGACAGGCAGTGTGGTGGGGATCTTTAGCTGACTGATTGAGCACAGCATGCTTTCCAGGAGTCTGCTCATAAGAATCTCTCTTCCACTCTGCAAAGTATAAAGGCTCATTGCTTTCTATAATAGGAATTGAAAGATAAAATGGCTTATCTTGAGATTTCTTCCCACTTCCCCTGATCTCTGAGTAACCCTGCCTTCCTAAAAGTGGTTTAAAACCTAAAACAGCAGTAACTGTGTGGTGTTTTTGTGGTTTTTTTTTTTTTGGGGGGGGGGGGGGGGGCGGGTGCTTTTCCATGTGTTTTGTGGTATTTTTTTGTTTTGATTTTAGTTTCTAACAAATATATTTGCCATTAAGTATTTCCAGAATCTCCCCACTAATAAGCTGTGGTTCAGGAAAAAGAAAAGTGCAAAAGTTTGCATACCTGATCACCCCTTTCTTCACAATTATGCCCCTCTGATTATTTTAGCATCACTAGCATCTGCAACTTAAAAGCATGCAAGTCTCTAGCCTGCAGAAAAGAAACTGTTTGAGAACCAGGGAGTAGTGAAATCTGATAGTGTTGGTTTTCTCTGCACTCACAGTGGCTTTCCATCTTTTAAGGGTAGAGAGTAAGCAGCCTTACCATTTGTTTTGTAAAATTAGTAATAAGCCTTGCCCCTATCTTGGTACTGGCAAGTGTCTGGATGTGATGTAAGTATCCGTGTTCTGAGATAATGCCACAGCCCTTAGCAAAAACCTTCTGTGTATACTTACTTGTGTTATGAGAAATAGAGAATATCTCATATCTGATTATAATTAGCCCCAAACTGAACTGTTCTGTTAGTCAGTGATGACTTTGTTTCTTGCTGAGGTCAATAATTTAAAACCTTTATGTTGTTCATTGTTTTGGGGTTGAGAGTAGTGAAATTCAGTGTAAGTAGCCAGTTCTTGATATTTTATTTTTAAATCTGTATTGCCCAAAATACAGCAGAGCTGTAATATAAACCAAGTTGCTGTTAGGCACAAGCACTGGGCTGTAGGCTGTAGAAATAAAAAGTATCATACCCTAGAAGAATTCCTGCAAGGATGATAAAAGAGATTGTGGATGGGTCCCTGTCAACAGAGATAATAAGTCCTCTGCCAAAGAGACTTCTGGGTGTTGATTCTTTATGCACCTGGCCTGTAGTATTACCCTTTTTACCTCCAAGAAGCAGAGAGACGATGAGATCCGATGCAGCCTTCACAATGCATGTATCTTCAGCTTGTGAACTGCCTTGGAGCCTCAGCAGGATCTCAGACAGCACCTCTGGCACACCTGCATCCACCAGCTGCACTTTCAGAGCATCTGAAGAGATCACAGGAAAAGCACATTAAAAGCTTCTTGGCTTTTTATGGAAGCATTTCAAACTAGGAAGGTAAATCCTTGAGCTTTAGCCAGTTGTTTTTCAGGTGCAGTTACTGTTTTGGTTTTGTTTGTAACATCTTTCTGGAGCTAGGATGGCAGCAAGGCAGAATGAGCAAAGCTTTCTGCATTGGTCTTTGACATTTCTTGTGTTGCCAGTCATGAGCTTTCATGTCTTTAAACTCTGTGTCAGATGTCTGGATGTTTTTAATGGAGCAGTGTCAATGCTTGTTGCACTGCTGCTCAGAGTATGCATCTTCACAGATTCACAGAATATTCTGAGCTGGGAGGGACCCACAAGGAGCAGTGAGTACAACTCTGAAGTAAATGGCCCAAACAGGGATTGAACTGGTACCCAGTTGTTCTGATTTTTGAAATGAAAAAAAAAATAATTATCTGTGCTGCTGCTTTCCTCTCACCCACCATGGAGAGTAAGTTTGAACCTGCTGTCTGTTGGATCTACTGAAATGCAGTGGAGTGGTACTCTTTCCCTCTTTCCTTTGTTGTCTCACCTGTTCAAGCGTTGTTTGGGCCAGGATCTCACATTTCTTGGGGCTTATTTCTCCTGAAAGGGTTGCTTATTTCTTCCTGAAGGGTTCTGTTAGCAGGATCCATGGCAAATGTGGAACCCAGAGCTTAAACCTGTGCAGTACCCAGCCTCCCCTTGTTCCACCCAGACCAAAAGGAGCCTTACCATTTTCTGCAAGTGCTTGCAGGACCTCAAAGACAATTTCTAACCTCTCATGGCTCTCTGCTCTCCTCAGTTGTTTCACCAGCTGTTCAGCAATTTTTGTCATGCTTAGAGCTTCCTTGGCTGAATCTGTGTATGTGATAAAATCAGGATTTTGAATTTTATTGGATTAAGTGTTTAAAGATATCCCCCTATGATCTGAAGTGATTAGACACTGTTTTGGAAGGCTTTTTCTGTTCTTGTATGCTCTTCTGTTTCTTTGGACAGCACTGAGACAGCAGAACTCTATCCCTTCTAACCCCCTGCCCCCTCAAGTTCTTTAACAGTTTTTCTGTAATTTCTGTAGACCTCACAGGTGTCAAATTAATCCTTGTTTAATTTCACTGACTCATACAAGTCCATCTGTAATATGATTATTTAATATAACAATTGGCACATGTCAGTTTGTGGAGGCAATGTATTTTTTACCTTGATTAGGTGCTTCTAGTCTTGCTGGCATCCTAAAGATATATGTTAGCGAAGCTTGCCACTGTTTGACATAGAATACATTGCAATTGATTATAGTATTAAATAATATAACAGATATAATAAGGACAGACCTCCTTAGAGAATAATGTGACATTATGATATCATGTCCCCTTCCCTGCATCTCCCCCTAAACGCAGGAAAGATTAGATCAAATTTTAGCCAGACCACATATATATACAGTGGTAATAATTTTGTACTTGCTTTTTTTTTCCATTACTACTCATCACTTGTGTAAAGTGGGGCAAGTATATTTTAAATTAGTGGAGATGCTTTTGCTGTGAAAATGGAAGCTGTTTCAGTAAGGTATAGAAACCTAATTATTAAATAGAAATGAATTTTTAATCAACAAGCTTTCAATGTACCAAATCTGAAGTAGTTGAAACTGTCAACTTATCATATGAAGTTACGCCATCTCTTTATTTGGGGTCAAAAGCTGGCTGTTAAAACTAAATTTTTTTAATGTAGTGTTAGTAATTGCTGGTACTCCATAAAAGACTAGTTATTTCTTCAATCCAGATACTGTGACCAGTTCCTGATTAGATAGTAGTTGTATTTTAAAAACAAATCCCAAAAACAAAGGAGAACACAAAGAAATCCCACAAACCTGTGGGTATGGAAAGGCACTGACACTGTGGAGGTATTTTGTTCTAAGATGCAAAAACTTGAAAATACTTCAAAAAAAATCCTTACTTACCGAGGTCTGCCAGGTTGTACAAGGCCAATAGGGCAACATGGACGAGTGGTTCACTCTCTGCATAGTCAGTCAGTATTCGGACCAGTGATGGGATTACTCCAACCTTCACCAACTCTTCCTGAAGGCTGCCTGGTCAGCAAGCATGAGTGTTAAATCAGGAACTGATTAAATCAGTGGAAAGGGTCCCATTGAGATGCTTAGCAGCAAGGTAGTCTGGTTCTTTCTTATGTTGTTAGAATTTGTAAAGCTTTTGTGTGGTGGCTCCAGGCTAATATGTGTGTAGAGGAAATGCAAGTTTGGAACAGATTTTTGCTAAACCTCCTGGTTCAACGTTGACTTAAGGTATTAAGCCACTGTTCCCATCCACAAGTGCTTGCTGAGGAAAACCCTGATAACTGTTTATTTTTGTAGCTTGTTTTGTAATGAATGAAAGCTTAATATCTGAAATGATTTTGAGGGTGCCAAGAACTGCAGGATACAGAATTGGACAGTGATGGTTGTTTAACAGCACGGTGGCACTGCTTTTGCAGCGGCGTCTTGCTGAGAGCTGGGCTGCTGTTGGGTGGCAGAGGGCATGGAGACACCAGGAAGGGTCTGGTGCTACTGTAGCATAGGCAATTGGAGTTCAGACTGGGAATTGGTGGAGGTAGTTTTTCTTCTCTTTGATGCATTTATTGCTGTGTTAGGAATAGGATTTATTAAAGCATGTCACAGTTGTCTTGGCAAATCTGTGCTGGGCTGTGCTCTGCCAGAAGGGAAGCAGATGTGCAGGATGGCCATGTGTTGCAGCAGTGCTGTGTGCAGGAGTTGCATGAGTCAGGAATGTAATTGTAGGGAAAAGCTTTTTTGAACCTTTATGTCATTCCCTGGTGAATGCATGTAACTCAGAGCAAGCTTAGTGGGATCTATACCAGGTGCCTATCATGCTTGGATTTCATAAAAACAGTGGAGGCGGCAAACCCACAACTTTCTAAGTAAAGCTGTGAAGATCCACACTAGAAGGATTAGAGAAGATAGCTTGAAGGCAGAGGGTAATGGATACAAGATACTCGGTGAATATCTCCATATTACTTTCAGTGTACAGTAAATATTTTGGTCAGTCTGGGAGTAAAAGGTAAAAAAAAATCATAAGTTGTGTTGGGCAAGTAAATGAAAATTGCTTAATTTGTGAGACCAGCGAGCAAATTGGTGTCCAGGCAATTTGGAGCACAAAAATATCCTGCATGCAAGCAGTGGTCTTCAGAGAAGACTATTCGTTGCATAGATAAATATCAGTTGTTGTTTTGGTGGGTTTTTTTTGGTTTTTTTTTAATCTCTGTTTTTTGTCTAACACACTTTTTAGACAAGTGCTTTGCTTTATAGATGTTCTTATTACTTTGAAAGAAGTCCAAGCCATTCAGGATTTGGACCCAAGGAAAGTCTGCAAAATTGATTGAGGCTCTGCTCCTCCTGTAATTTCAAAGCGGTTCTAAACAGATGTCCCACCTTGAAGTCAAAAATGCAGGGGCAAAACCCAGAGCTTGGGATGCATTCAGCCAGGTGTCTGTGAGCTCTGGGAGTTGCAAACGTAACTGGAGGCTGAAGTGCATGATGTGCTCAGGTCTCATAAAGTTATTATGAGTTACAGGCTACAATGCCTTTTAAAATAATGCCTTAGAGCCAGAGAAAAGTGGATTTTCTTCAGTGGGTACTTACGATTATCATAACAGATACGGCCAATGGCCCTCCCCGCATGGAGCAGCATTTCTTGGTCTGTGCTCTCCAGCAAAGGTATCAGTGTTAGAACCAAATCTGCTTCAATGCATGGTTTCTTCATTTCCTCTGCATAGATAAAAGAGGGAATTCCAGGCTTTTGCCACTTAGGAATAAAACAATTGCATTAGCAATAGCTGGTAGCCATGAAACAAAATTCAAGAGTGAAAACATGAAGCGAGTGTGCTGTAAGATGCCTTGTAGTAATATTTGAGCACCACTTACCATTTTTGGCTATCTCTGAAAGCACGTGGGCTGCTTTCACTGCACATCGTGGATTACCCTTCAGGATTTTTGCCAAAATTGGGAAGATCCCACTCCCTCTGAGTAGGTGGAAGGATCTCTGCTCTGCAATGATAAGAGTGTTAGCAATACCTGCAGCAGATTTGCAGCTGTTTTATTTATATGCTCCTTTGTTTCCTAGAGTTCTGAGTGGGTATCTGTGGGATCCAAGCTTCTGATTTAACAAGGTTCTTAAAGGCTCTCTGAGTCTGAATATATGGGCACAGTCATCTGCTTGAATTGCTGCAAGTGTGGTTCCAGCTGATTACTCTGCTCTATGCTGAATTGAAGCAGGGGTGGCAAAGCAAAGAGGAAAACAGTTTCATCTTCCCTGACTATAAAAGGATGCCTGAATAAGGCATGAGAAGTCAGGGATTAAGATGCTATTCCTGAGGTATGGCCTAGCAATTAATTCTGTAGGTAGGTACAGCATCTTTTATTAGACTAGCAATTAGAGCAGACAATTCCCTTAGCCTTTTGTCATTAAAAATACGGCCATCTGTCCTGAAGGTAGTAAATCACCATCTGCCAGGAGATTCAAAGAAGTGAAGGTTTATGTTATTTTAGGAGAATGTGCAAAGGCTTTAGGGACTTTTGTATAAGTAGACTAGAAACTACTTTTAGAATGCCTGACCTGATAGGGTCACCCTAAATTAATCCTAGGAGTTTGTAGTAAATAGAATATTAAACCTGAAATTTCTCTGGAGCTTTTGGTATTTTAGTGACCAATAACTTTATCTGGTCACATGTAATTTTGTTAGTTTTATACAGAGAGAAGAGAAAGCAACACAGCCTGAGGACAGCTATAATTCCAGCAGCAATCACTTCTTGAAATACAGATTATTACAGTAAACAAAACCTGCCACGAATTCTTTTGAGTTGTGCAAATGGTTTATTGGTGATCCAGAGTGATACTTAACTATCTTCAGTAACAGCCAGGAGAATCCCATTCAAACTTTCAAGGATCTGGTCTTCAGCTTCTGTGTCATCTCCACAAAGCCCAAGGTATTCCAGGTGCTTACTCAGGGTTTCTGAACAGAATGGAATAGAAAACTTTGATGAGCCTGAGTTCCTTGTGGTAGTTCTTTTCAGTGCTAATGTCTTATTATAAAATAATTTTCTGAAGGGTTGAGACCTAAATATGCTCATTTATTCCAAGAGCATTGGGGGGTCAAAGGCTTGGTCACTTCTCAGACAGTACATAGTTCTTGTGCAGGCATAATAAACATGCAGGGATAAATTCTGTCTAGACACAGCAATTAACATGTAATAACTGTGGCAGAGTTTGAGGTGGGGAGGAGAGGAATAATTACAGGATCCAAATCAAGCCTGTCATTTTTAAATACTTGTTTATCAAAAAGACAGTACTTGCAGCTCAGCTGAGTATCTACTGTGGCAGTGGCCAGTAGCGGGCCCTGAAAGAATGCAAGAAACAGATGAGGTAAAAAACTTCTCCCTTTGGCTACTTTAGGAACATACCTAGTATTTACATTAATATATATCTAATGCATTTTGATCAACTTTTTAAAGAAATTTTTTAACCTAAGTTAATTCGTAATTTTTATCTCCACATCACACAGTGACATTAAGTTCCACGGTGTCACAGTTGTAAGAGGAAGATACTTTCCTTTGTTTTAAAATGTTTACCAGAAAGGTCAAAGTTGATGGCTTTTGAGTTGCCATAGTAAGAGAAAGGAATTACCCTTCTCTATTTGCTCCTCTCTGTCATAATCAGATAGATTTTTATTACAGTCCTTTGCAATTCCTCTGCCAATTTGCTTAGTATTTACAGAAATTTTGATAACTTGCCTGATTGTTTTCCAGCTCACTTTTATTCTTTATGAGGATCTAGAATTTGAAAGTGTTCTCAAGACTCAGGTGGACTGGAATTCTGACAGAGATTGTCATGTTTTGTTTTCTGCTCTGTTAATTCTTTGTCAATTTGAGAATGGCTTTTGTACAGTTGATCAAAATGATCTCTCATCTTCTGGGCAGCTGCATTTAACTTAAACCCCACCATCATTTATAATCTGGCCATCTTTTCCCCTGTAGGTGGTTTTGCATTTGCAGATGCTGAGCTTGATGTGCCTCTTTATCCCAAGTCACACAGGATGATACAATTTTCTTGCAGTTCTCAACAGTCCATTTTTAGTCCTCCAAATAATGAAAAACTCCTTATCATTCTGCTGTTTCTAGGTTCTTTATGAATATAATGAATTACAAAGGTTCCAGCAAAGGTAACCTCTAATAATTTTGGCTTTCTGTTGTAAAAGCAGCCTTTATCCAGCTCTTCGAACTTCATCAGATAATCATCTCTCATATCCAAAGGTAACTTAGATAAAAGTTATTGAAAAGTTTGTAGAAATTGAAATGCATTAACAGTATCTCTTTTACTGACCTTCTTACCTGCTCCTTAAAAATATGTTTAGTCACAGGTTGAGCATTACTTACCTCTACAAGAGTGGAGATAAGTGGAGACTATCCTTTTTCATCATGTCTGTGTTTAATATGTCTGTTCTTTATTATAATCCTACAACTTACCTGTGCAGAGATCAGACTTCTGCACTTTAATTTCCCACATTCCTTGCTGTTGTTTTTGTAAACTCATCCCACTCTTACTGCTTCCAACTTTATTAATGCTGTTGTTGATCTCAGTGATATTCTGCATGTCACAGTGATTTATGAATCATCTTTTACCCTCTTATAAACTCTGTAGTATAGCATCCAATTCTGACAATTTGTTACCACTTATTTTATTGAATTTTTTTTTTTTCAAAATCTCCTGTCCTTTCAATATGAAGATTCCTCCATCTACTTTCCAAAAACAAAAAGACCTAAAGTGGCTGCAATTCCTGCAAGAAATAGTGCTGGAAAAACTGATGTCTGAAGTAGTTAATGTTTAGTTGGGTATAATGTAGGATGTTACCAAAACTGTAGTAAAAGAACATTTCTGCTTTACAGTCTCCATGAAAATACTGAGTCATGAGTTGTGCCTCAGAAGTTATTTGATGAGAATTAATAATTGGTAATGTATTTTTTTTTTTTTGTGAACTCAGTGTATTATCTGTCCCTAATGTATCCATTAATTGTGAGGGTTTTTTTAAATGAAAATGCATTAATTTAGCACATACAGGAATTTACCTCTGAAAAATAGAAGTGTCCTGAGCTGTTTTGAAAAGAGGATGAAATAAAGGGAGTTGAAGTAGAACATAATTAGAAGCTGTTACTGCCTATTGAGAAGAAAAACTATTTTGCTGAAAAAAATTAAAAGCAGTTATTTAAAAACTTTTTTTTTGCTTTTGTGCTTTAAAGAAGCTGCCATCTCTAGAAAAATGACTGGATTCATCAGATCCAGTTCACCTGCCAAAATTTGCTGAATAAATCATTCTGTGTAAATGAAGTACAGTAGAATGCAGCTTTTTTACACAAAAAACCAGAAAATAAGCCACCTGAGCAACCTGACAGTTGAATCGGGTTTGATCTTAAAGATCTAGTGGGAGTGAGCAGAAGGCTACAACTGCTGATTGAGCAACATGAAATAAATTAGGAACCTGTGAGATTGAATTGTCTACTGAACTTTGCTTTCATCTTATCAAAACCCAAAATGTGTTGCCATTTGACTTCTAGTACTGTGCTCTCTAGTTAGAGCAATAGTGATGTTTGCAAATACACTTCTAATATATTTCTATTTTAGCATCTATGAAACTCTGGAAAGACAACAGGATTTCTGAAGATGGAGGGGTTTGTTTTGTAAGTAGCAGGGGACAGTCTGTACTGGTCACTTGTTGGGTCAGTACAGTGGTAACTAGAAATCCAGATGCTTTGTCATTTCTCCAGGGAACAGACCAGTAGAATAACACCATTTGCATGATGACAGACAAAGTCCTTGTAAAACACCCCTCTGGTTTCAGTCTCTAGTATTTTGAAATTAGTATGAGCAGTAGCAGACAGAAGAGTTACTTATAAAAGCCTCACGGAAAGTAGCATTTAACTGTAACAGTGTTAAAATACTGAACCCTTTTCTCAGGGACTCAGAATTTTATCATGCTTGGTATTCAGAAAAACTTGATTAACTTAACCAGCTTGGGATTGGTTCCTCAATACTGCTTGTGTTTAAGCCCATGCTTCTGCAGGGGCAGTGAAGCAGACACTTTAAGACAGTTATTCATGTGAAAAAGCAATAGAACATACACAGATTGTGACTAAAAGTGACCAGAAAAAGGTATTCATTTCTGTTTTGTGTAAAATTCTGGGGTGCTGGCATTTTGTTTCATCCTGTGCTGGAATAGGTTGTTGACAGGGTGGAACCAGAGGCAAACCAGGAGGATTTGTTTCAGGGTTTTTGCAGAAGTGGTTGTTTGCCAGGCTGGAGAGGTGCCAGCCAGCTGGTCAGACAGCAGGGAATGCCTGCCCTCCTGGCCTCTGAGGAGGCTTTTAGCAGAATAAATATCTTCCAAGGAGCACTGCTCGTCCTCTTGAATCACCATTTCTGCTAGAATATTGCTCACCAGCTTTAAGAATTCACAGTAGAAGAGAGGGGAATGGGCACTCATTGCCTTCAGGGCCTGAGTTTAGAAATCTTTTGAGGTTGAGGTAGAAAAGGTTTTTTTTCCTGAGCTGAAGGCACAGATTATTAATTCACACATAAATCTGTACATAAGTGAGAGGCATAGGAGCCAGACCCCTTGAACCACTGCTGTGTCAATTCTCAGTGCTAGTTTTGACCTACAAAATCCTCAGGGGGTGAGAGAATCCCCCACCTCTCCCTCTTTCAGCAACTGATTTTGCCCCTTCTAAAATAGCAATGGCTTCTGATTTTTTTCCTTTTTATAGCCACTCACATATGTAGAAATATATTTTTTTTTTTCTAGAGGAAGTACAGAGTACAGACTCTATCCTTCAACATAAATGCTACTCTTGGTATTACTTATTGTTTGGGTCCTGAGCACTGTGATATCTGCATGAGCCACTTGAGGGCTTGAAACAACTTAAGTCAAAGGCCTCGTGTTTTGCTGCCTCTTCCTTCAGTAATTTCACATCCTGAATTTATTCTTCTGTCACTTACTTTTAGTATTCTTTAGAAGGTTCTTCTGTGGATTATTATCATCAGCATTATTCAAAGCACAAAAACAGTGTAAAGAGTGTGAAGATGTGGTAGTTATTCACAGTAGAGATCTATTTATCTTTGTCTAGTGTCTCTGGTAATAGATAATTAAAGAACAGTAAAAGAAGACACTATATATCCTTTCCCAGGATAACTTCTAGTGATCAACTCTACGGGGATTTTCTTTGGTGGCAGTTTCTTCTTGTTTAATTGCACTTAAATTCATTAAAGAATTCATGTTGGATTTGTTTGTAATTTAACTTTCAGAACATGGACTAGAGATACGTGCCACAAAGTAACTTTGGATTGAGAGAGAAAATAGCTTGTTCTTGTTTTTTCTTTTTGAAATTGTCATCTGGCCTTCTCTTGACTGTAGTTTTCTGTAAATGTATTGTATCACCAGAGCAGGAAAGAGAAGTCTCTATTTTGATATATCGTGTGTAACAGCTGAGGGATGAGGGTGAGGGTTGAGAAGCTCCTAGAATTCTGCAGATCAAGAGTAGCTGAAAAGCATAAAGTGTAGCCTGAAGAAACTAAAATTTCAACTCATAATACTGCAAAATAGCCATTGGGTCTGTGTAGCAATGTAATTAAAAACAAAGCAAAAAGAAAAATTGACCTGCATTCAAGTTAGTGTGGCACCTTGCAAATTCATGTAGCTCTAAGTCTCCCTTTTCTCATAGTTTTTTTTTTTTTAATGCTCTTCCCTAAAACAGTTAAAATAATTCCTGGTTTGTTGTGGCATGTCCTAAATAAACCCATGGTAATAAATGTACCTGTATGCTAAGAAGAAGGATTATTGTATAGTAGTCAAAATTAAGCTTCACGTCCCCTTGTCTGAGAATGCAATATTAAATTTGTTTCATATGAAACATAAAGGCATAACTTGGAGATGGAGAAGTCCAGGAGGGCTGGCAAGTGTATTTGTGTTAAGAGCAAATAAAGCCTGCAAGGTCAAATACATCCCTGCTGGCTGTGAGTGGTGCAGCTACATGATTAGAGCATTTTGCTGTAACCAAGGGTAGAAAAAGCTGCTGCTTTTGATTTTGTTGCCAGGGAAGGAAGGAGAAAGGTGCAATTCAATTCAAGGAAAGATTAAAAAAAAAAAATTCTCCAGTGGTGAGCTATTGTATTTCATCTCCAGAAAGTCATGCAATTGTTTTGGGACTGGCTGACTTACATTCTTTCCAATAGAACTATCTTATCTTGGTGCATGAAGTAAAGTATTGGAGGAGCAGATTCTCCATCTCTTCAGACTTTCAAACCCATGGCAAGAAAATTGTCCTATAAATCAGATAAGCTATTATCTATGTCTCCATGGAAAGCCACTTACAGCCATGTTAAAAAGACATTTTGTGTCTTTGTCACTGCACTCAAGGGTGATGAGATGTAGGAGAAAAATCATGAGATTAAAAAGGACCTGGGGAGAGAATTTAAAACTAATATCCTGAGGATGAAAGGGATATAATTATGAACAACTCCTGACCTGGCTGGTTTTTAACTCTTGTTACTCTGCATTCTTCCGCAACTCTCTTCAAGGAGGAAAGGAGTAGGAATATATGAGTATAATTTTGTCCTAGAAGGCTGGAGCCCTGTCATTATCTGGGAATTGAAATATCTCCTTCTACCCACTTTCACAATCTGAAAAGGTCCATATTTTCCCCAATATTCCTTTCTCCTGGTCTAGACTATGGTTAATTATTCTCAGTGTTAATAGCCAAATAGATAAGTGTGCACTAACAGTACCTCTTGCCTAGAACTGGAAAACAGAGGAAAGACCACTGTGCTCTCCCCAAAAGCAAGCCTTTGCTCATTGCTTTTGCAACCCTTCTGGACTGCATGGGCCCATCCTTAAAGCTCTTTAAAGCATTTGCAATGCCTATGATCACGGGGAATGGACCTTTGAACATTTTACTGTTCAAAGAACATGAGAAAACAGCAGGTTTTAAAGGAGATTTTTCCCTATTTAGCCTGAGTCACAGGTGGAAGGGCTGATGAAGATGGGAATTTACGCCTGACTGGCTAGTACTGACATTAATGTTCTCTATTAATCACAAGGATTTTAAAAAACTTTCTATAATCTATGTCTGAAATTCTCTTAATTGTCACAAATCAAGTAGGACAGCCACAAATCCTCTCTTTGATGTGGTGTCAGGCATGGAATATTTTTTTTTTTTTTTGAAAATGAGGTAAAGAAGTCACTTAGCAGTAAAGTAGAAAAAGAAACTGAGATGGACAGAAGAAGTTTCCAGAAAACTAGTAGAGAAATGCAGGCTCAGAAGAGGTCCTGGTAAAAAGAGGTACTGATATTCTTGTGGTTACCCAAATTGATGTGGTGTTATGGTGAGAAAAAAATGATAATTGATTGTGAAACAGAGATTGTTTGGGAGGGGGAATATTTTTATAATTTTTGTCTTTATTGAATTCCACCAAGGAGGGAGTACAGGAAAAAGTGTGTGTGAGGAAAGCTGTGGGTAGAAAGAAGATCCTTAGTGACTTGTGGCTGATGTTATGCCCTGTGGAGTCAACAATAAAAATGGCTGCAGAGCCCTGACTGAAAACAGATAAAAGGAAAAATATGATAACCTGAATCAGGTCAGTGAGATAATCCAGCCAAGTGCAGTCAGGGAGAAAAATGTGCCAAAGAGATGACCTATAGCATGAAAAGCTGCTTAATTGTGTTCTGTTAAACGTACTCCTTTTTTTGAGGGATGGAGAATAGGGATGAAATTCACTTTGCTGTAAAGTATCAAAATGCTGTAAACTCGTGTACCAGTGTGTGCTTTTTTATGTGCCTGGTAATTTAACTGACTTAGTGCTTAGGGAATAGGTCTGTTGGACATGTACCAGCTTTGTAGGCTGATGCTGAGCCTGAGCTCCCTGGTGCTCCAATTCTATGCAAGGTAAAGAAATTCTAGATCCAAAGGCTGGATGTCATGCTTGCAGGAACAGCCACAAACGTGCTGTGCTCAAAAGCAAAAACAAACAAACAACAACAAAAAAAAACAAACCCACAATTTGTGTTTGGGTAATATTTTCAGGTAGTTTTTTTTTAAATATAAATAAGGGCTCAGAAAACTTGATGGTTTAAATCAAAGTTCAACTTCTTTCACAGTTGTTTAGTTCCAGGAGGTGTTGATTTCATCAATCATGTATTGTGAAAGAGGAGTAAACTGTCAGTGCAGCAAAGCTACCTGTGAGCAGATAACCAGACAAAATCGTGACAGTTGGGGATAAATTGGCTTTGTTTATGGAAATGAATGAAATTTCTGTCTTGCTCACTGGAGATGTAGTTTTCTGTGTTTGCTGAGTGATTTTGGTCTCTAAAGATAACTTTGATCATGTGGTTAATATACATCTTAAGTTCTGCAGCATTAAGTGGATTAAAGGAGCCCTTCCCTATGGTTATCATGTCTGTATGGAAAGTAGGCCATAGTCTCAGCCAAATAGCATTCCGCCTAATTTTCCTGGCTCCTTAAATTTAGCTTGAAGAGCTGTCAGTGGAGAAAAAACCAATTAGGCTGCATGGCAAAGAAAACACTAATTTCCTTTGGCTGACAACTCCTACAAGGGTGTTTTAGCCAAGCAAAAGAGCAGCTGTGAAAGGAAGAAGCCTTTTGGCTGGTCTGGGAGCATCAGCCCAGCCCTCAGCTCTCCGTGCCGAGCAATCTCTTGGGAGCCTAGGTCATGCTGGGCATGGATGGCAGAGCCAGGGAGCCCATTGGAGAGATGACAAATAACAAAGAAAATGCAATTATTGGCCTTTTGTGCCTTGACTCCACCTAAACAGGCACGGCACAAAGGTCCTACTGTCCAGATTAAAATTCCTCGGCTTCTAGTGCTTAATTAATGATTGATTCTGTGCAAGTGAACTCATAGGCGTGAGCATTTGTCTGTTCTGCTTGTGTGTGACAAATGTTGTTTGAAGAGCTATAGTACAAAGATATATTGTAGGCTTGTATTCATTTCTCTTTTGCTTCTTTGGTACAATGCCAAAAAAAAGAGTAAATTTTGTCTGCAACTTGTCGTCCACCTGCACCTGTCTTGTTCTTGCTAATTGCTTGTGTGACTCCACTCTGGATCTGGAAAAAGCCATTGAGAGAGGAGGATTTTGTTTCTGTACTGTTGAAGATAAGGAAGGGTATTGCATGACCTATGGAGTGAGGTACCTTATTAATCTCAGATCTCCAGAATAAAATGAACAGTAGTGGGAATTTACCTAAATTATGTAAAATGTAAATTTTTTTTGTGGCACTGTCTGAAATTTTGTAGTGCTGAGTATTATGATTTTGATCCTGACATGTGTGTTTGACCCATTTTGTAATGAGAGAGATGTGAAGATGCTCTTGGAAGTTGCTTGCATAACGGGGGTGCCAGGAATATTTTTCCTTGCCTAGTGGGTGTGTGTTTGGCTAATTTTATGCAGTATAAGAGACTTTGTACTGCACAAAAAAAAAAAAAAAAAAAAAACCAAAACGAAAAAACATCAAGCAAACAAAAAAACCACCAAACATTCTCAAGTCTGACACACATTTTAAAAGCTGTGGCCTTATAAGCTCTGTTGGTTCTTAATGCAAAGTAACATTCTGCTGTAAGATATGACAATTTAGAGCTCCGCTTCAAACCCAAGCTGCTCAGCAGAATCTGCTTACTGCTGCATCACTTTATCAATATCTATAAAGTGTTGCTTTTATGCTTGTTCCCAGCAGAGCAGGAAGGATCAGATTTTTAAATGTATGCAGATGGACACAGATGTCTTAACAGTTTTGAAAATCCGATTTTTTTTTTTTTTTTGCTGGGTGATATCTTGTTTGTTTTAACTTAATTATGTTGACCTGGTTACCTGTGCTGTGTGAGTAGGTTTGAGTTCTGCTGCATGAGTGGGTTGGTGTTGCCTGGGCATTGAAGGTTGCAATAAGATTTTCCTGGACAAATTCATGTTTACATAATGCTATGCAAGCTTTTCTAGATTACCTAGAACTCTCCAGTTCAAAAACATTGGCAGGTTTCTCTCACTTTTGTCTGGAAGAAATGCTTGCAATCATTAGAAATTATCTAAATAATTTGAGTATATAAAAAATTATCAAAGTGTTTTGGAGGGACTTTTCAGAAAAAAAAACATTTAATAAAGGGAGGGAGGGACTGTCTCTGAATAAGTCATAAGATTGTTTTGCTGTGCTGAGCTTGTCTTGGCTGAATTACTTTGTGACTGGATTTCTTCCTATTGCTCTTTTTTGCCCAAATAATTAAGAAATGATATAATTATTTGGATAAAATAGTTTTGGGGTGCTAGATATTTCAACATCTGCATTGAACAGCACTGATTCCAAATACTTTTGATATCTCTTGTAGTCTTAAAATATTCTCTAGTTTGTAACATGGGCTAATTTCTTTCAAATGGGTATTTGTTTTTCCTGTCTGGAATTGGTGTTTTTGAAGGAGTTTCTGCAGATCTTTCAATAAGTCTAGGCTGCATTTATTCCCAAATGTTTTTGGACTGGGCAGGACATAGTTTTGTACTCTTAACTACAAACAACTATAGAAAAGGCCCCATTTCCAGTTTATAAATGGCAATATATTGTCACTGTCCTCCCCTGGACTGGGCCCTGAACGAAGTACTTTTTCTGTATAGATTTGATTTAAATTGCATCTCCATTAGAAAACAGCTCCCTCTGAAAATTGGATTTTGGTATAAGAATAGTGAAAAGATAATTTAGGTTTTTCCAAGCACTACTGTATTTTATTTACTTAATTGAGTTTTTTCAATGCATGTAGAGGGATCCCAAAGCCCAAGAATGATAGGTTTAGGTGAATGGATATTAAAAGTTACTTGAATTGCAGCAGAGCAAGAAGAGGGGAATTGTTTTTCTTTCTTTTTTTTTTTTCAGACTGTTGGTGACCCTGTGATACAAATAAGTCCTTAGAAACAGAAAAGCTGAAAACACAGGGTATGAACCTTCAGACACAAACTCATCCTTCCTCAAGTGCAAGGGCTTTGTTTGACAAAGCACCTCAGAAATGAAGCTGAGAGCTTTTGAGGAGCTGGTTCAAAACTGCTTTTGGGACCCTGTCTCCCCTAGTGCAGCCTGTACAGGTCAGGGTGGCTTTATTGGCTGTGGTGCAGTCTATTTCTAGCTCTACAGAATAAGAGTGGTTGAATTTTCATTAGGTTCTCAACAGCAACCAGCTTGCTTGACTCTGATTTATTTAACTGCATCTGATACAATGCTTTAAAAGCTGGAAGGAAAACAACTTGAATTAAAAGCAGCAGCTGTGGGATTTCCCTATGGTATTGATGTATTATGGGTTTGTAATGCTGTTCAAGCAAGTGGCAAGGTGCTGGGGAATGCTGAAAAGTACACACACAAGGAATTATTTTCCAGGCTGGCTTTAGTATTTCTAGTTGTAAAGAAGGTAACACAGCCTGCATCTAAAAATTGGCTGAATTGTTACATGATTTTATAAGATTTTTTTTTTTAAAGCTAAGTTTGACAAACCTGTACTTAGAAGTGTGTGGTTTTCTGTTTGTCATTTCTTACCATTCTGCCTAGAGTTTGTACTTGGGCAGCAGAAACAGTGCTGTGTGAGCAAAAGCAGGCTGGAAAGAGCAGGAACAAAAGTGGGAATAAAAACTTTGAGTCATGACCAGCAAATATATCAAAAGGATAAGTTTTCTGAGCAGAACATTCAGAAAGTAGGTCAGGTACACATAAATGATGTAGAAGAAACAATTCACCTGCTGTCTTTACCTGAATTGGAATAGCAAGTCAGTCCTATGGAAATGACTTTTGTACAAATAGAGGTAGTTTAGCCAGAAGCAATATCTGTCCAATACTGGCTTAGTCCACTTATGTTTTGTGACTGTTTGAAGTGCTTTTAAGTTTAATTTGACCTGCTTTTTTATCAGTGTCCCAGAACTACTGAGATGTTTACCTTTACTTGAATAATAATTTAATTGACTAGGGAGACAATTACTCTAAATGGCAGCTCAGCTGTCATACTGTTCTTAAAGAGATTATTTCACCCTTAAACATATTGAGTATTACTAAGATTAGTTCTGCTGATGTCACAAGGTCCAACTGTGATGTGAGTTGCCCTCATGTGAATGAAGGTGGAAGGCTGAACCCTTTGATCCAGTTAACCCATACCTTGGAATGATCTGGAGACTAATGGAGATTCAAGTCTCAAAGTTGTATTTTAAATCCAGTATGAAAGGCATTCCTTTCACATGGGAAGGTAGGTCATAGCCAAGAGCTTGGACTCCAGCTTTATCTATGCTGAGGCCTGAGTCATAAAGAAGTATATTCAAAGGCTGGACCACCTAAATGCAGCTGCAGTCCTCCCAGTGGAGGCAAAATGCAATATGAATGCAGAGGCACACGTGAGCATATTTGCTTTGATGGATGTTGTACTGTCACTAGAGAGGAATGAATTTCAGTTCCCTTTCAAGTACTTAAATTTCATAAAAACTCATCATTTTCCAGTGCTTTAAGTTCCCTTCTCATTGCCATTCTCAAAACTGGCTAGTTTTCCTCAAACCAGCCTTAATTTTCATGTGACTGTAAGTATTGAGTATTGTTTGAAATAAAGGCACAATAATTTTAGGTCACCTATAAAATTGCATTTATTATAGAGCTACACTTGTATATTTAAATGATCCTAAATTAGTTTTCTATTCCTGTCACATACATCTACAATTTCTATATGAGAGAAAATTAATAACAGATTAGAGATTGGATCTATCTATAGTTAACAAGAGCTTTACTTACCCATAAAAGCTGTAGCTCTCCAGAATGGGGACAATAAAGAACAGCTGATCTGTACTGTGAGTCTGTGTCCTTTACAGCTACCACGCTGTGAATAAGGGGGAATATTTTATAGCTTCCAAGCTGATGAGCAGCCCACAGCATGCTCACTCTTTCCTCCTCCTGCCTTTTTCTGTGACCCTGCTCTTCAAATGCATCTAATACTCCATAATTACTTAATCCTTCACCACTACTTTTGTTTCCAGTTCTTACATGTCATTAACAGAAATGGAAACATAGTAATTATCACACTGGGAGAGATCCTTTCAGATCTTCAAAACAGTTTTTAGTGAATATCTCTCTGCTGCCATTCAGAAGAGTGATTATTGATCTTATAAGGGACAGAGTTCCAAGAGAAACTAGATTAAGATTGGCATCTACTTACAGCCAGATTTAAGAGTGCTCCTAGAAGCTGATTCTAAAGTCTAGCCAAATGCTCTCCATACCAGGAACTCACCTGGCAGGTGCTAAGTGTTTGAGAAGTTGTCCAAGCCCTTCACACTCACCTTTCAAGTCTGTGTCTAAATTATAAGAGAGCAGAGGGTTTTTTTTCTGTAAAGGAAACTTTAGAGCCTGACAATGCCACTTCTGACTTACTGTTTTTGATCAAGTAGAATGTCTTCTGAACTATTCTCAATTATTACTTTGTAATGGTTATCCAAAGAAGCGTGGCTTTTGAAAAAAAATGGTTGTCAAAAAATTGCTGGTTTTGAAGCAGTAGTTTGCAAATAATGTACCAGTTGTTTTATTTTTTTTTCTTTTGCTTTTCTAAGCCTACTTCATGGGAGAGTTGAATCTCTAATAAATCAGAGCCAGTTACAGGACAGCTTATGAAGCATGTGTTGTGCTCTATTCAGGATGCATTACAACCCCCTAGTGTTGCTGCAGCCTGAGCTAGAGGAAATGCTGTCTGCCAGTTAATACTATTTAAAGATTGTTCCAGTAAGCAGATTGAGCTTCCCAGTGTGGTGCTGCTTGGTGGGGGCTGTGTGTTGCAGTCTGTGGTTTTAACAGTGGCTCCAAGTCTGTAGCATCCTAAAACTTCACTGCACCATGGAATTATAATCACTGTGGTGATTATAATGCTGGAGGGAGTTTAATTTGCTGACTCTTAAAAAGCAATCTGATAATGAGTTTGGAGCCTGAGGATCCTGTAAAGGAGGTGGAGATGCTTTACTGACTCTCTTGCTTAATTAAAAAGCCAGTCCCTTTGGCTGGGTTTATGGAGATGGAGGATGAGCTGAATCCTTTCTGGCATTATTTGTTTTTTCCAATTGAAATTACACATCCTGCAATGTTGCATATGAGTTGGAAAATAAAAGTCCTAAGGTAAAGATTGCTACCTTACATCCTGTCATGGGGAAGAGTCTTGTTTGTATTGCATTATGTTTGCATTGTCACATCCAGAAAGAAGTGCTTTTTACAGATGATGGAGAAGTAGAACACATATGTTTGACTGCTTAAAAGGGACCAAGATCAGTCACAGCTTAAGCAGCATGTCACAAAATGATGAGACCTTCCTGCTGCTTCAGAGATTGACAAGATGAGCTGGCTTTTGGGTATCAAAGGTATCGCTGTTTATTGAGGTCAGAGTGCAGACTGAGGCTTAGGCAGGATTGCCACATGCTGTCAGCATGGCCAGGGCTTGGGATATTTCTGAAATACAACCAAGGGGATAAATATTAGCATTTTATTGGCAGAGCTGGTGAAGCGTGAAGCCCCAAAAGAGACGAGAATCAGAGAGGACAAGTAGGTGGTGGTAGTGCAGCATTCCGCATGCTAGACACTTTCATCCTCCACAGGGGCCAGTTCCAGTGTGTTCTGAAGTCAGTAGGAATTTTTTCAAAGAAGCTGGATCAGGCTCATGGATATGTATGGTAAAATGGTAATCATGAAAAAATAATTAACAGTTTTCCTTGGTAAAGGACTGAAGACAACAAAGGAAACAAAATGAGGTATATAGTAAATGGGTGAAAACGAGTAAGAAATCACATCAGATAAACACATCTTCAGTGTCATTCATCATTTTGCTGCAGTGAATACTAATGGAGAACAGAGGTTTATAACACTGCACAAAGCACTGACAAGTGGCCAGGTATGGAAATCCTGTGCCAAAAAGACTGTGATTTTATATGGAAACTAATCAGTTTCAAAGATTATGACAAAATAAGATGATTTGGGAATCCAAATTTGTAGAACAGCAATGTCAAGCTAAAATGATTTTCTGTTTGCACATAATCCTGCAAATCTGTTGTAAGACACTGCACAAGGTTCTTACCAGCATCAGGTGCTGATTGTGCTGTGTGCTGTACAGGTGTACAGGGAGCAATTTTTGCACTGGAAAAGCTTACACCAAACTGAAAAATCAAAAGATACCTGATCAGTAACCTGGCAGAGGGTCAGTGGTAGAGGCAGTGAGAGGAGCCAGCAGCCTCCCTGCTCCTCAGGTGAGGAACAAGCTCAGCTCTGGTGAAGCATTACCTGCTCAGCACTGCTGAGAGGAACAATGTGCTCAGGTCTGTCAAGCCCTGTGCCTCTGCAGCTTCTGGGGTGAAGCTGGGTCTCCACCCGGGGGGCCTGAGCTGTATTTATGCCTCCTCTTCTAGGCACATCCCAGGACTCATAGAGAGGTAGGAACTATTTTCTCTGCAGATAGCAATGAAAAAACTTCCTTCCAGCAAAACAAACTATCTAGAATAAATGGATGAGTCTTTCTTCCTTTCTTAGTTGATGGATTGCTCTAAGTTAGGTTAATCTAATATTCTGAATGTGATGTATCTCTCATCTGAGCGTTAATTTGCTGCTTTAATTTTTTACAAGGTGGAAATGTGATTCATTTGATTGTGGCTTCAAGTAAACTGTCCTCTTCCCAGTAGGAAAAAAAAAAAAAAAAGTGGACAGTGTGTATCTGTGTTGATCTGATCAGTAAAATACCAGAAGAAGATTGATTGGAAAGGACTTTCTGCACTGGAGAATACACTCTAATTTCATATATAGTACTGTTTATCTTCTCTGCCTTTGAATACTAGTGAAAAGGATATTTTGGTCTGGTTCACAGGTCTGATAGATGCAGTTATTTTGGGAAACGTCAAAAGATTTTTAGAAAAGGAACTATCATTTTACTTGCTCAGCATGAAACTTCTGTAACTGTGATGAAAATAAACCTCACAGAACAGAAGGGAGGGTGGAGGAGTTAGAGCAGAGGGTGAGCATATCTGAGAGGAGAAGCAAGCTGGAGCCTGTGGTCGTGCTTCAGTAAACTGCTTTGGGGAAAGAGCTGGGAATAGGCTGATCTACAGCAGCACATTAAAATGCACAGAGAGTGCCATCCTTTTCATGGGGACACATCACACACAGGGAGCAGTGCCCAACAACAGAGTGCTCTGAGAGATGTGGCTGCACCTCCCCAGTGCTGCAGTGCTGCTCCAGCTGTGTGCAGGACACCTGAGAGTCCTTGCTCTCTGCAATTCAGATTACCCCGAAGTACTTTGATGGGAAATCCATTTTAGCAAATACCGTTATTTAGTTTAGAGGTACACCTCTGATTTATTATTAGGCTCTATATATTCTTCTAGGTAAAACCATGCAATTACAGCGACCAGAGTTCTGTCCAAGATTTCCTGAAAAGAAGCACACACATCTCTTGTTCACTGGATTTACTCTACCTGTTCTTGTGCATGTTGGATGTGATCTGAGCATGCTGTTTGAAATGTATTTCTTGGTGTTTTATAGTTCTCTTGTAACTCCAGGCCTGAGTAGGCTACAGATATCACCAAATCCAGGTCAACTTGCCACTATGAACATGTAGCACTCTGGTCTCTATGTACACACTGTACCCTATGTCACTCATAAATGACAGAATTTATGCCTATCCAGGGACCATGTTTGGAGTTTTGGAAGTTTGGCCAGTTTTTTTTTTTTTTTTTTTTGTTTTTTTTTTTTTTTTTTTTTTAAATGGGCTATACCTAATGGTCATATTCACAAATTGAACATTTCCTGATGGTCGAAAAAGACTTGTCAATAAGTGTATCAATTGCTACTGTCACTCTTTCTCTTTGACACTGGCTTAGTTTGGTATTCCTAATGAATTAAAAGCAGCAATTCATATAGTGACAGTCAGTAGTACTTCAGGTGTCCTTTTCTATACATCCATGAAGTATCTAGATCCTGCAAATGTATTTATTTTTCAGTAGTTTCAATAATTTTGTCTTTGTTCTCCCCTACTGCAATTTTTGTGCACCACTTCTTGCTTTCTGTTTTGTGTGGTGCTGGTGCAGTAAAAATACACCCACAGATTTTTATGCTTTTTAGTACAGAATAAAAATACTAAATGGAAAGCATCAGATGCCTGTCAGCCTCAGTATCTTCAGCTGAGGAAAAAACTACCACCGTATCCTGCCTTTCCCTTGACTGACATTTTGAAGAAGCTTATCTGGAGATCCCTGTGATGGACAGACTTGATGGAATTGAAGTCTGTGGTTTTAGGAACTACCCTTTCTAAGGAAAGGGGTAGGTGGAGAGTATCAGTCATTTCTCATTGCTAAGAGATGCTTCTGGAAAGCAAAGAAATGACTAACAGGAAGAGATGTGATAGTTAGTGATCCTGGCAGAATTTAGCTTCAGTCTGGAAGCTTGCGTGTGAACATTCAAGTTGCTGGTAATGCTGCAGTGCTCTGGTTTCTACTTGGTGTGAGTCACTTTTATGAGTTCCACATGCTAGTGCTTTTCAGAGTTTTCAAAACACTATTCCTAATCTTGTTTGGTGCTGGAACAGTATCACAGAAGAAATTCAGGTTAGCTACAAGGCACAGGCACCATTAATCTCAGGAGGATGACCAAATCACTTCACGCTGAGGAGTAAGGGCTGTGTGTGCAATGGATTTAGATTTACTATCCTTCATTTCTGCAACATTTTAAGGAGTGCTGTTGGGACAAATGGTTTCTGTGAGCTCAGTCTAGAAGGTCATTCACACTCTTGAGTTTCAATTTGGTGCCAGCCTGGTACTTCAGTCCCAGTGGACCAGCACACCCCTTTATTGTGATGCAGTCTGCTGTCCTGGGTTTGTGGCAGGCTGGTGGGTTTGTGCAGATGCTGCTGCCCGTGGAAGTCCTCAGGCTGCTTGGAAGGCACAGGCTTGCACAGATGCAGTGTCTGAGCTGCTGTGTGCAGAGATTTATTTCTTTGCAGGTTTTAATCAGTGGGGTTAAAGCAGGGTTAATTCTTCCCTTTCTCCCTGGAGTACTGAGGCCTTAGCAATTAGGTAGTGAATTAGAAATCGGTGAATTGCATCAAGGCAGTAAAGCCTAAGCAATCTCAGTGCATGTTCCTGAGCTCTGTGGGCCAGGAGCTGGGGATCTGTGGGACCAAAGGACAGTATCATTACAAACCATTGCAGCCAGAGGGTTTACCTGGGAATCCTTTGTTATACTGAGTACAGGCCAGATTTCCATTCCTTGTTTCTCTGGCTGTAATCTTTAGCATAATAGAAATCCTAGGCTGTCAGAAGTTTAAAACTCTGAAAGTTTCTCCATGTGAGAAAAACAGAGAGAAGGGTTAGTAACTTTTCTACAGCTTCCCTAGTTTTGTTGAGGCTGGGAAATGTCATGTTCTCTCATGTAACTTACTTTCAAATCCTTTTTTTTATTTTTTCCTCAGGACCTTGGTAAGAAACTTTCTGAAAGAAAATTAATGAACTTCTTTAGAGACTAACAATGGTTAAGGGAGTATCGATGATCTGGAGGGCAACTGAGCAAATCCCTTGTTTAGGAGAATTGTTCTACCATTATGCATTTGGAAAATATTTTAGATATTGTGTGTAGCAGGCAGACTGTAAATTAGCTATAGATTTTTCATTCTTCCTGTCTGGGTCAGTAAAAAGATAATTTGCTTCATAACATGTGTCACAATAGAGGCTGGCTACACAACAGAAGCTTGGTTTCAGAAAAGTTTTTTGAGGTTTTGATGTTTCATTTTCATCTACATTGGAAGATTTCAGATTCATTTTTATGCTTTCACACTCAGAGCTGTACTGGGGTGTCATTTCTGGTATTGAAACTTCGGTATTTCAATTAGAAGGCTTGAAAGATATCCAGCTAGGCTCATAAAGCTGGTTTGTGAATGGGCTGCAATGCATGCACCTCCTTTCTGCCTACTGTCTGCTGAGAGTAGGTTCAGATGGGAATTCATTTAGGTGCATCCAAGATTTTAGTATTAGAGCCAGAGCAATGAGAATGTCTCACTGGCATTGGTAATCCAAGCCCCAGCCAGTCTTTCTTAATGAATTGTTTATTGATAGGTCTCCAAAATACTTACGCTTTCACTGAACTTTTTTTTGAGCCAGAACCTTTCTGATAAATGCTAATTATTTCTCTCCATGTGTGACGACATGCAGAGCACAAAAGGAAAGCTAGATCCTGCTTTCTGCAATTAGTACATTTATTGCTCAGGGGAAAGGCTTAGAAGCAGGTATTAGATTCAGTTATTTGTGCTTTTTCTCTGTGAGGCTCAGAGAACCCATGTATTTGACTGCAGAATTCAAACAACACTGTAAGAACTAACATTAGTGAAATATTCCTTATCTTCTCTGCCACTTTTAAAGTACCTATTGTTATATAAATTATGCTGTTCTTTTTCAGTTTATAATGGAGATCAGAGGAACTTCTTCAGTGCTGAGATTAATTTTTGTTGTCAATTCTTTCTAAGGCCCTCTGACTATTAGAGGGCTTGCTTCCAATAGTTTTCATTAATATTTAGAAGTTTTTTTAGGCTGGTTCTCCTTTAGTTGCACATGCCAAGGCTCAAGAGACAGATTCAAAGCCCAGTGAACTAATTCTTGAGGTGCTCTACTTCCAGCTCTCTGTCTCCTGAGGCAGCGAAAATTGTAATATCAACAGAAAGAAGCAGGTAGATCCTGCAGCTCAGCTGTGTGAGGAATGACTGGAGTCCTCACTTAGGGATATTGGAAGATCATTCCAGCTGACCTATGGAGGGACTCTAGAAGATACAGAGAACTCAATCATGCTTGTTCTTTGTGACAGATTCCTGAAATGAAATATTCTTCTCCATCATTTGAGTAGAGAATTGCCTGCTCTGAAGAGCAGCAAAGCAATCCAGGACATTCTTTGTTCAGAGATAAGGGCTTGTGTATTTTGCTTATGGTATTATAAAATTGCTTGGAAGGTAAGAATAATTGCTTCCTTTTTTATTTTTTTCCTAAGTAAACCAGACGATTGAAACTACCTGAACTTCTGACTTTGTAGGGCATAGAAGAGCCTGCAAAATCTACAAAAAAGACTTGTTGCTGATACACATGAACTTAAAAATAGAAATGGCAAGGGAAGGATATATGCAAGTATTTATGATGCTCAGAACTGAGTGTGTTCTTCTGAAATTTTTGTTCATTTTCTTCATCTCATTCCACTATATATATATATATATATATATATAATTAGACATAAAAAGTTATGAAATTAGGGTTGTTCTTTTGAGTGGAGTTGCAGATATGATTTGTTACAATGCTTGTGTGATAAAGGAGTGTGTAAATACAGAAACATATCCTTACATATGATTTTGTTTATTGACTATTTAGAAAAATATCACAAAATATCTTTGCTCACTAGGAGATCATGTATCTAAAGTAATACACAATACATGTATGATACACGTAGCTTGTATTGTGGTACAAACTATTTTGTTGATATATAAAAGCTACAAGATACAGTGATATACCAGTAGCAGAGAACCACATTTGTGTTTAACCTACTGCTGAATTTTCAAAAAAGGTCATTTAGTCAGAATGAAAAATAGATCATAGTAAGTCCAGAAGGTAATGAATTTCTGGAAAGCAAACATCATGGAAATCTGGACTTGGTTGCAATTTCACAATTTTCACCTGTCCGGCATAGTTTCTGACTGAAGATGTAGATTAAAATTAAATATTTGTGGTTAAAATATGGGCTCTTGCTTTATTGAAACAGTGTAGTCTATTTTATTTTTAGTTCGTAACAGTTTTCCTTTCTCCTTTTTTTAAATTCAGCTCTGACCTTAAATTCAGCTGTGACCTTAAACTGACTTCCTGTATCAACCATCTGCATCCTCCTGCAGCTTCTTTTTTTCTTTTTTTATTTTTTTTTTCCCTAGGCATTTAGTCCCTGTTCTACATACTGAATATCTGCAGCACCTACGGCATGCAAATATTGGCCCTCTTGTTCTACAATGGATTTTATTTCTAGAAAATAAGTTTTAATGCAGCATTTTTGTAATGGAGCAACATCCAAAGAAATATGGTCTCTGAATGGTTTCTGTAGAATCATAGGCTAAATAGAAAGGGAGAAAATGGAGGAAAATCTAATGTCCAGGGCCAGTTTTCTGTTTAGCTGAGCCAAACTCTTTTCATGGCTCTGGGGTCTGTGGGAAGGGCCTGGAGTGGAGCTGGGGCAGTTCAAACTCCTGTGCAGCCCAGGGAAGCCTCCAGGTTGTTACAGTGCTCTACCTTCTTTTTCTTGGCCCAAAGGGACCTGCATGTGTGCATCTTTTCCCCAAAGAGTCCCCCTGTTCTACAGGGTCTTTGTAGCTTTTCATCCTTTCAGGTGAATGGTTGCTTGGTTTTGTGAGCTTCCCTGTGGCTTCCAAAGGGTTATTTCTGGGATAAGAATTTGGGCTGTATCACCCTATTCCCACACATATCACATCACAGTCCCTGGTAGTTACAGTGTTTTTTCAGAGAAAATGCAATGTCTGATCCCATTTCTGCAGTGACCCACAAAGCTCTTTAATATTGCACAGTCTAGTTTTGACTATACAGTATAGTTAAATGCTTACTTCAGTCCATATTTTCTTTAACAGTTGAACCAACAAAGTAGGGTGTCTGCTGGTGACAAATCTGCAATTCCAATAAAATTTAGAGAGGGATAGAAAACGCTCATTTTCTTTTCCATAATAATGATGCTTACAAGGATTATTACTTCAAACAAATAAATTAAAGACTAAAAATAAAATTTTCAGTACAAGTCCGGTATTGCTCCAGTGCATTCTGGAATTTATACTTTTCAGGTGCTGGCTTCTTTGATCTGCTTGATGGCAGTTCCACTTAAGAGCAGTCTGTCTCACTCTTGGGTGAGTTTATAGATTTATAGTAAATAAGCCAGCAGGGACTACTGGATCATTCTGATCATCACAAGCTATTATACCTTCACCCAGTTATCCCTGTAGCTTTTGTTCTTAAGGCTGAACATAACAGATCTGAGACCTTTCTGAATTTCATAGGAGAAAATGGGATAGCTTCATGTGGCTCACTGGAGCACTCTAGGGCTCAGAACTGATGGCTAATTTAGTTTGCAAAGAACTGTTTGTGGTGCCAGTAGTGAAAAATTAAAAAGTTCTCACTAACCTGTTTCGTGTCAGGTTATGACTCATCTCACTGTGAGACTGGTTAGCTGTATAATTTAATCAAAGGAACTGCTTGTATCCATAAGATGTAACCTACTGGAAGAGTGAGTTGAAACTCCTGAGAGGTATTAATGTAAAAACTCCTACCTCTACTAAATAAATTATATTTTACCAGTCAATTTAGAGGCACCAGATCTTCCTCCATTGTTCACACTTGGAGCCAGAGTGCAGTTTATGGTGACTGTGAAATGACTTCCCTGAGCCTCACCTTTACTCTCAGAAGCTGACCTGTTTGCTTGCTCTCATGAGGAATGAATGACCTTTTCTGCCTGCAGGTCCAGCAGGGAGGTAGCAGGACAGCCCAGGGCACCACCAGCCCAGCTTCTCTGGGAGATTTGTGACTAGCATGGAGAGCTGGGCTGCAGGCTGCACAGCCAGTGGCCATGGGATTGTGTCCTGCCTTGTCTGGGCTTTGCGGATGTGAGGAGAGGACTGAGAGAAGGCTGAGAGTTTAACCCTAAAGAAATCCTTTTAATGATTTTGTTGTATATTAATTACTTTGCAATACTTAGCTGTATTGCAGTGGGTTTTTTATTTATTTAGCAAAACAGCTTTATTAGTTTTTTAAACAAGGCTGTATTAATAAGCTTCACTAAATATATTGCTTTTTGCTTGCTTAAGGCACTCTTTTTGCTTGCTTTGAACTACTGTAGTTTTAAGGTTTTGAAAGCTTTGGTTTATTTCAAGGACATAAGTTAAATTTAGTAGTAAGTGCTATTTTTTGATTTGTTAAGTCTTTCTGAGAGCCTTGTACCTTTTCTATTTCCCAGAGCTGTGGATAAAGACCACAGTGAGCTGCTGGGTGGTTTGGAGCAGAACAGAGCTCACGGGTTCTGCAGTGTGGGGTGGTGTGAGTGGAGCAGAGCTCGGAGCTTTGGGGCTGTGCAGTCGGGACGAGCGCTCTGTGGAAGAGAAGACAGGACCTGTCAGGGAGACACCTGCTGCTCTGGAGTGTGGTAAGGGTATCTTGTATGAGACATCAGGACACTGAAAATATGACAGGAGCTGAATCAGTGATGTGCTAACAAACTTCAGGGTTATTCCAGCTCTGATAGAAATGGACCTGTGGGCAGCTGCAGCCACTTTGTGAGTGGTTTCAGCTGGAGACTCTAACTATCACAGGCATGACTATGGCTGTGACTGGAGCATACTTTGGTGCTGAATCTGAACCCCAGATTTCTGAGGGCAGCTGACAGCAGTTTCTGTCTTCCAGTGCTTTGCAGGGAATGGAAGAGATCCCCACTGCTGATGATCAATATGGGTAGCAGTGAGAGAGTAGACAAGTACAAAACAGTGGTAGTGGTACATCACCTGCCCCTAGGGCAGATCACTCATTGCACCATGGTAAAGTAAGGAGGTACTTAGAGAGTTCTAAGATGAACACACGAAAATGATGCTTGTTTGGCAATTAGAAATAATACTATTTTTTTTAACTGAGTGCATGGATGTGGCTTAAGATGACCTGCTGAAAGGATAGAAAGACCTGGAGCAATAGCCATAACCTGTTTGAATCCATTGTCACTCAGCTGTGGCTAGAATGTTTGCCCAATTCATGTCATGTCTCTTTGCATGAACTAGACTGTACAGTACAGTGTCAGTTACACCAAAGCAAGAGTTTCTGCAGAAAGAAATTCCTCAATCAGCTCTGAGTATTTAGTCATTTTGTGGTCATACCGTAGAATATGTTTAATACAATAGAGTTTATTGCCTCTGCATATTTGCATCATGGGGAATGTAGAGGGGCTCATCTTCCTGTTGGGAGAGGAGAAAGCTGGGATACCACAAAACCCCTGCAGTCTTCTGTTGCAATGAGAGGAGCAGGGAGGAAATGGCTTGAGCTGCTCGTCCTTCTCAGGCAGGAGCTGCCGACAGTGGGAAGAGGCTTAGTGCAGGAAGCAACAGTAGAAAAAGAAGAAACAGGAGCAAATAAAAGCCTGGAGACATCCAGTACATGGCACTGTTGGAAAAGAAAGAGGAGGTAACTCTCACAACTGAGGATATGACAAGGGCAGAGAGAATTAAATAGAGCTGCTCTTACTTCATAGTCTGCCATAAGGGATTGACAGGGACACGTGCCTATTGTGAAACTTGGATCTGCCAAAATTTTGCAAATAGCTTTAAAGAGGGTATTTTCTGTCAGGTGAATGGAGCACACACATGAATGTCAAAGCTACAGAGGCTTGTATTGTGAAATGAGCCAGTGGGCTTAATCCAGGTTTTGTGGTTTGAAACTCTGAAGATGATTTGAGTTTAAAAAAAAAAAAAAATCAAGTAAGTTTCAGGAATGTCCTGAGCTGCTCTTTGTATGTGCTCCACGGTATGTGACAGCAGTGGACAAGATCTTAATAAGACTTCAAGTAAAAGGGAAGGATTTTCAAAATCCTTTAGGTACTGCTTTTTAAACTTTTGAACAGCGCCTCAGTGCCAAGACACGGAAAGTGCTGAATGTGATTTGCAGCAGCAGCAAGTTAGGCACTTATTTGCAGCAGAGGTTTTGCTACCTTAGGAGGTGGGCAGCAAGTGAAGCTGAAAATAAAAGAATGGTATGATACTGAAAGTGTGTGTGGGTTTTTCCATCTGACCCTTGAAAACAAAGAAAAGGCTGGCTTCTTACGGTAAGCGAAATATAAAAATTAATAAAAAAGGACAACAGAACAAAAACAGACCCACAAAAACCTCCCATCAGAAACAAAACTACTTTTGTCTAGTTGGATTTTGATTAGGTCTTGCAAACAGGAGTCTGACAGTCAAAAGAAATCCTTTCTAGTCAACATTCAGTTTATGCTCTGCCTTTTGTAAATCTAGGATTTTGTAAATGTAGGATTGCAGTGCCAACAAAGATGACAAGAATGTGAAGTGGCTTAAGTGGGCAAAAATGCTATGCCCTTGCTTAAGTCACTTTGCATGGTGCCACTAAAGCAAGACATTCTGTATGTAAAGCTGATGAGTCACTTAAATGATTAAAATTTTTCCTTTTGGTGCCCTTCAATTAGACAAGTAATCAATTCAGCTGCCATAATGCAGTGTCTGATATGATGTGAAGTTGATATGCAATGACTGCTGCATTATGTATAATGCAGCTGAATGGTACCAGGGAGTATATTAAAGAAAATTAGTTCTTACATGATATGTTCTGATGCACTTATGGTGAGATGGAAAAAAGTGAACTTACTGAGCATTTTTGTAAGTTAATATGTGTCTGAGAGAAGAAACTGGCATAATGTAGAGCATGATATCTCCTGGGTCGCTTATTGTAATGAACTTCACTGAAAACATACCAGATGCTGGAATAATTTCATGTAGCAATTAGGTCATGGAATTCAAAGGTCTCTTTGGGCTTTGCTGATACACAGAGCAAGTCATTCATATGAAGGAGAATACTGAATCCTTGCTTGAAGATAAGTGTCCTGTTGTTATGCAGACAGCTGGGTCTGGAGAGGTGTGTGCTGAGGGGCAGGGGAAGAAGAGCAGACCACAGCAATATTCTTTAGGCAGCTGTCTGACCTTAGAGTTTCCTTCTTGGTTAACAGATCATTATAAAGATCAGATAGGGGCAAATCAATAAAAAGAAAAGGTGTATAGACCCTTAAGAAAAATCTATCCCTGCAGAGTTGAAAGACAACCATTTCTGCTTTGAAGGGTCATGGATGGCCTCCTTCAGTCTCCAGTGGAGACTTGTGCTGAGAAACAGATGGACTGAAGTGTTCTGTACTTACCCAGCACAAAGCTGGCCTGCAGAGTAAGCACAGGCTGTGTTTCTTACAGTGCACTGTGACATCCTGATGTGAGCAAGGCACTCTAAGTAGGAGGGCAGGAGGCAGTGCCTTCTGCATAACTTTTTGAACCAAGAAAGTCCTTGGAGGCTGTTACCAGTGTGCCTTTTAATCTGGTAAGGTTAGATCCCTACAGACATTTAGCGAGCTGTAATCGCTTCCTAAATAGAGCCTGCTGCCTGCCAAAAGAGAATGCCCCATTTGTAGCTGAGGGCCCAACCTGAAGAGCTTGATTACTGCTTTGTAGATGAAATATATATCAATTGAATTAGACAGCACAATCCCAGGGAGAGCTTGAAGTACCAAGAACTCGGTTCTAGTTAACTGCAGTGTATGGGAGTGTTCTGTCACCATCTTCTGCCCTTCCTCTGCAAAGTATCTCTCTTCAATGCCTACAACACTAGTTGTAGCCTTTTTACCATTTTCTCAGATGAACTCTGTCAAGGAACCTTGGCTTTTTTTTCTGTTTGGTTTACTTGTTTTCATTCTGAATTATTTTGATAGTGGATGCTTTATTCTCCATTTGAAAAATTATGATGAGACTTGCCAGATCTTTGTTGTGTCTTGATATTTTTAGTTCATTATTAGCAATAAAAATCAAGTATATGCTATTCTGCATACTTCTCAGACCTTTGTAATGCAGGTCAGAATTTGGAATATCTATTATCAACTTGAAGAAAAATCAAAGGGCCGCCCTTTCCACCCAGCTTCCCAAATCTCTAATAAATTGTGCTGAACCTTGAAGGCATCACGGGCTCCAGTGTAATTGTGTGTATGACAGCTGTGGCACAGAACACAAAGGGATAGCCCTAAAATAATCTTGCTGGGTAGAACTGCCAAAGTGCCAGGCAAAAATAATCACTGATGGGACTTCTTCTGAAGGGCAGGTAGTGTTGCAGAGTGCAGAACTAACCTTGGGAGACTGGACTACTGACAGATGGCTCTGCTCTCTGCAGCCCTGGACTGCAAATGTTACTTTCCCTACAGTCAGTGCTCTCTAGGTTTGTGATTGTCTGATTTCTGTGTGGAACTGAGGAATAACAGATTTAAATTAAAATAAACCCAAGCAAAACCCATCTATCTGATGAGACTCCTGCCACTGTAAATCTTCATTGCACCATTAAAATCCCCAGTTAGTGTCGTTTCACTTGCAGCTGTAAGACTGACAGTATAAGACATATTTTCTCATGGATTGTAGCTCTCTTGCTGCATTTCATTTCATTAAGATGAGGTTTTAATCTATCTATTTAATTCTTATTTTGCTATACGTATCTCAGGGTTTTTTTTTTAATCTTCATTTTCTTTGTAGCTAACACAGTGCCTTGTAGAAATAGCAATCTTGGATGAGTAGAGGAGATGATGAGCATGCAAAGCCTGCCCATGTTCCAAAACACGCTGCAGTTTGATTTACTGATGCTAGAGCTCTGTGGAAAACAAAGGTCTGGAAAAACACGCCCTCATTTTTGCTTTATGTGGTGCTTTTTAATGGAATAGTAGCTTCGGGGAAACAATCATTCTGACGCAGCTGCAGGTTGTGCTGCCGAGAAACGCATTTCAGCCCTTAGAGGGAGCCACAGACCTGAGTATGGGAATGGAGCAAAACCAGGCAGGTTGTCTTGCACCCATCTGTGATAGAGGAGGTGGGGAAGGGATGGTTCTCAATTGGTTTTCGTTTTTTCTAGCTTTTAATTAACAGCAACTTGAAAATCAGACATAAGGCTAGTTCACGACGAGTGCCAAAGCACATTTGCTTTTGTAGTGACAGATTTGTAGGGCTTCGGAGACCTCAAGCAAATGTTAATTTTACCTTTCCCTTTTTACATGGTCAGCTCCCTCCTGCACCATTCAGTTCCAGTTTCTACTGCTCTCCTTTTGGTGCTGACACAGCAGGACTTGAAAAACTAAGATACTGCATGCTGCTTCCTCTTAAAGAATGAAAAATATAAAGACAAAACCACAAGAAATTGATTAGGACCATGGAGTTCACAATCTGGAAAACATGATTGCCACATTTTTTTCTTTACTTTTTTTTTTTTTCCCCTTAATCGTATCCCTTTCTTTAAGGAGAGAGATGCATTACAGCCCTCTCTTCCCCTATAATGTGTAGGTTATAGCACAATATTTTTATGTAAATTGTGTGGCTAAAGTAGATTATATGGCTGTGTCATAAAATGCAAATGCTGCCCTCCTGGCTCAGCAATAATCAGCATTGCCAGTGAGCTGTTCAGATCAGGGAATTGAAGATGCACATGCTCAGAGGAAAATGGATGAAGAGATTTGCAGCCCTTAGCCAATGAAGGACTTCCCCTTTCTTAAAAAATGTAATGAAAATGTTTTTCTGTACCTTTTCCTGTCCCTCCCTCCCCTTCCCCAGCAGATGAATTCTAGTGGCAGTGTTGAAGAATGCTTAGCCAGAAAGATGCTACACCAGAGGTGGGACAGAGTGTGTCTAGTCCCAGAAGATGCCATTTAAGATTAAAGGAAACTCCAAGGTTAAATTTTAAACAGCTCTGGGCTTCTTGCAGGGACTGTTACTAATTAGAGCCTCAAGTTGTGTTGCAGTTATTGTAAGGTAATGACTACCAACAAAGAACTCCATTAATGGTCACTTTTATTTTGTGTCTAGGCTGTTGAGTTGTAACACTTCTATAATGATTTCAGCTTAGCTTGTGCTCTTGAACTGGGGGTAACCACGGTGGAAAAGCAATGGAGAGTTCATTGTCCTTCTGAACTACTCAAAATGCTTCCCAGGAAGGCTGGGAAGATGATGGATGGCCGCACTCAGGAAGCAGGGATCCTTAATACAAATTTCCCTGCTCTTCTGAGTCAGGAATTTATCCATATATTAAATGGGCCTGGGAAAGGAAGGGAAGAGAAGGAATAATTATTTTGCAATAAAAGTTTTATTTTTTGTTTTGCCCAAGTTATTTCCTATCCCTCAGTTTTCTGACTCTATGTTGGTTGGAGTTGCAAAGCTCATCACTACAAAATATGAGCTAATCCTAGAAATAGCAAGCATTGTTATAGTAGGTTTGGTGTTTCAAGGTTGTTTTGGACCTCATAGATTTGCTTAATTTTCTGAGCAATCAGAAGAGATCATGATAATTTCTTTGAGATAATTCCGTCTAGGTATTTGAAATATTTGTGGAAACTACAATGAGAATCAATGTCTAATAGGGTAGAAATTTAATGGCAAAACTTTTGGTGTTTGTTTCTACTTCTGTTGGATATTGGCTTACATCAGGTGGAATGTTTCTTTATCTTTCTTACTTCTCCTTTGTATTTCCGGTTTTTTATTTTGGTATTGCTGCAACCCAAAGAGAATCTATGACAAGGAAGTTGAAAAGATTTGCTGCTGTGATCAGATGACAACATTTCTACATGTGACTTTTTATTTTGTTAGAGGAAAAAAAAAAATCATTCCCACACAGATTAATTCCACTCCATCATTTGGTTACCATCTTCAAATATTTTTGGTGAATAATCTTCAGGCAATAGGTTGTTTGTGAAGTGTCATTTCATCACTTTGCTCTTGCTGTTTTTCTTGTTTGGTGGCTCATTGAACATTACAAGTAGATACCTGAATATTTGTTTGCTTTCTGTCTTGTATCTCCATCCTGAGCTACTTCTGCAGCTGAATGCTGTTCAGAAATGGTGCTACTTATCATCTCAAATACACATAATCCATGATGAAGAGTTTGTTCTTTGCACTGTGATAGTTTCTGATCAGGATTTAATTTCTGGTCTGTGAAGTGAAGCAAAATAAAATAAGAATGATGACAAATGTGTAAAACAGTGAAACTGTTTGCCCCGAAGCCTTTGCAAAGGCAAGTCTTTTTCAATTAGTGCCAAAATGTGGAGCCACAGCTCTAATATAATTGAATAGAAGTGGAGAAACAAAAGCCAACCCCCTCAGGGTCTCCCCTTTCTATACCTGACTAAGTAAAATAGAGAAGCATAATAAAATCTTTTTTACTCCAGGTTTTTTTTTGTTTATTTGTTTATTGTTTTGTTTTGTTGTTTTTTATTGTTTTGGGGTTTTTTTCTTGCCAAGCTGTATTTCTTAAAAAATAGTAGTAATTATAAAGGAATTTTGTTTTAGGAGAAAAAAATCTGTGCATAAGAGTGATCCTGAACTGCAGAGTAGCATGTGGACTACACTCATTACAGCCCATACATGATGGGTTCTGAAATCCTGTTTCAGCTGAAGGCATCATGCCAGCATCTTTGGCATTGTGATTCAAGGTGATAGAATGTCTTCACCAGAATTTTGGTTTACATCAGTTTGATTTTCCACCTAAATTAGGGCAATAGTATTTTGTACTCCTCAAAAGAAGGACCTATAAATAGGACCATTAGCAGGATGTTTTTGAATATGAGGTCCTGGAAGTCATAGAAGACTTTGATAGCTCCTTATCTATAAACCAGGTTTCCCATGAGGAAGCATAATCCTGCTCTTTCTCTTCCTCCTTGTGTAAAAATCAAGCAGTGGGATGTGGCTCAGCCTGCAGATGTGATCTGTGTTTTGTTATGCCTCTGAGCGGCCCCACTTTGGTTTGATTTACAAAGTGGTCCCCTCCCACAGTGTGCTATCCCTCCCTAGAAAAATTTTCCTGCCAAGTGAAAACAGGCTCCTGAATCCAGAGGATTTCTTATTAGTGTGCTGGGCTATGGTTTGGTTTTTTTTTTTTTTTTTTTTTTTTTTTTTTTTTTTTTTGCAGAATTAAGTGGCTGTTTGCTCTAGTGCTGAAATACTATTTGATAAAACTGTTACATAGCAAAGAGCTATAATCTCCTGGAAGAGCAGAATTATAACTTTCTCCAGTCACCAAGTGGAAAATGAATTAACATCAGGTCTTGCACAGCCTGTGTGAATTGCTGAGAACTTAGCCTTGTTTAATTAATATTCATTTATTTATAAAGTGATAACAAGATCCTTGTGGCTTTTGTAACATCTGCTTTTAATTTTAGAAGCGTTTTGGTCAATTTACTGCATGACAGTATTTGTCAACACTGGGTAACTATGACCTCTAACATGCCTTATTCTGTTGAGACTGGTTAACAGGCTAGACTGAGAAATAATATGCAAACTCCTCTCTTATCAGGAGAGATCAGTTCCCAAAGTGACATGGATATTGTTGGTGTAGGTGATACCTTTAACCATGACATCACTTGAAACCCCTGGGCAACGCTCATGCCTTTGGGAGTGTATTGCTGCTGAAGGGAACTGCTTGACCTGAAACTCAGACTCTCTATGTTGAATTTCCTTCTGCTCAATGGGTTCAATCAAGAATCCCTTATTTTTGCTGGCTTGCATTCAGGAGCACTGAAGTGACTTTTACTTTTTTCTCCCAGCCTTTCCATTTTTTGTTTTTTCCCTAGCCTTTTCTCTTCATTTTCTGTCCCTACTTTGGAGGATAACCAAATAACTCTGTCCCTGTCAAGACAAGGAACAGAATATGCCTGCACAACAAGGGCCAGAGCAGGAATCAAACCTCTCCTGGGCAGGCAGGTGTGGGAGAGCTCCTTTGCTGCAGTTGGCTTTCTGGAGTGCCATCAGTGGGCTTTTGTCACTGTAGTGGGTATAACTGGAAGCAGGTTTCTCTCTCTTGTTTTTCCTTGTCTTTTTTTTTGTTTGTTTTTTTTTTTGGTTTGTTTTTGGAGTCATGCTGCAGCAAATTTTGCGTGATATGTATATTGACCCCGAGCTCCTGGCAGAGCTGAACGAAGAGCAAAAGCAGATCCTGTTCTACAAGATGAGAGAAGAGCAGCTGAGGCGCTGGAGGGAGAGGGAAGAACAAGCCCGAGTGGAGGAGGCTGTGCTGAGAAAGACAGCAAGGCGCGACCAGAGTAAGATTTGTGACCTCCTTCTATGCTTCAGAGCTGGGGATGGTGGGCTTGCAAATGGCTGTGGTGCAGCAGGCATCTGGAAGAGATTGCAAGGATGAGTGCCAGCTGTGCCCATGGGCAAAGTCACAGTCTGGGACAGCATAAGCACCATGTTCCTGCTCCTTGTATCTCCAGGCTGGTCCTTTCTTTTGGGAGTATCTTAGTGATGGAGTAAGGGGAATTGTTTTAAGTGCCTGTTTTAGTCAGGAGTCAATGTTGATGTTCTGTCAGTGGTAACTGATGTATCATGACCAAGTTTCTCTTCTACTCATAAGGGTTTTTTTTTTTTTTTCACCTGCCATCCTCATCCCCCACTCCAGGTCAGGCAAAAGCCTGTGCTGTTGTAGTTTCCTGACTTGGCATTAAATGTGTCTATCTGGCTGTAGTACAAAATAATTTTATGAATTTGAGCTTGTTATGAAGGGCTCTTTGTGAATAAATGTAATACCAAGTCAGCCATACCATACAGGACTAAATTTCCAACTGTATTAGTAAATAGTCTCCAAGAGATTATATTTAGGAAATAGGATAGCAGTGTGGCAAGCCAACGACCAAAACTAAAGAGAAGAAACCAGAAATGTGCTTGCATGCAATATATAGTTAAAATATGGAGCTCCTCCCAGAGGCTGCTATGGATGGTGGATGTCTATGTTGACATGAAAAGTGAAATAGGAGAATGATGGAAGAAACATCAGAAAATAACTTCTCCAAATGTCTTTTTCGACTGACTGGCCTTGGGTCCAAGTGGTTTCAGATAAACAGAAATGCTTAATTCCTTGCTCCTTTCTCTGAGTAAGTGGCTTTCCAGCTCTTTCCCCCATTCATAGGATGAAGCTTAGGCTGGTGTAAGATAGAAAACATTTTCATCTTGGCAATGTAACTACAGTGATTCCTCACTCAACAAGATGTCACAGAGATACATCAAACACTCCTTTCCCTGCCAAAGGTCTTATCCTATCTTTAAATCTATTAAAGCTTGAATATTCAAAATTTCTGGTAACTTTTGGTAGCTGATTTTCAGAAAGCTCTTTAATGGTTGTGGGACTGCAATCAGCATTTCAACTGTTGCTTATTTGAACACACCCGTGGTAGAAACACCCCCATACAGAGACATTGTTAGATTCAGTTGTCAGACTTGAAATATCTGGAGCTTCTGAACCTTACAAAGTGACCCTGAGATAGTTATCAATTCAAAGACTATTATTAGAAATGTGCTTCAAAGCAAAACTATTTTCCAAGATACTCACTTGAAGCACAGACCTGCATGAAATGACTGGATGAAGTTACAGTGGTCTCCTTAAAACAAGGTGGGGGGGATGACCAGAACACTCTAGTCAGCCATAGTAGGAGTTTAAAATGTCCCCTCACAGATAAGGTGGATGCTGGAAAACCTCATTCTGTTTAATTTATATTTTTTTCATGCTAGTGGTCTCACTGTGAGTGGCCCTCTGGAAGGGGTGGCACCAGAACAGCTTCTCTCACACGGTAGAAAAACCTTGTTCCTCTCAATTGATTTGTAGCTGAGAAAAAATTAAAAATGCAGTTCAGCTCCACATACCAAAACAACATCATATCATTGGGATTATCTGTATCATGCTCATTCTTTGTGGGAGACAGGTACAGAAAACTCTAACTGCAAAAATGTTTATCTGATGAAGTGTCACAGTGTTGATACCTACATTTCCATATATAAATTATCCGTTAAACCTGTTCAGCTTCCTACTACAGGAGACCATTTTCTGGGTAATTAATTTTCTGATTTATAAGGAATAGGAGAAAGCAGAGCAGCAGAGTACCCTATAGATTATATTTGCTCTGACAAAGGTAGTTACAGATACACATTGAGTTAAATTTCACAAAAACCCGTTTCCATTTTACCTTCTTAAATTGCCAATTAAAGGTATTGCTTAGGTTTGACTTTTGCCCACTGTTAGGAAATTTCTACTTTCTTCAGAACTGTAGTGAGGAACTATTGGAATCAGATCTGCGGCTGGTTCTGCTGGAAATATTTTTTTTACTTTCATGAACTGATATGCACCAGAGTTAGAAATATAACTTCTTTCAAGTGTGCTGGTCATTAACTGTACAGGTACTTGTAATTAATTTCTATTGCACAGTTCCACAATCTGATGTTAAATGGTCTCTCAGTGAAGATTTTTTTTTTTTTTAAAACAGAAAAGATGAAAAAGCCAGCTGCAAATTGTGGATATAAAATAGTAATTAGCGTGCAATAGTCTTGCCTATAGACTCAAGGGGTCAGAGTAGATGACAGTAATAATTTTTAATATTTTTTTTTTCCTAGAAGACAATTGACATCGTCATTTTTTGGACCTCGAAGCTGCTTAATTTTCAGTTGCCCTTAATATATAAGTGAATTTCCAGACCTTCTTATTGCCCCTGCAACACAGTGTAGAACATGTTTTTATTCCTGTTTTAAATTAGTGCCTACCAAGAAATGCAAAGCTACCACAATTACATGTTCTTTATTCCCTTGAAACAGAGGGATTTGAGGTTTTTCATCTGCGGGTTTTGTTTTTGACTCTGCAGCATGACATGTTTTATGTTCATGCTGCTTTCTTTAGGCCAGGAGTTACTCTGAGCTCATAGATATCTTCATAGTCTGAAAGAGTAGAATAGATGTGAGACTTCAATATCTCTAATGTTGTGCTGAGTTTCTGAAAGTTTATAGTTGACAGGAAAACGTGGGTGTTGTTTGTGAGTACAACATAGTGTTTGTATAAAATAATTTCAAACTAATTTAACTGGAATTATAGGACTGCCTTTCAAATCCTTCTGTTTTCCTCAAAGTTTGAATAACAATATATGGAAACTTTTCTTCACACCTCTTTGGGATGGGATACGGTGAGAGATTGAACAAAAGCACTGGGCACCTCTCTAAATAAAAGTGCTCTGAGAAGTGCCTTCTGCTTGATCTGGAGTTCTATATCCCAGCTTCTTCAATTCCCCATGGATTCAAGAGTTTAGATACTGTGGGATATGTGCACCCAGCAGCACAGCAAAAGTGGATTGGATTTTTGAAAGCAAAGCAGTGATTGTGAGATCAATTTTGTTTTCCTATGTTGACTTGAAGCATTCTTGTCCTTTAAGTGTGCTGTCCTATGAAACCACAAGTGCAGAGCTGGGAACAAAAAGATTGGCATATGCAGGTCAGAAGAGCCTTGTGCTAGATTTAAAATCATCAACAGACTTAGGGAATGCTCATTAACATGATTGTTTTTCAATTGTTTGGAGACTAACTGCCAAAGGCCCCAAATCTGCAGTGAGTTTTAAAGCAGTGCCACTGAGTGCAGGTTATCATAAATGTCCTATTCAGTACTATGAAATTTGCTGTTTAGAAAACAAGTCCAAACCATGAAATAAGATATAAGTTGTTGAGAGTGTTTAGCAAGCCGAACAGTGTACCCATCTGTGTAGTCTTATTCTTAATTTCTAAAGAAGATACTATTAGTCACCTATAGTAAATGCTAAATGGTGTCTGCTTCTGTGTTTGGATTGTTTGGTTCCATGTGTCTTGAGAAAAGGTTAAAATTGAAATTAGTATCAGAATGAATCAATGTTGAAGGAATTATTTCACTTTGGGGGTGAAAGAAATGTGTTCAGATTATTCAACAGTTTTAATTTCTTTGCCATTTAAAACACCCAGATCCATGTCTAAAGGGGAGCAATATATAAACATCACTTCAGAACAAAGTATTTCCTTTAGAAGATACTGAATAAATTGTTCCCCGTTTTTTTTGCTATTTGTACCTTGCGTAAAATTATTAGTAGAATTTGGGCATTGTGTGGGTCCTCCCAGAATGACAGCATTTAGTGAGTTTATTCAATGCAAAGGAAATATTTTCAAACTTTAATTAATTTAAATAATGACTGCTGGCTGGTGCTGGAATAGCATCACAGGTGAGCTGAATTCTTGGATGTCCATCTTCAATTCACTTACAAATTGCTTCTGGGCAGATGTTTCAGGAGCATTATCTTCATTGTAATAAAACAGTTTGCTTGTTCCTACTGTGCTAAAATCCCTGAGAGAAGCATCCTCAAAAATTCAAGATCCCTTTGGGATTTTCTGAGACTTGACGGATAGGCAGCTTTGCAATTTGCAAAGAAACATATTTATGTGATTAGGCAGGAGCCCTTTAGCCACTACAGCTGAGCTGGGAGGAAGCAAAGGACCCTGCCAATTTGGGTTTTGACACTGATGCAGTATTCAGAACTGTCAGCATTCCCAAAATGAGATCTCAAAAACGATTGAGCATTAGGTAGCTGAAGGACAGTCATGTGGGAGAGGAGACAATGCTGGTTTGCTGCTGTTATATCTGACATTTATTCATTGTGATCTGCAGCTCGTGGTGCTTAGACCGGGATGATTTGTAAATGCTCTTATTTACCTGTCCTTAACAAGAGTAGCTGGGAGAAAATAGGGTAGGCTTATCACAACCTATCACAGAAAATGATTTATCTGTCTAAATGATATTTGTGTTGCAAAATCATTAGAGAATAGATGATGCTGTTTGGAAGCAAGTGTTTCAAATATCCCAAGTGGATGGTTGGAGAATGCATCAGTGTCAGAGGAAGGCCAGTGAGTGGGCATGTGTTTCAGTGGGCGTACAGGCAGTGACATTTTTTCTGACTTTGAACTTGGAAATGTATTCCTTATTTATGCTCAGGCCTCTACAGGCCCCGCTAATATTTAGCTAAGATTTTATCTCCTATGGAGACAAGCTCCTGTCAGTGTTCAGTGTCTCTTTCTCTGTATCACTGGATATGAATCTAAATAGAGACATCAGACCTCAGTATTTCTGAAACCTCAGGCATGATGTGGTCTTGAATTCTGTAGAGTCCTGTCCTTTGTTTCCAATTCAGATACGGACGGAAAAGTAACAAGAGAACATGAACAAGAACATTAAAACAGTTTTTGTTAGGGGACTGAGCCACCCAATTTGAAGCCATTGGATAAGTTTTAATGTAACACTCACACTGTAGATGAGCTTGAGATATGCTGCAGCTTTGTTAGTGTTCCGTACCTTGGGCCTGGTGTGGCTGAGTGCTGGGGTAGGGTTAGACAGTGGCTTCTAAACTCAATTCTCTGAGCCTGGGGCTTTCAAGAGACCTCCCACTACTGGATGACCTAGGGATGCACCAGATGGATAAATCCAGAGGGACTTCTCTCACCTCCTATGATCAGCCATAAGTCTATGCTTTTTGGTTTTATATCTTGTTCTGCAGCCGATTTCTCTGTTTTGCAGAAAAGTGACAGTATAATATTGCTGCCTACCTGGGGCCTTCTCCTGCCCATGTGCACTCCTCAGTGCTCCTGCTCCCAGACACATCTGGCATCAGCCACTCTCTGGGAGAGGCTGCTGGGTTAGGGGAGCCTCTGGCATGGAGCATTGCTGTGTTTCTCTGCAGCATCGTGTTCCTCTGCCTGTCTGGACACGGCAGTGTTGCACCTTCTCCCACATACTGTGCCTGGTAATGACACGAGCCTGTGAGTGCCTGCAGACTCATGAATACTTGATATGGAATGAGGGCAGAAATGTGGCCAAGGGCAGAATGGGATTTGCCCAAACTAATTCAATATTTTCTTGCTGATTTTGCCATTTTTTAACATAAATGACTAAAGCATTCAAGGACAAAGGAACGAGGTTTTGAGAGCAGGATTTGGAAGGTACAAGAAAACTCAGTGTGTTCAAGTCAGCAGTGGATTTAGCCAGACACTGATGGCAGCTCAACAACCTTTGAGTCTACTTGTTTGCTGTGGTGTTAAAAAGCTTCACTGTAGGGTATAGTTCCTCCTGCTTCCGTGGTCCTGTGTGCCTGACAAAAGGAGTCAGTGCAAACCTGCCATGCTCCATTAATCAGGAGAGCCTGGTGCAGGAAATGATCCGTAGTTCATTCTGTGACACAGAACCCTTATCTTCCTGCTTTGAGTTTCCAGTAGACCCTGAAGCAGCCATGCAGACTTGGTTTTATTTTTATTCTCAAAGGGAAAACCTGGAAGCTTTGTGATATGTCTGTGTGAGAAAGCAAGCCCTCTATATAGCTTTTACACTTTACAGGATTTAGTTTGGATGAAGAATCAGAAAATATGGCGCTATGTGCTTGATACTTTTAATGAAGAAAAATACCTCAAATGAGTGATTCTGATAAGTGTTTAAAACCTTCAGTTTTCCTCTGATGTTCACCTATATTTTTATGCTTTTTACATTGAAAAGGTCAGCCATTAAAATAGGCAGATATGAGGCTGCCCCTAGATTGTACAAGGAATTGGAACAATGTCTTTAAGAAAGAGTTTTGGATGTTATTTCCTGGTTGAAATTGTACCAATTACAAAATTGTTACATGTAATAGTGTGCCTTGGCCAGGAAGCCCCACATTACTTTGCAACATGTGGGATAGATGCCACTTAAATGACATTTTATTTCTGTGGGTTGTTTTGTTTTTTTTTTTTTTCTTTTTGGTTTCTAAGATGCTAGCATTCTAACATTGTCACATTTTCTCTGTGTGTTTGTTGCAGAGGTACATACCATGTCCTAATACAAACCCACTTACCTCTGAGTGTTGGGTACAGTTATACCTGCTACATATTTGTTAATTACCAGAGTCCTATCTGAGGAACTGTTTCCTCCCTTAATATTTAGTCTCTTCAGTCACTCTTCCTTTATTTGATCCTGCAGGGGTTTATTGCAGCATAATTATTTCCATGGTAACAGGCTATAATTCCATAAACAGAAGATTGAGTTTTTTATATGATCAGGAAGCAGCTGGAGAGCCATAAAAGGCTGATTTTTCAGCAATGCTGAGATCCTGCAACTCTTTTTGATATATTAATGTAATCAGCTGAATTTCTTTTTCCCTTTGCAAATCCTCCCCTAAATAGAAAAGCACATAACACAGTGTTGAAATTCAAAGGTGTGTATATTGAAATGTTAGAGGGCAGAATATTCCCCCATTCTTCTTAAGAATGGAAATGAAAGGGGTTCTTGAATGTAATTTGGGAAGAGAGGGATTCTATGCTCCCATGACTATTAGCAGGGGCAGAGCACAAATTAATTGTAGATCTTCAGTTTATTGTGGGATGATGTTATTTTCATTACTTTCCTCATTACCATCTAGTAATTCTCTGTATATTTTAATGGATTTACAGCAGTTAATGTTTTGAGAAGTGCATTCTGTAATTTGAATAGTCTCCCAAAAACATCCACGGTAATTTCCTAGGTTTTCTCCTTAGAAAGAAGTGAAATTCTGTTTGTGTGTTTGTAAAAAAAGAAGATAATTCAATACTTATGTTGGCTAAGCTCAAGGAATTGAGAACAGCCTAAAGCTCTCATCCTCATTTTCATCCTATTCAATGTGTTTCTAACACGTCCTCTAGCTAATGAAACTCTGAATGGAACCTCATCTACCCTGCAGACTAACAAAATTCAAGCCTCTACTTTAAAGAAGCCACACAAATAATTTGCTTGGAAAGCCAAGAAATCTCAAGTGAAGGACACTGTGCTTAGACCAGAGTATACCAGAGTATATTTGAATTGCAGAAGAACAAAAAACCACAACCCTACAAACAGCAAACTCCACGAGCCATGGCTTAGCTCTCCATGGCAAAAGTGAATCAGGCTGATCAGTTTTTAATGCACATGCAGCCTATTTCCAATGCATAATAAATTTCAGGAGTTTTTTTCTAGCCCAGAGAGAGAAAAGAATAGAGATGTTTTCTGTAGAGAGTCAAAAGGTATTTGTGTGAGTACAAAGCTTCCCAGTGGGTGAGGAAGGACAGTCAATGGCTATTGCAGAGATCTGTAGCTTCCAAGCTGGAGAATTGTGGTGGGAAGCCCAGGGAAACAAGGCTGTGCATGGAAATAACAGAGTCTTTAGTACAACATTCAGCAGGATTTGAATGCTGTCCCGTGGTTCTGAGATTATAAATCAGTGATCACGTAATCTTCTGAATTTGCAGCCTGTGGTATTCTTTACCACAGAAAGGGAGGAAGGTTCTTGGTGCTCTGTGTCATTTTGCTGGACTAAGCAGACAGATTGGTGATGGCACAGCAGGGAATCCTGACACTAAATCAGGCCTCTAGGTCCTTGGAGTAGCTCCTGAGTAAACACTGGGGATGGATCACAAATGGGGATTCGCCAGCTGTTAAAGCAATGGTGACCAAGCTCAGAGAAGGGAAGATGACTCCAGCAGTATTGTGTTTGCTCTGATTACCATTATTTCCAAAGTACTTTTCTTTGGAGATGTGTGGGGAATAGAGAAGGTATAAAACTCTCAGAAAGCTGTGTGAAAGCAAATCTCAGGATGGAGAAATGCAAGAATGCTGAAGATGCAAGGAAAAGAAACAATAGGGCTGTGAGCTGTGTAGAGATAGAAAAGTGATAGGCTTTAGAAAATATGTTAAACAAAATAGTAGAAATATGTAAGCTTAATAATGAAGCTTTATCCATTGTTTTAAACTATTGTTTAAACTAACTTTCATTGCTGTTATAGAACTGACTGTGCAAATAACAGACAAATAGAAAACATTATTTGATCTTATTTTTGATTGTGTGTGCTTATATGTACAAACTTGAGTTGCTGTTAGTCCTGGCTTTAGGTCTCCAAGAAAGTTTTTGCTCTGATCCCTTTGTGCTGCAAATTTGAGACACCTGATTTTGTATTTTCTGACCTGGCATTTGTCTGGAGGAAGAAGTCAGAAGCCACTTTACTGGTCTCAGAGCAGTATAGGTGTAGGTTTGGAGAAGCTCCACATAAGATACAAATTCATAGATGAGTTTCAGCTAAAAAGAACTACAGAAGTTTATGTTGTCTTCTTCTGGTGCTACAAAGTTGTTTTAGGTGAAAAATGGTGGAATGTTAAAGCTGATGAATCTCTGATCTGAAGAGTAGGGATGGGGAAGACCTGGTATTATTCAGTAACCGTTCCTGATAAAGCAGTGATATTTCTAAAATACTTCAATTTCTACTCTCCAATCCAGACTAACTTTGATGTCCACTCCTTCCTAAAGTTATTATTTGCAGCCTGCCACAGTCTTTCCAAGAAGAAAAAAATACTTTTGTGGTCAAGGCACAAGGCTGGTACTCAAGAGATTTGATTTTTGTTTCCTGACTCTGCATTAGGCTTTGTGACTGGGCTCAGCAGCCTACTGCTGAGCAGGAAACATGAGGTTCTCTTGCTTCCTCATCTACACTTCAAATTTGTTTAGTGAGAACCTGTCTCTTCCTTTTATATTTAGTTGAATTTTTCTTTTATTTGTGTATTTCTCTTTCATTTGGAGATAAAGTGTATTAACAAAACAAGTTTTTTTGCAGAAAAAAATAATACTTGAGAGGCATTTTAAAGCAGGAATTATTTTGTTATAATCAGCCCTCAGTAGTGGTAATTCTCTGCTTGCCAAGCAGACAGCACTAGTTTCCTACAAATATTAGGAAAAATAATTTTCTGGACTTTCTTGGCTTTACCATAGGTTCTGCAGTTTAAAATATCATTCGCCTAGAAGAGCTGCCCCTCTCACTGTGAAAGTGATTCTGCAAGCTGCAGAGAGTTTTTGTATGGCTGAAATTCTATTTTCCCAATGCCAGGTTTTCTCCCTGAGGTGCTCATTTATTTTTTTCCCACTCACTCATTTTTGATGTTATTTTGTGCTAAGAAACTACTGAGTTTTACGACTAGATTGTACAGTAAAGCCCAGCTGCAGCTTTATGGGAGCAGAGGTTTAAGGGAAGGTTTGCATGGGAGTCATTTCTTGAAGTAAATTCAGTGGCTGGATGTGAAAAGGCCTTCTTTTGTTCTAGAGAAAAGTCTGACTTAAGGCATATGTGCTCAAGTTGAATTATCTTAAAATTATGTATGGGAGTCCAGCTGTTTAATGCTGGAGGTTAAAATTGCCAGATAGTTTAATACACAAATCTTTCAGCTTGAACTGTATTTGAACATGTACTTGATGCATATACAGTAGAGTTCTGTACTGTGTGTAGTGCTGAACAGACAATATGTTATACTGATGGTTTCAAAGGAGTTTATGCATCTATTGGCTAGAACTTTATAAAAAAGATCCATCGTTTTAAAAGAAGGAAGAGAACAGTTTCTCAAGACCTGTCTGCAAATCAGATATTTGTTTTATCTGGCTGGGTTGCAATGGGTAACTTGTACCTCTGAGAAGCACATTAATAAACCTTTGGCACAGAAAACCTTGAGAGAAGCAAAGATAAAATTTGCTTACCTGAAAAGTTTGGTGGTTTTTTTTGTTTTGTTTTGCTTTTTTTCTTCCTAGTTCCCTCTGATAAGCTCATAAATGAACAGAAATAGTGAAATTGTCTCAGAACTGGAGTAGTATTTTGTATCCACCAGTAATGGTACAGATCAATTAATACAAGGTGTGTTGTTTGCAATGTTTTCTTTGAAGTACTAAATAAAGGAGAGCAACTAGGATATTAAAATTCCTCAGAAGAAAGAGTACATGCTGTGCTTTTAAAACAAAAACTGCCTTTAGTTATATGGAATCAGTACTCTTGGGAAATCATTCCATACTTCTCAAGATACTTTACCATGAAATGCAGTAGGTGAAACCCTTGTGGGCAAGTAGCGATACGGCCAGTCAGGTCTCAGCAAATGGTATTCTAATGTTGTGTCCAAAAAATACAACATAAGTGTTGTGTTGACAGGAACACAGAGATGTACAGAATGAGAACCACAATGAAATACGTGCACATTTATAACCTGAGACATAATCTGGTAGACTGTAATAGAGCACATGCTTTTGAGAGTTATTGAAGGAAAACACTATTAGTTTAAATTTCCAGCCCTCTTTGAAGTTAGTACTGTTAGGCCAGCGCTGGGGATTCGTATAAATTACATTTTCAAATTTGATATAGAATATTGGCTTTCATGGCGAGATCTGATCCCTTCATTGCCTTCAGTGTGGATTGTCAACACCTGTGAGTGTGGGCTGGTGCTGACACTGCTGCTGTCAACAGCCCCACTCCACTGCCTCCTGCAGTTCTCTGCCTTCAGCCTGGCACGTCAGAAACGCTTCATTGGCTGTGCATTGGGAAACTTAATCTGGTTAAATGGATATGTCCTCACTCAGAACAAGCAGTAGCTGAAGGTGAGAGTAGCTAAGCTGCTGCTAGTAGAGATGGAGGAAAAGTGAAGCAAAGCCTGCCTGTTCAAACAGGACAGGTTTCTTTCATGGGAGCACTAGAGAAAAACTGCTTAGGAAAATGGTGCCCTGTCCATTTCTTTATGTATTCAAATGAGACAAGATTCCTTTTAGAAAATATGTTGTGATGCACAATTTTCTCATATCAGTGTTTGGGTGAGAGGATGAAATCTAGGGGACTGTAATATACAGGGAATGATGCAAACTGCTAACCTTTTATGGCTTTGTAGTCTGAATCCTTTAAAATAAATCCACTGTCCATCTTGACAATGGTCTTTGTGGCAGAATATCCTTTTTGAAGGACAGTTTCAACAAATTTGCAAGAAATAAAATGTAAAAATTGATGCATAAGCAGTGTTTCTACAAATTCCTTATTATGAACCTCTAAAATGCTTATAATATTTGACAGTTGCATGTATAAAAGCAGAAGGAAAAGACCAAACCACACTAAGGTAGTGTAAATAACTATTAAAATATATTCAGGTATGCTCTAATCTAGTGTCCTTGGTAGTCCTATAGTTGGCTCCTGTATAGATGGTTCACCAAATGCAGTCTGTTCTGTAAGGAGCTCTCAGGCTTTTTTTGGTGTTCTTAAAATCACTCTGTCAACACAGTAACCATAGATTATTGTGGAGTATGTGCCATGAAAACTGAACCAGGAATTTAATCAATTTCAATTGCCTATGTGGAGCAGAATAGGCTCTGCAGCACTTAGTGGTGTGCTCTGAGTATGCAGACTCTTGAAACTCCTGCTTCACACAGTGGAGCAGGAAATTCCTGGATTCCTTGGAGGTGTTCCCATGAAGTCTCTCTACCTGTTCCACGCTCCACATTCTTTGTGCACATTGAAGCATTTTTAGTCAGATAGTATCACTGGTTATTGGTTTTGCCCCATCTCTTTTTCCATCTCTTTGTTCATCCCTTGTTGAGTGAAGCAAGAAAATACAGCAATTATAAAGGGATTATAATACTGGAATTCTGGGAAATGCATGCCTGAATTAATAATTTTTATTTCTGTGGGACAGTGAGTCTTTAAAGATTGGGTAATCTGCAGCATAAGAACCTTTTGATTTTTTTGCCCCAGCATTTGACCAGATTCTGTCAAATCTGAAGATTCCGTTGGGCCTCTGAGCAATGTTTCCTTCCAAAATGCAAACTGCAAGCTTAATGTTTTCTAAACCGCAGATTTGCCCTCTTTTCATGCGTGTTTCTGTAGGACTTGAGGCAGTGTTTACCTCTGGGTTTGCTCTTGGTGGCTGTTGCAGGTAAACGCGTGCAGTGGCTGCGGGGCAAGGACGGCGAGGTCTGGGTCTGGGTGATGGGAGAGGCCCCGGGGGACAAACCCTACGAGCAGATCTCGGAGGAGCTCATAGCAGAGCGGGCCAGGCAGCAGGCACAGAAGGAGGCAGAGGAGCTATGGTGAGGATTTGAGCATCTTGAGTTCAGGGTGCACTTGGCATAATGGGCGACATGACCCTGTGGAAAGGTGGCAGGTAATGGTGGGTAAAACTGGTAAGTATGGTTTGTGAACGTTTGCTTTCACTTGTTTGGTCAGGTTTTCACTGTGTTAAAAATGTCGTTTTCTTTATATCGAGTATTGAAAGCCAAAACCACCTCGTTTGCAAAAAAAGTGGTGCCAGCTTTTTATTTCTTTTGGGAATTTAGCTAAGCCATTGACTGGCCTGTAAATAAAGAAAAATGAAGCAGTCTGGTTTTGAGGTGATTAAATTAGATATGTTTGTTATATCACAGTTCTGAGCCCACAATGGGGTTTGGTACATAAAATCCTTTTTGAAGATGGTTCTATTTTCTTGTTTTAATCCTTATTCCAGCAGTTCAAAAACTCATCATACAAAGTGTCATGCAGATGTTTCTAACAGGGCCTTTTCCAAGTTTGGGAGAAATTCAGACACGTTTAGATGCATGATATTGTTAGGATTTGAGCCACCTGCCTCACATACTTCCCTTTGTAGTGCAGCACTGGGAAGTGACTGTTTCAATATCAGGTTATTCAATGTTATCCTTTTCCATATGAGATTATTCTTTCTTCTAGTGCTTGCATATTTAAGCAGGGATTGATACCTTTAACCTGTGCTCTGGATTCCTTTTACATTGTCAGTACTAATAAACAATCTAGGATAAGAATTTGGGAGACATCTGTACTGGTATTTGAAAGGCAATAAGTTCCCAACCATGCTGTGCTAGATTAATAGAAAAATATAAGGTATGACTTAAAGACATCCAAGAAGTACTTGTCTAACTTATAAGTGCTATTTTAATTAGTAACTTATCAAAAAATTGTGAATTGTCTGCTTTCTGGGTGGTTTCTTCAAATGTGACTTGTGGTAGGTCTGATGTTAAATACATTTTAATTCTTTGCTTGCATCTTTCCGTAAAGTCTTGCACTAATTATTTATTGCATCCAGTGAGTAAGTATTGATCTTTGATTTAAGAAAATCTGTGCATAAAATTTTTATTTTCACATCCTTTTCTGAAGGAGACAAAAGGAAGCTGAAATAACAAAGAAATTTCGTGATGCTATGGCTCAAGAAAAGGCCAGAATAGTGGCAGAAAAATGGAAAATAGAAATGGAGGATCGGAAAGCAGCCAAACTGGAGGAAGAAAAAATTCAGGAGGAACTGAAGGTTTGCATTAGAGCAATTAAGTTTTTTTAAATACTGTTTTCATATAGATTCACAGTTCTTGTCACCTTCAGTGCATGCTTATTAATAAGCTTTAAAATCCAGAGTTGTAATTTTCATTCTGGAATATACAGATAGCTACGTGGTGTGCAGCAGAACAGCTGGGTGAGAGATGAGAAAAAATTACAGGTCTCATTCAGAAGTGCCAGAACAATCAAACTGATTATTGAGCCCACACATTAACAGAATTGTTCAGTCAGCTGTGCTGGGTGAATCATCCTGGGGAAAAAAATGTACAATTGGGAAAGATCTCATTTCAAGTAAGTTTGCTTGAATGTACTGTGTATTTTGGATGTATTTGTTCACATAATGAACTTCAAAACTGTGTCACTACTTCCTTCAAAATAATAAGGGGCAGATCCTTCCCCTACTCAACATATGGGAAAAGTCCAGTTGGCTTTGCTGGGAGAAATTAATTTGCCTGATTTTTGTAGACTTCACAATGAACTTTCTATGAACTCAGTTACAGTATTTTAATGTTTGTTGGAAATAATATTTTTTCCCCCATTTTCTAGTTGAAAATAGCAATTTCAAAACTGAATAGGAAACACCTCTGTCCACCCTTTTCATATTACTTGATAAAGATAAGAACTTGTTTAAAAGTGAGAAAGTAAAATATAATGGGTTCGGTGTGCAGAGAAGTCACAACAGTCCTCTGAGGCTGGGATGTGCATGCTGGGACTGCACACAGTTGGTGAGGCTGAGTTTCCATGGAGAAAGGCTGTGGAAAAATCTGACTCCAAGGATCCAGCAACTTCCATCCACACTCCTCTCCCCTGCTGACAGCTCACTGTATCTCTTCTTCCTTTCCTGGTACAGTGTTTTAAGGTGTGGAAAACAGGGACAGACTTTTCCCATTGTCCCTCCTTTGTGACAGGAGGAATGCTGAAAACTCAGTGTTAGGTTTATGTGGTTTGATTGCAAACAGCAAATTTCTATCACTCTGCAGACTGTGGGTCTGGGATCTGAGGTGGTTGTGGAGCACAAAGCCAGGGTGGTTCCTGCAGAGGATTCTGCACAGAGTTGCTGATTTACCTTTGCACAATTAATTTGAATTCACAGGAGAGAATGGGGCCTTTGAAATCTGATGTCAATGAGTAATGAAAGTATACCTTTCAAGTGCTTTATTAACCTATGAATAATGAGCAGAGCAACTAATTAAACACTCTTTCCCTTGCTCTCTGGAAAAGTAAAACCCTCTTGAACAAAGGCTGGCAGGGTGTTCACTTATATCTCTGTGGCAGATTTAGAGGACACTTGATAGGGAAAATGTCCACAAGTTCACTGTTACCATTCTGTTTCAAAGACACGTTTTCAAAAAACAGAGTGAGCAACTTCTGAGACTTTCAGTCACCAGTATTCATATATTTCTATTAAGGAAAACTAGTTGTTCAGTTGTTGATACAATTGGAAGGAATGGCACCAAATTCTGCTCATTTTCATATTGATGGAAAGGTAATGTCACAGTGATCTGCATTTCCGCTGTTTCCCTGGACATGAGCAGGTGTCCTCCTGTCCAGCTGTGTGCCTGGTAGGAGCAAGGAACACTGCTGGAAGTGGGATGAGATTATGGTTCAGTTTCTGCTTTGAATTTCAAATACTTAACTTTGGCCAGGATTTCTTTATCTCTCTTCCCAAAGTTGCCAACGTATTTATTCTGTTGAGGAAGTAGAAACCATTTCTTTCCTAACTCTTAAATCAAGCATTTGAAGATAGAATTTGCAAAACCTTAAATAAGTGGGCCAAAATTTTCAAAACAAGACCCAGCAGAAAGGAATTCTTTGGCTTAAAGAATTAGTTTAGAAACAAGATATGATGCAGTGATTGTTTTTTTAAATGCCCTTTATCAAATGTTCTCCCAGCATTTCCTGTATTAATCCAACAACACAGTCTGATTCCACTTGCAGCACTGGCTCTTCAATTAGGTCTATAATTTGAGATCTGTCAGGAGAGACTTGGACTGACATAGGGTTCTCAGCAGCAGAGATCCAAATGCTGGATTGATTCCTGGCACTTTGAAGCCACTCCTTTGCTACTCAGAAAAACAGCTTATCTGTTACTTGCTCTTGAAAGATCAGAACTTGTACATTGTGCATGGTATCTAGACAGGAAAAGAAAGCTGTGTTTCTGGCATCCGCATCCAACTACAAGCAGGGAATGCAATTAAGGTATAGGGGAAAAGATGAATTAATGAATCTGCTGATGTATGACAGAAGTAATCAATAGAATGAAGAAAAGGGTGTGGAATTTGATGGAGATCGTAGGCAAGCTTGCTTCAACAGATTTAAAATACTTAATGCACTGGTAATCATCCTTCTGTGATGATGACCAGACTTTGTTTAAAGAGGTCTCCAGATTGGGGTATGGAAAGTTCAGTTTCTGCTAATGCTTCATCCTGTTGAAGCAGTTTGACTTGGGAAATTGAAACTGTCTCCTTTCTGCTGGCATGTTTAATTTCTAACCATGTGTGTCTTAAACACTCCTTTTTTAAGATGCTTTTATTCCTCTTGACCTATCACAGGACATTAAGGCTGTCTGCACTAGATAAATGAAATCTTACATATCAAAGTGAATGATGATCCCTATTTCCTTTTCCAACACCATTTGAAAAAGTGTTGCTTTCCTTGGTGTTTCTTAAGCAGAATTGCCTTTAATTTATGATGCTAGAACATAAACGTTGACTACTCTATTTTTGCAGTTTAAGGACAGCTATTCTTTTACGCACATATTGCAAAGGACAAATAAGAGACACAATTACTATCATTAATCTTTTTGCTAATTCGCAAAGGCTATGAGATCATAGGCATAATTTTCTACGGTTATCAGGAGCTGTCATTAAGAGTCTGAGCAATGTGCAGGGCTAAGTCAAATTAAAGACATGAGTGTCATCCAGCCAGGGGCAGGAATCCTTCAGCTACATCTGGAAATAAAAGAGATCTCTCAGTTCAATCTTCATGTGGTCTACATAAAGCAAGAGAATATTAATAGTAAAGTACTGTCCTTATGACAACATCAGATGCCTGCCAAATTTAATAATATAAGCACAGTTGACAGCAGAGCTGGATTGCTTCTTTAAAATTCCCTGGGAGATGAAATGTATCTCATCAAAGAAGATAGGTTGAGAATCAACCTTCAGAGAACAGAACAATTAATGCTTCTGTTCAGGAAATATCTAATTAACCTTATGCTCAGTAGAATGAATACTCTTTCTATTGAGCTTGGATGAGCTTTCAAGACATGTCTGAAAGCTTTACTGTGCCCCCAAGTGCTGTGGACCTGATTCCTCAGAAAATTGCACCAGATGTAGAGTTTAGGAATACAGTGAACTGTCACCATTGCCATTTGGAGTACTGTGGGCTTCTTATGATAGAGCAGTGAGCATTCTGTCTTGATCTGAAAAAAGCTCTTGTCTCCAAGTAAACATCAAGCACTTGAGTGGGACTGCTATCTCCAAGTGCAAATAAGCTGTAAATTCAGTTCTGTGCTTTGCTGTGCCAAGAAAACATTGAACTCTTTCCCAAAGACAGCATATTTAGAATCTAGGAATATGACAACAGCTTCTTGCTGGTGTTCAGCACCCAACTCATTCTGGAAGTGCCTTAGTTGGGTAATTTCAATGGCAATTACAATAGTTCAGTAATACTCCATTTTGTTTCCTTTTGGGTGTCCACAGTTCAGTAAAACTTTTTCCCCCATGCTCTTGTCTCTTGGAAAATATTGTAAATCAGTCAGCTGTTAGTTTTGGTTGGGAACTGTGTCTTCAGGTTTTCTCTATCCTACTTGTAACTGATACTGATTTTAAAGAAAAATCTCTTCCTAAGTGATATCAATAATCATTGCACTTCTGAAGCCACTGTCTTCACTCTGGATTGCTGGTAAAAACTAGCAAAGCTCAGGTGTTTTCCAAGAGTAAGTGAGAAAATCTGAGCCACTAATGAGGGTAGCTTACCTGTTAGGAGTTCCAGCTGAGAAGAGTCTCTAAGGTCCAGAGACAAACTTTAAGTAGATGTCACTGGCTCTATGGCAAATTACTCGAGCAAAGCCTTTTCCAGCATGTGCAGTAAATGTCAGATCTCTCCCAGCAGGGAAGGATCCTCGGTTTTGTTTTCCAGCTCATGGAACACAGGGTCTTTGTGAATCAGAGTAAGTTGGTACCTCCTTGTATGAGATGTGTGAATAGCATGTCCTGGGACACATTCATGGCAGAAATCTCTTAGCTTCTGCATAAAGCATGAGTGCATTTCATACAATGGTCTCTGTGCAAATACATGCACAGTGAAGTGATGCAAACCCCGAGTTCCTTTTGAGATGCTGGTAGTAAAGAAGAAAATGATGCCTCCGCAAACACTTTCTTTTCTGATGCAAGGGAGAGAATTGTCTCAGAAAAAGACTGGGAAGGAGTTGGAGGTATTTCTGCTGTTACTCAGAGCTCTGTTGGCAGCTGTCAGGTGTGTCTGGAGAGAAGCTGATCTCTGAACTCAGCAGGCTGTCAGCCTTGCTGAGAGCAGCCTGTCCTGCAGCAGGGGCCCTGGGGTTATCAGATTTCCTTCCTCAGAGCAGGGAATCCCTAAGGGCTCTCAGCTGTGTTTTAGGTGGCCTGAACATCTCCCTGGCCCAGGTGGTTGCTGAGTGGGCTCAGGGGATTTGCTGCAGCTGTAGTGCAGCTGGCTGGCTGCAGCTTTCAGGACTGCCAAAGACGGTTCCAGCCTGGAGCTCTGAGAGAATCCCGGGCAGTATTTGCTTCAGAGAGGGCTGTTGTAACAAGTACACCTTGTGGCTTTTGCCCTGAGCAGGATGGTGGTCATTCAGCTGCCCTGCGTCCCATAAGATTCCCCAGAAAGACCCCAAGAGCTGTGGCAGCCAGAAGCCCAGTTTTCCTCTGTAAAAAACCCCACTGCTCTATTTGGCCTTCTTCTCAGTGTACTTCTAAAATCTTTTCTGCAGCAAAAACTAAATTATGATCTTTATGAACCTCCTTTCATCTGCCTTGGACTGAAACATTAGAACTTAACTATGGCTGCCCATATGGCTATTTAGAGCTGCCCATAGTAAAGCTGTGAAACACAGTGAGACACACATAGACAGAAACAAGTTTGTGGTAAATTCTCGACTGCTGGAGGATAGATAAGATCATGCAGCATGTTCAAATTCTCCAGTGGAGTAAAGGATGGAGAGGATTACTGCTGCCTGTTGAATTGCCAGTGTGATTTGTTTCGGCAACTTCGTATTTCTCAACGATTTGCAACTCTGCACTGAATTGTCACCTTCCTAATTATTTTGGCAGAGCTGAAAGGGTCAGACACAGAGTACAACACAGATGGTGTTTGTAGGTATGACAGCTCTTCACTCCCAGCTCTGATGTGCAGGATTGGATTCCTGATTAGAAGCAGACAAACTGCTTGCTGTATTCTTCCAGTGGAGTGAATGAGAACAGTTCGGTTGTTCATTTTAAATGCAAACACATATTGAGTCGTATTTGACAAAAGGATGGCTGTTCTTTCCTGTGTCATACCAGCAAGGATTGTTTCTTCTCACACACACCTTGAAGGAGTTGGGCAATATACCTTCATATCTATGCACTAATGTAACAAATATAAGTTAAATCTCCTCTTTCTGTAAAAAGGAAAATGATGTGAAAAATTTTTGGTGAATTCACAATCAAGTGCCTGTGTTAAGTTTCTGTTATTGTCTCTTCTTTAGCTTAAATATCCTTCTCAGTTACAAACATAGAATTTTCTTAGCTGGCATTGTTGCCTTCCATTAAGAACTCAAACTCTATCTGAATTCTAGTTTTTGGGGTGTGTGTGTATGTGTGTGTGGACTTCTTGTTCGTTCTTCTTGGACTCTTTCGTCTTTTTACTAGAAATGTTTCAACAACAGATATATTAAAAAGCAAGCCCAAACTTACAACAAAACTCGGGTGTGATTCAGGGAAACTGCAGTGAGATTGATTTTTTTCCCCACCTCTCCTCTATTTTAAGTTTACCTTGTGGTTTAAGATGTTGAATAGAAAATATTCTGATAACCCAGGATTGCCTCTGTGTCTGTCCATCTTCCTGAAGGATAGACTGGATGTATTGAATTTTTTTTAGGTAGTGAAGCTAAGTGAATAAATATTCTCCTCATAAGAATAAAGCACAGTTGATCTCTTTTTTTCAAGAAGAGAATAGAGCCATTTACTTGCAGCTAAAATGTGCAATCCCTAATTCTACAGAGATTTAAAAAAAAATACTTTTTTTCCTGAGGAAACTGCTTGGCTTTGAGATTAACATTGTCTAAAAGCATTGATTTTTTAAAAATAATGAACTGTCCATTCAGCTCATGTTTTTAGGAGCCAGGAAATAATAATGAAAGGATGATGTTAGAAATAATGCAGGATAGTAGCATTAGAATTGACTGAAGAACAACACTAGGCTTTTCTTTCTCAGAAATAATAAGAGCAGTCTAATGTATTGTTCATAGAATCATTTAACACTAAGGATTGGACCCTTAACCTTCACCCTAGAAATTTCATAGGATTAACCTTTTGCAGCAATCTACTTTGGGTTTCCCTTACTTATAGTTTAGGTCAGGTAACTAGGTTTAGTCATTCGAGGTGATTTTGCTCAGGGATTTATAATAAAATTCTTACCTATAAGTTTGTTACCCATAAGGGTGTAGTGTTGGTTCCATTATAAAATTAAATAAAAATTGTTTTTATTTGTAATTCAAGTGATTTCAGTAATATGAATAGCAATTAATGAAGTTCAGTTTTGAGATTTTTGTGGGCTCCAATTAAACTATATTATCTAAATCTGCTTCTTCACCACCTAGAGGATTTGGGGAAATTAATTGGAAAACAGATACAGATTCCAAGTTCTGCATTAATTGAGCTCCTATGTTATTAGTGCTATGAGGGAGGCCAGCTGCAGAAGCAATCTTTCTCAGATTTCCATTTCTTTTAAGGCTTTCTTGGAAGGGAACTTTTTGGCATGTTACTCTTGGCTACATTTTGCAGAGTGACTGTTGTGTGCTGAAGGATCTGCCTTTTCCTCCAGAATGCAGTGATCTTAATTTTTGGATAATATTATTCCCTGTGTTGGTTATGGCGACACGCTGGGACAGTTACTAAACCAAGAACAGCAATCAATCAGTTCCTGAATTCTGAGATTCTGTGGATATGAGTGCCGTGCTCAAAGGCAGCAGTACCTTCAGTGGGGGTTCACGTGGGCTTAAACCAAGCTTTGCTTAAGGGCTGGAGGATAGCACAGGCTTTGGTGCCACATGGTCTTTCTGTATAGTTTTCAGATCTTAGATGCTTGCATGTTCCTCATTCCTGTGATACCCGTGGTCTCAAAATGTACCCTCCTCAGGAATTTCTAAGAGGTGGAAAAATTCAGTGATGCCTGTTGTGAGAGGTGAGAAGCCCAAAGTGAGAAGAGACAGTGATTTGTCCAAGGTAACACAGCTTCTCTGTGATAGGAAGCAACTGAAGCAGTGTCTCAACTTTTGGCACATTCTTCCTCTTTAGTCACTTCTGGCTTACTTCATTTTCTCTAGAAAAGAGAAGAAGAGGAAAGACAGAAAGGCGAGGAACTAATCAGGCAGCAGGAAGAAATCCGGGCAAAGGAGCTGTACCTGAGCCTCAAGCAAGCTCAGCAGCACAGCCAGCACAGCGACGATGACCAGGAGTGGGAAGAACAGTGTGAGTAATACTACCTTCACAACATCAATGTGTTTCTGAAAGCAGATAAAAGGACACTTGCAGAATGGAGAAGGTATGGCTAAAATAATCTCTTCTACCTAGAGCAATATGAAGTGTTGCATTATTTTGGTGGAAATTGCCAGCTTAAAATTGCAAAAGAAGTTTCGGATTTCTTTCTGAATCTATGTCAGTGCCTTATAGAAAATCTTTTGTGTACAATGACTGAGATCATTAAATTCTGTCTAATGTACTTAATTAACAGTTTTGGCTTAGTAGTAACAACTCAGGGCACAGTTATTTTGACAGCTTGTCCTCAACTATCTCTGAAGAGATAAAATCTGTCTTCATCAGTATTTTAATTGCTTCCATATGGTAGTGGGGTGAAGCTATGATGTCAATGCTGAAACTCACTTCATTCCAAAAGATTACAGTAAATCATACTTCAGTTGTTGCTCTAAAAATCCACCTGAGGATGATGATGATCTCACTCTGTGGAAGTACTGTTCCTTTTTTGATAGCCAGAAATTTTTTATGAATATCGTAATAGTAATTAATTTCAATTTTTTTGGTGGTTTTTAAAAGCCTATAAGGAACAGAACAACTATATTATTATATAGATGTATACACTAATATGTAGATAAGTAAAGGTCCACATTATGAATAAATTTCAAAGTACACAATAAGTTTATTTTATAGCTTTAGTCATCAATTCATTAATTCCCGAGGACTAATTAATGAAGTGCTATTACCTGGAATTGATCTGATAATGATTCATTCTCTACCAGATGAATTAAATCTGTATGATACAGTGGTGCTATTTTCCAAGCTCATAAGAGAGTGTGTTAATTTTGATCAATAAAACCTCTGTGTATTACACTGTCAATAAAGATAAAGTAATTATTTTCTGGAGAATTATCTAAATCCAGGTGTTCATGCGCATATGGAAAGAAAAGCTAACTTCGTGTATTTTCAGTATGTGAGAGCAAAATGAGTTGGGGAAAAAGTAGCCCTTTAGTTCTACAGAAAATCAGCATCTGCTGGCAGCCCAGCATAGAGAATGGTATTAGGTACTTTAGGATTTCTTTGATGCCATGTAAGGAAAGAAAATACATTTCAACCATGGTGTTAAATTAAAAAAAACACTCCAGGTTACCTTTACACTGAAATAAAACACTACAAACACTACTAAAACCAGGTATCATTTACTTACTATTGCATTAATGAGGTAACTGATGTTTTAAATTGTCGCCTCTGTTTTCTTGAGGAATGCTGTTTATACACGGATAGACATCAAAAACGCAATAGAGGAATTATGGGAGAAGGGAGGGAGAAAAAGGCATGAGCTATGAAAGGTTTTGACCATGAGTTCTGTAATGGCATTTTTGGTCTGTTAAAGCCCTTTTGACTGCATCCCGTGCTGGCAGGAATAGTGTGCCACCAGTACTTTTTCGTGTGGAAGCTTTGGGGTATGCTGTGTGCTCTGGAGGAGTTCTGTCCCCTGCAGTCCGTGTGCCTCAGTACCTGCAGGCTGTCCCCTCAGCCTGAGGGTGCCAAGAGCAGCTCAGGTGACTCGGAGCTGCTGTCCCTGCTCACCAGCAGCAGTGCTGCCAAGGCAGAGCAGCTCAGCGCCTGTTCTCTCGCTGCTGGATTTGCAGCCTGCTGTAAATTCTGTGCTTCCAGAGTTCTGCTGTTAGCAGTAATTGATTTAGCATTAAACTAACTGCAGACTAATGACTGCAGTGTTCCGTATCCTTGTTTATCCTCTTATGCTTATCTCGGTGTCTCAATTTATCCCTGTTGGTTTGAGGGCTCAGAATTGTGCTCCATTAGCAAATGGGTGTGACAACTGGAGACAGGAAGATGCAGTGTTTGGTGTCTTATCTGAGACCAGGTGCTGGCTGGTTTAGACTATGCTATCAAACTTTGCACTGAGTTTCCTCCGGCGTTTTAACACCTTGCATTTCCTTAACCTTACTGCAGGAGCCAAAATGTGCAGCAGATAGTCAGTAACAAATATTTGGAAGTGGGAACATCTAAAATTGCTATGAAATTAATTACTACCTCAGGTTCACCAGAGTTTTCATTTTTTATTTCAGTTCCAGATATATTTTTTCTTTTTATGGTAACCCTTCTATTTTGTCTGCAAGTATTCCTGTGGGGCACTGAGAGGAAATTTAGTGAAGTTAGGCAAAGCTGTCCACGAGTCAGCTTTTCTAAGTAATAAACGAATGCATGAATGCGTAAGAGAATTACAAACAGATGTAATATTTACATTTTTTGCCACTACAAACCTGCACTGGAGACCATGTTGCCTATTGGGAACAAGGCCAGGCTCCTTTGGGTCTTACCTCCTTGAAGTGAGCCCTGCCCAGTTGCACAGAGCTGGGGTTCAGTAGTGCTGGAGCAGGCACTGGGGAGAGAAATGTAGCGATGCTATTGATGACACTACTAATTTGTTTAGTAGATGGAATGCAGAATGTGATGGGGATTCATCTCTCCTCATCACATTATCCCTCAGCTGTTTATTGCCAAGGCAATAAGCAAAGTGGTGCTAATATTAGTTTTTGTTGTTCGGTTCAGTTTGCTCCTGCTGTTTGCCAAAGAACAATAATGGCCCATAGAACTACTGTGTTAATTGAAATACATTATTTTAGGGCTTTTTAGTATACTGATTAACAAATGTAGAATAACTTGGGAAATTGGTGCTAAAAGGGGAAAATGATGCTGTAAGAGTAATTACACACTTTGATTTCATATAGAAGATATATATTGGGTTTTTTTAGAGGGCAGTTGTAAGCTAGTAAGTTGAGCAGGGATATTGGTTAGCAAGTGAAAAGATGAATAGTGGAAGACTTATTCAGAGAGTCTACTGTTCAAAACTCTTATTTTTGAAACTGAGAAGTGAAACTAAACTTGAATAGCAGAAAGTACATATTCTCATTAGTTTTGGACATTTCTGTGTGCTATCCCAATTTTAGGTTTCTCGCTTATTTAAGTGTGACCTCTCTTTGTGAAAGCAAAAAAAAAAAAAAAGGATCTGTGAAACATGATAGGAAAAGCTGTAGTCTCAATATTCATCTGATTGAATATTATAAAAGGCATTCTGTTAATACACTTACAAAGCCCTGCAAACTGAATCAGGCAGGGAAGTGCTCAGATACCATCTGACCAGCTCTATTCATCTCCAGAAAATAAAAAAAAATCCAGTAAAAATGTAGGCAGAGATGAGTGAGTTGATCTATTCTTTTGCCTTACCTGAGCACCTACTTTTGGTCTCTCTTGGAAGAAAGATACCAGGCTGACTCATTATAATAGCTTTTTTTATATTGTTATATTTTTATGTTCTTCTATGGATGTGTCTATGAATTTATTTTTTGCCTGATTTTTAAAGGAATTCAGTGGCTATTTATGTTCCCCGAAAATTCAAGTGGGTTTACTGGCAGGAGCATTGATAAAATGCTGAATTTTAAAGTGAGTGCTCCCCAGTTTAGCTATGCATTAAGTAAGCAAGTGCTCAACCTTACATGTATGTGCCCTCTGAACTCCAATAGCTCTCACAGTGCATTGTTGAATAGGAATGGGATTATTCACATGCTTTCAGATAAGATTGCTGAACTGAAGACATATTGCAGAGTATTTGTGAGAAGTTATATTTTCCACTTAGGAAAGGGAAGAAACACTGTGTGATTTGTATGTGCACTCAGAATATCTGAAGATTGAGTTTTACCTATTCACTAGTCATTTTGAATAGCTCATAAACAAACTTCCAATAATTTTTAATGAGGGGAAAGCTAAAATAAAATGATTTTAAAATTACAATGCATATTCATAACATATGTTTGGGTTTTTTATCAGCTCTCACATATCTGACTGTAAATCAAAGCTCTTCAAAAGCACAAAATAGATTATAGAAAATTGAGAGGTCCCAGTCATTCACAAATTATTTTATCAAGTTCAGCTGCAGTGCAGTATGAATTAATCCTCATCTATATAAAAATATTTGGTATTAGAAGTTTGCCAGGACTGCTAATAGGGATTTCCCAATCCTAAGAAAATACAAAAGACAAAAGGCACCTTAGGTTAGCATAGAGGAAAAATAGATTCCCATAAACTGTTCATGGAAAGCAAGGCAAACCCAAGCCAGCCCGTCCAGGATCCAAAGAGCCCCTGCATACCCAGCTTTGTGGTTTGGTCTTGGTTGTTAAGAGCATGTTCATGTCACAGAGAGATGTCTGAGCTGGCTTTAAACTGATCATTTCTAGCTATGACAACTGGATAATAATGCAGCATGGATCTGTCTTGGATGTATTTAGCAATTTTCCAGGAGGGTTCCATTTTTGGCCTGTTGTGCTGAGGCTGCAATCACAGTGGTACTCACCGCTCTAGGAGCTGCTCAGGCATTTCTACACAAGCTCCAGTTCCATGAGGGCAGAAATATCTTCATTTTATGAGCACTTCAGGGTGTACCTGTTATTGGTATCACCAACACCAGAAGAGAAAACCGGTCTTGGAACTGGTCTTACAGGACCTGGCTGAACTGTAGAACTCCCGTGGGCTTCACAAATTCCTAATTTCCCCATCTTGTCAGTCCTTACATTATTCCAGGAAATAAAAGAAAGATGTAAGAGTATGTAAATTATTATTTGTAGTAATTCTTTATGCTTGACATATGGATCTGTTATGGTGATTCCAGGGGTTTTAGGGGTTTTTTCCAGATATCTAATCTCCACACTGAGAATATTGACTGGCTACACTTATTAGTGTTTTTCACAGGGGTCATGGCAGAAGTAAATTTACTATAAAAGGACAGCCAGCTAAGAAAAATAATCTGATTCTACTTAAGTCAGTACTAGAAGTCCTGACTACTTTTCCCTTCTGGTAACTGGAAAGGTTACAATGTGTCTTGAAAAACAAGTAATGTTGATTTTTGGCTTCTTCTGTCTTAAAATATTTGTGCTAGACTTGATCCAGAAATAAAGTTCTCCCTCCTAGTGAGATGGTTCAAAGCCATAGAGAGAAATATGAATAGTCATGAAATTCTTTTGTAAGAAGAAAAGCCTTCTACAAAAATACATCCAGATTTACCTTCAGACTTTGAGTGACTTTATCAAGATAGATAAAATTGTGGGAAGTGTCAGTATGGAGGGATGGTTCATGTGGTATATATCGTTCTGCCTGGAGTGTAGTGAAAAGCCTTTCTGTAGATTCTTGACTGTGATGGCTTTATCCCCAATACTATTTCCACTCACCAAACATGGTTATTGATGCCAGTGATTTTGATTATTTGCTCAAAAAGGCCCTTGACCAATCAGAGATTAAAAGAAACTTAGGATAACGTAGGAACACAGGTCCACAGTTGAAGCTGTATTAGACAACTTCTAAAGGCAGAAGAAGGAGAAGGTTGTTTTCTTGAGTAACTGCGAGGAAGGGGATAGGGAGAAAATCAGGAGGCCAGTAATGAGAAAAAATGGATTAAGAGATACAATGCATCCCTATGGTAAATAATACAATTCAGATCCCTCCATTGGGAAATTTCAATAAAAATTCTTCATAACAGAAGAGATGATTCTGTATATAAAAATCTCAATATGTATATGCAGCCTTCCCTATCCTTCCTTATGTGTACACAGACGCATCCACACACATATGGGCATGTACAGTACATTAATGTAAACACACAGACATATATATATATATATGCATAGGGAGGGTTGCATGTCATACTTTCAAAAAGATTTCCGAATATTGGTATTTAACAGTGGCAAACTATACTACCTCACCTCATACTTTTGTGATAAGAAGCACTGAAGTTTGATACTTTGGTAAAATGTAGTCTGGGTCACTGACTTCTGATGGTACAGATTTGTTGGCTAGCAAAAATACAGTGGGAATGTCTATTGAAATGTCTGCCTATTACTGAGGAAAGTGGGGCATGAAGATAGCATGCCTTTCTCATTGATAGGCAGCCTGTACATCAGTAGAAAAGAGTCCCAGCAAGCTCCAGGCAATCTGCCCTCAATCTGAATATTGTGGTGGTGACAAACAGTTGGGAGGTTCTAGGTGTCTTGCAGAGTTGCATCACATTCGTCTTCCTTGGAGTCTCTCCTTGTGCTGCAGGCACAAAGTTCATTTTCAAAGTGACCATTACTGAGTGACTTTATAAGGGATAAATCACAGAAATACTGGAGCCATTGAAGCAGTATATGTAAATGACATTATCTACCCTTAAAAATAACCATCTCTAAGATAAATGCTGAAGTCTGTTACTTGTGTTTCCTGTGCTGTGCATTTGTTTGTTACTGTGTTTAGCCAAAACTGCAGGGTATGTAGTTAAGTGTAACTGAATTCCTGCCAGTTGTATACATATGAGGCATCTATGACTCGTTTATTATGCTGTCTTGATGAGCTTTTAGTCCTGCATATCTTTCTGCTTATGGTAATATTATATAATTCTAAGCTTAAAGGTCTTTTCCCTTTCCCTCATTTGCCCACAAGCTGTTATTTAATTTCATTTGGCTTTGAGTGCTTTTATTTCTTGATTCCATTAAACCTTCTTAGAATTTGAAAGTTAAATCCAGTTATACTTCTTCTTCCTTTAAATTGGGAACGTAAACCAGAGAGATGCAAGCAGACTAATGAAATGCAGCTGTCTGGTATTATATCATGCATTCCTAGTCACAGGTACAGTCACAAGGGAGTAGGAAATGGAGTGTTCACTTTATGAACTGGGTATGATCTAAGCCAGGATAGTCATGGCAGGATTGATAATTGCTACTGGAGGCCATAGCAGCTTCTTTAATATTTGCTTCACTGCATGTTAAAGTGTTTCTTTGCACTGGAATAATTTGCCTGCCTGCAGTTATTTGTGACTCAAAAACATCCAAATGGAGCTTGAGGCACCAGAAAAGAGCCAAGAGATGACGAATATTTGCAGTAGAATTCTCTGTGCATTTAAGTTATACCATGTCAAAGACAAGATTGTTGGGACAGATAATTTTAAAATGAAGCAGCTTCAGTAAAAGATGCCTGAAACACAGTGGCCAGAGCAGCAGTCTCATTTCAAGTTACACAAATGGGTAACTCCCTGATCGGTGCCATTGTTAAGTGTGTATTAAATCTTCCAGTACAAATTCTGGTTCCCCATACACAATTTCAGAGACTGAAGTGTGAGGCAGCCCCATCCATAGCACCCACATGCCCTTTCCAATGGCTATTAATTTACCCATTGCCACTGAAACCATTTTTAGACTGCGAATTTCAAGTTGGAGATGACTGTGACTATAAGTAGCATGACAAAGACAGCATATGCCTTTCAGAAAGCAAACAGCACTGACAAAGTGCAACCTACATGTCAGTTTTTATAGTGCTAAATTTTGGGAGTTGACCCTTCAACTCTAGTTATGTTTATGGTGGCAAAGAACACTGTTAGACACAGACTTAATTTTAAGTAGTAATAAACATCTTTTCTTGAAACACAGAACTTGGTGCACTTCCAGGGGAAAAGATATTCCCCAGCAGAATTTCTCTTATTACATCCAAAAGAAGTGTCAGATTTAATCACAATATGTAGAGGCTCAGTTATTGCCAGTAGTAGTAGATTGTTGATAATTCGAGGCTTCTTCTAGAGGTGGGCTTGTGTTTGAAGCATCAGGGAATTCATCCAGTTATCCACCTTCAGTAATGTGTCACAGTTTGTACGTTCTCAGAAGCAGCTCCTGTAGGAATACAGGCACTGAGCTGCTCTGTGAGCAGAGGGTAAGTGGCTGTTTGTGTTTCTAAATCTCTCCTCCCGTTCATCCCGCCCAGTGCGCCGCTCCAAGGCTGCCGATGAGGAGAGGAGCCACAAAGCGCGCAGGGCGCGGGACGAGTACCGCCGGCAGTCCCTGCGCGCCATCCAGAAGGGAAGAGTGGCTGGCCTGAGCCACTTGTTCCAGGGGACAAACCTCAGCAGTGATCAGGAGATCAAACTGAACAACAGCAGTGCGAGTGCTTTGCTGTCTCCTGCAGCAGAGTCCAGGTTGGTTTGGGCTGGAGCGGTTTTGAAACAGTTTTCTCTTGGATTGCTCCCTCTCCAATCCCCACCATTTCAACAAGCTCTTCTTCAGGTTTTGGGAGCCCGCAGTCTTGCTATTTCCTGATGATCAGTAAAAAAAAAATGCTTAAAGGAAAAGAAAAACAGATTTAATGCAAACTAAATGCCATTTATCTTCAGGCAGATTACTTAGAATTCACACAGAGAAGACTCCTTGAAAAGACAGTATGATATCAGTATGTGAGGCTGTGATATAGGGGAGTCACATGGACAAATTCTTATGCAAGTCTTAAGCCTCAAGCCTAAAACTGCCTGCTGCTTAACAGCTTTTTTTTCTAATTTATTTTATATTTTTTTTTTTTTTAACAGAGAGCAGTCCTAAGTTTCAGAGGCTTTTCAGATTTTGTGGTTTTTTTCAGGCAAAACCAAGTGTTTATGGTATTTATCAATCTTTCATTTGACTGTTTAGGGAGCACAGTGAATTGCAGGAGAGGATAAGAATCCAAACTGGAGGATGCTTCCTACTAGCAAAAACAGACAGAAACTAGTAGAAAGAGTAAGGCAGGCTGTCAAGTAGAGAATGCAGAGGAAACATAAAAGTTTAAACAAAACATTTCCTCTACTGTGCTTGGTGGTTTCTGTTTGGAGACACAGTGTATTATAGCTGATTTTTTTGCCAGTAAAAAGGAATATACTCAAGAAAAAAGAATTGCCTGTCAATATTTATATTGGAATAAAAATGAGGTGGAAAAGGAAAGCTGACTGAAACATCCATTGTGGTAAATTGTTTTTTCAATTTCAGTTCCGTAAGAAAATGTTTAGGGTGCCATTGCAAATATAAAAATCACACCGCTGTGGTTTCCATAAAAACACAAAGTAATTTTAACAAATTTTAAAAAGTTGAAGTTGTTCAGTGAGTTATACTGAGCGGAAGTTACGCTGACCATTTTACAGCTGTATGTTTTGTAAATATGTAAAGAGCTGCATATTCATCTTGCCCCTTGTTTCCCCACACCGCTGATGCTCTGTGTCTCCGTGCAGTGCCATCTGGGAGCGCCCTTCCCGGCCCTTCTCCCGCGATGTCATCGTGCGCTGGTTCAAGGAGGAGCAGATCCCTCGGCGGGCTGGCTTTGAGAGGAACACCAACAGGATCGCTCAGTGGTTCCATGGTAATTCCAATTCCCCGATCCCCGTTTCGTGTACAGCGCGGAGCCGTGAGCGTCTGCTCGGCAAATGAACCTTGCCAGCTTCCACCCCAAAAGTAAAGCCTGCTGACACGGTCAGACACTGTTAAACCTGTTAAAACAAGACTTCTGCGTCTTCCCTTCCATTAGCATGTGATTTTCATCTTTTCTTTGTGCTAATTAAGTAGACTAATTTGGGACTCGTATCACCAAAGTTTTTTTCAGGAATATTTTGGCCAAAATATACTTGCTGCAAAATGGCAAGCCAAGCAAGAGTACTGAGACCAAGAGAAGGTGAGAAGTACCCTAAAATTAAATAGCAAATAGTGCAGTGATATGGTATGTGGATGACTGATATTCAGGTTTTTTTGATTTACCTGATTTGCTAGAATGACTTGAACTCCTATCTTTTTAATACTTGTTATACTATATAAACTGGAGGAGCACTTTTTATTTCTTGCTTTCTTTTGCAAACAAAAATTATTAACATTTTTTTCCTCAAAAATAATTGAGGGTGCATAATTTTAAGCAGTGTTCCTGAAATGAGAAATGGCAGATTCAAAATTTGTTGTCTTATCTGCTGGAGTTGCTAGCATCTCTGAGACTTTTGCTTTGTATAACATTTGCAATGTAGCTGAATCTTTGATATCAAATTCACAGGTAAGACATCTTATTTTCGTAGGTATTGTATTCTTAGACATACAAAAAAAAAAAAAAAAGAAAGAAGAGTTCTGGCTTAATAGCTGATATAATTGAGGGACCAGCAAGACTTTAAAGTTAAATCTCATTTTTTTTTTTCCATTGCTGCTTTTGATAAGTCTATTGCCTTGTTCAATGCACAAAGCTGACCTTCATCTGATTCATGATTCTCTAAGCCTAAGATGAAGATGTGTGGGCATTCTGAAGTGAACCAGGCAAGACTGAATAAGTTTAGTGTTTCATATATTTCAGATTTCTGTTAATGATACACAAATCCTTACATGCTAAAAGACATCAGCAAGCTGCTATTTTCATTGGCTTAATTAGACAAAGACACTGAAGTCAGCCATGTATAGCTTGTAAATGCGAAATACTTTCATTTCTTATGAACAGTGATGCAGACAGTGTTGTTTGCTTTCTTAGAGAAGACATTTGGTGTGCTTGCTTTCTGAGAGACAAACTGATTAAAATTTCATTTGTGGACATTTGCCAGAAGTGCTCCCAGGATCTTTCTGTATGATCCTGTCATAAATGTTTTCCCTGTGCATGGGGATTTCACATCCATATAAATTGCTGTGAGGAGTTATGAACATAATTTATGCTGAAAGTTAAGGATGTATCTAGGCTTGAGCCAATGCCTGTGCAGTCTTTCTACTAATTTTGGTGGCTTTTGGATTAGTCTGTAAATCACTGAAAGAATTGAGACATTCACGATAATTCTTTAATTTCCCAGATCATGCTCTTCATATCTTGAGAAACTGAATGCAATTACTTATAAAAGTGAGAAAAGTACCTAATTTTTCCTTCTCTCACTCAAAGGGCCTGACAAAGATAATCAAGATGCACTCCCAGCCTAAAGTTCTGCAGTTTTCTTTGCAGGCACCCTTGTGAGTGCTGTTTTGGTACCTATTTGGTACCTATTTGCCGCATGAATTGTTTTTGCTTCTGCAGCTCTGGTCAGATTAATTGTTAGAACTGAAAATTGTGAACACCTCAGTTGCCTTGCAACCCTTCTGCAGTGGTGGAATCTAAAGAGGTTGTTACAGGTGTGATAATTAGTGTTTGGTGGTGTTATCTGGTGTCTGTGTTACAGTTTGTAATGGACACAAACTCTGAGGAAAACCAAACAATCACAGATTATACTGAGTTGGAAGGGACCCACAAGGATTATTGAGTCCAACTCCTGGCCTTTCTGTTATTTTGTGTTGTATTCAGGGAGCCAGGACATTATGTATGATTTTTTAATGATTTTTGCCTATGAACAAAAATACAGCAGAATATATTTGACTTGCATAAGAAATTGGCAGTACAAATGAAAGCCGTTCTGCAAAGCCCAGAATTACAGCTGACAACTGGAGCCCCTGGGGCATCTCAAGGACCTCCCACATCAGGTATCATCAGGTCCTTCACATCTTTGAGCAGCTTCTGTGTTTTCTTATATCTCAGGTTTGGGAGTTCAATATTCTGCCTCACGCTAAGGGTTTTTTGAATGCAATGCACTAAGAGAGCTATTGCAATAGTACTGAAAAAAGGAAATACCAGTTTATTACAGAATTATATGTTGTTGCCAGGGCCAGTGGAGCTTGGCTTGCCTGCTTTGACTGTCAGGCTGTTCAGCTTTTTAGCTGAAGTTGAGCATAGCTGATTCACTGTTTTCAAATTGTACTGTGGACGTAGAACTTATTCTAGTTACACAGAGAGGAAGCTCTGAGACAGACGTGTGCAGCTGAAGTAGCAAAGCACAAATAATAATGCAAATGTCTTTATACTCATATATTTGGCTTATTTTCCACTTTAAGTCATCAAACCCATCTGGATTCCATTTAAAAATGCACATTGTCTGGGGCATTTTCATAGTACATGAAACAGGGTAACATATGGCATGCTTAATGTTACCTGAAGTTTTCCTTTTGTCTTCATTTGAAGAATCACTACAAAATGTTTTATTTGAACCAGGGTAGTAAAATCTGTAGTAATAAAAACTCTTTCAAATCAGAACATTTATTTCTTTATTCACAAAAAGTTACTTAAATTAATATCAGCTTCAACTTCATCCATTTTTATTTGTCTCTTGAAATTATCATCAGTTATCTAAATTCCAGCAGATGTTTTTAGCTCATTTGAAATAGGCTTTACTGTTTTCTTCATTAAAAAAAGTTGTCATGTTAAAGATACAAACTGTAACTGAGTAGCTGAATTCTGGATGTAAATTCAATTATTTGCATATTATTATATTTACATTATTTACTCTGTTTGAATAATAGGTCCCTGCTAAAACCAAGTTCATTTGCCCTTCCAATCTAGAATGACTTTTTAAGTTTGCAAAGAAAAAAATACTGCGTATCTATTTTGAAATGTTTTCTTTAAATTAAACCCAACTTTAATCCTGTCTTAAATCATAAAATTATGATGTGATCTTTACTTCATTTGGATTGTGAAGCCATGAACCTTTTTTTTTTTTTTTTAAAGTAGCTTATGCCCACTTTGTGGCCACAGTGCAATTGGTTTAAATTTAATTAAAGGTAAATTCTGTATAGTGTGATAACCAGAAAGTTAATAATTGTGTTTTGATTTCCTACCTGCTAACTGATGAGTATAATCAGATGATTATATGGGCATCCTAATGTTGTATCAAGTTGTATGAAAGGTTTTTGTTAATTTGAATTAAGAACATTCTTTGCCAAGATCCCAGTTGCTGATATGCTTTGAAAGCAGGGAAGTAAATTGGTGTTTAGCATGGGAGAGCTGTCTCTCAAACAGGCTGGAAATGGGAACACATTCCTTGCTTTTGCCAAGTTCAGCTTTGAACTGGATTTTTCTTTTCAAACCCCTGTGGGATCCATGCCGAGTAAAGAAACCAGTCTTCTGCACAAGTTGAAGAGTTTTGCCAAACTATCACAGACATTAGCAAATTGTTGTTTCCAGTTTATTGCAGGTACAAGACACTTGGGATAGAATTCCATATGGCAACAAAACTAAAGGCTTCTCCTCCCCCTAAGTATTTAACAAAATGTTCCTGGTGGCTGAAATGTGTATTGTTTCCAGGTTTGCTCTTTTGTTTGTCCTTTAACCTTTCTCTTATGCTTGCAATATGTTTCAGCATACTTTTTCCCCCCATTCCAAGTAGTTTGTCAGCTGTTACTCTTGATGGTTGTGGTATTTTTAACTTCAGATGTTAGACTGTTCACCCTCACATACTTTGTTCTGCATTTGGTTATTTTCCATTCAGAATATAGGAGTGCTGGTCTTTGCAGAGGGTGTTGATCTTGAAATATTTCCCCAGCTTTAGTTGAGAGCAGTGTTTCATGATTGTTGCTGTTTATACACAATATAACAGGGATCTCTCAGTTGTGTGGTCAGCATACTTCAGAATTTATTCATTGCCTGTCTCTGGGTGGCTGTGTGCTTGTTTGCCAAGCACCTGCTGCAGCACTATCAGATCTCCACTTCCCTTCAGGTTGAAGGGAAAGTTCGGAGGCTGATACCACAGATCTGGAAACATGAGGTAGTTGCCCTAAAGACTGTACCTTTAAAATGTAATTGCAGCAGCACGGGTGCTATTGTGGAGAACCATTTCACCAGGGGAAGCCAAAGGGGTGGTGCAGCTAAGGGAGTGGGGAGCTGATCAAAGGATGGATTGAAATAATGCTGAGAGACTCAGGAGCTGAATAATCTCTGAGGTCAGGGGAGCCAGGGAAGAAAATTTTCAGTGTAACGGGAACGTGTTGCAAATGTTTACAGATCAAGGTTTAACCTCAGATGGCTAATGCTGTTTTCAGGAAGAAACTTGTTTTCAAGAGGAAAACCTAGCACACTGAAAGAGTGGTGATGGTTCTGTAGATCAGGTGTTCTCAGTAAACGAGATATTTCTGGAAGTCTATTAATTATGAGTCCTTGAACAGCAATGAGAGCACTGGGCATATTCATATAGCTGAACTGTGGGAAATATGACATAGAGCTGGTACTGTAATATTTTTTTAAAGGATACAGAAATGGCAGTGGCCTATTTGAAAAAATGTACCGGGGAATAAAGTTTGCTGCTTTCAGCACAAAAGTGTGCTTTTTCTTTTGCTCAGAAAGAGGAACCTTCTAGTTTTTCAATAAATGCTTGTTAGTAAGATGTAAATCAAGTGTTGTAAATCCACAAGTACAGCCTACTTGATATTAATGATCTATTTTCTAATTCACTGCTTTGTCATTGTCTAGGTTTTATATCTCTTTGAGAAAGTGTACATATAGATTATCTGCTTAAGTGAACTGAGCCCTAAGGGTCTGGGATATTTTTCTCTTTTAGAATTGCAGCTGATGATAAGAAGATATAATGTTTGTTAAAAATCTCCTGAATTCACTGAGAGCTTTCTGTGGCTGGAAAACATCTTCAATGGAATCAGAGAATTCCTGACTCAAATTGTGAATATCAGTGTACACATTTGCAGGACAGGTCCGGTTCTCTAATTCATGCAAGTAATGAAGAAGGGGAAGTGAGATTAAAAAAAAGGGTTACAGAACATCAAAATTTATTTTGAACCATTGTCTGGGAAAGATTAAGAAGAAGGATACTTTTGAGATAACAGATTTAGAAGATATTATGTCTTACTTCCTTTATTTAAAAGGTAGAGTTCTCTCTTGTCTGCCAGTCAGTTCTCAGGGAGGATGGACAGAGCTGTGATCAGCAGTTCAAATATCTGTAGGCTTTGTTGCTTGTGGCTACTGCAGAGTCACACAGGCTGCCAGATGTTGCCACTTGGTTGATTTTGTGCAAAACAAGTAATGCCACAGTCAATTGGTATCAATCACCATCCCCAGTCTGTGTGGTTTTCTCAGAAAGCTTTGGTAGGAATGGGTGTTACCTTTGTTGTGAATCTTGGCAGGAAGAACAGGTATGGAATAAGTTTGGACACCATATTACACTCCCATCACATAAGCCTATGTTAGAAGGGTTGAGAAGCACAGCTGGGACTGAGTGGGAAGGCATGCTCAGCTGTCACCTCTGTTGTCCCCATCCTCTGCTTACACAGAGCACAGGAGTTTCCAAGGCTGCTTAGTCCTGTGCTTTGCCCCAGTGCTGAATTGAGGCACAGAATGATGATACTCCTGTCCCCGTGGTGCTGCAGGAGCAATGAGAGCCCTCTGCTGTGTTACACAGAGAGGCTGCTAAACCCTCCATGAGGTCGGGAAGTCTGTCTTGCTGAGGAAAGGCTCACACTGGGTTTGTATCATTTTGCACAGTAATGCTATTGCTATTCTATTTTAAAATTATTGTAAAGTGGTAATTGTTATAACCTACACATAGAGGTTTTAATGTGGCACAAACATGAACCAGCTTGTCCTTGCAGTTTTATATATTTTCTTTATATGGGTGGATATAAGCATGAGAGCTGTTACTAGAGTTATGATAATCTGTATACTTCCTGAGAGATGGAACGTTATTTTTCTGTATTTCCTGAACATATTCTTATCAAACATTTACAGGATGCTCTGATAGTATTTTTTCAAAGATCACACAGTATTTGGAGTTCAGTGTTGAGAATCCTATGGTGGATTCTGGTACTTGATTATTTTTGTCCTAAGTCAGACCCATAACATGAAAAAACCCGAATGCTTCCTCAGCTTCAATTCAGCTCTCAGCTTCTTTTTTAAGAAGTGAGAGGTGGTTTTCTGTTTTCTGAGAAATAAGATGATCCTTCACACGTTAATTCCTTCCACTTAGGTCATAATGATGGTTTCAGTCTGTCAGTTCTTTTGAAGGCTTTGGAATTGTTTTTCTTACACCATTAGAGTTCCAAAGTGTCTATGCAGACAGGTTATTAGCAAACAAAATAAATGTTTTAGACCCATGTCTCCTCTTGGAAGGGAGCAAAGTATCAAAGTGAGGTAATATGAGCTGTAACACGCTGCTAGGAGAAAGGGAGCACAAAAGAACAGCAGGGAAATTGTAGAATGAGGCAGTTGAATAATTAATGTAAATAGGCTAATTGCTACTGTGAAATGAGCTTTCTTATTCTTTTACAATGCATTGTCCTTCTTGACTGTTTTTTAACTGGAAGCTATATTCTAAAGATCTGGCATGTTCTGAAGATGGAAGGCAGCAATTTTTCTTAGCAGGTAGGGCAGACATTTAAAATGAGAGATGATAAAGAACACGTGAGCACAAAGGGGAAACAGGTGTGGTGTGTTAACAGTTTCAAAGACACAAACAGGTCAGGTACAGAGCCCAGGCAGTGCAGGGTTATTTAAGAATAATCATTAAAAAAAGAGGCTTTTCAAGTTTGTGTCAGGCAGTTCTTTGCATAAATGAAGAATATTCAGCAACTTTTTCAGAGAGTTTACTCCCAGGTGAATTTACTGGAAAAAGATTGAAAATCAAATTCCTTTACATTTGGAAGACATCTTCCCCTTTCACTTAAAACACTTTTAAGATTTTCTTCTCCCTCTGCTACTATTGGAGCATGCCATTATGAGCAATAATGATTTCGCTAAGTAAGCCATCATGGTAGCTTTCAGTATTTACCTGTAATTTTTCACTACAGTTCTGTCTCCATTTTGAACTGGTCTGTGTGTGAGAGTACATTTCTCTATTACTGCAGCTCCTTCAGGCTTTTTTTACATTGCATAAAACAAAAAGGAGAGGTGTGTCTGGACAGAAAGCTCTGCTATTAGTGCTTAGGTATGAAGAATCATTTATAAAAACCATGCAATATAAGAGCAAGAGTTATTTGAAAGAAATCATATGTAAAGACATAAAAGTCACATTTTTCACAAAATAAGGAGTGTTACACTCAAGTAAAAAGTCCAGACATCTACAAAGGTTGCTTATAGTAAGACTGGAAGGAGTTATGATGGCTTGATGGTGACCAAATGCAGAAGGCCTTATTCATCTGTCCAGCAGCCTGAATCTGAGCAGTGGTACCCTTTTACATGTACTGCAGTCTGTCCTTACCTGCTGGACCATGCTTTCTCCTTCCAGAGGCACTATGGATGTGTCACTTGGAGTTTATCCATGCACAAGGCACTTTTGGATATCAGTAACTATGAGCACATTCAGCTCATACTGTGCACCTTTGAATGCTGTGTCTGTTTGCTTCCTGATCACCCCCTCTAGCACACCACAGGTATCCTGTGCAGAACCTTGTTAGTCCTGGATGAATTGCTCATATCCTGCTTATTTTTAGTCTACATCTAAGTGTTCATCAGCCATGCCTGCAGCTCTTGTTCCTTCTGCGCTCTTAGAAGAATGTGCTTTCTCTTTCACAGGCTTCTGTATATATTTTCATCAGCTTACAATAGTCTGAGTTATATTTATTATTTTATCTATTTAAAGCCCAGCAAACACTTGCAGACCCGAGGTCAGTAAATTTCCCTGATTTCTCAGCAGCTGGACACTTTATTGGTCCTTCTTCTTGCTCTGCTAAGCATTGAACCTGCAGTCCTATTGATCCAGCCTCAGGGGGAAAGATCACAAGTTATTAGTTTGACAGCTCTGAAGTAATACTATTTTCCTGCTAAGAAAAGACAGCTCTCTCAAACAGGGTGCCAGCAGGTATTGTGTGTAGTCGTGCAGGGGGGGATAAGTGTGGGGCTGGGTGAAAATATGTTGCTGGTTTAGCTTCATTCCAGTTCACCTAGTTAGAAGCAGATCATGACACTTGAACTGCTTTCCCCACAGGAGGTAAACAGTAGGAGATGGTAGAGAAATAAAGGGAAGAGATTTCTGTGACTGCAGGCAACTAACCTGTGTGTGTCACTGCGCCGTGTGCTGCTGGCATGGAGGCACAGTGGGCTGGAGTGAGTGAGACAGAAATTTGCCTTTCCCTTGCAAACATTAAGGGAATGACAGCTTCCTTCCCTTTTCAATTTCACAAAGGTCAGTTCTTCCTTCTTCTCCTGGCCTTTCAGTAAATGGGATTGTCAAATCACAAACTCAGGACCCTTTGGAAGAGGTAAATCTCCAGAAGAGCCATGCACGTTGGCACACTGATTGGCATTGGCTCTGACTGCTTCAAACCCTAGCTCTCTATCCAAGATTAATATCCATAATAAAATACACAAGAGTTCTTAATCATGGTGGAGAGGACTGAGATCTAAATTATAGGTAATTCCATGGGCCATTCTGCCACTGCTGTTACCACTGCTTCTCACAATCAAACACAGCATGGACCTTTCATGAGTGCATGTGGCTATTATAAATGCATTCCAGTATGCTTGATAAAAGGAATCTTTTTGACTTGAAGTGTGCTGTAAACATTTATAGATATTTAATCCAATGTACAAGAAAGTAGTAGTTCATTAGTCATGGGACAGAAGTCCCTCTCCTATTTTCTCTCTTAACCACGCTACTGTTTACAGGGTGGGGACAGAAGCTTTAAGAAATAAGATGATGGTAGGAACAAATTATTCTGCACAGTTGCTGTGTGTGTTCAGTTCCTTCTATCACATTTCATTCATAAAATTTAGCATAAAGGAAAGTCTCTTAATTTCAGACCTTGTGTTCAAAAATTAAGTAAAAATTTGTGCCTGCTTCTGTTTATAACTTTTTCAGAACTTGAGATGAATTTGGTTCCTCCATTGAAGCAATTTGTGTTTGTAAGTAGTGGCTTCAAACCCCTCATTCAGATTATCCTGCTGTGAGTTGGAGCCTAGCTGCTACCTCACTCACCTCAGTTCCACTGCTGGTAGGAAATGAGGCAATTTAGTGCCTGGTTTTTGGTGGCTTAGCTGAGAACTGTGTCAGACCCCAGGGGATGTCTAGAACTGGGTCACTGTCAGAGCTGCACATGGTTGCTGCCCCTCATTAGGTTGGAAGTTTTTGCTACCCCGGTGTTGTTCTCATTTGACTTTCAACAGTGCTTCAGTGTCTGGTTCACTTTATTGAGTGATTAAAGGTAACTTTTTCCCCTGAGGAACAGTACACTAAATCAATGTGCAAGAATGCTGCAAGCAGCTAGAAAGCACTATAATTAACAAAACTAGCCTAAAGTTCCCAAATCCAGCCAAGTGTGTGAGAAGAAAAATTAGTTATCAATAGTATCCCTAGATTTGCTTTTCTTTGAGCTAGGTAAAGAAGTAAAGTTTCTTAAGTAGATATAGAAAATACTTTGTAGAAATCTATCTGGAAACTGCTGTTTTAATTTGAATATGGGAAATTACTCCAGATATACCATGATTTAAATTTGTATCCCTTTTAGCAATAGAAGTTCTAATAATTACTTGATTAAAAAACATGTAGAAAGACACCTGATGACCTCAGTGATGTCATCTGGAAGCTTCTTACAGATAAAAATAGATTTCAGATTTCAGATTGCTAATGTACATAAAAAATAAATGCATTCTTAAGCTTTACATGAAGGGAATTATATTTAAGGAAATAACCATTTTCCTTCACCTGAGAGAAAAGCATGAAAAGCAAAGAACACAGTATATTTTCTGTCTAGTTATCTTTTGGAACATTCAGCTGTAAAATGTGAATTTTCCAGGGCTCCATGTCAGCTGTGGCTTTTGTTTTTCTCCCCCTTTTGGGTGAGCTCTGCTGACACTGTGATTTACTAGTACACTTGTCATTTAGGTTTATAGAAAATGTGTATTGATAGCTTCTTCAACACCCATGAGATTATAGTGTTCTAGGTGAGCTATAAGATATATGTGCTTTTCAAGACCTTTTGGATCATGTATATGGGTTTATTTAGTCAGTATTTATATTTGTACTTTTTGGATCTATTAATTTAATTACTGAAAGCAGAAAGATTCATCAGTAATTTTTGATTATGGGCTGTATATTTTATTAAAAACTGAGGGCTTCCTTATTAGGTAAATGCAAACTGAGAATGCATTCAACTGCTTTTTTTCTGTCTAGTTCATGGCCAAGAATGCTATCAGTAAAGCCTCCTGGAAAGCTTCCTTGCCTTGTAGTCACACGTTGCTGTGGTGATTGCAGAGCCAGTTGCACCGTGTGACTGCCTTTATCAGCTGGTAGCTACTCAGGGTATTCATGAGAGGCTAGAAACTGTGGGCCATATCTGTGGCACTAGTCCAGGTTCTTCCTGAAATTAGGGGTTTCACCTGGGAGATGCAGCAACTCTGAGCTGGGTCATAAGGCACAGGGAAACACAACACACGTGGAGAAAGGGCCCTGGGATCTAAAAGCCAACACTTGCTGCGGGGAGTCAAGCTAGAGGTCTAAAGAATCTTGTTGGATGCAGTGAAGAATCACAACCTAACTTCCATGTAGTCAGATAAACAGCATAGATGCATCAATACAAACCAGTATCAATATGTAAAGGCCAGTGGAAAACATTAGCAAATCAGCAGCTTGTCAGAGGCTGTAGTGTAATGTTTTGTTTACTACCATGTAACTCCATTATCTTCTGAGACATTTCAGTGTCTGTTCGTTGAGGCGAATGCTTTTACTGTGAGACCACTGAATGAATTAAGTTTTATTTGTAATGTGTTCCCAGTGTATTGAAAAACAAATCAATATTAGCATAAATACAGCCATTTAAACTAGCAGTGTAGCAGGAAGGCTCCCAAAGAAGGCTCTGAACATTCATAATGCTCAAAACATGACCGGCCTAGGTATCACCTCTCTGTTGGTAACCAGTAGAATTACAAAACCTTTCCTACCCACACGTGTATTTTGTGTTACACTATTCAAGACATTTGTTCACAGCAATTTGACATTTGAATAAACCTTACTAAGCATGGGTGTCTGTGGAGAGCTTTGGGTTTTACTTTACACACGAGCAGATTTTGAATATCGAAGTCATTACTCATGTCAGCATTTTACTTTGCTCTTTCACTGAAGTCATTGTGAAGCTTGTTTGTTTTAGGTAGAACTGCAGATTAATTGCCTTTATGGAAAGTAATTTAACTATTCATTCAGAGATGCATCATAAAGAAAATGATTTGAATCCATCTGCTAGTCTAAAGACAATGCAGATGTCATCCTTTTTATAAACACTAACATGATAATTGTTCTTCAATGTTCTAAAATGTGCTTTCATTCATTACATCTCATTTATTTTTAAAATATTTTTTCCTAAATAAGACTAGGATATATTTCCTATTTCTCTGAAACTATAGTCTATGTTTTGGTTGTGTTGTTACATCCAAGTAAAACATGTGAAACCTCTGATAAAGACAGTGAGTTCAGTTTCCAAGTCCAAATTTGAAGTGTTGGAATTAATCTTAATTCATCAAAATCACAAAAACCTGGAATATATATTGAAAATATTCTTAAACATTCTTTGCTTTTATAACAAAAAAATTCCAGTGCTTTTATACAAGAGATATTGAAAAGCTTTATTACAATGTGAAGAAGGAAAGAATACCTGAGAATTACCTTTTTCTAGAATTATTGTCCTATTTTTCTAGAGATGAGCTTGAGAAAGTGGCATTGTTGTTTTTCTCTGAGTTTTAGCCACTAAGAATTCCAAGCTTTTTATAATTTGACAAATGACTGAATGCACTGTTTTCCCCTTCAGTTTTGGGTTGTTGGTTTTTTGTTTTTACTTTTTGTGTGTGTTTGTGTGGGTGGATTTTTGTCTTGTTTTGGTGGGGTTTTTCTAATGGTATGTGGAGATCACCTGATAAAGGCAGGGATTCCCATAAAATGTAGTGCTTTGCTTTTGTCTGCCTTTCTACAGTTTGTGTCATATGGCTGCCATGACTTCAGAATATTCTTGTCCATTTTGCTGCTTTTCACTTGGCTTGATGAAATTTTCCTGTAGCTTCCTATTACCTAAACGATTAATTCCTTTTCTGCATTTAGTAGATATAGTTGCTCTCTTTCCTAGCCATTTACAGCTATTGCAATAGTGGCACAGGGAACTGCACTAGGACTTAATGTTGCTGTCTTATTCACTTTGATAGAAAAATCAAAGCATGTTACAATTCCAAGTAATTTATTGCTATTATTGCTAGAAAGCTTTTTGGCAGCTGATTGTCTCAGTCCAGTCTGTGTGGACATGGGCCTGGTTTTTTAATTCTTCTGTATTTTCTGTACTTAATTACATGATGGAAAAATTGGTATAATGGGTCAAAAACTGCCTCAGAATAAATGGCTGCACAATATACAAGGCGAAATTTAATCAGGCCCTAACTGTTTTGCCAGAGTTTATGCTGATTTATTATATAATTTATTCAGTATAATATCAATCACAGTGTAGATATTATGAAACCCATGGGCGCTGCATTAAATCCTGTTTTCCTCTTCAAGTGGTATATTCATGATAGAGCATGCAAATGGTGGGCTAATGTCCTGCTTTTGGCTGGGATGTTGTTCATTTTTTCTTAGCCCAGAGCAGCCTTTTAAAATGACTTTTCACTATTTACTGTCTCTTCTGTACATCTGTAAATGTGGCCGTGTTTTTAGAACAGGTTACAAAAAGGAGCCAGTCTGCATTGCAAACTTAAATGTTTGTGTGCCTAAGCCGCCAAGTATTCACAATTCAGAAGCATCAAAACCAATTTATGTATCAATACTGAAAGATTGTGAATGAAAATGCATATATTTGGATTTAGTATATAGTATTTTTCTTATGTCAAAATTATTTGAAGAGAAAAACAAGCATCTTACTTATTAAGGAACATCAATATATTAAATGTGTAGTGCAGAAGCAGAATCTGGTGCTAAAATAAGTAAATATATATATGTATATATATTAGCATTTAATTTTTAAAATAGTGATTATGGATTTACATGTTCTGTACACTATTCCACACTTCAGTCAGCAATGCTTATTTCAGAGATAGTAAAATACGTAGCTGTTTTAAAAGACTGCACAGTTGAAGTTCTGTGCTTCACTTGACTTTCTCGAGATTAAACACCCATAGATTTGCAAGCAGAGGTATTTCTTCTGACATTGTTTTTTAAAGGAAAATCCTGGTGGTTAAATGTGCATATGGGCTTGAGAGAAGGAAGATGCTGCAAGTAAATAAAAATCTAAGGAGACATGTTTTTTATTCCAAAACTAACAGCAGTTTTGACGCTTGCAGTTTTTCACCCTTGTCTTCCAGCTGCAGGACGTGGGAAATGGTAACATTTCCATGCACTGAGTGAGCAGGGGGTCGAGTTCCAAATGCAGCTTGCGTGGCAAGTCAGGGAACTGGCACTCAGTTCTGACTGTGGTGCCTTCAGGGGCTGAAGTGTTCAGCGACTGCTGATTTTGAATTGCAAATAATTTCTGCTTTTATGTATTTCTTTAAATTATATTTCAAAGGGGCCTTTGATTCCAGAAAGAATACCCCCAGCTTCACAAACTTTCCTCGGCCTCTGTGTGTTCAGAGCTGTACCTCCCACATCCCCTGCAGCAGCTGCCCATCAGCCAGGGATGGGCTCTTGGACACCTCTGCAGGAAGGTCATCCCAGCCAAGGCTATGTAGCAGCAGTTCTGTCCATGCACTGTTCTTGCCTTTGGTCCCTGTGTTCCCCCTGGAGTGTCACCTGGCAGTGTTGCCTTGGAATGAGTTGTAGAAAGGCAGGAAGGTTCTACTGAGAGACTGCTTTCATTCTTCCTTTGCCTTCTTGCAGAAATCCAAAGTAAACAAGAATCTCATTGTGGGCTTTGTTTTGTTTTGTGTAATTGGTTGGCTAAAAGCTCAGTCTTCCATGTTTGTTCACGTCTGTGTTTCCCTCAGAAGTATTTAGGAAAAACAAGAGCCTAATGATGGCTGGAGCTATGAAAACATAAATCGATCCCAGGAGGGCTTTTCTTCTCCCCTCTTCTCCTTGCACATATCAGCTTTCTCATCTTTTTCCTTGATTTAGATCTAATTTGCATATTAGAAGGTTCTCTCATTTTCAAATTTAGCAAAGTTTGAGAATTTAGATGAGCAGTAACAAGGTGAGTAATGTAAACAAGTGAAATGCCTGCAAATGATGTCCACAAACTAGAATTTCTCATTTCTTGCTTGCAAGACCAAGACTGAATGAATGCAAATGTTTTCTCAGCCTGGAGAAAGGATGATGAACACTGCCCACTAACCTTCTAAAAAAGCTGTCACACTTTTCAATTTGCACACAAAACATAGTATCAGTGACTATTGTACCAGGACAGAGGTGTTTCGGTTTGCTGAGCCAGGATCAGAGCATAAATCTGTTTCTTTGCTCTGTGTTTATTACTCCACTGTACAATTTCTAGCCCTGTCAGACTTTAGTAAGATATTTCTATGTGCTTTTCTGATTAAGCAAATTTTCATGTTTCAGTAGATACAGCAAGGTCTTAATATCTACTGCATGTGTCACATCATGCACCCATCAAAGAAGTTTATTGATGGTCTGTATAACTTGCTATCCTTTCCCTACATAATAGAAATAAAAATTCAATCTCATCTGTATTGTAAGGAAATGAATTGCATCCTACAGGAATAATATTTGCAACAAAATTCTCTACTTGGATTAGTGTACTGATATTTTCTCAAGTTTGAAGACATCCTCATGCATGTATTTATTTGCCATGCTACTTGCAGGAAATGCCAGGTATCTGTAACAGAGCCTAGAATGTTTATATAGGCCTGGAAGTATTTACTGATTTAAAAACCCCACCAAACAAAAACAAAACCAAAATCCCAACCTTCCTGTTGTTGATCTTCCATTGAGTTCACTAGAACACTGAGGCTTCTGACTTTGAAACACAACAGTGTTCCAATAGTGAAAACAGTACAAAATGAAATATTTTTGACCCATAGTTTCTGACAATTTACTGATGATATATAGTAAACCACACAAGGAGTTTAGTTTAAGAAGCCACTGAAAATGGAATGGTTAACTGTGATTTAATGCAGGGATTTCAGGTCACAAGAGCCTCTCTCCAAATACATATATATATATATATATATATATATATATATATATATATATATGAGATAAAAGGTTAAAGGTATTTTGTACTGCATTTTTTTTCTGATATATGACAATATTGTACAAAGAGAAGAGAGAAGTCAAATTGTTTTCCTCACAGCTAATGCATTCTATAGGCTGTTCTGAAAAGGAGGAAGGAAAGAAACCAACACTAGGCTTTGAGGAGACATTAACAAAAAAATTTACAGCTCTATTACACAGTGGTGTATTCAGACAAGTAATGCCAACACCTGTCTTTTATGTGCTGTGCTGCTTGCTAGTGAATAAGGTGTAAATGTTTTGACAGTGGGTATAAAGGGTTTTTACAGTATTTGATAGCTGGATGTAGAATGAACTCTGAAGGAGGCAATTAAGAGAGGTATATTTTCTGCAGAGAGCATAGAGAATTAACTGTGAGCTGCACGGGCAAGAGTGGATGTAACACACCTGATTTTCTGTAAACCTGAGGAAAAATAGCCATTATTACTGCATTATTCATTTAAATGGGATTTTTTTTTTAAGATTCCCAGGGGAGTAAGGGCACCCATTCCTTTCAGAATTTCACTAGGTTTTTAATTGCTTTAGAGAATCTTATTCTTAGGGAATTAAGAAATCTTCTGAGGACTGAGTTTGCTTTATTCTAAAAACTGTTAAACCCTGACAAAAGAGAGAGCTGAATCCAGATAAGAAAAAAAACAAACAAAAAACCCAAACCAACCAATCAAAAACCTTTTAAAAAAAGTCCTTCAAAAACTCCACCGAAACAAAACAAGGCCTATATATTTTTATCTATGATACTTCTCCTTGAATTTCTCCTGTGTATAGAGACTCAAGATATTCCTGTGCACCAAGTAAGTGTTCAAGGAGAGTTCATTTAGGACATGATAGATTATCAACGTGCCTCCTCCTTGCCTAAAGGGATCTCTTTCTATCAGAATACATTATTCCTCTGGGCCTTGGTTTCCTATACGTGTCTGTGTGTAGCCCAGGGCATAGTTCCTATAGTGAGCAAGGCACACTGGGGAGATGGCTGAGTCTCACTGAGGTGTTGCTTCCCAATTCTGCATATGCTGAAATGTGCCAGGATGGTTACAGAGGAGAGGACTGGTGAAGAATGGCTAATGGGCTCACCTTTCCCCAGCACAGGTTTATCTCCATCTGAGGGAAATTACTGCCTGCTCGACTCCTGAAATTGTGCAGGAGAAGAGGTGGTGAGTGTGGAGCAAAGAAAACTTTCCCCAGAAGCTCCCTAAGCAGTCTCACTTTGCTTTGCCTGTGTAGCTCAGACAAGGCTGGCCCCATATACTGGGCCCTGCGTACTGACATAACTCATCTGTGAGTATATTTCAAATGTGTGTTTCACCTGTTGATTTCTAAATACAACCCATCTTTTTCTCTCACTGCAGTTCTGTGGAGACAGGAAGATTTTATTTAGACGTATTTCTTTTTTGCTTTTTGTGACCTATTACACGTATTTGCTTTATTATCAGTATCCATAAATATTAATAGTTACTAGGACTTAGATTACCAACCTGCAGCACAGCATGAAATATCTGCATTCTTACCAGCTGTAAGTAGCAAAAACATTACATAGGAATTCAGGACCCCTTGGCTCTTGGGCTCTTGCCATGACACTTCTGGCCTGAGTTTGGAAAATAAACAAACCAACCAAAAGAACCACAATTACCCCCCAAACCTCAACAAATCACTGTGCTGTTTTTGTGTTTGGGTTTTTATTGTATTTTTGTTGTTTTGTTATTTGTTGGTGTTTTTCCTAAGCCTGGCCATTTATTTCAATGTCTAAATGGAAACAGAACTCTTTTGAAGATCTAGTCCCATGTGAGTTTGTTCTGCTTTAACAGCAGATGGTGAATAGCTTCAACAGCTTTGTTTCTATTACCAGATGTCTTTGATTTACTCCCTTGCTTTGCTTTTTAGCCTTTATTGCTTCTATTCTGAAATAGCAGAGGCAGAGCTATTGTTACCTCTCAGCTACAGCTTTTCTCACACAATACTATTGATCTCTGTTTTGTGGAATTATTCAAAAAGGATTGTGACTAAAAGGAAGGAGAGGGTGAAACCTCTTTAATAGCAGTACACCGTTGGTAGTGCTGCAAATATTTGTGCGTGTATTTAATTGTGCATGCTAGTCCTGCTGGAAACACCATAGAAATGACAATGTATGAACTTATATTTATATATATTTATCATTAAAGGCTGAATTACCTTTTTATATAGACATGGCGCTTATATGTGGTACTTTAGACCCTCTGTTACTTTATGACTATTTCAGTCGCAGCACAGTCCATAAACCACCGTACTGATAACAGCATTCTTTAAATTCTGTGTGACATTGGCAGTCTCAAGGATGACATAAAGTATTCAGTCTAGACATCACCCTGCTGTAGATTAATTGTGTCCTTCCCAATGCACAAACAGAACTATGTTCAGTCAGTTTAAAGAGTCCATGCATAGACTTGCACCTGTGGGAGAGAATTGGAAAAGTCAACTGAGGAAACTTGCTTTGAGTGATGTTTCTCCTTGACAGTATAAACCATAGCTGCTCTGGTTTTTCCACTGCAGGGAAGCCATTACTTCATCTCCCTGCTTTTATGCTTTTGGTCTTTCTGAGTGGCTGAAGGAACTGGGTTTTTCACCTTCTCCCAGACCAGAGATGGTTGCTAGTGTCATGCATTTGAGTGTTTGTTTCATGCCTTTACTACCCCACCTCACAATGGGACATCAAAAGGGTCAGATCTCTTCTAAATTTTAGTCCCTCACCTTTCATCTTAGCTTGTATTGGCTCCTCATGAGCATCTTAATCTTCCGTGGGCTCTGGAATCTCTGCCCCCCTCCATGAGGTTCACAGGGTGTTCTCAGAAGCTGTTCTTGCTCCTCGGGGCAGTGGCTTACGTTAATGCTGCCATGTGACACAGCTCCTCTGCAACCAGACTGGCCACACTTGGATCAAGCCCTTCTGAAATTCTGTTTACTTGTCTGATTATTTCTTTCAAAACTGATTACCTTCACTCAGATTTTTGCCCCCAGGTAGGTTTGATCTTTACTTCCAACTGCATGATTTATTAAAATCATAATGAAGTAGGGAGGAAAAGCTATGATGAATTTTCTTCTCACCACACCAGAACTTTTGATTCAAAATGCCCAAACTCATAAAATCTGTTCTACACAAAGCTATTTTCAAGCTTCTATAATGTTTTTTTTCCCCTGAAATTTACTTCAGCTTTTTTTCTTTCTTTCTTTCATTGTGAGGTGTAATCCAAATTTGACTTTCAAATTAAGTCTTGAAGAAAAGAAATTGATTTGGAAATTTTTGGAAAATTTGCTCTTTTGCCATTTGGAATTTTTTTTTTTTTTTTTGTTCTAAATGCTGTGTTTAGAGTAGCATGTCTGCCTAGCCCAGTTTTTCAGATTAAAAAAATGGAAGGGGTTATCTGATGCTTGGCAAACTGCTCCTTCCCTCTTATGGCTCTTTTATCACTATCTTTCAAAGTCCTGATTAGATCTCCTGGTATAATTGGAAAAATAGAGTCATTTACATTATTCAGGAGTTGTCTGCTAATTCCTCATAATTCCTTGTGTAAGTTGTTTATTTACTATTTGCACTTGTTCTCAGTGTAATGTGTTTTTATGAACTTTAGCGTGTGAATCATTCATGTAATGTTTGCCAGGCATATTTGTATTCATTTGGGCTTTGATCTAACCCTGTTGAAAAGAAGGGAGATGCTGCTATTGGCTTCTGTCTGCTTTGGATCCTGATTAGAGACCTCCATCACCCTGGTTGGATGTTTTAAGCTGTATAAACAAGACTGTCTCTTTCTTCTGCATTTATTACGTGTGAATATTCATAATTGTTCATCAAATCAATTTTGCACAAGATAGGAGGCTTTTCATAATGGTCGTGAAAGCACTTTTGCCATGAATTCTTTCATTAAATTGTTCTCATTTATTCATGCCAGTATTAGTAACACTTTTTCTGAGTAAGATCTCATGCACTGGAGTGTTGGAGATCAAGCTAATGGAAGAATACAAAAAGAGAAAATATCAGCTGAGCAAATAGCTTCTGTTGCAAAATGATAAAAGAACACTTCTGGGTTGTGTTTGTACCTGCTGTCCCTCTAATCTTAGCTGGCTTCTTGGCATATACAAATATATTATAGTATACATGTCATATAAAATATATATAGGTTTTTATATATGTGTGTGTGTATTAAAAATATATTGACTGTTAAAGGCTGAATTATCTTTTAATATAGACATGACTATTACCTGTGGTACTTTAGACCCTTACAACAAAGGACATGATGTAACTTTATCTGTATAATGGTGAAAAAAATAATTCTAGACTTCTAGTACATAGTCTGACTTTTTGGCAAAATTTATCAGCCTTGGATTCATGCTTGGTGTGGCATTCTTGTAACAAATATATATGTATTTCATCTTGAGTTCCACTCAAGGATGTATGTAGGATAACCCTGAAAGTAGAGTGGGAAGCTGAGGTGTCCTTGCAGAATATTGCAAAATTGCACTTTCTGCTGTTGAGGCTCCTGTAAACTTGGAAGGCAGCATTAGAATTTCTTAGCTGGGCTCACTAAATTAATAATGAATTCACCACTTTGCACATGAGCTTAATATACCCTAAATGTTGGGATGTTCTTTTTCCTGTTTGAAAGATTGGTGGCAGTAAAAAGAACATAATTACAACAAAAATGTTAAGACTTGCCTATCATCATCTACAAATTGTCATTACAGGCCCTGTATTTTAAAAATGAAGCTGTTAGTTAGGAACATGTCAGTTGATGATGAATGTTCTATAATTTGAAATAATTGTCTTAGAAAATGTTATTCTCTTACTAAGAATCCAAGCTGTTAATATCTATAAAGCATTGCAAAACTGATTTTTTTCCCTTTTAAAAATATTTTTTTAAGAGATTAGCAAGAATGAGAGGGGAAATTAGTTTAAAAAGCATCAATGGTTTCTATTCAAAATAATAGTTATCATTAATATCCTAACTAGCACAAATAAGAACATCTGCAATTCTAACCTCTTACTGGAGCCTTGGGAAACCAAAGTTTCTTGATTTTAGTTAAAACAATTTTCTGTGTAGGGGTTTCACAGATGTTGTCTATCTCTCTACAGTCATCTCAGGAGAGAACAGTGCCACTCTTCTTCCAATTGTCTTGAGAACAGGATAATGTTTTTTAAAGGGTAGAGAAAGACTTTAATTGCTGCAATAACCACTCTCTGAAGAATTGAACCAGAGAAAAATAAAGTAACTGGGAGGCAAGGAGAGGGAGGAGATGGTGGGGAGAGATGGTTCCTTGTGAGCTATTAACAGAATCAGGAGAGTAAAAGGGAAGAGAGTGGCTGGCTGATAACTTATTACACCATCTTTAGCAAAAAAAGATAATTAAAACAAACAAACCAAAAATGAACTTGGCTGTGAGCAATGTAGCATTTCTCACCTACTCAGTGCTATAAAGTGCCCAGAACAAAAATAAGGTCTGACAAAGAAGATGGCATCGTATGGAAGCCTCCAGTGTTTTAGCTCCTGATGGGCGTTGAGAGCAGGTGAACAGTTCGTTTGCCATTAAACTAATCAATGCTAAATGAATTTCATATTATATGCCTGATAGTGATTCAAACCCTAGAAATGTCCTGCTAGTGTTTACTGTATAATACAACCACTTTTTTGACAACTCTGTTTTACAAATCCTCGATATTCATGGAGGCTGAATTGTCTAGTCTAGTTTGTTCCTTTTCAGGGCTGCATAACAGCTCTGGCACTGCTTGGAGAAGAGGTAGTTGTAGCAACACCCAGTTCCTAGCTGAAAACTCATCAGCATACCTTCAATCTAGAACTACAGTATAAATACAGATTTTTTGTAATTAATGTAGTATTTGCTGGTAATGGCACTGTTTATATTTTCTTGTCATTAAATGCTCTGAGATTAGTAGTGTGGCTCATCTATATTTATTTCCAGCAGAGATTTTTCAAGGAAGTAGCCATCATAATCACTAATAAAACTTTTCATGTATATTTAAATTAGGCCAGTTTGAGAGAAGACTAGGTTAACAGGTACTGTGATTTCAGAATAATTTTTTGTGTAATTCTTGGGTAGCTGGTATTGGGTTGTGGTGGTACAGCTTCCCATAGTACACTGTATCATATGGATTCATATTGGTACGATCTTTTTATTTTAACATAGTTAAAAAAATTTAATAATTCATCTTGGAATACCTCCAATAAATGTACTTCTAATTTTGAAAAGTGCATCAATTGACAATGTTGCTGAGCAGTTACTTCTTGTTTCTAAACAAATGCTTATGTTTGCACTGCCTGTTTTTCATGCCTTGTGGGAAGATGATGCAATATCTTTCATAAAAGAGAAATCTGTGTCATTCAGCAGACTATGTAGGTGTATGCTTCTTCTTAGTACTGAGGGTATTCCCATGGGGACCTCTGAGCCCCACTGAGATTGAGCCCTTCACTACTGCACAAAGCAAAATTGTAAAAGAAATTTGTATTCTCAAAGTAGACAAAAAATGAAAGAAGATGTTTTTCTAGCTTTCCTAATAGCACAGAATGCTTGTTTTTAGTACCCAGACATCCTCAGTCCCTTCCTGTGTCTCCCAGAGGCATAATTTTCCTTAAGGACTTAATTAGAGCATTCCAAACTTTCAGGTAAACTCCTCTCTGTACAAACAGATAACCCCAGAACTATGTTTATTATTACACTAAAACAGTGTGGCTTTTCAGTACCTGGACTCCATGGAACTCTCACTAGGACATGTGTAGGATTCTGTGATGACAAGTGATTCCACTAAATATTACATGTATTGTTGGAGGAAGTTGCCCCCACAGAGAGTAGCTTTGGAACATGTACATACATTATCTGCTGACGTATGTGCCCGTGTTCACATTCAGAATGGCCTAATTCAACATCTGCTCCTGATGAGAGTGAGCATCTGGTGTTTCACAGATAATTGAGACATGAGCTGACTGTCCTCTAGGCCGACCAGACAGACTGGAACCAGGCTCTCTGGGTGGATGGTATGACCTGGTTCAGTGCCAGATGCAATTCTGTTCACACCTTTGTTGTGGGTTGGGATCAGAATAGGTTTTATCTGTCACAACCTCTATGCAAGCAGAAGTACTGGCAACTTGTGTTGTGCCACAGAATCAGAAGGAACAAGAGAGATGAAGATTTTTCCCAACAAAAAAGAATAAAATGGGAGAGTTCATAAAACTCTATTCTCGTTAAACTTTTCCTCCAGTTTACCTCAGTGGTAGTGTCTCTGGATATGTGCTTGGAAGCTCATAGTCATTTAGAGGGTATTTGAAATGGAAGCAAAAGGAAAAATACTGATTTATGTACATTTTATTGTTTCCTGAGTAAATTTTTTTTGAACTGAAACAATGAAAATGAAGAAATCTTTTTCTGTCTGCTGACATCTTGTTTTATATTAGCATTGTGCTATGAGCATGCTGAAGTGGACTCTATGGAAGTAAAATGGCTTCCTAAGGCCTCAGCATATCTCAGGCCCCCATATTCTATCTGATGCTGGCCTTTTTGGGAAACTGAACTTTTTTTTTTGAATAGGGAACCAGTAACGACTGACTGTGACCAACCTGCACAATATCTGAGTTGGACAATTAGGCCACAGAAACCCCTAAATCCAGTTTTTAACCCTGTGTGATGTTTTGTCACTGGTATAGAAAAACCCAAGAAATGTGGTGTTACTGATGTGCCTTGCAGCCAAAGAGCTGGAGTCTTGGGAAAAGTATGTATGTGGATGTATAAAAGCAGAGAAATGCTTTATCTCCTGTCACTTGCTTTATGTTCCTTCTGTAGGACCTATAAAGCAGTTACAAGGCAACAGAATCTGCAGGACTGAAATACAACTGTAAATATCAGCAATGTATTGCAAATTCAAACTGCAATGCCAAGCCATGCTAGTCTGCTTAAACAATGGCTTATCCAGAATTCACTGGTTTGATAGGCCAGTTGCATTTATGCACTTCCTCTGAAAAGCAGTAAGGATGGGAAAAAGCAAGTCTTAGTTATCAAATTAAAAGCATATCCCACCAGACTCCATCAAAACTCTTACAGCTATCCTTCAGAGGCAAACAGCATAACATCTCCTCCTAGACTCCTCCTAGAAGCATTCCAGTCTTCAGAAGTTACACCATTGTGATTTCACTTCCCTTCAGTATTTGCTGCATTCGATTGCCTCTGACAGACCTGTTACCTACATAACCATGGGGTTTTTTTCTTGCCAGGCATTATCAGCCGTCAGGAGGCAGAGGAGTTGTTGATGAATAAACCTGAAGGCGCGTTCCTGGTGCGAGTCAGTGAGAAAATCTGGGGCTACGCGTTGTCCTATCGCCAGCAAAACGGCTTCAAGCACTTCCTGGTTGATGCCTCGGGGGATTCCTACAGCTTCCTGGGGGTAGATCCAAACAGACACCCAACGCTCACAGATCTGATTGATTTTCACAAGGTAATGCTTGCTCGGTGGAGATCGACAGCTGAGTAGAATGGATTAATAATTTAATGAGGAGCCATGTAGTTTGAAACCACACTGGAAAACAACAGTGACCATAGTGGGAAAGAATATTGTACACTAAGCCCAGCTGTAACATTCGTACTTCTGTCACAGTGAATCAGAAAGCTTTTCCCTTTCTTTCAAATGCTCCAGTATGTACTTGTGTCCCCTTATACAGTGTGTACTCTCCATGGCTACAAACGGCCTAATAAGGGCTGACAGATGTAACACTTTCTGAGCCTTTTTGCTGTGGAAAATTGGATTGGAAATACCATAGAAAGGTCTTTCAATGAAATTACAGTTTTTTTTCCACCTTTGATGTAAGGGCTGTAATGTGCAAAAGCAAGAGAGTAAGACCCTGCATTAAAGAAGGGAATGTGGAGGGGTTCTCTTTTAGGGATGTATTAAAGGTCACTCCTTATTACCCAAAACAATCTTGCAAGAGAAATTTACTATTCGATTTTAGATGGGTTTGAATTACTTTACCTCTAGGTTCTCTTTCTTGTTGCCAGACTGTAACTAAACAGTAGCACTGGTTCTGAAAGCATAAATTGTTTTTGTCTTGCATCTCTCTCCATCTTCATCAGTTTTAATTCTGTTTTTTTCTTAGCCACCCTTATAATTCCTCTTCATCCTCTCTTTTCTAGTTCCCCTTCCTATTTTATCATTTTGTAACTCTTGTCTCAGAGTAATTCTATAAAATTTTATCTTGATTTTTATCTCACTTTTTTTGCAGCATCGATTTAGCATTGCCTTAGTGTCCCCTCAGAGATCACTATGACATTAAATATCCACAATTTGTATTTCCATATAGGGAGATAGTAGGTTTCACATTTGACTAAAATATGTGTCCTCCCCTAATTTAAATAAATCCTTTCTCAGTGGCCACCTTGGCAGCTCAAATCCCTGACACCCTTCTTGTACAGAATGTCCTTTTGGCCAGTTTGGGTTAACCAACTGGGCTGCATCCCCTCCTAGTTCTCCCTTATTCCCAGCCTACTGTGCCAGCAGGGCCTGAGTGGGAAAAACAGAAAGCCTTTTTGATCTGCAACCACTGCTCAGCAACAGCCCGAAGTTATGAACGCTGTTTTAGCCACAAATTCAAACCACGACATCACAGCGGGGCACAGGCAGCTGTGAAGCTCCATCCCAGCCAGCCCAGTGCACCTGGAAAGAGTTTAACCAGGGCCTTGTCAGGGAAAGAAAAGCAGACATGCAACACCTCAGATGCAGATTATCAGGTGTTGGATGTAGAACCTCTGGCTAATGTAGTTTCCCCTCTGCTCCTGGTGATGGTGACAACCAATTCCAGCCATCTCTGCTCCAGCTATGTTTCTATATTTTCATCACAGCTGACGTTAGTCTGTCATTGTATTAGGAGCACATCTATTTACAGACAGCAGTAGAGCACTTGTCAGAAGCAGAATGGCTTTTAGTTCCTGCCTTTTAAAAAAGGAAAAGACTTGCTTAGGTGTCCCATGCTAAGAGTTAATAGCTGGCCCTGTAGTAAGCCTAACAGGGACATCGGTTCAACTTTAATGCCAACATACAATTCTATTTTCCCTGTCTAGCTTATGGCTGTATTAAAGCTGGTACCTTTGACAATCATTTCAGGAGGCATTTTATCCTGTCATGTGGTTTTCTTAGAGGCTTTTCTGCCTGTCCTCTCTGAAGCAGTCTGCTATTGTCCCAAAGCCTCCTGGTAACCCTAAGCAATCTGTATGTGAGAGGTTGTGCTGTGGGCACGTTTTCCCTTGCAGCTATTGCTATGCTTTTTGGAGAAGCTTCTGCTTTCCTCATGACTATTTTTGGCAAGAGTATACTTCCCCAACCCAAAGGTTGCATGGACTTTTTTTGAGGGCCTAAGGAGGGCTGGCATAACTATTTTTTTTTACTTGTTTATACCTATTGATTTAATTTTGTTTCATTTTGATTAAAAAACTGAGATGTCACTCAAGCAACTCAGACATAAGGGGGTGGTAACCATTAGTTGGAAGAACAAGCCTTACAGAATATGGTGTGAGTGTGCATCTTCTTCTTTCATTATTTGCATTTAAATACTGTGTGGAAAGCAGCAACAACATATCCAAGATCACTGCTAAATATCTGTATTACTTCCTTACAACCCTCTTGTCTAGTTGACAAGGTGGTGATTGTCCAAAGGTTGGACTCAATGATATTAGAGATCTCTTCCCTCCTAAATGATACTGTGATTCTTTGAATCTGAAAATAATTTAATTTGGGTAGGAACTTTCTGAACTGATTCTCAGTCTGTTGTAGTGATTGGGAAGGAACATCAACTGAGAGCCTGCATGTCTTCTGAGGAACTCAAGCACCAAATTTGCACTGAATTTCAACAGAAACTGGATAGGTTTTGAAAACACTAGGTCCATGTATAGATCCATATCTTGGATCTAAATTTTCAGATTAAGGATTGCAATTCTAGTCAATATAATTCTGGATTCCAGCTCATTTTGGTGCATCTATCAGTCTTAAACTACCACAAAAACAAAAATGAACTGTCTTTACTGTAGGAATAAGTGCAAAGACCAAGTTCTCCACTTTTCCAGTAGGTAATCAGTGGTAATCAGTCACTGGAATGACATGCTTAGCACGTGAATATTTAATTAATGAGAGTAGGTGCTGTGAGTACAGACTGCCTTTACCTGGCAGGGGCAATGTCTTTCACCTTGCTGTCATCAGTCAGAAAGCTGTTGTGCATGAGCACTCAACACTGAGCTCTTGCTCATCTGCCTGAGGGTAGCAGAATGGTAAGACTGGCATCTGTCTGTTTAATTAACCCATGAGAATACCCTTTATAAGGAATTGTAGATGACTTCCTAGGTAGTGCAGCAACTTACAAGTAGTACAATTCAGAGTGTCTTGTGTGCACTGGTTTCACTGTTTGATAGTAGCACAAGTTACTACCAGCATAAATAAGACATAAACAAAGCATGAAGAAAATCATTAACCAATAAGATCCTTTTGCTGGTCTGTAATTATTTTAAGAAGGGTTTATTCATAGTTGCTTGCCAGTTACAGTCGAGTGATGGCCTTCATTGTTATTCTTAGAAGGTAGGTGTGGCTTAGATATTTAATAATTTAATTGGTTTTATCATTCCAGGAAGAAATCATCACATCCTCAGGTGGGGAGCTACTCTTGGAGCCATGTGGACAGCAGAAGAATCCACCAGACTACAGCCCTTTATTTGAATAACTGATCCAGGACCAACAAGAATGCATTCTGGGCAGCTGTAGTAATAGTTAAAAAAGTAAACAATGGAAGTAGTTCACCCACTTTCAAAGCCACTGGTCTAGTGGCAAAAAAAGTATCCTCATTAGGAGGCCTAAAACATTTCTGGTTTGCATCTGAGTTATCATCACCATTATTCATACCACTAGCACTTGAAAGGTGAGAAAGTACCAGCAAATTGCAAAAGAGGACTACTTCCAAAATATTTTCAAGGGGTTGTAGCCAATTTCACTGAATGCTAAGTTCCTGTCTTAATTTTCTCATGTTTTATACTGCAAGCATGGGCAGGAGCTATTCGTAGAGTACTGTATGAAGTATCAGTGTTGGTGAACAGATTCTGTCTTCCAAAGCAAGGTTGGACAGTTTCTGTTGACAATTTCATTACCCAGTGGTGCACTTTGATAACAAGAGAAGCAGCCTTCAAACATCCCTGTGAAGTTTGTGATTGCGTTTATAATTAGGTGCAGCTTGAAACTTGCCATTATGCTTTTGAATTCAGGCCTGCAAAGTTCCCCACAGTAGAGACAGAGTAAGGTCATACACATTTTATTTACATTTTCATGAAGCGCAACAGCCTTGGAAGGAACTCCACTCCTGTACAGTAAGTGGTCAGTTTATTCTAACTGTTTGATTTGCTGCAATTCTCTCACTGGCCTTGTCACACTTTCCACTTTTAGATGTGCAAGAGACAGAGTGGATATTGCTAGCTTTACTTTGCTATAGGACTGGGTATTTTCATCATCTGAGTTACGAGACAGGGTGAGGCTGGTATATTTATACATAGAAAAGGTACGGCTAATTATATTATCATCATGGTAGTTTATGTGTAAAAACAAGATGCACACAATGTATTCCTGATCCATTTGCTATAAATATTAACCCCATGGAAATAGACTAGAAGCTTAAATCTGTGGAGCAGTTGCTTGGTGCTTGGACTAGAAAAAATAACAAAATCTCATCACAGTACACATAGGAAAGCCACAGTGAGCATATTTCTATAAGCTACTGCTTTGGGCAGTCTCTGAGCCCTGTGGGGTACTCTTCAAAATCCTGGTGTAGACCCCTCCTGAAACTCCTGTAAATCCCTTTCTCCTCAAGCAGTCATTTGATTCCTGACTCACTGTTACCTTCTGTACTCTGACTGATCTAGATGGTAAAATCAACCAGAAAAAGAAACTTGTCTTGTCCAAGCCAATAAAGCCCACTAAACATTTAAGGTGCTACAGTGGTAAATACTTGTGGTAGTAATAGCAGTACCTTTTTTATAATTAATTCTATGGGTAGCTCATATTAAAGTACAGATTTTTACACACAAGCTTCATTCTTAGTCAGGAACTTTTGTTAACATTGGGTTTTGTGTGATTTAATCCATCATGTTTGTGACTCATGAGAATAAAATTCTATTGAACTTCCCACAGAGACAGCTGGGCAGTTCTTCTATTAATTGCTTGGCACATTGGCTCAGGAGGTTTTAAATAGTTACTGTTAGCTCCTCAGAACAAAGCAAGTCAGGACACAGCAAATAAGCAAAAACCAAGAAAGATCTGCTTTCTCTGAGAAACCAGCTCTGCACTTTCTCCCTCCTTCAGAGGCATTTCAAGAACCACCTCAGCCTCAGGTTATTCACAGCTGCACAGTTTTTTCATGGAACAACTGGACCTCTACTTAAAGGAGAATGGAAAGGGACCTTTAAAATGATAAAAAATGTAAGTATCCACAGACTTAACCTCTGAGGTCAGAAAGTGGTAGATGACTGTATAGGATTAGACACCTAGGCATCTTTACAGACCGGTCTTTTGTCTTTATGCACTGAAGAAACCCCCCCCAAAAAACAAGAACAACAAAAAGAAACCCCATGATATGCTACCTTTTCTCTGGAAAAGTGCTAGGCATGCTAGAAGACATGCAAATTCCAAAGTTTTTGAAGATTACTCAACACAATACTGTGAATGTTTATAGACAGAATATTGAAGAACTTGTTCCACATGCAGTTCACATTCAGAAGCTGATAATAATACAACTATTTATTTCCAGTGACACAGTTCCCAGAAACTGCTTGTGTTTTGTTTAGCCATTAAGAAGGCCTGGAAATAATAGCTCTTTAGGTTATGTGGCCTCTTCCAATGTAATTAACATTATTTTCACTTTGGAGCACATTTCCTAATCTGATTTTCTAATTTCATGTCTGAATTCCATCCATTTCTCACTCTAAGTTTTATCTAGCTTTAAAATAAAGTCTCTGTAAGTTCCCCTGCAAATGATATTACTTGGAAAACTGCAATTTCTGCTGAGAGTTTTACTATCCTAATAAATGGCAGAATTCTCAGGTAAAGGAATTACTTGGTTTTTTTCTCCCAATAGCCCCACAGAAATAATGAAAAACAGCCAGCCAATTCATAGAGTTACCAGAAAGAAATCTAAACAATATATAACCAGAAGCAGCAGCAGCAATGAAATACGGTGCACTTGGCTGAAGCTAAGTTTTGAAGTAAACAAAAGGAGATCATAGCTAGCAGAAACTATGAAGAACAGAAGCTTTCCTTGGTAAAGATGTGCAGCTGTTGCCAATAGACTTGAGTGAAGTACAAGGTGGAGATGTTTTTTTAAGTTAACAGGTGCTTCTTGTTGCCTAAGGGGGCAACAAGACAATAAGGGGACTATGAAAAGGTAGCCTAGTTAGTAGGAAGAATAGAAGATATAGCAGTGAAGGACTGAATATGGAAAATTAAGAAATTAAGAAAGGGCAAAATGTGCTTATCCTGTTGTGACAGCATTTTGGATTTTTGCTGCTCTGGGAGGAAGACTGCTTCCTCTGTTTCTCTCTGCAAGTCTGGAAGATTTCAGCTTTGAGCTGAATCTACCTTGGAGGTTGAATGGACACTCTTGAATCTGTAAGAGCTGAGCTGATCTGTGCTGCAGCCTTGAATGCTTCCCTCTGTCTGCCTGTCCATGTACAGCTGGCTGCAGCTGTTCATCACTGGCTGAAAAAAATGGTTGTGGTGCTGCCATTTCCTTGGCTGCCAGGGGTAGCTTTAGCTCATCCTCCCCGGGTTGAGCTTCCAATCTTGCTTCCTCACCTGTTTTTCTAGGGATAACTGTTGGTAAGTCCTAAGAGGGGCATGTTACAGAATTTCCTTGTAAGATTCCCTGTCAATATCTCTTACTGATGAGACCACCAGGAATTCACTGAGAGGCCTGCTATGGTCATTGTGTTTCATAAAGAAAAATGCCACAGCAGTAAGGTAAACTTTTAAACTTTAACGTTCATTGAGCTTTTCTAATGCCTGTTTCACACCAGTATAATATGGCACACAAGGTCCCTAGCTTGTTTGCAGGTATCTTTGAAAAAAGCATCTCTTGAAGATTTATTCTTGCTTCTTCCTAGATCCACAGATCCATCTGTTCTTTTGAATTTTGTTTTAATCTGTAATTGTTCACAGACATCTCCAGTTTAATACTGCCCTCTTTTCTAAAAAAGAGCAAAAACCGACCAAAGATATTGACAACAGTCATGGATGAGATTTCCAAGGCTACTCAAAGAACCAGTAGATGCCAGTCTATTAACCCTTGTAGTTAATGGAGTAGTGATGTAATATGAATTTTTGCATATTAGTTTTATCTATTGATGTCCCAGATTATTCTTTTAAGTACTAGATCCCTATTCTTCTGAACAAATGCTAAGCTAAATAAAATAACCCCTCCCTCAAGAAAGATACCTAAAAATTGTTTCTGTAACAGAGATTTATTTTCAGGCTGAGTAGACACTCTTTCCAAAAAACAGATTCAGAGTGAGATTTTCCACTGGATTGCAGTTACTTTGAATCAAATTAAACTTATTTCTTGGCTAAGGTGAGGCATTATTAATACACTGATTACAGTAAAATACTTCAGTTTTGTAAGAACTAGGAATCCACTTCTGCTCAATCTTCCCTTGAAACACCAGAAACCTGAACATTGAGCATTAATGGAGCTATACAACATTTCACCGCAGTCTGAATTCTTCCATTTAGCACAACATAAGCCTATCTCAGGTAGACTGTGGTAGTTCACAGTGGGAGAAGCTTTTATCTTTCTATGAATAAATTTGTTTTCATAATTTACAGGTCAGAGCTTATTTTCCAATGATTTTCAAGGACTGGCTTTCTTTTCTGTCTTATTGTGGCTTTGCTTTGAGATACCTTTTTCCCTTCCCAAGAGGATGGGGGAACTGTGTCTCTGGCCAGGCTATCAATTGCAGAGTCAGGTGTTTGCACTTGACTAGATGCTTGCTTTGTGTTTCCTGAGATGAATCTCCTGGATACATACTGCCAGATGATAATGGTGCATAATTAAATTTTATAGCTAATTTCTTGCCATGCAAGTGCTGTGTGAAAGCTTCTCTTCAAATATTTGTTGCTGATAGTGATTAATCCTGTAGCTTGTATATTTACATGATGGCCCATACCTAATGCAAATTTTCTACTAGGCTGGAGCCTTCAAAGGGTTTGGTTTCTTCTCTCTTGGAATTTCTTCCACTAGTTTTAAATGAAGATAACATTTTATAGTATCTTTATTTTACATCAGTTAGTGACTTTCCTTATGGAAGAGAAGTAACTTCAAGAGACTGGACGTTTAGTTTGGTCCTATTTGTGTCCTCATGATATGTATACAAAGAAAACACTTGGCATGTTAAAGTCTCCTTTAAAGTTTAGCTGCCATTTCTCCCCCATTTTCAGTTTTAATGAGAACTGTGGGTGGGAGAAGGGCATAAGATCACAAGCCATGGAGAGAGAAGAGGCAGGACTGATTTATTCTGTACAAATTTCCATATAACAGCAGGCAAAGTTTGGATTAAGTATTTCCTGACATGCACTGATTTTCCTGCTTAGCATTCAAAGTAGTGTGGTCACTACTCTTCCCTCTCACAACAGCAACAGGAAGAAATTCCTAGTGGGTGAGAAAAAAAAAGCCCAAAAATTGTTCAGTAATGTTATTCCAAGAATGATACAGAAGGAGTGTGGACCAAGAACACAGTAAAGACACATTTTGTGTATGGGTGTGTAGACTGGAAGTGATTGCAAATTCTTGTTTGGTAGTTAATTCTTTTAATGGCATGATTGTTGTCAGTAATGGTCAATGCATGTGACAACGTGGCCAGTTGTAATGCACCTTCTATTCCACAAACTGGTAGGGCATGGATTGCCTGAAAGGAAAATCAGACATAGTTTCTTAGACAAAAGTTACTAAGTATTCTTATAGGTTATTTGGAGCAGAAAATTGTAAAATGTATAATGCATATCAGGATTTACAAATGTAGAAACTACACACTGCTTATCACGTAAAGTATGATGAGTTTGTCAGTGTAATTTTTGCAGCTCTTAAAAACTCAGTGAAGAATAAAGGTATCCCTGGTTATTCTGCTGTCCTGTAGGAAATGTCAGCATTGTAAACAAGAAAATATCTTCTCATCCAGGAATTTAATCTTAATAATGGACTACAGCAAGTCATTTCTGAGAGCTGTATGGTGAACACTGCACTGCAATTAGTGAGATAGCCAGTCTGCTGCACTTATGTCTGTTCTTGATGCTCAAAGCCTTTTTGCTCATGATAGCCTGATGCTAATGTATAATACATTTTTAGGAAGTCCTTCAAATCCAATGTAATGAAGAAGTGTTAAGGTATATGTTTCATTATCATTTTTTTACTGCTGACATTTTCTCTCAAGGAATCCCAGAAAAAAATAAAATTCTAACAGCAGTGCATAAGTTCTGGTCTGCCTTCTAGACAATATTTTGTTACCTATTATGTCCTGTACTCACATTGTGCTACTTCATTTATTTTGAATTTCAGTGGTCTATATGCTGTATTGGAATCTATCTGATTTTTTAAATTAAGAAAACAGTACAGACAGATAGATGCAAGCAAACTGTTCTGCGGGACAAAAAATCTTCACTGAATTCCAATTCCCACAACATTTGCTGGACTTCTTGTGGCAGTCCTTAGTTGATTAGTATGAAATTTTTTTATTAGGGCTGCCTGTTAAAATCACTTTTCACTTTCCTCAGAGCTACCCTAAAATCTTCCATTGGCACTCTATAATGGAGAAATGTTCAGTTTTCAAAATGCCAAGCTTCATAAAACTGTTTCAATTCCCTAGAGAAAAAAGTTAAAAAAGAGTAAAATTGTAAGCACATTTTTAATTTGAGAAAATATGAAAGATGTGCTCATATATAACACAGAAAAATTTTATATTTTTATTAATCTCTGAAAGAAAATGTGCTACATTATGCTCTAATTTCAGTGCAAATACTCAATATTTTTGACATTTCATTAGGTATCCATTCTCTCCCTTAATGCTAGTTTCCTTTTAAGGGAGTATGAAAATACCCAGGGAGCAGTTACTCAAAATGTCAAGCTCATTAAATATCTGATTTGATGACTGAAATAAATTCGTGAAGGTTTAAATAAGACCCCAGATAATTTCCCCCAGAAAAAAAAAATCGAGCTAGAAAAGCGAGTTTAGAAAAAAAAAAAGAATGGATGCATCTTGTCCACAATTTTGAATATATTGTGTTACATGCTTAGATCCTTAGAGTATGATTTATATTTATACACTACTAAAAAGTCTGAGCATCAAAAAGTAATAAATTTTAATGGAATAATAAATTACATAAAGGAAATTAGAACTACCATTCCAATTTCTCTGAAAAAGGCTAATTCTATCAATGGTTATGTATAAGACCAAGCCTATGCATGACCTCTTGTAGAAAAAAAGGATCTCATTTTCCAAATTGTGACTGTGGTCAATCACAACAGAAATCTCCTTCTGGACAAAGGTTTGTGATTAAGAAATACAAAATTCAGACTACACATTCAAATACCAAATGGAAGCATTTGCAGTGTACCAGCTCCCACAGAACATCCCACAGAACAGCTGTTGTGATGTAGCAAAAAAGAGTAGCTTGGATTCCAGTAGTTTTCTTCGGGCAGGACTAGAAACAGGCACTTCAGAGTTCCAGGTCAGTGTTGTATCAGCTCCTCTGCCAAAGACCACTGATTATTTGGGGAGGCAGCATCAGGAGAGAGAGAAAACTTGTGAAACCTTGAAATGAAAGGAAAACAACCCCATCCCCTCCCCCTTCCCCACCCCAGCTAAGAATCAGTTTGTAGTGGGGAACAAGGAAGCATTGTGAAACTGGCAGACATTGTTTTCCTGGTGGTGAGGAGACAAATACACAATTTGTTGAAGTCAATGAGACAGAAGTGGTGAATAAGGGTTTCACAGCCAGGTAATTTTTTATTCATTCTGTTCTACAGCAGTGCACATACAGTCATGAAGTGCTTGGAGTGCTAACCCATCTGTTCTCAGGAGCAGCTCACATCCAGTGGGCTAAAAATACTCAGTCTGCCAAGGAGACAGTCAAGGTACTTTGAAAAGACTTGGATGCTTTTACTTTGGGCCACAGATAAAGGTGATAAATTAAGACGCATCAGGGCTCTTTTTTAAAATCTCTCTTCCTCCCCCAGATCTATTAAAAATGAAGTAAATTCAAAACAACAAAGAAGAAAACTGCCTGCTGGCTAATACTCTGTAATCCTGGGTTTGCACCTGCTCACAGCACTGAAGTTCAATTCAAGTTACACTTCAGTAATTGATGATCACTTGCCATATCCCTTTCTAAGGCTTTTTCATCAATGTGTCTGGTGGTTCATTTTCCATCAGCAGCAAACCAACGAAATGTTAATAGAATAGAGAGCCTACTTGAGACTGAATTATGTTGCTTTACCTGTTTCAATATCAAGTGAAGCTCTCAAAGGTTCGACAGACAATAGTTTTACAGATTTTTTTCTTTGCTAACTTTGTTTCTGCGGAATGGTGGCATCTTTGTAATCAGCTGTAATAAAGATTTAAGGCATTAAATGAACTTGGTTTTACTGTGCTGTTAGACACAATGGAAAAACTTGGGGTTTGAAACCAGATCCTTGTAAATACTGCAGCGGTGCGATAGGGAACACATCAACTCCTGGATCTGGTGCTTCAGGGAGAATCTGAAGTGGTTTAAAAATCTCCAGGGTAGTGCAGTAATTAACCAGGCACAGGGAAGCACGAGGTCACGAACTGAGCTCCCTTGAAAGCCGCAGGGGCAGCCGTGCTGTTGTCGGGATAGTCCCACCCATCCCTCTGAGGGCAAAGCCGCCCCGGAGCCGGGTCTGTGAGCGGCATAATATTCGGGACAAGTATCAGTCGAACAGCACATCCCGCTTTTCTTGGGGTAAACTTCCCTTAACTGAGCTAAACCTACTTGAACCGATCAGGATTCGGCTTTGCTTTAAGTCCCGGTTCGGGCGGGCTCCCGCGGGCCCTGTGGGCACAGTCCGGAGCCTTCCGCATCTGCCCCTGGACCTGCGGGCCCGTCCGGCCTCAGCCCCGCCATGGCCTGCGGGGGCCCGGGCCCCGGTCCCGGCTGTGGCCCTGCCGGGGTGGCCGCAGCCCTGGAGCAGGAGGGTGCGGATGGAGCGGTCCCACAGAGCTCGCACGGCCCTGCTGCGCAGGGAGGGCTTGGGCCAGGGGGGCCAAGCTCGCAGCTTCGCTCCAGGAGCCTTTCCGAGCAGTTTTCCTCATCCCAAAGCTCGCAGCTTCGCTCCAGGAGCCTTTCCGAGCAGTTTTCCTCATCCCAAAGCTCGCAGCTTCGCTCCAGGAGCCTTTCCGAGCAGTTTTCCCCAGCCCAAAGCTCGCAGCTTCACTCCAAGGAACTTTCCGAGCAGTTTTCCCCAGCACAAAGCTCGCAGCTTCACTCCAAGGAACTTTCCGAGCAGTTTTCCCCAGCACAAAGCTCGCAGCTTCACTCCAAGGAACTTCCCGAGCAGTTTTCCTCATCCCAAAGCTCGCAGCTTCGCTCCAGGAGCCTTTCCGAGCAGTTTTCCTCATCCCAAAGCTCGCAGCTTCGCTCCAGGAGCCTTTCCGAGCAGTTTTCCCCAGCACAAAGCTCGCAGCTTCACTCCAAGGAACTTTCCGAGCAGTTTTCCCCAGCACAAAGCTCGCAGCTTCACTCCAAGGAACTTTCCGAGCAGTTTTCCCCAGCACAAAGCTCGCAGCTTCACTCCAAGGAACTTTCCGAGCAGTTTTCCCCAGCACAAAGCTCGCAGCTTCACTCCAAGGAACTTTCCGAGCAGTTTTCCCCAGCACAAAGCTCGCAGCTTCACTCCAAGGAACTTTCCGAGCAGTTTTCCCCAGCACAAAGCTCGCAGCTTCACTCCAAGGAACTTTCCGAGCAGTTTTCCCCAGCACAAAGCTCGCAGCTTCACTCCAAGGAACTTCCCGAGCAGTTTTCCTCATCCCAAAGCTCGCAGCTTCGCTCCAGGAGCCTTTCCGAGCAGTTTTCCTCATCCCAAAGCTCGCAGCTTCGCTCCAGGAGCCTTTCCGAGCAGTTTTCCCCAGCACAAAGCTCGCAGCTTCACTCCAAGGAACTTTCCGAGCAGTTTTCCCCAGCACAAAGCTCGCAGCTTCACTCCAAGGAACTTTCCGAGCAGTTTTCCCCAGCACAAAGCTCGCAGCTTCACTCCAAGGAACTTTCCGAGCAGTTTTCCCCAGCACAAAGCTCGCAGCTTCACTCCAAGGAACTTTCCGAGCAGTTTTCCCCAGCACAAAGCTCGCAGCTTCACTCCAAGGAACTTTCCGAGCAGTTTTCCCCAGCACAAAGCTCGCAGCTTCACTCCAAGGAACTTCCCGAGCAGTTTTCCTCATCCCAAAGCTCGCAGCTTCGCTCCAGGAGCCTTTCCGAGCAGTTTTCCTCATCCCAAAGCTCGCAGCTTCACTCCAAGGAACTTTCCGAGCAGTTTTCCCCAGCACAAAGCTCGCAGCTTCACTCCAGGAGCCTTTCCGAGCAGTTTTCCCCAGCACAAAGCTCGCAGCTTCACTCCAAGGAACTTTCCGAGCAGTTTTCCCCAGCACAAAGTTCGCAGCTTCGCTCCAGGAACTTTCCGAGCAGTTTTCCCCAGCCCAAAGCTCGCAGCTTCGCTCCAGGAGCCTTTCCGAGCAGTTTTCCTCATCCCAAAGCTCGCAGCTTCGCTCCAGGAGCTTTTCTGAGCAGTTTTCCCCAGCACAAAGCTCGCAGCTTCGCTCCAGGAGCCTTTCTGAGCAGTTTTCCCCAGCACAGCCTCCTGTTTCGTGAGCCCTACCCAAACGAGCTCCCGAAATGCAGGCTCGATGAAATCGTGCCCCATTGGGTTCATTCCTCTCAGGTTGAACAGGGCAGATAATTTGCAGTAAGATTGACAGGATAAAACTGGGGGGATATGCTGTACTCTCCTGGTTTTTGTCCTGCTTTAAGCACTCTTCTTCAGCTCCTTGTGGTTGGACAGCAGAAATGGGAAGTCTCCAGGGAAGGAAGCTGCCCTTTTGTCCCCAAAGACAATGGCAGGAGCCCTTTTCTCCAGTAGTATTTACATGATGGAGGCAAACCAATAGGTAAGATGCATTTTTTTGTTCTAGTTTAGCTTAGCTTTGCTGAGTTGCCAGTGTAACAGTGGTGGAATGCAGGAAAGCTACCTGATGGTTGAAAAGGGAGAATCACCCACAGTGATTGCTAAAGAGGTTCACTGCCCTGATTTATTAACCAAGTCCAAAACTTGAGTCTGATGTAGAACAAATCTAAAGGAAAAATTTTCCAACGTGTTTGCATCTCCATGACCCACTGAACACAAATTACATATTAGTTAAGTATTAGGGTTGTTTACCAAAATGTGAATGTTTTCCAATTATTCCAATGGGTCTTGGGTCAAGCCTTGAATGCAAAAGAAAATAAATCTTCCTTCTCACCTTCACAGTCACAGTTGGGGCACACATTAGCAGGGCAGTTTATGTTTCCTTTAATGGAACTGTTTCTATTTGATGAAGTAAAGTGTATCAGTCTCTGGAACTAGAAATTTAAATATTATCGCTACCACCTTGTTCCGGACACCACTAAACACAATTTCAGATACAGGAGAGGGAAAACTGTCTGAAGACTTAGAAATGTCAAAATAAGAAATGTCCAAAACAGGACTGTTCTAGAGAGTAGAGTGGTAAACAGCTATGTTCTGGATGATTTGATGTGCTTTGATACAGCCTATAAACTTTCAAAAACTATATAGCACATTCTGAAATAATGCTTGGAAATGTAATGCAGTAAAGCTTTTGCATAAGAAGGAGTGTAAATGGCTGTTCAGAATGCCATGTTGCCTGGTTTTCTCAATGAAGTTTTAATTTCTTTGTCTAAAGTAATCTCTGTGCATAAATTTGGTGCACAGAACAAGCTAGAGAACATCTAAACAAAGTTAATGCTTTCTCAAGTAGTTCAACTGAAATGGTTATGCTTATTTAATACTCTGTGAGTATTTTTCATGGTAGTTTAATTTTTAACAAACCAAGGAGAGAAATTTTCCAACGGAGAAAATAAAATGTGGACTTACAACACTGTAATTGTAGAATAATTTGGGGCTTTAAAGAGCCCTTGGAAGTGAAGTTGGTACAAAAAATTTAAATTTTAAATCTTCCAGATTTGTGTGGAATTTACTTAATTTTCTTTAATCATTTAGCATCTGGAATTTCATTTTTTTCCTTGTCACGACACTCTCTAGAGGACCATAGCTGACTAATTTATTAGTCCAACTAACAGATCTGCCCTTTTATTTTTATGAATGTCTTTCAGGCTGTCACTTCTGGAGATCATTGTTCAGTAGAGCTTTTGATGTCTACTTTATTTTTTGTTTGTTTACTTTGTTTTTTTTAACTTTTAAACTACAGTTTAGATATGCTGGACTTTGTGTGAATATGGGCAAAAGTTTTATTGAAAAGGCTGAAAAATATTTTATATAAACCAACTGGAAATTCTTGTCCATGTTTTATTTTTGCACTATTCTTTATGTATAGTCATAGAACAATAGGGCAGTTGTTGGTTTTGTTGAGGTTATCATTGCTTTTGGTTTTGTTTTATTTTTAAAAAAATATATGGTGGGATATGAGAGGATTTCTTGAAGGCTTCATGAAGTTCCTTCTTTAAGCTTGATATTTTACAGGGATTGTTGTTGCTGCACGTGTAATAAAATGCTGATGCTCTGAGTTTTGCTATGGATGTGACGGAGGTGTTGGGAGGTATATAAGAAAGAGAAAAAGCAGCCCATTTCTAACCAAAGAATGCAAGGAAACAATTTGTCACTACTGACAGCAGGAAAATGAGTAAATATTACAATAGATACATGTATAGCAAATGAATTTGTACCAACATCTGAGTCCTGTCTCAGGAAGGCAGACAGACCAGGGTTATTAATTTCCTTTGTGGAGAGCTTTCTTTCAGGCAGGGAATTTGTGGTGGGAATCAACAACTTGGCTGTTGGTTTTCATGTATTCTTTCTCTTTCTAAAGTACTATGCACATTACTACACAATACTGTGTTTAAAAACACATTATCACATGACACTATGTAAAAAATTACATTATTACACAACACTTTGTTAAAAAAACCCAAACCCAACTTTGTTAAAAAAACCCAAAACCAAAGGGCTTACCTGTCCAGAGCTAGGCTCCAAAATTCTCATTTTGGCACTACAATAGAAATGGACAAACTAAGAAGTCTCAAATAATTGATGTAACTTTATATATACAATGTATGTTTCACATATTAGAAAAATTGTGGTCCAATATCATCATAAAATAAATTTTGAGCATATGTTGAGGCACAGGAAGTGCTGGCAGCTCCTGTCAAGGTATTTTGACATAGATTGTGAGTTCTTTATCAATATTAATCATAAGGTTATAAGAGGAAAGGATCATGTTTTCTAGAACAATAAATAGCTAATAATTGTAGCGCAGCTCGGTCTGTGAACTGCCTCACTATTTCTTTATTATTTTTACTTTGTTTTTCTTGTTGCTCAGTTTTACAGGTCCAGGATCTTCTGCCACTTTGCTTCTTTCAGACACATAGACATCTTCCCTTTCTTGATTCCCACCTCCTGCCTTTTCTTTTATCTTTTTCTTTTCTTTTTTTGTTTGTTACAATCTAATGTTTGCCTGTGAATTGTCACTTCAGTGAACCATTAAGCTGTGCTTAACACATTTGTTTGGCAAAGGTGCTAGAACAGTTATTATAGAAAAGTTATTGTAGAAATAGAAGAAAATCTTGGATAAACAATTTAGTGAAAGAAAACAAAACAATTTCAGGCAAACTGAATTCATTCCAGTTTTATAGGTAACCATAACAGGACTCTCTTGAAGTTTAAGAGTAGCTCAGTGCCTCCACTTTCAGTCTCCCTTTAGGACGCCATAACGTTCCTGGTTCTTACTAGTTTTGATCTGAGTGCTGAAATGATGCTCTGTGAGTGCCTGCCTGATTGAAAAGTCCTGAAATTCCATGCAAGTTTGCCTTTATCTTCCTTTTACAACTCGTTAAATGTTTGTTACAAGAAGCTATATAAAGAATGGGAAGTCTCAAAAGACCACCTTGATGTGGCCCAAAGACCCCAGTCCCATGAAACCCTTTCAGGTGAGGGTCTGAACTCCTGTGCTTCATAAAAAAGCATCTGAACTTTTTGAGAAGACCTAGTCTCTAATGAAAATGTCCTTAAGTATTTTTTAATCTACCCTGCTATTTGGGATGGTAAATCCTTTAAAAACCCTTCAGAATACATCAAAATGTCATATTGTGTTGAACGCCTGCTTTTTTCCCTCTGGATCCTGTCTTAAAAATGAATGCTATGGAATAGGAGATGATTTTGGATTACAGAACAGCTTCTCAAAATGTCAGATGTAAATACTCAGGAAATCCCTCATTATCAATAAAATGGCACTGATATGCAGTTGAAAAGTAATTTGTAATACTTTAAATCCATATCCTCACAAGCTTTATATCTTGTAGCAGTCCCAACAGCACCAAACAAAATATAGTTTAATGCAAGAGGGGTCTTTGGGGGTTTTTCATGCCTAATGAACCGGAGTAAAGATTTTAGAAACTCCTGCTGGACAAAGGACTTTGATTTTAATAGTGTTTCAAGTGAAACCACTTAAAGTTTTTTTTAAGTCATCATCTTTCATCACTGTAATAGATATAAAATCCTTTAGTACATGTTCACATACCATTCATTTTCTGGATAAGAGTCATTATTGTTTATGAAACTGCATTGCTCACAATACAAGCTTGGATGTTAATTAATCTTTTTGAGGTTTTTGATCTCTGATTTCTGCTTAGTTACTTTATGCATTCACTCATATTCCTCAAAAGCTCTTTATCATGTGTGGAGTGAAAAAGCCACCTCTCCAGTGTTACTTGTGTGGAAATTGTAACTCAATAGGCCTAAAGCCAGTATTTCTTCGGTGTAGGTCAACTGTAAAAATCCCATTGACTTAATTGGCAAAAGAGTTAGACCTCTATAAGAAACAGAGAAAAAAAAAAAACAAACCACAAGTCAGTGGAAAAATAGTATGATAATTTTATACCATCAGAGAAAATGTGGTGATGTTGAAGGCAAAAAGTGTGAGCACAGTGATAGACGTTGGCGTTGTACTGCGGAGTGCAAGCTTTACCACAGTGCTGGGTGTTCAGCACCATGTTACTGCAAATTTGTCTTGTTTCTGCACATTTTATGGCTGGAATTTTACTCTGTACTTTTGACTTACCTGCTGAGGTTTTCTGACTGCTAATTAGGTAGCTGTTTACCCGTTAATGTAACACGGCTCATCTTACATTAACATCTGTAAGTGAGCAGCCTGAACTGAGTTGTCCTTGAATAAATGACTCCCAAGGGCAAGTCCAGGTATCTGGTTGCAAGCTGCTGGGCAGTCAAACACGTGTGAAGTTATTAGGAAGCTTGTAAATATAACTCATTAAGAAAAAAGTTTTCCGGGAGGTAAATGGATCTCTTAAGATTTTTGCTAAAAGAATAACGAGGAAAATAATCTTGTGAAATGCATCTGTTACATATGGTTGCTTACCAGAACATGTTTTCAGTGACATGCGGTACAAGGTCTCCAAATATAGATGTTTTTGTAAGGAAAAAATTCTCAAGTGTTTGAATAAAAACTGGCTGGATTTGACTTCCAGAAATAATCCAGTCTGAGTAAAATAGTGCCACAAATGTGTGTGTGAAATTTTTTTTCTCAAAATACCAAACCAATTTAGAATCAAATTCGTGAATGGTAGCTAAGTTTCAAACATACATTTCTTTTTAAAATATGTTATTCACATGCTCACTAGAAAAGTTGACTTCACTAAAGCCTCAACTGCCTGCACAGCTTTTCTTGTGGTTCCTGAAAGCATTTTGTCACTCTTTTTCCAGCTTCTTTTTAGTTCTCATCTCAGTGATGATGCATAATTGAGCAGTCAGCAATGGCTTGTGTACCTGAATCTCAAAATACTTTCTGCCAGGAGTCCAGACTGCAGTGGATCATTATCCCTCATCTAACACTTGAGCTGGAAACAACTAGGGCTGAACTTACTTGATTATCTCCATCCAAAAGGATGGAACATGCAAGCTTCAGAGGATAATATAGACACGCTTCAAGATGTTGAAAGTAGAGCTTTGGATGTAAAAATGGGGCTCTAAGGTGTGGTGATCATCACAACAGGTCTTCTGAGGTAAAAGTAAGCAAATGCAAGCCTTTTCCATAGTCGAGTTTATACCATGGGTGTTTTGATTGTAGAGAATATAATCTTCAGCTTCAATTCATTCCCCACATGGGGCTTTAGATGATTTTCTCCCCTTCACACTACCTACTCCTCTTGTTCTGCCAGCGAAAATTTCAGCCCCATTCAGAACACCAGCACATATCCAGTGCACATTAATTACTGTTTTGAAGCTTCCAATCAGTTGTGTAGGGTGACTTGGTATCCTGGGAAAACTAATGGTGCCTTGCCATGAGCAGTGTTTCCACAACCTGTAGAACAAGGTGGTTGGGCATGGGCTGGAGATACAATTGGAAAGACTGTTTGCTACATGATGGGTTGAACTCCAGTGAAAGGCCACCATAGCCATAAGGTAATGATGGAAGAACTTCGAGTCAAACACTCAATAATTTAATGCAAAATGTTAGGTACCAAATGTTTGCTTGCTGGTAAGGATATGTTTAATGCTATGCAAACAGTTTGTGAAAAGGTATGTGCTGCCTAAGGAAGAAAAGTGCAATTAAAACCTCATTAAAACTTCTAAAGGGAAGGGCTTGGAAAAACTGACACTCTCAGAGGTTCAGAATAACTAATTTCTTTCGTTTTGAACCTAGAGTGCAGTATCTGAGAATGAGAATATAGTCTAAATACTATTATTCACACAGATGAGAGTGAAATCTTTTGCTTTGCATATTCCAGCTGCAAGCAGACGTGGAAGTGTTCCTCTTGTGCTTGGAGATCTGAAGTCAGTGAGCACAGTGTTGAGGCAAGCTGCAGACCCCAAAGCAAGGGAGTGTATATTAACTTGGACAGTTGTTAAGCCCAGCTCATAAGTTTGGGGGCTCCACTGGATGATTATATAGTGCTGAAGTCAAGAAACTCCTGATGGGCCAAAGTTGAAGGAGGAAAGCCAGATCAATTTCTTTCCCACTTGTTCTATGTATAATAGGAGATCTTTGAGTAACTGGTAGCTTTCCCTTGTAGTTGGCTTTAAAAATGTGTTATATATATATATTTATACTAGAATAGAACCTTTCTTCATATAACATAGGGAACCTCCTGCTGCAAAGTTCTGCCAGGATTTGACAGGGGTTTGTAACTCATTATGTATGGATAATGAGGATAGTTTTGACAGGCATGGAGTCCAGTAGGTTGCATTCTGGTTTTGTCTGGACATCCACAATTAAGGCTTTCTCAGGGTTTGGCAGACACAGCCAATTTAAAACATTTCAGATCACAGTAAAATTGGAACAGGAATAAAATCCTTAAGTACTGTATCCCTGTCACTGCAAAAGGCCTGTATTCTGAAATGTCAGTGAATTCTCTTTCTCATCACCCTTCTACTTAGGAGACAAGCACACAGCACCTTCTGTAAAAATAAATATTTTAATAGCATTTGGTTCTTTGGCTTGCATGTGGAGTTATGCCTTTAAAATTAAAGCCAGAGAGCAAGACAAAAATGGACTTGTTTTGTAGAAACAGTAGCCATTTATGGACCAGGATGATTGATTTATGACCAAGAAATATAGCAGCAGATCGTTTTGGCAGCACTCTGAAGTTCATATATTTGTATCTCAGTTTCAAGCACAGTCTTGACTGGGAACATATTACAGCCCAGCTTTTCAAACATGATGAATAATTTTGCACTGTCTTGTTGTGTTAGAGACATCTTATAAGGTCTTATATCTGCTAGTGCTCTGCAGAACAATTCCTTCCAAATAAACTTGGGCAAAAAATTGAGGCATCCAAAAGCAGTCATTTTTGAACAAACTTTCTTCCAATGTTGTTTGATAAAAACCTTCTCAACTTGATTAGAAGAAGTTCTTGATTAGAGCTTCTGAGAAAATGAAGGGTCTGAAATGTGGTTATCAACAAGAATGCTCAATTTCTGAATAATTTTTATGTGTGTTAAATATGTACATAGATGCAATGCTGTAACCCAGCCTAATTAAGTGGGTGTTTGGGTCCTATCTGTCCCACCACCATCTTTTTGGGGAACCTGTTGCCAAAACACAAAATGCTGCTCCTGATCTAGCAATGTGTAGAGGAGTTTGCTTTTGCAGGAAAAGAAATGTGTTTGCCTTCAAAGGAAGGAATACTATGAACTACATCAGCACTTCTGGCTGCCTTAGCCTCAGGTGGATGTGGAGCAGCTGAAGAACAGCAGCTGCCCCTGGCCCTCAGGTGAGAGGGATGAGGAGTGAGTGCTCTTTTGCCCCACCAGTCCACTGGGATCTTCACTGGTTCATGTAAACTTCAGAATCCCCTCATTCTCTTTTCACTTTGATGGGAATGCATGGCAAACTTCAGTGCAAGGTGAAAAAGCCACAGACTGAAATGAACTGAAAAGAAAATCAGTCCCTGCTAGCAAGTGCCTAGACAGTAGTTCATCTAGGAGTCAGGCTGTCCCTTCCTCTTGATTTGTTGCTGGTGCTTCACTTCTCCATTATCACTACAAAGAGTTGTCCTTTCAACTGTGTGAGCTCTCAAAGTCTCCAGGTAAGTGCTATTAGGAAACTTTTCTTTTTTTCTTCCCCATGAATAACATGATGGACTAAAACTACGATTTTTCTTTTGAGATCTCAATTTAAATTTGGTATTTTAATGTTTCACTAAAAGTGTGAAAGAAGTTTACCCAGAGTTTCACAGCTGTGATGACTATTAAAAATATTTAAATCCATGGAAACCACTGAGAGCCAGCTTAAAACAGAGGTTGAATGTCAGTCTCTTACATCAAGTTGCTGCTTAAATAATTTGTAGGCTATTGACTGTCTTGTCTCTCTTCCTTCCTTTTCTTTATTTCTATGTTCAGAGAAACAGAGTTTGTGTAACCAACTCGTTTTCTTACTGTACCTTGCAGCCTTCTGGCTGTGCCACCAACACTGGATGAAGACACCAGGAATAGATTTGTTGTTTGAAGGGGAGGAGTGTGTTTTGGGAGGAGTTTCTCAGGTTTTGGTGTGCTCTCCTCCAACTTCAGTAAGAGGTTCCTAACAGAAAGACTTAGGTCATGAAGCTGATCATGGTAGTAAGTGGAGGATGATGGGCAGTGGAGGGTGATGGACTCAGCAAGCAGTCAGGAGAAGGCAGGTATATATGTCTGCCTGCTTCCTTGCACAGCTTAAGCAAATACCTGCAGAGACAGTAAGATTGTTAAGGAGTCCTAAATGTTGGGAATATGCTTGTAATACACCACAGCACTGCCAAGGCTAAATTATAGACATAATGGCTTGAAGAACAGAGCATTATTAGTCACATTCACTAATTAAAAAAAAAAATTGCACTTTTCCCCCTAAATATCATTAGAGAGAAATTATACAGTACTACTATTTCCCTGAGAAATCAGTATTGAAAACAATGTTGTTGTCCTCATAATGCAAGTAATTAAATAAGGAAAGAAACAGCAGCTATTCCATGGGTTTCAGAAATGATAGCTATGGATGTTGTGAACTGAGATTCAAAAAAGTACATGTCTGCTGTGAATATTTCATATCTCTTTTACACAATTTGTCTACAAAATGCTAGGCAGATTTAAAATATTTGTTTTGAATAGCAGAAAATAACTTAGCTGTTACTCGAACTCTTCCAATGACTTAAAATAAGGCTAAAAAATGAACAAGCTACTAATGGTAAAATTTTCTATTCAAGGGTGGCATACACATAAGCCTGGGAAAAGTTTCTATTACCTATCATTCTTGCTGTAAAGCTGCAGGAATGTGTACAGTGCTCACAGCTTGAATGTGCAAAAGAATGTACTATGCAGAACAGGTGATGATCAGTGCAATTTAAGCACTTCAGGGACCATCTGGGCTTTCAGTTATTTTAAGATGGAGAAAAAAACAGCTTGACACATTGACTGCGAAACTGCAAATACCAGCACTCTACAATATTTTTCAGTATTTTGTTTTGTGTCTTTTAGCAAAAGAATGCTTACAAATCTTAGAAGTGTAGCACTAGAAAGGGACCTTTTTTTCAGCCTGTCTCCTTTCAGTGCGATAGCATTAATGACAGGTGTTTTGTCCCTTACTGTCTAAGCAGTGGCACAGCTTCCCTGGACACTAATGATAGACACAGAAGCACTGAATTAGAAATTTCTTTTCCAGACTTCATCTGAAATCTCTTCAGCAGCCAAAGTTTGTTTCTCTTTTTCCTCCTCCCTGTGAGAACTGGAGAAGAGTTTATCGCTATAGCACTTTTATCAGCTTTCATATTATAGAACTATTGTCATTTTACCTGTAAGATACCTCTTCTCTAGACTAACCCTGCTGAATTTGTGCAGCTTTTCTTTTGGGTTCACATTTTAAAACCTTTGACTCCTAATGTTCTTTTCAGAATTTGGTAATTTGCTTTTATCTGCCTTAACAGACAGGCCAAACTACAGTCAGGGTTCTAGCTGAGCTCTCAGCAGGATGATGAAAAGCAGAGTAATTTGCTCCATTTCAGTTTTACAATATTTCTGTTAATACAGTTCAGAATAGGTTGACCCTTATTCAGGTTTAATCTTAACAACCAGAATTTTCCCTGGTATAATCTGATGGTTTGTTTCCTTCTTTGTATTTATGCTCTTTATTTCTCCTTGCTGTGGGCCGTGCTTTGCTCTGGTCTGAGTTGAATTTATCTTACTGTCTTTAAACCATTTTCCTGACCTACCCGGGTTATTCTGAGTTTTGATATTTTCCTTCAATATGCTTTTAAATTATCCCAGTAAAATGTGATGTGTGAATTTCTGTGTTTATTTAATTCCTCAAATAATTTACAGGTATTATGGCTTGAATAGTTAAAAATTAAGTAATCACAGGGCAGACCTCTGGAATATTTCACCTAAAGTCTCCAACTATGATAACAAGTCATGAACTGCTAGTTTTTGGGATTAGTTCACTGGCCCTCAGCAAATGTTTCCAGTTTGTTGTAATGTCAGTGTCAAATACTTCACTAAATCTGAGGGGTGGTCCATCTATTGCTTAACCTTGTTCACTAAGCCAGCCAGGAGGAAATTCACTTGCTCTAGTGAGATGTTATGTTTACATCATGGAGGAGATTTTTTTTTGTTTACTTACCACTATTCTCAGAATGCTGCAGGTCTTCCAGGATCTTCCCAAATATCTCATTCAGCTAGGTTATCTGTAATTCTCAGGTACTTCTTACGCTTTTAAAAATAGGTTTGTTTTTCTCCCTCTGCTTTTGCAATCTAAGTCATACTTTTCCCTCTATATCAGGATCAGTTTCTGATCTCAAAAAACAAGTATAGGTACTGTGTTTCTTGGGGAGCTCCTTCCAGCTGTGATTTTACTCATCTTGCAGGCTCACTGTATTTCATTGCTGTCACTCTCTGCATGCATGCATGTATTCAGGAACTCCCAGAAGTCTTTGTATGAAAGAACTGAGTTCAGAAAAAGCAGGCTAGAGCCCACAGAAACAGAGTTTTTTTCAAAACCTATCTCACAATATCACTGTTAGGATTAGAATATACATAAAGGAATGTTTTCAAAGATGGACATTAACTTGTACACTGTTAAGTGGATGTACATACCAAGGTTCCACATTATACATAGATTTACATGAAAAGTACTGAACATTGAATAAATATTTTCTTTATTTCCACATCCTAAATTTATGAAGGAAATTAACAGAAGCGTCTCAGAAAAATGTGAGTTATGGCTCTGACTATGAGATATGCAGTTTTCCTACTCTGCATTAGGGCATGGAGACTGTATTGAAAGCTCTTAGTACAGGAAAACCATTGTCCCAACCTGAATTATAGAAGGTTTCTTTTACTATTTAGCAAAACAAAGCCAGTTTGTATAAATGAATTTGGAATGGCAAACGTACCCTACAGTCCCCACAACAATCAAAAATTGGCCTGTTCCATAATGGACAGGTAGGGAGAGGGCAAGGGCACAGGCATGTCTGTATTTTTATTAGTTATCACACATTGTATATGCATGTACTTTGATGGTAAGTTACAAGGCAGTGGGTAAATGAAGATCTTTTTAGTGAAATGTATGTTACAGGAAATCCTCAGTTGAATGAGATGGTGGAAAAATGAATTATGTAAATTGCAAAAGCTATTTCTGCTCCACAATTTTCAGATTAACAAGGGATAAACACTGGGTGGTTATTTGCTAGTATTTATTTAAGAATTGAAACAATAGTGCCTACACTGTTAGAGCCTGGATATTGTCACTGGACATCTGCGAGCAAGTGAAGTAAGGGCAAAGGCATAAAAAATCATTCCATATATTTTAGCCTGCTTCAGTTGTTTGGAGAAATTTATTAGAGTGCATGTAAGTTTTTGGGGTTTGTCAGGGTAAGCTGTTAAATGTATGGCACTGGTACATAAAGCACATCTCTGAATTCCATGCAAGGACACTTCAAAATAAAGGTCCTGCATAGGAACTCAGGACTACACTGGATGGAGATGGCAACCTGGGATGAATGGTGTCAAAGTACTACTGCTGAGGTTTTCCTGTGTGCAGATAATGTTAACTTAGTACCCAGTTGAATTTAGGTGCTTTTTTTAAAGTGCTCAAATTGCAAAGAGCACTATTAAGTTAGAATGGTGGGAATGTGTGCCCTTGATGAGCTCTGGTGATAACCCTGTGGCTTGAATTTTGCAGGTGAAACGTTGGTTTATAAGGGAATGGAGCAGACCTTTGTCCATGTGGGGTTTTTTTTCTGATGCAATTCTGGGAACTGCCTCACTTTCAGTGAGAATCTTTGTTGGAGGCTGACTGCTATGAGGGTAGGGAAAATACTCTTCAAGCAGTATTTATTCTGAGGTGAATCTAAAATGACTAATTGGTGACTGATTAACAGCTTAGAGGAAGGCAGTTAGAAGTAATCAATACTCTCTTCTGAACTGGACTCTGTATCTCACAACAGAACAGGGTTTTGCAAATTCTCATAATCAAGTATCAAGCCTTCAGTGCAGGCTGCCCAGTTTCCATAGGATCAGTTGAACTGTAGCCATGTACACCAGGTGAGATTTTCTCCCATGGAGCCGTAACAACAGAAGCAGCAACACTGAGATAAAATTGGCATTTCCTTCTTGGGAGCTACGGTTTCTCTGGGAATTAAGTTCTAGCATTATAGGGGAGCAAAAGTCTCTTAAACATGAAAATAATTAGGCAGCAACTAAAGCAAACTTTAAAGTGGATAATTGTGCCTTTCACTAGTAGTTCAGATACAGTGTTGTTATTTTTCTTTCAGAAAAAAAGTCAAAAGGATTGAATTAAGGAAAGTAAGATAATTATTTCAATTGTAAATACTGATTTCTACATCAAAGTCTCCATTTCTGCTTTTAATAGCAAGTAGAGAATGTTTTGAGGATTTTAATATCTTTTTCCTAAGCCTGTGGTTTTTTAACTCCAGCACCAAAACCGATTCCACTCCCTCAATATGTGGTCTTTCATCACACTATTAACTTTGAGAAAAGTCTTTCCAACATTTCAGAAATTCTTTAATAGAAAAAATGCCTATAGTTGCAATAACTGTTTCTTCTGACCCATGGGGGTTCCTGTGTCTGATAGCTGAGGAGCAAACATCTTTTTCAGTGTTGAAAGGGAAGAATGACACATTCAAGCTGTGATACATTTTATTGCCTGAGACTTCATCATGTGCATTAGGCCTTGAAATTAGAGTTTCTTGTTAACTGAATGTGCTTCGACTAAGATTTGTCTCAAAAAAAAAAAAAAAAACCACAAGTTGTAGTGAAGACAAACTGCCTTTGCTTGTTTGCTTTGTTTTAGTAACATGGAGAGTTCCAAGTCACATATGTTCTTTTTTTCAGTTAGGTGAAAAGCTGCTACTTAATACAGCATTGACATGGCTTTGATAGTAGATCAACATGATAATTAATTTCCCCACGTTCTCTGAAGGACCTCCTTCATGTTGGACGTGTGGTGAAAGCTGTAACATTGCAAGTGCTGTTACTTTTATGAACATCTGAGTTATTGATTCATTTTCACGACTATGAATCTATCTATCCCTAAATGAATATTGGTGCCATGTGTCCTCAAAGGTATTTGAGACCTTCAACAAAAGTCTTGTGAGGTGATGTTTTTTAAATTAAAAATTGCTGTTGATTTTTATAAGTACCTGAGATGAAGAAGGTAAAAAAAAGATATAAAATTTTTCATCTTGTAGAAAATTATCTACAAATTTCCCATTAAAGCAAAGTAACTTTTTTCTCATGCTGTAGTTTTGAAAAGCTTTAAACCACAAGTAGTAACTTAAAAAGGAATAACATTAAGGCAGAGAGGACCATATTGAGTACAATTAGATAAATAAACTCTCTATCCCTAGTGATTTGATGGAACACCAAGATTTTCTGTAACCACCCTTTTTTAAAAAAAAATTTCTAGGTTTAAGCACACACAGACTTGAACAACATGTATGTAAATATATATATATATATATATTTAAAATCAGCAGTGACCACCATGGCATGTGTTTGAGAAACACGTGGAATTATTAATCCTGTTTGTTCTCAATCTGAAGTCTCTAATATTCTGTAAGAGGAAGGCACATTATGTAAACTTCAAAGTGAAATTGGTGTCTCTTAATCACAAAATCAAATAGGGGAGAATGTCCAAAAAAGGTGTGAGTAGCTAATAAAGAAAGGAAAAGGTGCATGTGCAAAAGTCCCCATAGTAATAAAACAGAAGTTCCCTGCTTTAAATTAACTAGTCTAACAAGACTAGATCAGTTCCTTACTTACACCTTGCTAGACATTTATTCAGAATGAGCCAAACAAGTAATCATTCAGAAGGATACCTATAGGCTAATAACATTCAGGAACTCTTCGGTTAATTTTTTGGTTGACAAATTGGGAAGTTGTAGAGATGTACCACGGAACTACTGAAAAGGAATAAATTATGGTGGCTCAGTTGTCATTAAAACCTGGAATGAAACTGTACATGAGTTAGAAAGATACCTTATGGAATTCCCTTTTTTTGTTATATACTGAAGTCATTATGAGTTGTAACGTCCCAGGAAGTTCATGCCATGCAGCCATTGATACTTGAAACAGTCCTAGTGGAACCTGGGTATTTCCATTCCCCTGCTTTTGGAGCACACCCTTACAAGTAACTATTACAAAGTTCATGGTACAGTGTCAGAGTTGCCATGTAGAGAGAGAGCTGCTTTATGCTGCTTCTGCTGTGACTAGAGCTTGAGTGGAGTAATAAAGCTGGTTTTCTCTGTTTCATCTGGCTCTGATACCCCATGGTTTAGGGTCAAGACCCTTAATCAGTTCTCTGGAAGTCCTGTCTATCTGATTTCACACTACCCTGAGCCCTTCCATGGAGAATTCTTGCAATCTCTTGTCTACTTCTATTACCATCATGAATTTCTGTTGGCACCCCACAAAATGAAGTCAGGAGTAACTGAAAGCAAATCAGGTAAATTTTGGTGCATTTTAGGTAATCGTTTTTGACTTCAGTAGATATTTTGTAGGCACACAGAAAAATCCAGTCTGAAGAGCAGTAAGACAATGCTGTTTAGTTTAGAAACTCAGCAAGAATGACAGTCTTTAAAAAAGATATGGCAAAAAATTAAAATATGTTTATTACCCATACATAGAGAAAAGCCTAAACCTTCATGATAGTTTGACTCAAAATTTATCAAAAAATTCTTTCCAAAGAAGTTTGGAAGACTGATGGTCTATGATGAGACTGAGTATGGGAAAACTCAAAAAAGAGAAGAAAAAAAAAGGAAAAAGAAAAATCCCAAATTCAGATTCATCAATAGATTGGAAGATGACAACTTGTACTGTATCAGATGTCTCTGATATATTGAACTTTTTCTTACATCTGGTTATGAAGGTCAGCCCACTTTGTAATGGTGACCTTTGGTCCCCATGTCCCTGCCTGCACAGGTATCGCAGTCTGTAGTTGTGATTTCAAACTGTTTTCAGTTCCTTTGCAGGAGTTCCATAATTTTCTGCTTTGGTGCAACACAGTATAACAGTGGTCAGAGTCAATGTCTCCTTTACACAATGCCAAAGCAGTTGTACCCAAAGTTGCTGAGCAGTGACTCCTGTTGGGCAAGTCACAAGTTTGGGCAAATTGCAGGTCTGTCAAAAGAATAGATTACAGCGGTGGAATTTGTGGAAGCAGTGTTGGTGGGGAATCACATAATAGGAGAAGCACTTGACTGGGAAGTGCTGTGGGGAATGTTGTGTATTGAATGCAGGTGAAATTCCTAGTGAGCGCATATTCCTGGTAAGGTTCTTTTGAAGATCCTGATCTGGAAAGACATGAACTTTATTACTGTTTGTCCCTTGGTGTAAATGCATGACTAAATGCACTGAGTCATCCTGGCTACAGATCATGGTGCTCTTATCCTGACTCACTCATTCTCCACATCTTTACTACTGTTCATGCCAATTTCCTACACACAGTGTGTAGGCTCTCATCCTTAATGTGCTCTTCAGAGAGCATTCTGGCTTTTGCCAATCAAATATTAATTCCATTTCTCCAACATGGTTTTGAAAGTTATTTTCTAGTCTAATATTATTCAGGAAATTTTCCTGTGACACAATCTTGCAACATTGATTGTGATGGAACAAACACAGCAGTAAAGTTAGTGCCTGAGGTCTTAGAGAAAATTTATTTAGGCTCATATAGAATTTTACTACAAGAATAAATGTTTCAGCTAAAATCCCAAGGACAAGGCAAACAGTATTTTAATACAAAAACAGGTTCTAAGCTCTACAGGGAAACCTCAATTTGAAAGCTCTTATTACCGAACAAAATGGATATTCTTACTATCTAATCATATATTACAGATGTGTTTGCTTTTCTTTGCACAGGCATTGTGTGAGAACTGAGGTGATGAAATCTATCTGGAATCTAATTTACTAAGGTCAGCCTTATCAAAGGTTTGGTGCCTCTGTCAGATTACCTGGGTTCTGTGGCTTGGCTGTGTTTGTAGAGTGGGAATGACACAACCAGGTGGCAGCACATGCTGTGAAAGGCTGAGGAAGCTGATATTGAGTGTGCTCTGGATGCCCACCCCTGCGCAGTCCTCCTGGCTGCTGCTGTGGCTGGAGTGCTGTTCTGCATTAGAACATTATCTGCTGTCCATTGCACTGTTGTTCTGTGCATAGCCCTGGCATCCCTTGGCTGTGCATCAGGCTGCTCACATGCCTCACCAAGACAGAGCACTGAAATTCCATAGAGAGAGGCTTTTCATCCCCTCTGCCAGCACCATCCAGAGGCAGAAAAAAGTCATCTTGAAAAATGAGTGAGGCTTTTCTTTGCAAAATTTTGCATAAATTCCTCTCACCAGAAACATCTTTCCAAAACCAAGGGATTTAAAGTGATTGCTCTGATATTGTTTTGGCATTTAATGAGATCTGAGGTTTCAATGAATTTGAACTTAAACAAATTGATACTGTCACCTTTAGAAGTATAAAGAAAAACAAGGTCATGAATAGAAAGATTAATAAGGAGTTATTTTATATTATTATATCTTCATTGTTTTGGATATGACTCCATTTCTGGCTGAATAATACTATGCCAGTCTGGAGGTCTTATAAAGTGAAGAAAAAAACCACATTTAGCTAAACTGGTGATGCCACAATTCCACTGTTTCAGGTATACAGCTGCCTTACAGTCTGAAGAAAAATAACACTGACTTGAAGAGCAGGCTAGAATTTGAGGGTATTTTGGGTTTTTTTAGGTAGGATATGTCTAAGGAATCTTTAACACATTCCAGCCTGCTTATATGTATTAAATACCAAGGAAATGGTTTCTACCTTTACCTCTCCACCTCATAATTTATGCAGGATAGAGTTCACCATTTTTTTTTCTGGTTGCCTCTATGTACAACTGAATGTATATATTGGTTTATTATTTCAGATAGCATCTTACAGAAGTTACTCCACTGACATTAGTGGTTATCTGCCTAGATAACTAGGTCACTTCAATGAATATATTCCATATGTACTTGTACATTCACTTTTATACAAGCAAAATTGAAGTAAACTGATGCTGTCATCCTGCTTATACCTATAAGAAAATTTCCTCATCGTTTGAAACTAAAGGGAAAATTGTATTTTGACAGAATCATCATGAGGGTAGAATTAGTGCAGACTGAAACACGTCTAGAAAAATTAAGTAAATCCACCTGACAAATACATTAATCTTTCTCCAAAATAGCATTGCATTTGCTAGTATATGGTGAAAGAAATCAAGAAACCTGTGGTAAAACAGGACCTTTTTCTCCTTTGGAAGAATTTGCTTGTAGAACAGGATGTCTTGTATGGCCTACTAGAGACAATAAAATTCAAAATACTGATGAAAATAGTTCTGCATGTCACATGTGCAAGCTTTCACATACCATGTGTTCCTGTGTGTACCCTGAAATTTCATGTCACAGTTATACACAGGAATAAAAATGGAAGGAAGACTGGGATAATACTGTGATGCTCAATGGTAGTCTGCCCATGAGTTGATACAAATAGTTCACACACTTGTTATTTGCTATTCAGACTGTAATGCATTTTTCATCATAGCAAAAAAAAGAGAACTCCCTCTCCCCTCCTCCAGAAAATTTTAAAAAGTGAGGAGCTGGCCAAGTCTAGAACACCCTCCTACAGCTAAGTAATGTAATCTCATGCATCATCAGTGAACATCACTGCCACTTCAGAATATTTATGTGAAAGAACTACTTTGAATGGGGGAGTAAACTATATCCATTTAAAAGTGCCATGGTGGGCAAGGGGACCAAACATTTTTGGTGATACGACTTCTTGGAGGAAAAGCCTTTGTGAGAAAGCTTGGTGCACTGTTCAGTTTTCATTTACTCATAGATCATGAGGATTAGAATAGAAAATTCCAATAAAACAAAATACAGTGGATCAAAACACTTGATTTTGTAGTTTTATGATTATTTAAAAGTATCACAGATTTCTTTCATGGGGTTCAGTTAACATCTTTTGTAATGAAATATGAGTGATGAGCCTAAATCATCAGAATTTTCTCTCTCTCTCTTCCTGCCCTTCATTTTTTTTTTTTTTTCTCAAGTACCTACAAAGACTTCAAGAGAATCCTTAGATCTGATCTACTGGCTGTAGTGCAGGGGACACTGGGTGCTTTCTGTGGGTGCTTTACATGATAGATCTTGGCAGTTGTCTGAGTTTACCAGTTTCACTCTAAAATGTGTGGGTCAGGATATCCTTCCTTGCTGTACCTCTAGAGGTTGTGCACTACAAACTCTGAGAGCTGAACTTGATTTCTCTCTTCAGAACCCTCCCTGAATTAGACTTGCTAGCAGGTTATTCATGTTGGCTTTATTTCCACACTACGAAGTTCAGTTTGCAAGCCACGAAACAGATCGCTCCATAGCCTTTTCCTTCTTGATGCTTCCATTACTTTGGAAGATGATATGTGGTTTGTGGTTTGTGGTTTTCCCCCTCATTTTACTCTGCCATGAGATGTTTCAGGGAAGAAAAAGAAAATTCATGTGCTTCAGTTTCCTGAATGTTCCCTGTGTTTCAGGACTTGTATGTGAATGGTAGTGCCGAGTATATGCATACAGGGATAGCAGGCTGTGCCTTACAAACAATAGTCCAGATCTCCTGGAAGTGGAAGATTTCTGTTGCTTGGACTCCTTTCAGGGGCCTGAGGCCTCCCCACTTCCCCCATTTCGTTTCTGGGTGGCAATGCCACTGTGGTGAAATAAATCCAATCCCAAAGAGGATTTAGATCTTCATCTCAGTGTTTGCCCTTTGTCAGTGCTTGACCCTGTTTGTAAGTACTTTGTTTTGAGGTCTAATAGGAAGGTTATGTTACCTGATGTAAGCTGAGCAGTTGACACTGAGATTTTTTTGATGTGAAAATACAAGCATTCACTTACAGAGGAAGACCTGTAGTTTCTTCAGTTTTACGAGCTTGATAGTAGAAACAATGTTTTATCTGCCTCCTGTTCTTTACACACACCGTAGTTTTATCTCTCTCTGAAATAGCTTGTCTCAGTTGTAACAAAGGAGAAGAGCTTTTATTGCATCAACTACTAGCATTTATTAATACAGGATGACAAAAGTCTTATTAAGCTAAGGAAAGAGACCGTATTAAGAATAAATACGGAAAGATTTGGAAGTGCATCCTTTAAACCCACTGCCGTAATCCGAGGAAGGGGCAGATGGGTAATACTCACCTTCTAATCCACAGTTCATTTACACTTAGACCGAGTCTGATTTCTAGACAACTGCCAGGCAGACGCTGTCCCTGACTGCGTTTGTCCATCTCTAGAGGAGAAGGAGACGCGGCCAGGGGAAGGAAGCCTTCCTGGGAGGTGTGGGACGAGGCAGGACCGTGGAAGGTCCCACCTTGAGCAGGGTTCGGAGCTCTTCTGTGTGAACGAGCCTCCGGCCCGGACCTGGAGCTGCTTCTCAGCAGATGGCACTCTTGAGCTGATCAGCTTGGCACAGCTGCTTCCGCACCAGGTTTCTCTCCCCACCCCTCATTTTTTAATGAATTATTTTCCTTTAATACCATGGTGATGTCTTCCGCATGTTTCTCAAACTGCAAGTTATGACAAGGTGGTGTTGTGCCACTTTAAATGCCTAGTGCAGCAAAAACCCTGTACAGGAACATGGTTTTGCACTTGGTTCCTGCTGGAAGTCCATTTCCTTCTGCAACCACTGTAAAACCTGTTCTGATTCTGAGTAGTGCCTACATGTATCATGTCTTTAAAGACTAATTTTATTCCTTGGTTGCAAGAAATTGCATGCATATTGACAAGATATATAATGGCATGGCAAACAGCTACGGACAGAATTTAGGGTGGTTCAGTCCTCCCTGCATCCTGACCTGTGAATCAGATGCAGAATTAATCCTGTGGGGGGATCCTTATGAAACCTAGCCCCAGTCTTGTAGGGAATTGACTGCCAAGCATCCTATTGCTAATACTGCCAGTGTCATCCTGCAGAAGTATTAATGTGTGGAATACTTTTAAGGATAGGAATATTGTGGTTACTGCAGTTGCATTTTTTAACTTCCCTGAACCTGTCAAACCAGTTTCCAATGGCTGAATGCTCACATTTCACCCCTGCTGCTTCCCAAGCTATGAGATCTTTGGATTGTCCTTGATGTAAAACTGAACATAATGAAGGTCTTACCTGCTAAAGTTGATATGTATTACAGCTAGGTTTGGGTTTAAAGGAGATAAAACTTCCTGATTTATTCTTGTATAGCTGCTGTATGAATTATATTCTTCCATTTAAATGCATGCTAATTCACAGCAGTGTACATTTTTTTTTACTTCAAGAGAGCACCACCAATGACAGAAGATAAATAAGAAGAATCAGGAAAAACAACTAAGAATAAATACCTCTGCAAACCCTTCCTCAGTGTTGTTTGTAGGATTGACTCAAGAGGGAAAAGAAAGAAGACAGACTGTGACTTAAAAATGCTTACAACTGGAATGTTAGTATTCTTAGCAGTAAATAATTGCATCTTTAATACTTCCTCATTTATGTGTTAACAGTTGACAAGCAAAAAATAGATTCAACAACACAAATGTGTCTGTGTAACACACCAAGGGGTTATTTCCACTCTGTTTTTATGTTAATCAGATCCAGTCTGGGATAAACTCTCCCACACCACAATACAACACAAATGTGTTCAAGGTATTCCTGTGCATGATGCGTTCTTTGCCTCAGTCTTCATTTAACAGCACGAGTATTTGTTCTTTGGATACTCAGCCCCTTGAGCTGGAGCACAGTGATGGAGAGCAGAATGAAGCCCTATGATCTAGGGGAAATGGTCAGCATCCTGCTGAACCACTTGGACACACATACAGGTCTATGGGGGCAGGTAAGATCTATCCAAGGATACCAAGGGACCTGGTGGAAGTGCTCACTGAGACATTTTCTGCCATTTACCAGCAGTCCTGGCTAACAAGGGGAGCCTAGCTGGCTGGAAGTCAGGAAATGTGATGCCCATCTAGAAAAAGGGTTGGAAGGAGAATCGAGGGAATTACAGACCTGGCCTCAGCCTGACTTCAGTGCCGAGGAGCATTGTGAAGTAGATTCTCTTGAATGTCATCATGTGGCATGTGCAGGACACTCAGGGGACCACACCCAGCTAACTTGGTTTTAAGAAAGGCAGGTCCTGCTTGACCAACCAGATCTATGACAAGATGGCATGTTTGGTGGATGAGAGAATGGCTCTGGATGTTGTCTGCCTGGGCTTCACTAAGACTTTTGACAGTTTCCCACAGCATTTTCCTGGACAAAGTGGCTACTTGTGGCTTGGATGTGTTCTAATACCCAATCTAAACCTTCTGTTGTGCAACTTGAGGTAATTTCCTCTAATTCTGTCACTTGATACTTTGGAGAAGAGACTGATTCCCACCTTATCACAAATCCCTTTCAAAAAGTTGTAGAGAGCAATAAGGTGCCCCCCTGAATCCCTTATTTCCAGGCTAAACACACCCAGCTCCCTCAGCTGCTCCTCCCAGCTCGTGACCTTTAACCAGCTGCATTGCTCTTCTCTACACCTGCTCCAGCACCCCAATGTAGTTCTTGCAGTGAGGGACCCAAATCTGAACACTGTACTCAAGGTGTGGCCTCATCAAGAACAGGGGGATGATCACTGTCCTGGGTGTGCTGGCCACACGTTTCCTGATACAGGCCAGGTGCCATTGGCCTGTGTCGTGGCAAGGTGAGGGTCTGTCTCCTGCAAGGTATGTAGGGACAGGATGAGAGAAAATGGCCTCAGGTTGCACGATGGAAAGTTTAGATTGGATAACAAAAAAAGTCTTCACTGAAATAGTGACCAAGTGCTAGAACAGGCTGCCCAGGGAAGTGTTTGTGTTATCAGTCCTTGAAGTATATAAAAAACATGTAGATGTGGTACTTAAGGACACAGTTTAGTGGTGGATGTGGCAGTGCTGGGTTAATGGTTGGATTCAAGGATTTTCAAGGTCTTTTTCAATATAACCAATTCCATAGTTCTTTATATTGGGATGTCTTAGTCATTGTTTTTAATACCCTTTTTAAATAAAAAATCAGCTGTATTCCTATACACAATTATATAGAGCAAGAGCACATTGTGTACTATATGTGTTCAGTTTTCTCAATTTTATACAGGCAAGTAAGAAGAGACAAGTGATTGAGGCATGGTTCATGCAATTCTGACTGTGGTCTGTTCTTAGCTGCTTGAAAACTTGGGTGTGGCCATGGTACATTAAAATTTTATTATGAACAGCTAGAATAACTGACTGCTTTTAGCAAGGATCTTGATGTTTTCTTTAGAAACCATCCAGAAATCCATTTCTGTCTAGGTTTTACGCTTCATGAAAAAAGTGTGTTTCTTTACTCATCACTTCTGAGACACTAGCAGATTTCCAGGCAGGTATTCCATCTAACTGGAGATTCAAAAGGCATTTTAGAGCAGATGTTTCTGCAACATCTGATATGACTCAACATGGGTGAGATGCTACTAGAATACCAGAGTTTATCCTCTCTTAAGACCAATAAGAAATAATCAAACTGCAGAGAGACAGTGCCCAGAGGTATGAAACATGACATGTTTCAGGGATGTGTCTCCAAACCTTTGTTGCTCAAAGGACATATGATGCCTCTAGACAAAATTGTTTCCCAGCACAGCATAGAACAACATCAGCACTCTCATAATGCACAGCTGTGTATCTTGTACCCTGTGGAGCTTAGTCTCTGCTCTGGAGAATTGCTTACATGACATTGCCATCTGGATGCATGCAAATTATTTTGTTCTTAGTTTTATAAAAACATTAGCCTTGCTGCTGAGGGGAGGTCGTTCAGGGTGTGTTTATCTACATGTACATAAACACATCTTCCCTGCCCAGACAAGCTTACTGTGTATAGTTGCAAGGACGTAAGAAATTTGTGATACTGTAGGCATGTAGAGAATGTAGTGGTTTGCTTACTTTATTCTCCTAGTGGAGGCTGTCATTGCCGCAGACCTGTTCTAGTTGTCTTTCACTTGATACAAACTACATCTGATCTGTGGCATGCCCAGCTAGCTGGATGTGGGATGAAAATATTTCAAACTGTATGTTTTGATCATCCTGTGCTCTTACTTTTCTCCTGCTGACCTTGCAATTGCAAGACATCCTCCCTGTAAGCATAGTGCTTGATTAATTGCAATTTCCCTTCAGTCAGGCTTCCAGCAGAGTAGCTGCCCTGCTTATGCTTCTTCAGGGCTCAGGGCTGTATTTGCTCTCTGGTTTTGAGGAGTCCTGGGCAGATAACACCATTTTTGTCACCTTTATTTTGGCTGCATGTGAATTTACAGACTATCCAAAGTATAAATAAAGTGTAATTCAAAACAAATGGTATTTTCCATTTGTTTTGTCAGCTGGTTTATGTTTTGGGGAAGGGTGGCTGACTTAATCTTCTTTTAAGAAAGGTCTTTAATGAAATAATGTGCTAGTAGATGTTTGTGCGATGCTTCAGGAATTTAGCAGCTTGTTGTGTGTGTATGCTGAGATGTTTGCCAGCCTCAGAAAAGAAATTGTGTTTTCTTAGAGTTGTTCTTAGTTGTTCTTAGTGCGCCTAGAAAAAGAGAGGATGAAGAATAGTATTTCTCAGGTTGCTGTCATGCTTCAGCCATTTTAACCTCTGTACTTCATGCTCTGTACATGAAATCTATTTCCCTGCTTGTTCCCCTGGTTCATGGTACCTAACTAGTGAGGTCTGCATAAACATTTAGTGATTTCACCCTGGACTCAAATTAAGGTTTAAATGCTTGAAACTCTGGCACCAACATGTGACAGGTTATGAAGTTGAGATCAGCTATGCTGCTTTGTTTAAAAAACATTTAGTAAGTGAGGTGATGGATTTGGGGTGCCCAGTAACCTTTTAGAGGCTGGAACTCTGAAACTTTCTTGCTTTTTTAGTTTTTAGAATACAGAACAAAAGAAATATGTACAAAAAGATAGTTGATGTTGGTTTTTAATCTCATAACTTTCTGGATTGTTTCAACAGACCAAGAAACGATGGGGTTAATATATGGTATTATTTTTTCTCCTTGTTCTACAAGAAATAAATAAGCTGTCCAAGTGGTTTTCTTCACATATGTGAGTTCTCTTTAGTAGCACAGCACTTCTGCTCAATACAACCCCATTCTCTCTTCTTTTTGTAGAAACCTACTAAACTCTGTTTTGGCCAGAAACTATGAAAAAGGAAATCATATAAGCAATGGTTTAAGTAGGAAAGATTTCTTTGGCAGTCTAATGACAAAGCATTTCCTTAATTTCTCCCAATCTCTGACATAGTAACATGTTGATTTTTGTAAAACACGACTGCCAAGAGTATTTTACGGTGCTGAGGAGACATTATTGGAGATTAAGAGCTTTCAGCTTCTTCCCTTTTTCTCAGTAATCACCTAAATTACTGTCCCTGATAAGAAAAATTATTTAATCAGTTTATTAGGTGTGGGTGGTGAGTATTAAAACTCCATATGAGTCTTTCTATTTTCTCTAAAATGGTGTGTTGTACAAGAAACACAGATGTCAGGGTAGATAAACAAAAATGAGCTTTCAAGGAAAAGCTATGGAAAGATGGAGTCCTTGGCTGTTTACAGTGAATGTTGGTGAGAAGGGAAGGACTTTCATCTCTCTTAGACACAGATAAGAGTGATACTGAAATTCTGTGTGAAGTTGCAGTACTCATGCTCTTCAAAAAAAGGTTGAAAGTCTGACAGTGCAAAAAAGAAAAAAAAAATTGCTGTGTGGATGAATTGGAGTCTGTTATTTATAGAGGGACAAAAGAGGTCAGCCTGGTTAGTTGACCACCAGGCAAGATGTTTCCATCTGTTAGCTTTTTTTTTTTTTTGTGCAATTGAGAAAATTACGTATTTCCATCTGACCCTAATGATCAGTGACTTTATATAGCCTGCACTCATTTCAGCCTACACTGTAATTCAGTAAAGTTAAAATATTATGGGTTGGGATTTGGATAGAATGATTGCTGCCTTCTTGGTGTATTTGAGCATGGAAACTGAAGCAAGGTTTCTGTGTCTCAGTCAGAGGACAACGACAGACACTGTTTATTAGTCTGAAGACAATACAGGATCATCAGACTGCCATGCCAGCAGATATGAAAATATGAAGAACAAGAATGCACACTTATTTAGCATTTTAACACAATAAAATATTTCTTTTTACATGACTGTCTTCTCCAGTAACTACCAACACTGCATAATAAATCACCTAAATTATATCTGGAGAGTCTCAGTGTTCTATAACTGCTGCAATAAAGGTGTTTTGTATTCTCTGATTGCTTTCCTCTATGCTCCTTTCACTTGGAAGACACTGAACCTCTTCCACAAACAAATTTCCAAATTGGGCTGTATTTCATAGACTGCACAGTAGATAATGCCTTTAAAAGAGTGGGGTCAGAAGAGGGAAACTGAGTGAAAAAGTCAATACTGAGAAGCATCTAAATATTTTGTCTCACCAAGAGTAAAGCAGTTACAATCTGAACAGCTGGGGCTTCTTATGATGATTTCTTTCCTTTCTTTCTTTGAATTCTAGACCAGCATGCAAGGTGAAAGCTTAACTACAGTGCTTTACTTCAGAGATGCTCATAGGCAGTGGAGCATGCCAGACTTATTGGAATTTGAAAGTGCACTCAATGGCATTTTCTGCTGCTCTGATTCTCATCCTCTTCAAACAGTAAATTTACTGTCTAATCACAAGTTGCATTGTCAGTCTAAACAGAGTAATGTAAGGCTTCGAGGCATAAGGTAATCCAACAAGAATGACAGCCAGTGGAATTACTCTTGTGTTTGTTTTTTCATTATGAAGGAGGCCTTTGAACTTTCAAAATTAGTGGCCTTATATTCTTTGGGGCTTCCTAGGTGTGTGAGTCCAAGTCATACATGGTAATCAGGCAGCTGGTCAAGTACTACTTTCTAAGGTTAAATAGTGCAATTGGGCACTGATGGAAAGCAAAATGAAATATTATGAGCACCCTGTAATTGCTTCATCAGAGGCAATAGGGCTTTCATTTTGGGCACTTGCATGCAAAGACTCTCTAATTCACAGGGGAGAAGAGTTCATGGTCCATGACCCAGCCTGTGTTCCTTACTCACTGATGCCCATTGTAACATTTTGTATCCTCTTACCTCAAATTAAGGCTGGCATAGAAACTTAATAGCCCTGGAGAATCAGGCCAATGGTGTTGCTGGGATGCCATTATTGACCTTTTAATTTTGTCCATTATGCATCCTCAGGGACACCCTCAGGTTAATGGCATTTTAGAATAACATCAATATTTTGGCATGACAGCTTTGCAAGGACTGTAATACAGATTTAAGTCATGTTTTACAAACAATTCATGTACAGCCAGATGTAGAAGGGTATGCTTAGTCTTGGAGGCCACATACCATTCTGCATATTATTCCCTTAGCATGGTTAGTCTCAAATTTAATGTTACTGAAGTTACTTATAAAGTGCATTTCTAATGATTCATATAAATATTTAGAGGGAACGGTAAGCACAATAGGTAAGACCTAATTTTGCTGAAAAATGTAACTTTGAATTTATCCATTCTGCCTCATACTGATATATGTGATCTGATATTGGTTTCTCAGGGTAAGATGTGCTTAACTAGATGTTGAATAAGATGACCTAACATACTAAGTACCTGAAATTATAGTAATCTAGAAGTTCATTCAGTTAACTTGAATTAGGAATTAGACATTGTTTTCCTATTTTTGACACAGCCTTGCCTGGTAACTTCACTTAAGTCACTTAATCTTGTACAGTATTTCTGTATTAAAGATACAATAATTTCAGCAGGAAGAAATGAACTAGAAATTAATATTTTCACATGTCTTGTGCATTTGTCCTGATGGGTTTTTTTTTATGTATACCCCAAAAATGCACATTTTAGAGGATCAGTGGTCTCTCTTCTTGAGAGTACAGGTTTCCTAAGCAGAATGCCACACAGAAGTGGCTGCAAAAACTACCATGTCAGAGTATCCAACACTGCAAGAACAAGACACAATTGGTCCAAGAATTAGACTATCAGGACCAAGCTTCTCCATGGTTCCATTTTAAACCCAACACATTTAGGGACATTATACTTCCACTGTCTATGTTACACCTGCCCTGAGATGTCAGAAGAGCTCATGTTCCAGAGCAGTTCATCTGGCAGTTCCCACCCAGAAACAGAAACTCCTGGAAACCAAACACCAGAGGTCCCACTCTCAGGTTTGCCTGCCTCCAGCCCCTGAGAAGTGAGCCTCGCTTCTGCTCGTGTTAGGCTGAGCTGGGTGAAGTTTTAGGCTGGTTACAGTCACCAGCAAGCTTGGCTTTTGAGAGATTCTTCTGCTTCCACCCAGAGCTCAGTGAAACCCAGCCTTTTATTCTCCATTTGTTAGTCCCTCATCCATGGGGTAGCTACATTCTGTGTCATTTTCAAGTTTCTTTCCAACATTTTTTAAAAATTTAATCTGAGCTCTTTGAAACAATACAAAAACCCCCTATGAATTATTGGAGATTATAATTATATCTATTCAGCATGTTAATGCAATACAGACCTAGTGTTATTTGGGCCCTTACTGGCCTGAATTTTAGAAAATTGTATAGCAAACTAAGGCAATTTTTTTAAGAGTCCATTAACATTTAGTGCAATGACAGGTTTCTTTCTCTTGTGTGAAATAAATTAAGGCTTTAACAAAGGCTGGAACATCCTACAAGAGTCATGTTTGCATGACAAGGATCAGGAGCAATGACAAAAATAAACATCACTGGAAAACTGATTCATGAGGCTTGTTTTTTTAATTTACCCAAATTGTATTAGTCTGGACCTTTTACTCAAAAGCTATTACCTCAGTCTGTTACCCTAAAGGAAACTGGAGAGAAGGACAAATATTTTAGTACCAGGCTATAGCCATTTATATTGATGTACTTAAGTATAGCCACAAGGTTTTGATTTATTTGATAGAAAAATAAGCTTATTGTCTAGAAAGAGGGGTCTAATGTTTAAATCCAGAGATATTTTGTATACTCTTCATAATTGGTTAGGTGGCACTTCAAAGAAAAAACCCATCCAATAGAGAAATTACACGAAATATCTAAATTTAACAAAAAAAAAAAAAAACCCAAACAAACCAAACAACAACAAAAAAACCCAAGCAATCTATGCTTTTGTCATTTATAAGAATGACATCTAACAGTGTAAATCACTTCATACTTTTTTCTCTGAATTTCTCTTAATTTTAAAAACTAAATACAATTTGAAATAATTTTTCTTTGTGCCATTAATGCTTAAATCCCTAAAATTTCAAGAATAGGACTGATATTTGTCTAGTTTACTGTTATAATGCTTTGAAGGGCTTTTAGTCAAGATTCTTGGAGAGTTTGTGCTGAAAAAACAACTTTGTTTTCCATCCCTTGGGAGCAAAGTTCATCTAGATAATTTTTTTAAGTGAATTTTATTGATGACTAAAGCTACAAAATGTAAGTTATTATGACATTTAACATGCTTTTTTCCCACTGAAAAGGTAAAAAATAATGGCTTTTGCATATTTTTTACAAGATGGTATAAAGTTTATTGTATGCAATATCATTGCACTGTAAGAACTGTGTGTTGGAAAACAGACACCTTTGTAGTGTCTGCTGTTCTGCATAGCCTTTGTCTCTGTAATCAACTTCAGCTTCTCCTTAGACTAAAGGGAGATATTTTACAAGAACCATGGCTTTGTCTCAAATTTGTGATTTTTTGACTTACTCGTGTGACAAAAGCATAGCTTTATATATGCATACATTGAGGTGCAGAGTTTTAAATGATTTCACAAAGATGTTCTAGTGCTAGTAATATACCAATATTGGTGTGAGAGGCAGAATTTGTTTTCATAACAGATAGTGCTGAGTGAGAGCTGAAGTAACTTATAAGAAATACACAAATATTTAGCTCCTTCATTAGAATACTGTGACGGGATCCAGACATTAACTCATTAACTTTGTTGTTGGTTTTTTTTTGGTAGTGGTGCTATGGTGGTTTCCATTAATCTAATAATAACATCAATTACATGAATAAAAAACTGCCTTGAGTATGTGTGGGAAGTCTCTTCAAAAGTTCCTGGTTGCTTTGCTGTCATTGATTCAGTTTCATGGGATATCTGATATAGGAGAAGCAAAGAAACCATGCAGTTTTTCATAGCCTAGAACAAGTGATGTTGAGGGCTGGCTTCTACCTGTTAGGCACTCTTTAGGTTTCCTGTCACTGTGTCAGATTCCTAGGGACTGATTCTCTTCCCCTACTCCAGTGGCTTAAGGGTCAAAATAACTCCTTTAACTGGTCACAGAATATTAAAGTTTCTCACTGCAATATCCTGCCCCATGCCATTTAAGCAACCAAACTTCTAATGTGTGACAAAGTGACCACCTGCTTCTCTTTGCTTTGTAGGGCAGTACATAAAGTGTCATATTATCAGGTTTTAATGTCTTTTTACTGTAGCAAGAAGGGACATGCTTTGAAGGCTCATCCTTCTCTAAGTAGGAATGGAAGTTCAGCAATGCCAGCCTCTAAATAGGGTGATGACTCATGTTAATTATTTACAGATTAATTGTGTGTAAAAGAAGATGATATCACTGGTAAAAAGCTGTATTTCACTGCCTCCCATCCTACTCAGACTAAGTGGCAGTGACATCTGCAAAGTAGAGCCATTGGACTGAATGGTATAAAAGGCTCTCATCATAATTAGTACTTTTTACTTTAAGTCAAGGATACAAAAAACTAAAGGAGTGACAGCTAGACTGGAAAAAAAAAGCTCAAGGATACAAAAAAAAGAGAGTGAGTGACAGCTAGGCTAAAAAAAAAATAGAGCTCAAAGAATGTAGGAATATGATGATAGTTGGTAAAACTTTGAGATTTTGTAATGTGTTTTTACCTGTCCAGGGGCTGTCTGCATCTCTCTCTTCACTGGCATAAATCAGATAGATACTTAAGGAATAGAAGACCAGACCAACTGTTTTCTATGGAATCACTGTAGTAATTTCAACACTATCAAATTCTGCAGGTATTCAAGTAAATACAATGCAGAGTTCCACTGCAGTTAGTATAACCTGTCAAAAATAATAAATGTCCACCTTTATATCATTATAAAGGGATTTTCTTCAAGTGTCACCAAGACTCTTGCAGGACAGCAGGTCTAGAAGACCATTAACACCAGTATTTAACTTGTGTGGGATATAAATACTATGCAGTATTTATACCGCATAGCTGTGAAATAGTTTGATTGTTTGCTGCTAACACATAAACAATTATTGTTACCCTGTAGCATTAGTGAAAGCAAACTTTTCACAAGAAAATAAAAAATAACCCTGAAAGAACCTCACACAATTTTGTATTTCTCGGTTTCAAGAACAAAAAGTACTATATTAACTTCCTTGAAGCCAGAGTGCATAGTCTATGTTATATGTCTTTGTTAAGGGATTGAGGAGCAATAACTCAGCTCCTTATTTCTGTGTGACAGCTAGCAATATTTATGGTATATCTGCAGAGCCACTGCTGCTCCCCTAGATAAATCATAGTAGGCCCAAACATTCAAAATATTTTTAAACAAAAAAAATAAAAATCCACATTTCTATTTATTTTGTTCATATTTTAAAATAGTTTCGTATTCTAGAGAGTTCTCCATCACCTGGAAACCTAGTTTAATTTTTTTTTAATTGACATCATCACATGCTTCAAAGATCTAGTACTTCCAAGACAAACAAACTATTGCATGATCTGAGTAAGGGTCTGACACAAAGTCACAGAAGAATGTAGGAGGGAATGGAGGAAACCAGGCATTCCTCTCTGACATCAAGCAAAGCAAGCACTGGGGAAAGTCATGTAGCATTAGGTCTGTACAGTATCACCCTTCAAGGGCAAGGAGGCAGGTCCTGACTGTCACTGTTCATTTCTCAGTTTCTTCTCAAAATGCTGAGTCCACACAGATGAAGCAGCAGCTCAGTCTGTTCCAGTATAACTTCAGAGAGCTATGAAAATAATCTTACTTGAAAACTAACAATTCTGTTGAGGAAGGAGAGAAAGAGGTGGCACACTGAGGAAAAAATGTAGATTTTGAGGAATCTTTTAAATTTGTCATTGAAGTTTGAAAAATTTCCAGTGCTCTGTGGCATTGCTGTATGTTTGTCAGACACGAAATGTCAGAAACTTACAGAACTGGCACAGATTTGATTATTTGTCTTTTTAAGGTGTTTATGTGAGCGCTTTTGTTGGGAAGGAACTGCGGAAACTGAATATTTTCTTTAACCTGTCAGTACTTGTTTTGTGAAAGGTGCTCTTAGTAACTATTTTATTCTCCGCAGGAATGACAATAAAGCAGGTTTCTAGGGCCCAGATCCTGCTATTTTTTTCTGTCCCTGTTTCTTTGGAGATATGCTAATTTCTCTAGGCCAGGATATATCCATGGGTAACCCTAGATTCAGATTTTTCGAATTATTCAGGACTTAATTGTCTTTATATTATAGATCTTAAAAAAAAAAGTTATTGATCTGTTTTTTTGTTTGTTTGGGTTTTTTTTCAGTTTTCAGCACATTTTTTCCAGAGTATTCAGATTTTAAGCTCACTTTCTATCCTACCTCAGCCTCCTGAGAATAAGTGTTTCTGAATTAGTTCAGCTGGAAAAAAACCCAAACCAAATCATTTTTGCTGCTGTGGAGTGACTTCCTGCAAGCTATGAGGGATTAATTTCAGGTTACTTGCCAAGATACTCTTACTTGGGAGTTGATTTAATCTCCCAGTAATTGTATCCTCTGTGTACTGCCTCCCAAAAGTTGGTTCTCCAAGTTCTGGTGTTACTGGGTATCAAGAGTGTCACCAGGCTTTCTGCTGGGGGTTTATGGGCTGTCTCGGGCAGAGCCCATGGTGGATGGAGCCCTGCCTGGGAGTGCCTGGCACGGCTGGCCGTGCTGCTGGGGTCCGGGCCAGTGAGCACCCTGGGACCAGGGACTTGCTGTGGAGGGGCTGTGAGAAGTGGGTACGAGTTGAGAGGTGCCCGTGAGTGCCTGGGAGCGTGGAGTGCCGCAGTGAGAGCTTTGGGTGTAGGTGGGGAGAACACCATTACGGCCTTTGAATTGCTTTGAACCTGCTTCTCTAACAGCCCCTCCCTTTCTGAGGTTGGTGAGTGGGTTCCTGCCTTCCATCAGACTCTTACAGTGAATAGAAACCATTTCAGTCTTCTGAGGGAGAGAGGTTTATGTTGCCCTCAATATGTTTGGAGACCTTGTGCTGCTTATTTATGTTTATAGTGTAAATTTAAATGCATGCATTTATGAACTTATATCGTTGTATGTATACAACTTCAGTGTTTGCCCATAATAAATTAAATCATTTTCTAAGAACTGCCCCGAAATATGGAGTCACACTAAAGGACTTCCTTGCATCTGAAGATGAAGTTATTGACAATATTCTAAGTGCAATGCTCTAATCTCCCAAAGCATTCTAAATTAAATTTTCTAAACTCCCTTTCAGCTGGCGCATTTTTTTCCCATGTTAAAAGGCAAGTACATTAACATTAGGACAAAAAGCTCCTGCAGTATAGAATAAATGACCATGAGATAAAAACGATTTTTTTTTAACATGAGGTGAATAAATATCCCAAGTCTGATTTGAGCTTTGGCATTGTTGACACACCTGCTGTTAAGCCCATGTCATAGAAAGCACTGTGTGTGGCTGTAGCTTTAACTTACAAAGTCACTGTGGGATGGGTACCTAACTTGTATTTAGGCACTTTGTCTACTAGCAATATCAGCATATAGAGGAGCAGGACATGAAAATCATGTACTGTGACAAAGAACTGAAGAAGGTAACAAGCATAGCTTTCCAATGGCTTAAAGTACTGAGCACTTTGGAAATGATTGTCAGTGAAATGTTCAAAGGGTGGACTTCACATACATAAACGTGGAGAGACAAAGGAATTCATCTCACACTTCAATCATTCATTCATAAATGATAAATTAAAATTATTTATAATTACTAGAAACTAATTTTATTTAACAAGATAAAATCTTGGACTAACATGATTTAAGATGTTTTTACTTGGAAAAGTGAAATCAATGATTATATCATATGCTGGGAGACTAGTGGGTAGTCTGCATTCTTCTGTGCCACAGTTTACTTGGAAATGCCTTTCCTGTCTTGAAACTATTATTGTCACCATTAGAGAAATCAGATAATACCTTGTGGTGTGTTATCTCATCCCTCACTACTGGGAATATGCACAACAATACAAAAGTATTAGTATTCATTTTTGTATTAATTTTTGAAGTTTAAACATGAAGGCCTGGGAGGAAAATCAAGTCCTTCTTAACTTACTTATGGTTGATCAAGAGGGCCAAGATTTAATTTATAATGATGATGTATTTACAGTACTTTAGATAAAATCTTACTGCATTCAGGGAAATGTTTGATTGTTTGCTGGCTGAATCTGTCTCATGAGAGTTGGTTTAGAGAGGTATTAGTGGATTAGTGAAGACTTTATTGGCCTTCAACTCAATACTAGCATTACTACAATGGGTTTAGTAGATTTATGAAGTCCTGACTTGATACTTAGAAGTCAAACAGGCTGCAATGACTTCTAGAATTTTTCAGAAAACTCAGTGATGGGAAGAGTGCACTTAATTATGCCTGCTTTTACAGCCATGGGCCATTCATATTATCAACACTATATTCATCCATAGCTCAGAGTAGACAGAATGCTCTCTCCATAGACAAGGGAGAGGATATGAGAGAGGTCCATGAAGTCTCAGATGGCTTCCTGCTTTCAGAGGCTGTAACCAGCAAGAGGACTGTCATGGCCAAAATGACTGTGAACAGGATGTTACTGTAGAAAAGGATTATTATCTTTCAGAAGTAGCACAGAATTAACATTATTAGTGTTTCATGGTAATAATATTATGTTGTCAGTCATTGTTTTTTGACATTGTTCTTATCGTATGACTGAGATCATGTGTCACTTCTCATCTACTTTCAGGTGCACAAAGGAATGCCATTCAAAATTTGCCATGTGTTTGAGCCATAAAAGTTATCAAAAAAACCTTGAAATTTTGTTGCATTGTAAAATTTCATTGCTTTTTCTTTTCTTCCTGTATAAAATTCTAACATAACACTTGTGAAGAACTCGTAGAGTGGGCATTCAGTAAAATGATGTATGTTTTAAAAGAAAAAGTCCTGTTTCTGACTTAATTCTTTGATATAGAAAATCGATTTCAGAGAATGAAAAACACTTGTAGTAAGAGCAGCTAATAACACACTCTTTATATATCCATGGGAAAAGCTACTTTTTTTTTAACCCCATTTTCTCATTAGATTCCACATTTTGCTCCCACCATTTCTTCATGTCAGGGGCTTTTTATCCTTTCTTATGACTCTGTTTTGAGGTTTTGGAAACATCAGAGAACCCAGAGATTTAGAAGATCCAAAATGCTCTCTGAAATGGTCTTCAGAAATACTGCATTGTGTTTTCATGTCTTCATACTTCACATTTTTTTGCATCACTCAACTTCTGTTTATATCCAAGCATATTTTCCCACTTTGAGTGTCCTAGCCTGTGCTGTAATATATTTCACTCTTTGACAGTTGCCACACACTTTCATTTCATGTGATATGAATGTCTTTCCCTCGGATCCACAAAAAATATATTGAACTTCTTTTATGTTGTGACATCACTGAATTTAACTCAAGGCTCAAGAGGGCAAAAGGTTTCCTAATTATTTACTATGCCTCTTGCTGAAATGTTGACTGGAAAATGTGTGCATATCAATCTGCTAAATGCTGGGAAATTGCATTTTTATGTGCTGTTAGTTTGTAACCTTTCCTCTGCTTCCCTGTGCCTTACATTCCTGGTGTCTTTTTGAGATGTCATTCTGAAAATGGCATAGATCAAACCTTTCAGTAAAGATGTAATACAGAACAAGCCTGACTTTTTATTACCTTAAGACCTGATTTAGTTAAGCTGTATTTTGTGTGTTTACAGAATATAGCTTCCTAATCTGCATACCGCAGTATTTTTTTTGGTTTTCGAGGGGGGGGGGTGTGTTTGTTTGTGGGTTTTTTTGTTTGTTTGTTTGTTTGTTTGAATTTTGTTTCCCAGTGTTTGAACTTAGCATAAAAAATACTTCTACCGAGTAGAAAGAGCACTTCTTACATAAAAATCAACATTCTTCTTAAGTAAGGAATCAGTGGCAATTATGGGCCCACCTTTACACTTTCAGGAAAATGCCTTCCTCTGCTCTCTCCAGTTACATTTGCACTAAGAATGCTTCACAGGAAGGAAAGAAGTTGGTGATTGGTTTGTGTATTCACATTTAACCAATTTACTCTGAAAATGCTTCCTCTCAGAATCCTGTTTTCAAATCAGCCAAATTGAATTTCAAACAAGCTCTTGTACCAACTGCATCAATAACAGATTAAGGAGAAAAGATTTTAGCAAACAGGATTATTCAGTGGTATGAACTGATGCTTGTTTTGGTTTGATAAAATATTGGAGCCTTGACTGTAGATTCTAAGAGGAAAGCTTGGATATAGAGGGAAAGCTATGTTTGGACTGGGGCACTGCAGTTAATGTAGTTTAATTGGTTCCATTGATTTTTCCTCTTTTTTACCATTGTAGCAAAATAATTGCAAAGCACATTCTAGATATTGTCCTTAGTTGTCATAACTGTCACTTCCCCCAAGGAAAGTGCTATTGTAAACATAAACATCCACATTGCAAAATGAAAAAATAAATTTTGTGTCTTATACTGTGCAGTATCCGTGAAAAGCAAGAATTGTTTTTACATTATTCATTTATTTAGAAAGTGCAGCTGGCCTGCTTCTACTTCTAAATCCTCTAACATGTCTTAAGAATGTCAAATTCCATTGTAAGGACTCTTATTGAAAAATAATTCTTTATGCTTACATATGCAGACACTTGTAAAGGTGGTGACAAAAATGTCTCTTACCAAGCACAAATTACAAGGAAAGACTTTTGAGTCCTTTTCCAGAGCTAATCTATCACAAGGATTTGCTTTGGGATACTTCAAAGTACACTATGGTGGTTGTCTTCCAGCTGGAACCCAGGCTTAATCTGGGTTCCACCTTAATCTGCTTCCTGGTCATGGTTCAGAAAAGACCTTGGTTCTGCTGATGGATGTTTCTGACAGTTAAAATGCCCACTGTGAAATTGTGGTAGCTACTAATCCAGACTAAATCCTTCCTTAGAAGCCAGAAACATATTTGAAGACATGATACATGTTTTATGAAGCAAAAGCAACCCATGGCTGCTCTCCAGCTCCTCTACCACACTACCAAAGCAGGAGGGTGTTGTGGCATGATCCTGGGAGTGAATGGTGTGATCCCTGCCCCAGGAGAAGAGGAATTCGAGTCCCTAACGCTTCTCTCTGGCTGAAGCTGTGCCCTGTGCTGGTTTTCTCTGCCATCTGACCTTTATGTAGTTTGAGAGGGGTGCCCACTGTGATCACTTGGCATTCATGGATCACATGTTACAGAGGTTTACTTTGAAACCTCCCTCAGCTCATGGTCCAGAGTTGCCAAATTAACCAGATTCAACCTGTTATACATAATTCAAAATTCTGATTAAGCCATGAAGAAATATGTTAGCTCAATTCTTTGCATTGCAGCCCGCTTTTTAAAAAACCCTTTCTCTGGGAGGGGTTATGAGTTTTCTGTTTGAGACAGCTGAGGGAATGTAAAGCATTTTTTTACCCCAAGAAAATTCTACTTTACTAGTATTTGGGTGGAAATAATTAATTTGGATTTAATCACAGTCAATTTTGCCTATACAGCTATAAGCATTGTGGCAGTCAATTACAAAAATCACTCAAGTATTTGTTACTGAAGGAATATAGTACGAGGAAGTGTATTAACCTAATAAACCCAAATTAAATTAGCCAGCAGGAAGGAAAATAACTCAAAAACCCTCCAGAAAAAAACCTTTCACTTTTTCAAGAATTTATTCTTTTCGCTCTTTCCCAAGTACTGTCAGAAAGTTTTTTAGACAACTCTTTTTCCCCAGAAATGTAATTGAAAAGGGCATCTCATTTGCAGATGAGCTGTGTCTCTGAATACATTAGTGAAAATATACAGCAGCCAAATCACCAAAGGAGCATGTATAATGAAGAGATTGTCATCAGGTTCTAGAGTGATATCTGTTTGTAAATTCATGTGTTGCAAGCTTCGAACAACGAACAAACCTCCATGTCAGTCAAACCCATGGTACCTGTTTGATTTCAGATGTATTTTTGAGGTCCACTGAGACCATAAAAAACTTCCCACCTTGGTAGTCATTTCCCAGCCAGGTCAAAGAGGCAGACTTCCCCAGGGTGACATGGGATTGAACGTGTTGACATAACATTCCATTTTACAAAATGTATAAATCTTTGCTCCCCCAGAGTATCCTAAAGTACGGATGTATGAATATACCAAACTTTGGTCCTTCTAACTCTGATCCTTCAGATGCCTTTTTTTATCCAAAAGGGAAAAAAAATACACTCTGAACTGAATCAAAAAACAGGGCATAGACATCAGTGAAAGGGTATAATTCAGTTAATTTTCTTTTAAATAATCAGATTTGTTTATTGAGAAGGAGGAAAATAGACATTGCTGTGATAATTGTTTAGTAAGAGAATGTGGCAAGTGGCATAAACAAAAATGGTATTTTTCTTTGCGTTCATTTAATGTTCAAAAGAAAACATTGATTCCAATTTATTACACCATTTAGGGAGGGTCATTCAGTAGCTCAGAGTTTGTAATGTTTTTATCCTAGAGTGGCAACATGTACCTACTAGTGGGGAAAAACCTCTGCTCCCTTCTCAAAGTTCAGGTGCTGACACGAGGCTCACTGCTACAGCTGTCCTGCCAACCTCCTCCGTGCCTGCAGCAGCAGCAGCCAACGCCAAAAATCTCTGCTGCCTTCAGGTCAGTGTGGCTAAATATTGTCTCAGCCTACTGGCTACTCTCCTCTCACATGTTTCTGTCCAATTTGGGGATGAATAAAGAGCTTTGGTCATTGGGTTGGGCCCCCTGAAATGACAGCAGTCAGGTCTCAGTGTGTATGACAGCTAAGTGGTGTTTTGTGTACAGAATTCGAGGTTGGATAAGAATTTTAGATCTGTCAATGTATGTGTGGTCTAATTAGGAAGAAGTGGCTTCCTTGTTTCAACTTATCCTTGCTTACCACAGCTACAATGCCATGTATGGTTTTCAGTGGTAAAGGTGTAGGTATGAAGTCTTTTGTTTCAAATTAACTATGAATGATACGAAGAAAAAGGCCAAAAGGGTCACATTTCCTAATACTGCACTAAGATTTAAGAAGTTTATTGTTTATTTTCCTAGACTACACCAGATTATTTCTCAAAAGAGATATTCATATATGAAGCACAGTTTGTGAGAGGGAAATGTTCATGTAGAGAAGGAAAGCCATTAAAATATTTTTTTTTGGCAGAATATTTGTAACTGCAGTGAGACTGATGCACAGGGAAATTCTCAGGGACTTGTGATTTTCGTTTACAAACCATAATTGAAAAAGTCTGTGGTGCTTGGCAATCCCTTTTGGTGGCAATACTTCAGAAAAAATGGGGAAGCGAATGCAGGGGTTTTACAAATGAAATTTATGTTCACAGAATCAATGTATTACCTATGTGTGAAAAAAAATCTTATTCCTTCCTTCCCTTTTACCTTGATGTGTATTGATAGAGCCCCAAGGCAGCAGAAGTATATTTCAAATTTGGGTAGCTGTGGCAGACAATGCAGTGAGGTGGTGCAAGGTGTCAGGATGATGAAGCAGCAATTCACAGTGCTTCATTTGCAGAGTAGGAAGAGAGGAGGAATGCTGGAATGAGCTATAAGTGGGGGCAAAGGATCCCTGTAGTCATAGATCATCAGCCAAATGCAATGCCTTGGGATGAGTACCACCCTGAGTCCTCAGCAGTATCACTTACGTGCTTATATCTGTCCTTTGTGACCTGTGGGAACATTCCACTACCTTCAGTAACCTTGTAAAAATCCCATTTAAATAGAAATTGCAGAAGGGACCACCAGGACACTAAGTTAATATATGTCTAAAAGTCTGCATGTTATAGTAACTATGGTGCTATTATCAGGTGACAATCCTTATAGGGTTTAGGATGCTCCTTGAGACCATGCTCCTTCCACTGCCATAATTATTACATACAAAACAGGAAGGAAGGAATGTTTAATTTTTATTTGCTTTGTCTGCCAGTAAGGACAAGTACAGGTCTTCACAGATGAGGTTTAAATCAGTTATTGTCCATTTTCTGGTGAAGACATGGAGTGAGTTGATAATTTGAAGGGATCACGTAGCAGCAAATTCTTCTCTGAGACACTGCTGAAGAGCTGAATACCGAATTGCAAATGGACTTGCCTTTGTGTCTGTTGTTTTTGTACTTTTCAAAATCTGTTTTTGTTGAGCAGCTTTGACATTATCTTTGGAAAGGAATGCAATGAGATATTAATTTCCTTCCTTCCAGTTTTCCACTGCAGATTATTTTGCTTTGCCAAGCTAATCATAACCAGTCCAATGCAAGAGTTTTTTCATTGAAGCTTGTTTTTTACACTACTTTATGCTATTCTAACAGTACATTTTTTCACTTGATTAATAATTTTCTTCAGAAAAGACGGTAGGTTTTGAAAAAAGGTTGAGTTTTCAGATGCATAATGTGCATTGCTTTCACCTTTCGATTTGAATGGTGAAGCAGCACCTGCAGCTGGAGCTTCTGGGATATGTCATAAGCTGCAAGACATAGAATGGATTTGAACTAAGACCAGTGGTGTTTTAAGTTTGCTGTGCCTACTCTCAGCTATCATATAATTTGGATGTAAAATTATGTTTCTGAATACTAAATACTCAGAGTGATGGGATCTGCAAAGTGTGGCTAAAAACCTCTAGAAAGTTTCTGTTTCTTCCTCTGCCAAAAAAACCAAAACAATCCCCCAAACAAACAAATAAACAAACAAACAAAAAACAAACACCACCCCATCCCAGCCCTCCCCATTACTTAGAACTCCCTATTTTTGTTTCCAGAAGCAAGTACTGTAAAATTCAGTTCCTAACAATATTGTGCTTGCTCTCTCTACTGCAGTCTTGGTCAAACTTGGTTTTAACTCACAGAATTTAGACTTCAAATTGTGTTGAAGGTCAGACTAGGATGTGCTAGAATCAGGAAGAAAAAACATTGTAGGCGTTGTTTTCAAAACTGACTTGGGTGAGTTTGACTGGGAATATTGCATGTTGTTTAAGCCTGGTGATACACTTTTAATGGAGCTCCCAGTCTGAGGGAATCACTAGACTTCCTTCTCACAACGCTGCACTGCAAAGCTGTGAGAATAAATACTCGTGGATGGTGATTTGCAACTGCTGTTAAATAGATCTATTCTCCACTACAGTTGCCATGCATTTCTGAACTACATTAGATTCACAATACCTGTTCTATTAATTTTATATTCATCTTGGAAACACTGCCTTCCGAAAGCTCTCCTGTAAGAATGGGCTCAGCATAAACAGGACTGTACGAATAGCTGAGACTGAGCAATTGCACACAACTGTTTTGGTTTCCAGGCCCCTCCTTCTGCTTTGTTTAAGGAAAGTAGACATGGGAGAGACATCTCTGTGATCCCTCTTGGCCTCCACCCCTGACAGTTGTGTGAAAATTTGATCAGTGTGGGAGATAATTAATGAAGAGCACACTGGGTTTATCAAATCTGTTATAATTAACGCTGTCCTGTCTTCAGCCATAATCAAATGTGATTTTTTTGTGTTGTAATTGTAGGATTAGGAAGTAAACTTCTGAATGTGTGGGAAAATTCTAGTAGTAAGTCCCATTTTGATTTAATGAGAATTATATTAAAAGATGTAGTGTGAGAAGCAATTGTAACTGATGACTTGTCATACATGGGATAATTTTCAGCTTTGAAAATATACTCTTTTAACATACTCTAGTATGTATTATTGGTATATAGCTGCAATTAAAATAATATCTGACTCAGGAAATGCTAGATATGTAGTATGAAAAAACAAAGGGCCAGTATATGACAAATCTGTGAGTGGTGAATAAATAACCTGAAGGAAACTAGAAATAAATTCTATTAATTTGAAATCAATTAAATAATTAAAAATAGGTAGCTCTATAAATATTTGAAATTTTCATGCACTTAAATTGTTATTGCAATAACAGTTGCAAAAAGTGCAAGTCATAATAGAAAAAGGTAGATGTAGAAGCTCCTATCCCCCTGTCAGAAGCAGAATGCACTGAGCTTTTTGAGTATTTCTACAACAAGCAAAAGTTGAAATGTCACAATCTTAGAGCCCAGGGTATTGGGGTAAACTGAGACCACCCTCTGGGCTGCTGTAATACATCTGTAATTTGTGGTTATTCAGCAGCTGCCACAAAAGTAGATGCACTTTCCCTATAGTCAGCTGGAGCAGGAGTGCAGGATTGCCACCTCAATGCAAGCTGTCCTCAGTCATTAATCAGAGCCCTGGATATTTTCAAAAGCTAGGATTTAGCCAATTATCCCCATTACTCTTCTCTCTTGACTGGCTTTTTAACAAGTTCCGTGAACTGATTAATCTACTCAGTCATTAAATGAGGGAACCAGCAGACTCGTGGGCTGTTCTGGGTTGAAGAGGACAGCTAAAGGGTGCTACCTGTGGAGCTGAAGGTAAGCAAGTATTTACTGCATCCTCCTCAGTGGTGGGGAAACTCCAATCGTGGCAGTTAATATTAGTTCACAGAAATCCCTAAAATTGAACTGGGATAGACTTTTCTAGAAAGAATACGTAACGTTCCTCCAGAGCTAGTTCCCATTCAAGAACCTGGAATATTCTTCTCTAAATACTCTGAGTTGTCCACTGCAAATAGAGTTACTAACTTGAGGTATACATTTGGTGCAGGCAGCTCAGGGTGCAGCTGCAGTGGGAGCTGGAGGTTGAACTCTGAATGGTGGGAGCCCAAGACAGGGGTCTGGGGGCTGCTGATCCTTTGCAAGACAAAGGGCTTGGGAACCTGGTGAGGGACACTCAGGGACACAGCAGGAGCTGAGGATCCCAGACTTTTGCACATTTAGACTGCGGGGGGATAAAAGCTCAGGTTCCTTTCTTGGGGTCCCTCCTTGGAGGCAGCACCTCGAGCTGTTGTTTTGTTATTTAGTTATTGCACCAAGATTAAACCATTTGAAGGATCTGGATGTCTGAAACTCTGCCATGGGAAACCTAGAGTAAGGAAACCTGGTCTGCCTGTGTGAGTAAGGGGGTGCAGCTCCAAAGGACTTTGGTCCCAGCTCAAGCTGTGGGAGTGGGACTGCAAGAGTGGCTCCTGGGTGGTCAGAGAGGGAGGTTTCCTTAACACTACTGATATTCAACTTGCCCTGGAAGTGTTTTGAGCAATAGCTAAATAATTTTTATGGAATCTGAAAAAAGTGCACTTTGATTGTCTGTAACAGATGAAATTTAAGGATTGCTTGTTCTCAGGTTTCAAAGTAGTCTTGTGAAGTGTGGTATCATGTACACAAAAAGTGCCACTACCACCAGCTGAAAACCTTTGGCCTGAATTAATTATTTTTATTATTATTATTTTTAGTTCATGTCTACAAGCTGTGTCCAGCTGATACGTCGGGGAGAAAAGAAGTAAAATATTGAGATATGTGAAACTATACTTCACAGAGCTCAGATTACATATTTAAACCAAAATCAGGGTCAAAACACTTTATTGAAGACTTAACAACTTGCAATTAACAATCGGTGAACTATATATTAGGAATCAACATCAGATAATCCACAAAACTAGACGGTGACAAAATGGTAACAAATGCCCACAAATTTCAAAATCCCCTTTGTGACTAATCCTACCCTCAGTGGTGGGCTCAGAGCCCCTTCCCCCATGAGCTTCCCACCCTCCCTGAGTGATGTGTAGCCCCTCCAGGTTTGGGTGCCTACTTGGTGCACCCCAAAGGTCTCACTCTCCTGGCTGGATTGTGACTGCTCATCATGTCTGATGATGAAGGTGCTCTCTGAGGCCTTTGCAGAGGCTGTGCCAGCTTGTGGCACCATCAAAACATGTTTTGGCCACTTCTGTGTCAACCTCCGTGTCTCTCCTCTCTTACAAATGTTCGTGCTTCAATAATTCTTTTCAGGCTGTCTTCTTTGTTTCAGATGTCTCTGTAATTTCTCAGTTTTTTAATCCAGCTGATGATTCTCTTTCACTTTAACATGAGCTATGGTGGGGCAAATGTCCTTCCAGACAGTTTTGTGCAATATGAGTCACTCACGCTGTTTACTCTTGCACTTCTGTCATTGCAAGTGTTATTCGGGACATATGTCAGAGGTGGACCATGGGAGCACTCACATATTATGCAGTTGAAAAGAAATATTTACAGTGAGTGTTTTGAAAGCTACTGGTTAGTTTTCAGCTGTGGGTGGATGGAAATGTTGGTGTTGAAAATATCAATTCAGATGTTAAAAGACAAATGTGAATGCTTTGGAAATTTTCACCCTGTCATAGCTTTGTCATGCACTTGCCCATGCTTGTCTGTCTGTTGGCACAGTTCATCTTTCTGCCCTTAATAAATCATATTGAAAAATCAAGGATGGATCTAAGTGGTTTTGTATGTCCTTGATAATAAATACATATTATATGACTCTCTTTATAACTATTACACTAACGCTTATGTAACACAGTTCCCAGTTTGTTCTTTATATTCATGTATATTTTATGGTGTTTTCGGGCACTTCAAGTCTTGCATTATGCTCACATAATAACCTGTTGATAAGATGAATTATGCTGCATTCTTTTGCTTATGTGGATTAATGAACATTGTGTTTTCTGTTGGAAAGGACATTTGCTTCTTGTTTTTTCTTTACTGTGTCTTCTTTGTAGTGGTATTTTATAAAAGCTTCAAAACTGCATCTTACCCATGTGCTCAGACATTTGTGTTGTGGTGATATCAAAATTGGGGGTTTTTTACCTCTAAGAAGGATTCCTCTTAAATCACCTCTGGGCTTAGCAAAAGCAGACAAAGGTATTTAAATGCTTGGTCAAGTTAACTTTGCACTTTTGTTTCACAAGTTTGTTTATATGTGGAAGTTACATGGCAAATAGGAGAGTAGAAATGATGATAACACTGCTTTTTTCCTAGCTTACCTGCAGTGAACACTTTAAAGGATATAGACAGATGAACAGAGATTCCATTTCTATGTTTTTTTTAATTGCCAAGCCTTTACTGCACTACCTAGAGTAGAATTTAGGTGTTAACTTGCAGTGTCAGTAGTCTGTAGGAGTGAACAAACTTCTCATGTTTAGCACAGGGCTAAGTATATTCAACACTCATGACAATGTTACAGCTAAAGTATTACAGGACTTGATGAAAGTAGTTTGCAGTGTTTTGGTTGAAGACTGAAAAATTGTATCTGCACAGGCATAGATTCCAAACTCTTGTGGAGAGCAAAACATAGTCATGGTCTCTACAATCCAAGACAGCAATCCTTTCTTTTCTCTATAGTCAAAGAAGCAGAAAATAAGAGGAATGTGTTTGTGCTGCAAAAGTAATCGAAGTACCTTGGTATTAAAGAAAACTGCTCTCTCCAGTCCTGTCAGAAGAGGGAATAATGAACCTTGCTCCAACAAGGTAAGTACTTTTTCCTTTTCCTTCATGGCTGGCATTTTGCAGCAGTGTGTATATCAGTGACAGAGACTTGATTACGGTACCAAAGAAGATTCACACATTCTAGCAGGAATGATAACTTTCTGCCTTCTGGAGGCCTGTCACTATTATTGCTGTGTATTTCTTGTTTTACTTTAGCTGCTGATATCTTTCTACCTCTTTCTTACTATGTAAAATGGATTTTACAGTATGTCTTTGTCTTTTTCTTTTATAAACTCGTATACATGTATAGGTGGGCTGTTTGGTTTGGCTTGGTATAAATGACGTTAAAAATCCAGGAGGAAAGGAATAATCTTTATTACTTTGATTTATATATTTTTTTTCTTTAATACAGCAAATCTGTGGGGACCAAAGGCCATGTTCATCAGCTTCCAGAAAATTTAGTGTAGTGGGTCTCTATGCATCACTGCCCAGCACTGGGCTCATAGCAAAGTCTTTTCTATACAAAATAGCTTATCTTTAACAAGTAAATCCACCAGAGTTCACAGAGTGTATACATGATTGCAGCAGGAGTTACAGTAGGCATTAAAAGCTGAGGTAGATAATACATCTAAAAATGGTAATGCTAGAGACATAGCTCAAAATGCTATTTCAACTCTCATATTGCAATTGCAGTTGATATATGAAGAACTTACCCTTTTTCACAGCAACAAATACTGACAAAGATATGATTGCCAAATTTTCTTCTTTTATAAAAATGTGATCAATGTCAATGTGACTGACTATAGCGAACTATCACAGCTGCAAAAGTTTCCATGAGCTACAACACCTCCTCAGACATAATGGTGAAGAGTAAATATAGTAAATAGTAATCTGAGCAGGACATAGATAACTGAGAAAAGCATCTTTCAAGCATTGTGAGGGCCAAGGGGGATATTACATAGTTTTCACTATTCTGTGTACACCTGCAATCCAGTACTGCATTCTGTATATCCATAATTCTTGTTCAGAATCTCTACAATCATGGATTCATAAAATAGTTTGGGTTGGAAGGGACCTTTTGAGGTGATTATCTTCTACCACAATACAGTAATCTATTGACTTACAGGTGTTCCTTTTGCTAAAGCTATGAAAAGAGAATAGCATGTGACAAAATAATTTCACTTAGTTTTAGATTAACACTTCTAGCCCCACAGCCAAACTATGTGGCCTGTCTTGGTGAGAGTAATATTCCATCACCAATGAAAAAAACCAGAACAAAACAAAAAAACCCAAAGTTGATTTTGTTAAACTTCTGCTTAGGATGAATACTTGAGTTTTCAAACATCAAAATTCTCTATTTTAACATTTTGAAGTGCATTTTTATGTACTTTATTTTTGGTATTAGATATTAACAATCCCATGTAAACACAGGGTTTTTTATTGCTTCAAGAATTTTGAAGACTTCCATCTTCGCTTACAGTTTGAATGAATATATATTTTTAAATCTCACTTTTTTAGTGAAACTGCCATTTTGCCCTCTGTACATTACTAGTTATGCTCCTCTTGAGGCTATAAAGTGCAGAGTGGGGCTTGATTATACTGTTTGAAACTGTGCTTAATTTGTATACATAGATCTATAAATGTAGCAGTTTCAGCCCCACTAAGTACTGAAATGAAAAGCTCCTTTCTTCTTGTTAGTGAACCTCCTTTTCTTTGATATTTACTTTTTCCATGACCATGTGGTAGCTTTCTCTGATCCATTTTTTGCTTTTTCTGTACTTCCTGATTGTACTATAACCATGGCAATTTGCTCCAGAGTAAACAGAACTTGTACAAACAATTTCTATTTCGTAGGCATTGAAATTCAAGGCCAGTCCAAAGACAATGTCAGATGTGAGCAATATATTCAAGAGAAAACCATGAATCATTGCAACTGGAGGAATGGCCCATTTTCAGAGCTCACCACTCTTTTCTTCCCTGCTATTATTGCTCTGGAGATATGGGACATATTTTGGATGATGGTGTTATTCAAAGGCCTCCTCTCCCTGTTCAGGATGGAGTCTGAATTTCAATTCTCATACACTGCTGACACTAGGAACAGATGGCTGTGAAGCCACTGGAGTAACATAGCTGCTGAGAGAGGTTAGCTGGGTTTGTGTCTTGTGTTTTGAGAACAGAAATGTCACGAGCCAAGGAGATTTATATCTGTTTCCCAAACTCAAAGGATCTAGTATCTTGCATTGCTTATTTTGACTACAATCTACATTTGAAACTGATTTAGACAATTCCTTCTAGTGATATTTCTCTAAGTAACAGTCTGGAACGAGTGAAAAACTGATGCCTTGTGTCTTATGACAATCAATACATCCTCAGGTTTTTCAGAATGGTTTGAAGCTAAAACCTCTGACTTAGATATATCTGATTTGTATCAGAAAAAGGAATGTGATGTCGTTTCAATATAGATGGTGATGAACATTGGGAATTCATCAATGTAAATAATACAGCAACTAAACTGGAGGTCAAGGACTCAAAAACCTTAATTTATACCATAAATCTTTGTAAACACTTGGTGAGAAATTTTTCTATCCTCAGTATTTATTTAATTATTTATTTAATCATTTGCTGTTAAAAAGGAACAAAGATGCATTTGGAACACACAGTGCAAAACTCATTTCCTGGGACTAAATGGTACTGGGAAATTATACCAGGGTAATAATTATTTTTTAGAGCTATCTGTAGTCCTCACCTACTATGAAGATTTCAGAACCTAAGATAACGAGTATAATAAGGAGGAACATCTCCCTCAAAAAATGCATGTCCTACAGAAACATAGAGAGCCCAGTCAGGATACTCCATTCTCAGCCTTAGTCTCCCATGGAAGCATACCAGTTAACATCCATAGGAGACCTTGCTAGCTAAGAAACTTGCAGATAATGGTGTTGCAAGTCAGCACAGTTTAATTAACAACAGAGTGGATTATGCAAAGGGAGAGGATTCTTTGTAAATGGGTGTGCTGTCTGGAGGTTTTGTGTTAATTATCATATTCAGTTTATCTGGCTGAATCTTGGTGAAGGAGTTAAATAATCTAGAGGTATGTAAATTTTGCAACTGCCCCATTTGGCAGAGTTCTCTCACTCTGTTGTGCAGTGTTCTCTCCTGTAGCTACAGTGATAAGCTGCTTGTTTTCTGACTTGATCCTGGTTGTAGCTCTGGTTATCTTTTTATGACACTGCTATGAATAAAAAAGTTAGACTGTGCCTCAGTGGAAATTCATTGAGGTTCTTCCTGTTTTGTTATTTGTCTCTGTTGAAATGATCATGCAAACTGAATTGAAACGAAGTTCCAAAAATGTCTTGGATGTGCTCCCAAGTGTCTGCAAATCTGCACTGTTCACTGCTGTCCATTGGCCACAAAGGCCCAGTGAGCCCTTATAGCCAGAGTTCAAATAACATGCCCACCCTGGTTATTTCCTTCTTGCTGGCGTGTGCTTACTGAACTTATGTTACCATATATTAAATAAAGCCCTCCAAAACACTGAAATGGAAATAAAAATGGTTACAACCAAAAAGAACAGTGGTTTAAGCATTAGAATTTAGCAGCCACTGTATTATTTCCCAAGGAACATACTGTTTTTCTACAAGTGATAATTACAGTCAAACAGTGGTAAATGCACAACCTTGTTTCACACAGTCATGCCTTTAACAAGGTTATTTCTCTCCTTTATCTTTATTTAGTAGAGCCTATTGTGTTCTCATGTATGGTTTGATGCCAAACCAATGTACTCTTTAATAGCTTTTGAAGAAAAATTCTTTAACAGGTATCCACAGAAACACTTGTGGAATCAACATATTTGCATTTCAATACAACTCTGTTTAATTGGTTCAAAATGAGGGTGACTGTCCCACACCTTGTATCTCTGTAGAAAGGCTATTTTTAATTGCTTCTTTGGGCAATTCTTTCCACTTTGCAGTGCATGAATGCTCTTACAATCTGACCCATGGTTGTGTATACATTATATTATTAATTTTATGAGGCAGGTGCACATTAGTGAGAAGCAGAGGATGACAAAAACAGTAGTGTATGGCTCTGAAAATATTTTATTCTTTTTCAAGACAGTTTTGATTCAGAAAAGCTTAAAAGCTGTAATTTTCATAAAGGCATTGGAAGGATTTATTATTTCTTCTTACACATGCACACACACACTTTGCACAGAGTAATATCAGTCACAGCAGACAGTCACATCACTTGTACCTGCTTTAGTCTTGGCAGAAGAAGAAAATGTGGAGCTTGTGGGAGCAGGGACTGATGATACCAGAATATCTTGTCAGCCTCAGGCAACTGCTTATTTTTCTTAGAACTAGACAGAAAAATCCAGACAGTTCCGCAATGCCGCTTAATGGGTATTTACCTCCTCTGATAATTTTTTAGATGGTAACATAACTTCATCAACATTTGCTCTATTAGATATGCAGACAGTCTTCCCACCACTGTTGGGTGTTTTGGGTTTTTTGCTGAAGTTTTTTGGGGGAGTGCTTTAGGTTGGTTGGTTTTTGTTGTTGGGTTTTTTTCTTTTTTTAATCTATGTCTATTGTTGAGTTTAGAAATTCAGAAAATACTCTCTGTCCCTTCCAGATATTTTTTTTTTTTTTCAGTTGTGAAAGCACTCCAAATCTGGTATAAGAAATCATTGAGACATTGCTTTACTTTAATACACACGGGAGCAAAAACGGGGATTTGAAGCCCTAATGGTAGAAACAATGAAATAATTCTTGCAGAAGTGCAAATTGCTCAAGACAGCTTCATACTACATTTAGAAGGACTCCAACCTCTTAGGCTCTGTAGTAATGGAACACTTTAATCAAAGTTACTGATCTTCAATTTTTGTTTTATGGAAAGCTTATCATCTAGGCATGGCTTAAATGATGAAAGGTAGATGAAGAGACACCTTTGTTCATGTGCTTACATAAAAAATACACCTAAAAAGGAAGGTGACCTGACAAATCAAACGTAAAGAAAAAAATTAACATCAGATTGACACTGGATGGAAAGAAGAACACAAGCTATAAATTTAATGGCATAGAGATATGTATGTGTTTGAGCCTTAGACAACTGGTTGTAGCAGATTAAAGAAAAAGATCAAAAGGAATGAAGAGGAAAAAGTAGGCAACTTGAACAGAATGCTGAGTGCTTTGTCTGTTTATAGTTTGTAATGCTGAAGAGATCATTGCAATTGCCCAGTCTAACTCCTTGTGTAACTCCTAGTTTGGAACCTTGTAAGTAGAAGGAATCATTGCAGACCTGACTGACTGTAAATTGTCCCTTTCTGGGACTAACAGTGCTCTCTCTCACTTGCTGTTCCACTGAACACGTCAGGGTGTACAGGGACCTCTCCACTAAAGTACGTCAGCATCGCCCGTCCGCTATTCCCTGTTGTGACAGGCAGCTGAGTTCATGTTTGCCTGTTTCATGAACATTATTTAGTCCAAAAAACATTTACCTGATTTTAAAAGAGCTGTCCAGAGATACCAAAAACATTTGTGAATGAGTTTCTTTTTGTTTATAACAGAAAGTTGTCTTCAGTTTACAGGCACATGTAAGTATATGCATGCACACAGACACAAATGAGAAGCATTAACTCAGCTGGCCAGAGCATGGTGCTCATAATACCAATAATATTCTAAGTAGCTTTACTAGCTTTACTTTTTATCTCAGCCTGAAATTGTATGGATGCATGGTTCAAACCATTTCAAATGTTACGGAATTTTAAAGGAAAAAAATGTCTCCTTGGATGTTTAAATATAGTTTTTTCCTTTAAAATCTTTCCTTACTATTGAATTTGCATAGCATCCAGGCATCTCAATGTATACCACTCCCCCTTTTCTTTCCTAGTGCTTCACACTTCTGATGTTCTAGTCTAAATTTTCTAGCAGTTCCTACCCTGGGAAATCACATGTTGTTGTATAGTCTCTTTGCTGATCGTTTCTCTGTCCTGTTCTGAGCATACCTTTTATCCTCATTCTTATCACCAAGGGAGAAAGACAAAAAAAGAGCTTTTACAAGATCTCCTAGCATATAAGAGATCAAATTTCAGATTCACAGAAGAGTACAGTACCTATGGCAGCAGGTTTACAGGCCAAAGTCCATGGGTTGTCCTTTTTTAATTTCAGAGTATTTAGAAAGAACATCCAGCAGTTTTTGCCTGCAGGACCTGCCCTTCTATTTGGCCCTGCTACAAAGAGCAAACGAGGGAGAGAAGTGTCTTGTCCAAGCCTTGTTCTGCTTTACAGTTCATCCAGCACTGGGCAGCCTGTTTGGCTGGTTCTGGTGCAGGTATCATAACCTGGCACCCTGCAAGTGAGCACTACTTGTGCCATACTGTGAGGGCAAGGAGTTTTCTTTTCATGCCTCATTTATATACTGCATCTCTGAGCCTATGGAGCAGAAGCTGATATTTAGAAAATGAAACAGAGTTAACGAGCATAAGAACCTTTATCTATTTATTTTGGATTCTAAGTACAAGGAAATAGACATGGAAGTATGTTCAGTTTTGTACAGTTTTAAAGTCTTTTAGTGAAGAGAACAGAAAAGTTACAGGCTGTAGCCTGTGACGAAAATTACTTAATTGTTCAAAATATAAAAAATTAAAATTTTCAGATCAAAATATGATCAAGGTGCACTTCAGGACTTGTCTAATGAAGTGTTGCTTGTATCAATGGGTAAGAATTCTTATTGTATCTTAGCTGAGCTGAAGATTGCCATTGCTGCCATCACTGGGAATTCTGCTGATGGCCTGATTAGGCCATCTCCTTTCCCTCCTTGCATCCTGTGATGAGTTGCAGACAGGTCACATCCTGTGTGCAGACAGCAGCACATTTTCCCTGACTACAGAGATTGCCTCTATTCTGCTCCAGGGGGACAACAGTTTGGAGATTAAAATGCCCAAAAGTTGCACTTGTATCTTATCAGTGATAGGAGGATTAGCATACCCAACCTAAAGCCAGTGACATTTTTGTGCTGTTTTGTGAATTACTGTGATATGTAGCAGAACACAGACCAGAAGGTTTGTCCTGTTCTACAGCCTCTAATTATGGCCCTGTTTTTAATGTCACTTTTAGAAAACCATTCAGTTGAAGAAATCAGAAGGTATGATTCTAGGTTTCCTCCTAGAAAGAGTTCCCTAACGCCTGCTCTGGCTTCATTAACTCTCCTTGCCTCCTTAATGCAGGCCTCATCTTCTGTCTGTGTTTTATAAAAGTAGAGGGAGAAATTTACTTTCAGAAGAGGATTCTGTGCTCTGATTCTGTGATGGAAGAAGTGTCTTCATTCAGCCCTCATTTAGGCTTTATCTGTGGCTTCGCTGGAGTATTTGCAGCATAGTAAAGTAGGAAAAAGGCCAAACTTTTTTATGATCATTATGTGTGTAGATCTTTTTACCTTTCTGAGGCAGAGAAATGTTCAGTTGGTCCTTTTTAAAACAAGAGGCTGTGCTATGCTTTCCGTGGAAGTTCAGTGTGGCTCAGTGATCATGTAGGAAGAAAGTCCCTTCTGAAGTACCATACCTCCCCCACATAAAAAAGTGCAAGTCTGCTGTTTACTTTTAGATGAGTAAACAAGTAGAAGAATTTAGGTATAGGAGGCAACAGAAGGCAAGATAAAACTATTTAACTTTAAAAGTTATCCCTTTAAATTAAGATCTAGTTTCCTAAAAAATACTGCACTGGGGATTTGTTTTTAAACGTCTTCTATCTCGAGTTACTGTAATCTGTATTTTCCTTCAGTAATGTGTATAAGGGAAAATACAACTGAGTATCTTTCAGATACCCATTAGAAGCAGCAATCATTTAATCATTGACAGTTAAAGCTGTGGGATTTCATCTCAGATGTAGGCTTTAGAACAATAAAGTTTTAAAAAAACCTTATTGTCAAGGCTGTATTATTTTCTGTGGTGAAATCGTTGGAACTTGAAAATTGGGTTCTATAATAGAAGGAAAATAAGGGACGGAGAAAAACATTACATCCAGATGAAACATAATTCAAAGGCAAGAGAGATGTATAAAGTCATACCCAGTTGAACTGTCCTAGTCTATTTATTGATTTATTAAGTAGAATAGTTAACTGGGAAATGGTTATGGAAGATGTAATTTTTACAGATATTCTCAGTCATGAGAAAACATTTGTTATGTTCAGCTCTCAAAAGCCAAATCTGTAATAAAACACAAAGATTTTTAGGAAATGGAATGTCTTTGTATTGAATATATTTAGCACAGCAGCTCAGAGCTTTTGTATTTCGTGTGTGTATATGTAAATATACAAACCAATATTAACACTTTGTAATTTATGTGTTGTGTAATACAAAACTTGTTTGGTTACAAAGTCACTAATTTTGGAGAAAGCTGATAACACTAAGTGGTGAATGGGATGACATGAATGAGACACTTGTGGTAGCTCAGCTAATTGCCATTGGAAAGATTGCTCCCTCCTTAAATTTGCAGTAAGATAACACAGTGTTACAGCTTCTGAGCAGGGTTACACTGTGACTGTATTAATGTCAGAGCTGTGCTGTGACCCTGATTCCTGTAAAACTGTACAGAGGCTCAGCAAATACGAAAGTCTGGACCATCAGATTAGACACATGTATGTTTCCATAGAGAAATGAAACATATTTACACAAACTAGAGCTCTTGGGATGGTTTGTTACAAAATCATAATTCATTTCCTGTATTTATGGTGTGTTCCATGTATCCATATTTGTCTTTTTGATGATAGCCTGAGACGGAAATGTCAGGGGTTTGACTAATGAGATAACCTTTGCTGTCAGTGGCAGCAGTGATACCTTTTTACATAAATGCAGGATGGTATTTTTGTAAATATATTTGCAAACACAGAACAAATGTATGCAGTTGTGGTCGAGACCTTTGTACAGGGTGTACTGGAATTTCACCTACCCTGTGTTCTTAGCATTCCTTGAACAATTTTCTTTTTCCTTCTTTTTCTCCCTCCTTTCATTCAAGGACTGCTTTAATTTTTTTCCCCTCAATACATGCCTGCTAATCATGAAGAATATGTACATAAAGCACAATTAATATTCAGACACACTCTATGAGCTAAAATAACCTATTTTGTTTGGAGGAGGAAATTGATTATCTTTTAACAATGGCTAAAATGAAGGTTAGGTAATTAAGAGTTTCCTGTAGGCTCAGGAAATGATTTTAGTAAAACCCTCCTGAAAAAGTCCCCCGAGTGAAGAAAGCTGGAGTTAAAAATGCAGACACCTGAAGATGATTACTGCATTACTAATACTGCAGCTTATTTTTCAAGTCATCATGACAATATTTACTGTGGTGGTTCAACTACACACCACAGCTAGTGATACACTACAGCTGATATTTATTTCCTCATTTTAAGTCCATTTTAAAAGGCAGAGAGAACTATACCTTGGTTAAAACAAATAATTGACAGTTGTAGAAAATCTGGTCTTTTTGATACTATATAGAAATAAAGAATAGAATGAGGTTTCTGCTGATAGCTCATAGTTGGAAATTGTCTCCTACAAGAAGAGCATAATTGTCCTTCTATTTTTATTTCCCTAAGAAAACCGCTTAAAAAAAAAAATTAAAACTTTCTATTTTTGTCCCCTACTCTCCCTCCCTCCTTTTATGATTTTTTTTTTATGTAGGCTTTTTTTTCCTGAAAGGGAACCTCAGATTCTTAATTGGCAAATTAAAAGAACTGATAAAACTGTGCTGAACTTTCCATATTAGAGGAGATGGGATCCATATAGCTCTTAAGTGTGAATGAGAGTATTCACCAGCATAACTTGATCTATCTTCAGTATAGGATTTGCATTCTTTTTTATTGTGATAATCACAATATTAGCACACATTTTGGTTCACATTTCTGAAATCAAGTGTCTTTGAAAGCATAAGAAAAGTCTTGATTCTCAGAAGCTTTCAAAAGATCATAGTGCAGCTAGTTGTGTGCTTGAAAAATGGAAATTTCTTTCTAATAACAAAAGGCAGCCCACCAGTCTTCCCAGAGTAAGATACTCAATTTTGGCTGTGTTAAAATGCAAGGTCAAAGAAGTATTTAATGACAATTTTTTGTATGCGTGATAGACATTACACAGCATTTCTTTCTTAAAGTAAATGCCATGTCTTCTCAAGATGGCAGAAATATGGGCAGCTGCTATGGGTAATACAGGTGAAAGTAATGGTAAATTCTGTATGTCCCAAGAGTGCTCAAGTGCCACGGGATCATTTAATCACACTTCCTAGGAGTTAATTAGATCTCCAGTTAGAGAAATATTCTGCAGTTCTGTGTTCATTAGCCTGACAGTTGCAAATGAAATTCTTACAGTTTATGCACCGTTTAGTCCCAGAGCTATGGAAATGTAGGAGAATGTGGAGGAAGGCCCTCTTGCCTTATGTGTTTATAACTTTGATAAAGCAGTAGTGTTGAAGGAATATTGATACAGCAACAACAAAAGTTGCCAAATCTTGTTTTTCTGCAGTGAATGAGTACTTGCTTTGTGTGTGTGTTTTTGTTTTCTTTTTAATTTATTTTGTACAAGATAAATATATTCCAGGAAGATAGTGAATACTCTCATTTCCAAGCTATTTTCCTGATAAATGAGGTACCTTTCTTCCTTTCAGGACTGAACCTACAGTTTGGATCCTAACAGAGCAAAAGTTTAAGTTTGAAAAATTGGTCCTATGTCTAGGGGAGTGTATTGGGATTTGAAGTGTCCAAATGTCCCTTCTGAATTCAATCACGCCTGATCACATGTTGTGAACTTAGGAAAAGACAGTTGAAAATGCAGGAATATTTTAGTTTCAATACTTAGATGAGTCAAGCCATCATTTTTTCAGCTGAATTTCTGAATGACTAAATAAGCACTGTATTAGCTCCTATCTCATGTGCTGGGTGGTCAGTTTAGTAATGCTTATCAGATTCTATTAAGTCATGTTGTTGTCTAAGCAAAACTAAAGTTAGTTTTTACTGGAGCAGTGAGGAAAAAAAAAGATATTATTCAAGGGTATTGACACAGTGAAGGTCAGCACATTGCAGGCTGTCAGACGTGCCAAGTGTAATATTTTGACAGAGCAGTTGACATTGACAGCATCTCTGAATGTGTCTTTGCCTCAGAGTTCATAAAAGATAATGGTGGTGAGCAGATGTCAGAAATATATAAGCTTTTCTGAGAAAGGGAGAAGAAACACTAGGAGAAATGAGGAATACATGAGAACAGGTGATCACAAAATTAGAATGTCTGCAGGCTGACAGCCACAGGAACAGATGGAAACCTTGTTCAGACTGAAGTTGAAAGGAAATACAGAAAAAGAACAGATTGTCTTAGAGTATAGAGCACATATGATCTGCAGTACTATACATATGTAGGTGTGAACGCAAAAATAAGAGGCAAAACTATGCTCTATACATATGAATAAACCTGTGGATTTAAATGTTGCAGAACTCTATAATGCTAAAGTAAATTGTCCCAATTCTCACCTGTTTCTCACTTCTCAAAATGGGCCTAAAACATAGTTATGCTGCTTTGGTCCGTAAAAAAAATTACTTCTGAAAGGGCAAACAAGTGGAGCAATAAAAAATTCAACAAAATGTCAACATGAGTGAGATTTGCATAATTATAATTTTGTTCTGTATCTAGTTCTATGAGGAAAGTTCTCCCAAGCTGAACAGTTACATTTCAGGGATGTTAAATGATGTGAGTAAGAAGAATAAGGAAGGGAGAAGTTTGCCATCCTCCTTATAGGACCGGTCCTGTGGATATTGATGGAGCTGCTGTGTTAGTGAGACTCAGCTGTGGCAAGAGAGCAGGAGGATGCAGGCTACCAGAAGGACTTCACTGCCACAACATTCTGATTCTCCAGGAGAAAGTTTCCCAGCCCAGCTGAGTTTGTGGGATCAGTGAGCCAGGTGCTCAGCTGCCCCTGGATCTGCAGGATGGCAGGATGAGAACAGCAGGCTCTTCTGGTACAGCAAAGGGGTAATGGGAGACATGGGAGGGCTTTCCTTACACAGATTGTCACCACCTGGAAATTGAGAGGGGCACTCATGATCCTCTGATTTCTTAGGGCCTATTTGGGTGAGTTTGCAGGTCCCAGCTGCAACATAAGTGCACACCATTGAAAAGCTCTTTAGTAATTAGTGAGTGGCTCCCTGAAGGCTCAAGAAAAAGGTAAGGCTTCTTGTTTCTTACTTTAAATAAATATATTTTTTATTCTCTGCTAGAAGTGTGCTAACGTGAAATCCTGTGAGCAAGTTTATTTCATTAATCCAATATGAAAATGATTCTGTGTTGGCTGACTTTCTGTGTGTCTCTAAAACTGTCCCTCCCCATTGCTCCCCTCTCCCCCTGAATCTTTGAGTCTCTGTTAGCACAATAGGACTAATCCTATGTAGGTCAACAGTGTTTCAGCCAATTGTTCTCAGCATAAACACATGGATATTTTATATTGTTGCAGAAAATTGGTTTTGCTATCCCCTTCAACACATGCACAGGAAAATGGGGAGGACACATCTTTGGATATGTCTGCAATATTCAGGTTAATAACCTATTAATAAAACCCATTCAGGCTGGTGTTGCTGCCTCTGAGACAACAGAGTGTGGTATTCAGTAGCAGTTACTCTTACTGGGAGATATGATCCAACTGCAGGATGTTACTTTGTTAGTGCTTGCCTCTTTCACCCAGCCCCTTTCCTGATCTACTGCATCTGCTTACTAAAAGTAGCTATTTATAACTTTGCATTTCAAGGTTAAAACACTTCACAAAGGTCTATATATTTTCTACATAAAGCAGGACTGAAGACAGGTACATCCTGAGTACCCTTTTTTCTTGTACTTAATATTACAATGCAGCATGACAAGTACACCATTGTGGCATGAATGTTATGTGGATAGAGCTAACTACAAACATGGAGAATGAGAAGGGTTCTAAGGACTTTGGAAGGTGGTTATCTTTTGTGATTTGTGTTTGTGAAATAGTATTTCATTATATTATTGTTACAATGATCACCTGAAAATTCAGGGAAACTTCTGTGCTAACAGATGAATCATGCATATTTGAAATTACAATTACATTTACCCATTATTATTTTGTTGTGAGATAAAAATGGAGGGGTTTTTTTGCACTTATTAAGCATTTCCTTATGTAAAGAGTGGCAGTACAAACTGCTTCTGAGGATAAACACACAGACATATATCAGTTATAGCAAACACTTAGAAAGGCAGACAGTAACTCTTTTTCCTCTCTAATAAAACAAGCTACATTGACTGCTGCATGGGAATTCATCAACTTCCTGCAGTTCCATGCTTTGGTGTGAGTGTGATAAGTGGTAGAAGTTGCAAAGCTAAGCTATTCAACATTATAATCCAAGGGTACATTAAATACAGAGGGATATAATATATATCAAATGTCTTGCAGGATAAACTTGTCAAAATGTAATTCTCACACATAGGGAATGGTGTGTTCAGAAAATGACACTTAAGATATCTAGCAGAACATACATATTTTTGCTACTTGATCTTAGCATTGTTTTTCTGTCTGAGTTCTCTTATATCATGGGTTTCTTGCAGTATTTTTCATTATCTCAGAATTTTATCAGATGAGGAAAGAGGCACTTTATTTTAGCATGTGTCTTTTGGGGAAAAGGGTAGTGACAGAACATCTGAACAGGGAGTAGAATAGCTTTCCTCAGAATTTACAGTCCGTTTTCTAAAGGTATCTTTAAAGTAGCTAGAAAATAAAAAGAAGATTTTTCAGGGGCATTTTGAAGGATATACATGCTTATATTCTGTATTGTACAGTTCAGTGCTACTGCTCCGATTTCTGGAATCTGGCTATCTGAACTGACTGCTATCCAAACTCCTTTTGAACAAAAATAATGCCTATAGTCACACCCACCAATATAAAATGCTGCTTGCTAATTTCCTAGTCTACTAAAAACCCTTCTCCACCTGGTTGCTGATAATCCAGATAAGGAAATCTCTACCTTTATCTTCTCACAAGCTATGGTCTCAGTCTACTCTCCTACCCCCTACCTTTGTGTTTTCTCCCTTTGTTTTTCTGATTGCTCTCCACTCCAGTTCTGTAAAATTGGTAGGTTAAAAGAGCTCTTAGATGCTACCTTTTTCTTTTTATTTGTGAAGTGTACTCTGTATTAGACTATGGCATTGTATTAGGGAGAAGTTGGGTGAGCAGAGGTGTGTGGTCAGCAGCCTTCAGGAGACGCAAAGGCTCCCACGATGAAGATATTGGTAACCAGGCTAGGCACACATGAAATTAATTTCTTGACTGGGTCATTCTGTTTGTAAGATTTAGCTGTTCTTTGTAGTTTGCTGTGATTCCATGCTCCCTCTGGCTGCTCTTGTGGCACATGTAGCTCTGCTGCCTGGATAGAGACCCAAGTAGTAGATGATGATTTGGGTGGAAGGGAAAGGTAAAAAAAGTGAGGGAATGAGTGGGAGTAGAGAGAGTTTGGGGGGAAGGGAAGGAGTCTCAGTGGTTCAAGTGAAGATGCAGTGAGGGATGATGAAAGAGGAGGAAACAGCAGGGAGAAAATCTTCCCAAAATGAATCTGCCGCTCCACACCACGGCAGTCCCAGGAATGTCCCTACACCTGTGTGCCAGTCAAACACTCCTGTCAGGGCTGCTCCAAAGGGACTGGGTGGGTGGGGCGGCCAGGGCCCACAGTCAGGGGACCCGAGGGTCAGGAGAGTTCATGCAACTGCTTCTGTGTCCCCTTACTTTAGGCTAAATGCCTCTGAAGCTAGTGGGGAAAACCACTAAAAGAAATTAAAATCTGATTTTAATTTTTTTAAACATTGGAGTAGGAACAATTATAAAACTAACTTAACTGTACCTGAGGAATAAAAGTCTTGCTGCCTGGCATGCCATCATATGGGCAGTTTAATTAGGGCTGTTCAGTACGGTTTGGGATTCCCAGTTGGGTAACAGGTACTGCATGAAAATCACTGCTCTTTACATCTTGTTTGGGAATCCCAAATTCAATTACTATTGGAATTCTTTATAAAGAATAATGCAAAATAAGCACAAAGAAAATGAAAATGTAATCTCTGAAGGGATTTGTAACAATTGAAAGAAATAAAAATAACCATTAGAGGGTTTTTGCAATATGCGCTTACTTATTAAGACCACCCAGTTTCTTGAAAATGTTTGCCAAGATCTTTTTCATAAAAGAAGAGGGAAATGAGCACATTAAAAGAATCTCTAGATCAATGAAGAGATGTGTAACAGCCTGTGTAATATGACATGCTATGCAACTTAAATAGTTGTATATATAAATACCAATAAATTTTAAATATTGATGTTTTGAATATTAAAATATTGAGTTTGTGATAATGAGTGATGCAGGGAGGAAATTTAGAGAGCTGTCCCAAGAAAGACATGTGCCTCTTTTATGAGTCGAGATGGTTTGAAGGATTTGGTTTGTTACTAAAAAGCAGTTGTCTACCGTGCTGCAGTAGTCCTGAAAGAGCACGAGCCTCTCTGTACCAAAATTAATTTTAGTTATAACAAAAAATGGGGTCGTGGTAAAGCTGCCAAATAATATTTAATTTATCAGATGAAACATGAGTGTAGATTTTCAGCGACTGAAAAGTACTACTTTTAATAGAGTTGTGTGTGTGATTTGGGTTTTTTTGTTTGTTTTGCTTCACTTTTTTCCTCTTAATTGGTGCTTGTAAAAGATCTACAGTATTGTTAAGAGACAAGGCATGGATGATACGCTGAATTACCCTTGGTAAAGATCATGCAAAATGTGTCTAATTTTTAATCAGCTTTATTCAGGGAAGGAGCTGTGCCAGCCTACAGAAATTACATATAACATTGTCTAGATATTGACATTTTGTTCTCCAGTATCTCTGCACTCATTAAGAACTAAAATGCAACAAAACCCCATATAGAAACACCTTCACTCAAAATTAATAAATAAAACCTCCAAGAAAATCTTTCCTGAGCTGACAGTCTCACCCTGCAGCATTTCCTTGAAAAAACCATCTTCATTTTTGATGTGGTCCCATTCTTTCTGCGATACTTAGGGGATTTGTGTGGAATATGGTCTAGAAGATGACTGGATAAATGGTAGCAGCTGTGGTCTTTTGCTGATAATTTGTCCTTTGCTGTTTTTTTCTCAGTGAAAAATTGGAAAAAGTGCGAAAAGACGGATAATTTCTGAAACAAATAGTACAAAATATTCAGTATTTTATGTCTTTTTTCTGGCCTGATTTTTGGCAAAAGACATTTTGATGACTGGAAATAACAGAAGACTCACTTAAAACTTCTGTGGGAATTTGAATACATAATAAGATCAAGCTCACATCCCACATTTTCCTACGAATTTTCAAAGAAATGAAATCTATATTCTGACAGCTACTTTAGAGATAAGCTAATTCTCTGAGGTTAGGAGCATTTGGGTTGTCTTCTATTTACTGGGCCTGCCATGCAACTCACCTACCCTTTTAATCCACACTGATTGCATATATTTTTGTCACTTATCAAATGCATTCTGTTGCCTTATAAGAGCTGAGTTAATGCTGTTTCTACAGTCCATAGCCACTTTTCAAGAATAAAACACCTTGCCTAAGTATAAACAAGAGTTATAGCCTGTTGGGGTGTTCTCAGTCACACCGTGAGTGAAATGCTGGAACACCATTCCTGCTTGTTCTAGAGAGTGCTTTCACAAGGCTGTCTTGGCTTATGAGGGAATGTGTATAATTAAACAGAGGGGCATGATACTAAAATGTGGGTTTATGGTCTTTATGGTTTTTAGGTTAGGATCTCTCTGTTGTAAAATTTAAGGACACATTTCTGCAGCTGCTTTGTCTCGAAGGATGCAAATCCATCTCTTCTTGTATTCTCCAAAGCTTTTTTGCGTCTATGTTTGACTTCTCACTGAGCACTGAGTATGTTTTTGTTCTACTTACCAGTTCTGTAAATTGTCAGGTATGCAGGGTTTAGATTACACAGCCCAGTTATTTTTCAGGGAAAGATATTAATTGAAATTTAGAGAAAATGAATTAATAAAAAAAAAAAGTGCCTGTACTGGAAAATATATGCAATATGAATTTCAGGAGTGTGAAGCATACACAGATTTGTTTGGTATTGGTGGTAGCTGAGGTACCTCAGTATTTCTAAAAATGAAGCAAAAGAACAGTTACCATGGAAATGTTATTTTTGTAAGTGCTAACTTAGGTGGAAGACAGGTCAAGATAAAATGCTTTGGAAAAAAAAGCAAGGTAAGTTTTCTTTTATAGAATATTTTAAAGTCAATTTTGGCTCTAAAATAAACCTTTTGTGCAATTTGAGTTGGAAAAAACTACTTTTGCATTAATCACAAAGATTCTCTGCATTGTTCAGGTAGTTTTCAGACTGATCTGGAGGCACACCTATTTTAAAAGCAAATGGTACATAGTAGTTTCTCAATTAAAGAGAAGACATTGCAAAATGAACTAGAAATGAAAGACAGAAGTAATTTTAACTGAAAATATATTTGCTTTAAAGGGTGACCTTGAGCTGTGTTTCTAATTTTGTTTTTTACTACAGATTAAGATGTTAATATCAATCATGTAAAGCATTCTATTTACATGAAGTTTTGTGAGTGCTCTTTACTGATGTGTTAATTGCTTGAAGTGTAAATGGAGAAAAAAACCCTCAGTAATTAATTAACAAAGAATACCTATGTGACTCCTATTTTGTTAATTTTGATATGTTTACACACTGTATTAAGGGAAAAAACTATGAACAATATAAAGGAATTATTTGGTAAATGTGTCCCTCGGGAATTGTCTTTATCAGCCAATAAAAAAAACCCTAGAGAATTTAGGGGGAAATGCATAGGAGACCCCCAGAATGTAATTTGCTTCCTTTAACTGGACTGAGTGGGAGGCAACCCTTGAGTATTTCAGATTAATTTATTGCCACCCAGGGTTAAATTACAGCCTGTGACAGGTCTGGAGCTGCTTTGTCAGAGAGGGCCTGTAAATGACAAAGCTGCTATCACTAACAGTGGGGACATTTCTAGGATGGCCAACTCTGTATAATATCCCATTTCTCTTTGTATATTCAGAAGTTCGGTTACCTTCTTCACTTTTTTTGGGCAAACTGGAAGTCTTTATTTTGAGTAAGTTCATTATAGCATCACAAAGGATGTGCCTAGAGTTTCTTCAGTAGCTGGCCTTGAGTTTAGAGGGTGAATAGCTCAAGCTGGGTGAGCTGATGCTCTTGCTAGTGTGGCTTATGGCAGAATTTGTGAATGAGCTGCACATTCACTGCTGATGAACTGGAGTGAGAGTCAAACTGTAGGCAGCAGGGACCACCAAGAGGTTTGGGGTTGAATAGAAAGCAACTCTTGTGGTGAACATGAAATGATGAAGGTAAAACGTCCCATCAGTCCTGCAGGAAGGGAGAACAAGCTGCAGTTTACTGCACCCCTCCCCGCCCCCCCTCCGTTTTCTACCCAAAGTTACTTGCTAGCTTGTGACAGCTTGCAAGGGAACTAACACATTATGGATGGCAGGAATCTGGAAGGTGATAGGAACTACAAAACTGTCAATAGAGATTAATGTGCAAAACAACAGAGGGACCCAGGAGAATCAAGCAGTACAGAAGATTCACCATTTCCGTGAATTCAGTTTTTGCTCTTTGAGCAACCTGCTTCTGCTACCAGCCAAGTTTCTAGAGCTTGTTGGCAGCTCAGTGTGCAGCAGGCAGGCATTGACTTCTGCCAGTACTTACTTATGCCAGGACATTAATCCCACATGTTGCAAGGAGAAGGAAGACAAAGGAGCATCTTCTATAGACATTGTGGGGTGTTCTTCATCCACAATGAAGAGCTAAAACTTTAGCCTCTATTTCTTATGCTCCCAACTTGGCAATGCATGCACAGGTATAATCAGATGAAGAAAATGCAATAGCAACAGGAGAGCCTATCTGGGCAGACACTCTGGGAACCTGTAGTCTCTTTATTAAAGTTCCATTCCTCAAATATTCCTCCTGCAAACTTACATTTGTAAAAGGAAGCCACATCTCCTCTCCAGCTGGCTTACAAATCTCTTCCTTCTTTTCTTTCTCTTCTCTTTTCATTAGGCTTTTTTTGTTGTTGTTTCAGTGTTGCTTTGTCACACATAGAAAAAGACGTTTGAATTATATTTTACAGTGCATCTATCTATCACCTCCCTTTTTGCTCATAAAGGGAAGTAAACACATGACACAGAAGGCATTCTGGTTGCATTTTGAAGAGACAGGGCTTTGTGGGATTCTGCTACTCAGATGCAGCCTACATAATGTGTTGGGGAGGTTGCAGAAATAAATGTTCTCTCTCATTAAACATGTAACTTGTTGGGGAGATTCTTTTCCTAAGCAAAAGCCTCTTATCCAAGGAATATATATAGAGAACTTTTCTTAAATGTGTTGACTTGACAAATAAGGTGAATCAGCTGTCATTAAATAGCAACAAAAGAGGTTTCCCTGTAATAAAGACCATTTGTATGACACGAAATATTTAAAAGGTGCTTCAGTAAAGTAGGTGAGGATATCATTCCAGACCTGATTATTTTACTTGCTTGAAAGACAGAATAAACAAACTGGTAGAAAGCCCAGGGACAGCACCAGTTAGCAAGGCAGGAGTGTGTGCTCCTGGCTAATCGTGGCACCCTGCTCTGGGGAGCAGCAGTTCCTGGGCAGGCAGGTGAACACTTGCTCAGTGCTGCTGGTACTCAGGATCTTCTGCTGCTGTTCTTGCCATTCCATCCTCCCTCGGTTCTGTGGTATAGACTTCAAATAAGGGTGTGGTGGAGAGCATAGTTAGAGCAAGGCACTGCCTGGGATGCAGATTGCAGCATTATATGAGCAGTCCATTCCAGGGAAGATGAGGAGAAGAGCTGATGAAGCTGTTTAAGGAAAACAGGATTCTTATTTTAAGCTGTAAATGTCTAAAGTGATAGATTTAGGAGAAAGGGGTTTATTTAGAGCAATAAATAATAAGATTTGGATGGCCCGAAGCAGAGGCAAAGGTGAGTTTAGAGAAACCTATCTGTTGAAAAATAATTACACGCAAACTCCCCAGGAATTTTTTTTTTCTTTATCATTTTTGTAATTCCCTATTTCAACTGTACCTGTAAGGTACATGCTATTTAAGGCTCCAAAAGTGCACGTATTCTCCCAAAACTATAGCAGGAAGCCAAGTGTGGAATGAAAGAGTGTGTATGGTACCCTGAACAATGCTTCCTTTTCCACTGTTAGTCATTCTGTCATGCCTAAAGTTAGTTCTGGCAGAGTCTCAGTTTTTATTTTTTTTATGGAGAGGGGGGCATGGTAAGCTCAGTTTCACATGCTGTTGAATAAACAAGAATACATTAAATGATAAACAACACAGCAATAATTCTAATTACTATTATTTTACAAAGTATTGTTTAATTACAGCTGGAGAGAAAGATTGTTTCACAGCCATAAATTTTAGCAGTCCCCAGGTTGTCCTGGCACTCCCAGATATAAAAAAAAAGTTATTTTTGACTGTGAAAATATTACCAAAGTATTTATGTGGTACTTCATACTGTTAAAAGGAGCATTTTAAATCAAAACAGACCAAAAAGAGAAAAAAAAAAAAATTAAAAAAGGCTCAAGTGGGGCTATAGTTACTTTTGCCATTTTTCTTCCTAGTTAATTTCAGTATATAAAAACTTCTGCAAATCACTGTGCAAACACTTTCTCTTGAAATGTTTCACTTTTTCAGGAAACTTAGCAACTCATTCTTTGAGTCTGTGAGTTTCCACCATTCTTGCATGTCATGGCCCAGTAACAGCAAAGATTGAAAGATAATAGAGAATTACAGAATATAATATACATATATATTAGATATATAATACATAGAATTAATAGAGAATCCCTATTTAAATTATTTATTTTTTTTACCATGCAGTTATACTTCCATGTAAATAATTTTAGGGGAGTTTTACCTACCGAATTCTTTAATCTGTTAAATTAATTATTCAGTGATCATCTAATTAAAACCTACCACAACAAACCAAACCACAAACTCAGTCATGTGCAAACAATGGAAGCAACATCTGCAAAGGCCTGGCATCACTCTGCAGGGTGTAATTTTTAGAAGTGCCATACTGATTTCAGAAGCACAAGTTTCCATGAAAGACTTGAGCATATGCAAGAGTGATAGATTCAAAATGTATTAAAAATTTCAATCTTACTGAAATATAACAAAAATAATGCTTTTGATGCAAGACCTGTTGCATTCATGAGACTTTATGTAATCTTTTGGAAACTTGACTTTTCACTGTTTCTGTGTGATTTTCATGTGGGTCTGGAGCCAGCAAGTTGTGAGAGGAAAATTAAATTCAGGGCACTATATCCTTCTTTCCTGTGCATCTCCTACAGCCCCTTGCATAAGTGCAAAGTATGCATAAAGTACAAATAAATCAGGATGAGAATGAGCTAAGAACTTTCTGTAGTCATTTACAATATTTCTGAGAAAGACACCAACATCTAATATATAAAATAATTTTTAATATTGATCCAAGCAATAGACTCTAAGGTAGAAATTTACTCCCAAGTCCAGACTATGGGATTCAAATTACCTGAAAAATCAAATTTTGCATGTCTGAAGTGGGAGAATTGCCAGTAAGTCAAATAAATAAGAGTTTTTTTTCCCCTTATGATTTCCAATGCATTACTACAGTGCTTCAGTATTTTTTATTACTTTATTAGTTTTCAGAGTTTTCTATCAACCTGCATTGGATTTTCCTTGGGAGTATTATGATGTAACATTTCTGAAATACATAGAGATAAGCTAAGATTGGGATATTTAAGAAGGAAATTCTCTAACTTTAGAAAAAATTACACACCTTCTTTTTCTCTGGCATCTTGTTTTCCCAGTGTGAGGTACTTACTTGGCATAGGAAATAGTAGGAACTATGTAATTTAAGATATTCATTCCAGGATATCAGGCACGGGCATATCAGAATCTTGAATGAGGAGTACCAAAAGCAATTTTCAAATGATTGCAGGATAAAATGTTGATAACAGAGCAGCTACACCAGACATCCTGTTCCCTCAAGTGGAGATTTCTTTCCCATTGTGTTTCATTCCTGCAAGATCTATAAAAACGGTGCTGGCAAATCTGCAAACAAAGAATTACTGTAATCTAATCTGAACACAACAAAAAACCCCAATTTGGCTGTAAGAAAGCATTTCCTAAATCGTCTGGGGTTGAGCAAGATGTAATCCTTGTTATTTTTGTCAGATGGCAACAAGCTGTTTTAAAATGCAATTGCAATGAGATAGAGGCTGGCAAAGGTGGAATGGGTGCCTTTGTTTTTGAATCCTTGCATACCAGAGTGAGGCAGTGATAACTACAGGCACTGAGGGTCTTCAGGTTTCTCTGGATTAGTGTTTCCTTCCATAACTTTTCTAGCAAAAGGGCACATGTATGCCTTGATTGGTACAAGCTGCTTTATTTCCATTGAACCTCTCTCCTTTTACCAGACCAATATATTAAATAGAATTATCTGATATAAAAGCAAACCCAGAATGTCTTGCTGTCATTGGCATCTGCACAGCTGGAGAAATTTATATACGAATGATTATGAATGGATTCAAGGGAAAGCTTGTATGTGTATGGAGAAGAGCATAAGCAAAGAGGTTGGAGCCCTGTGGCATATTTATGATTTGCAAAAATACTTTTAGCAGGGGTCATCAAAATTAAAGAGATTCAATTCATACTCAGACTAAAACAGTGAGTTCAGGTCCTTTGCTATTCGGTGAGGACGCTGTTGAACCATTGCAAGGCTGACTATTTTTACTACTGGCAGAGCTGGGATGATTGAGACCCTTATCTGAAGTGACCAGGAAGGCACTTTCTGCAACACAGGCTGGGCTTGATACCTGGTCTTGAATAGAGTACAAAGAGGAGACTGAACATCATCTGTTCCTTTATATATTGAAAATTCAAAACCAGAACATTTGTGGAGGAAGCACATACCCTTAGCTTTCACATAAACACTATTTTTTAATGAATAAGGGTTTTTGTGTTTGATTCTGAGGTTGTTGGTTGGGGTTGGTTTGTTTGGTTTGGGTATGGATTTTTGGGGGGTTGTTTTTTGTTTGGGATTTTGTTTGGTAGTTGTCTTTTTTGGTTGTTTTTGAGGTTTTTGCTTTGTATTTTTTTTATTTATTTATTTAGCACATACACTTAATTTAGAGAAGCAGTCTTCAGGGCTTTTGGCAAGTCTGTCTTTCCACAGTCAGACTGCTTACAATGCCTTTTTGTTCTTCCACTCCAACCCCCCTATCATCTGCCCTTCTCTTAAAATCTAAAAAGAACCCACTCCTATTTTAGGTTTATAGCTTTGTAATTATCTAACCCTGACCCCGTCCTTTTTCAACTTTCTCCTTTTCTGTTAGGGATAAAAAAATCAAGACATAGTAGCTCTGAAGTTGAGACTGAAATACAGACGAGACATTCTGTAGTGTGGTATCTGCAGCTTTGTCATCACTGCCTAATGTGTATTACAGCAAACTAGGAAAGCCATTTACAGCTTCGTGGAAGGAGACTGCAACACATTTGGTGTAAATGTGTATGGGTTAATGAAAGCTTAATTATAGCAAATGGAGAGAACATTTGCAGCCTTCACTGGAGGAAATGAATTAGAAATGACCAACTCAAGGAGGCTATAAAGAAAACAATCAATAGTATTAAAGTGAAGAAAATGGCTAATTATGGATTTTAAAAGAGCAAAAAAGGAAAAAGAGTTATGTTAGTGTTGGAAATTACACACTAGTCAGATGATATAAAATTTGAAAATAGAATTTAATGGACAAGATTGAAGAGTCCTCATTTAGTTTCCTATCTTTGACCTAAAGATTTCAGTTTAGCAGGTGTACCAGTGACCCAATGGTGATCTAATTTAAGTGTTATTAGAATTGCAGTACTGTAAGGTGGGGGTATAAATAATACAAGAAAAAGAACAATTACAGCAATTAACCATGGCATGCGCCACAAAAAAAAAAAAAAGAAAAAAAAAGAAAGAAAAATCAACCTGCAGCAACTTAGAATTCATTATAGTAACAGAGGAATTATTGAGTTCTCAAAACCTGGTACTGTACTCCTGCAAAGGAGAAGAAACCATAGACTTAAATGAAAGAGATCAAAAAGAATCTTTTGTGACCAAAGAGAAAGAGGCGTAAAAGAAGTAAAGGAAGGCATTGGGCAAGAATAAAGTTAAAATCTGGGGGAAATGTAGAAATATTGTCTCAGACTCAAGTAATAATATGCAGATCCTGAACTGGAGACCTCTTGATGCAAAGGTAAGACTACATAAGCCAAATGTAATGCAAGATTGTGAATGAATCTGACATTTCTGGTGACTTATGGTGCAGCAAAAGTAAATACTGTATGAAAAGATCTGAACCCTATGAGAATAATAATTATGCATAAAAGGAGAGAGGCTCCAGCCAAAGTTAGAAATCTCGCAGGCAGCCTGCAGATTTGGTTTGGTTTTGGTGTTTGCAAACTCTGTCACAGGAGTTTGTGTCTAGTAAACACATAGAAAATTTGCTACTTTCTAATAAAGCACATCTTAAGAACAGTCAGACTGGTACCTGCTAATGATGAACAAAGATAAATAGAAAATAAAGTTGCCCACATTACTTTGTCTGGAGACAAATCAGAATTAATTCAAGGGGTACAACCTCCTCCTCTGTAGAATCAGGAAACTCCCATGTGGATGCCAGATATGATGACCATAAGGGTGTTTCAGAAGGTCCCTCAGGGAGCTCCTCAGTGGATGGTTCCTGTACCTGTTTTAATCAGGTCTTAATACAATATGATTTAAAATTGCTAGCATGCTTGTTGAGGCTGTGTTGCATTTTCCCTCCTACCCTCTTGGTGCTGTGTTAGAATTTCACTGAGCCAGTATGGGCAGAAGTAAGGTTTAGGAAACAGAGCAGTGATAGGAGACCGTGAGGAAATGAAAAGTGTGCTCCAAAGTCATGTTAGACATTCCAAACAAAACTACTGGTTTGGGACTAGGGCAAGGACAAAATAAAAATTAATATGGTAATAAGCTGTTCCAGTGAATTCACTATGTGTGCTGAATGCAGCTGGTTAATACCCTGTGGAAACACATTAAGTGGTGCTTTAGACAGCAAGAAAGCCATGATGCAGGATGTATGTTAATGAGGAAGAGATGTGTGGCCAGGTACTCTTGTTTTAGGGATAGTGGTGGCAGAGACAGGGAGCCAGACCTGTGAGTGGCAGGAAGGACAAAGCATGGAATCCTCATCTGCAAGGGCTGGTGTGTTTTCATTGCTGTTATTCCATTCTTTTAATGCTAGTGCCCAAGGCTAACGCACAATTTTTATATTCCCTGGGTACACAGTGGAATCTAATCCTTCCTGGTCTGTTTGGCCAGGCCCTTCATTTCTTTACCATCCAAAAAACAAAAGACACTTTTGGAGAAGTTTGTAAGTTTTAATGAAAGGAAGTGAGCTAGGCTTTAGAACATAAGAGTATCTAAAAAATACAGAGCTGCTACCCAGAAACATCATTTCAGTGGAGCTACTCGAGTGTGCTAGAAGACCTGTTTCTATTTAAGTGCTGTTATAGGTTGAGGTGTAAAACCAATAAGCTTTAATGTCTCTTCAAACAATGCTATTAAGGTCAGACTGCTCTAAGTTACATAAGAGTCTTTCCCTGATGATGTTTTTGCCCTTGTTTCCTCTATTACATTTTTGGCATCTCATCTCCCTGTGGGCCTTTTCTTAATTTTTCTCTTACCAAGATCATTTGGGTTGACAATTATTTTATTATAAAACTCACGATTATGGGCTGTTTTTCTTAACCCTTCAGGTTTCAGAGAAATGGGTTGACTTGAAAACCTTACTTTCTCTCAAAAAACCCAAATAATTGAAATTTTATTCTTGATGATTTCAAAGTGAGGTTTTAAATTGCAAGGTAGAGACTCAATAACTGTAGAAATCAATAAACCTCTTTTTAAAGGTGTTAAAATTTTTTTTGCTAGTAACATGATAATTTTTGGGGCTTATGCATTTCAAGGTAAGCAATGTTATTTTCTTTAAACATTTTACATATGGAAGGCCTTAATGGAATAGATCTGCACGTTTCCTTTGCCATAGGTGTTTGAGCAGGTGTGGTCTACATGGATCCTGTCTGTTGGACATTTTGTGGATCCATCATGTACTTGAATCTCTACAAAACTGTAGATGCAGATTTGATTTTCAGGGCAGAATACCCAAAGAGAAATGGTGCGCTCAATCATTTTTGCTTTTATGAGAAATTGTGTTCCAAATTTTTAATTTCTTTCAGGGTTGAGGTGATAAAGAACATCTTTTGGCATCTGTTCCTTGCCAAGGAGCACTATTTAGTAATTGTAGTACTAATTTTTGTTACCACCTTGTGTAGTAATACTGTTCTTTCAGCACTGGCCTATAGGTCTGGGAAGGAAAGACTCCTTATGTCCATGTTGCCCAGAAAAATGTCTGTAACATGCTTATTGAAGGAGTGTATGCTCACACTGGACTTTGCTGGATTTACTGATGCTGTAGGGAGGTAAATCCCAGTTTGCTAGCGTCACACAAACTCACCCTGTGGAATAGTCAGGCACAGTAACTCAGAAATAAACCTTTGCAGGGCTAAGGCTCATCTTGGCATAAGCTCCACAAGTGGCTGCCTACTTGTGTAGTTTCTCTTGCTTGAAATCTGCAAGTCAGATTGTAAAGTGGCATGATTTGGAAAGTTTCAAATGATGCAGCAAACATTTTCCAGTCTATTCTGAATAGCTGGTGTATCAATCTACCCAAGGAAGTAAATTTTAGGTTACCATTTATACTGCAAGTACAGTTTATGGTGACTCTCTGCAAAGTTCTTTTGCAGTTAAATTTAATTTCCCTGTCTTGGTTTGTGCTTAGTTAATAGCAAGTGAATGCTGCTAATAGCTCTGTTTGATAACACTGGTCTTGAAAACTTCGGGATCATTTCTCCTTTGACTTTAGTCAAGTTTCCAATCAACATCTCTTATAGTGTCTTATACAACACTGCTAAAGTTTCATATGAACTTTTATTCAGCATAACAGCCAATGTCTCTGAAACTCACCCTTTAATGTTTGTTGCAGCATTTTTAAGAGATTGGGTGTTTCCTGAAGGACCTGGGCCCAAATACTTGCCTGGTTTAAACTGTATTGATACTTCAACTGTCTGATACTTAAATGACCTATATTGTTGTTTATAGATTACATGCTGTTAATACAGACAAGGAGATAAATTTCCTGTACGTCACTGGGCTGCCTGAGAACATTGAAATAATTATAGGTTCAGAATTTTCAGCACGAAGTTCTGTGTAAGTCAGTATAAATTCCTCTGTAGATGAAATAGTCATGATAAGTGCAGTTTCAACTCAAAAACAATATCTCTTTTTAATTCCTGAAAAAGAAATCCTGGCAGCTTATATGCAGTGAATGCAATGAGAAAATAATGCAGTTCTAAAGAAAAGTTTTGGAATTGCAACAAATTCTAAACATCCTTACATTTACCTCTTTTAAAAGGATGTTGAGTTATACTTTGTATTATGATACTGTTGAGGAGGGTTTGTAGCCACCTATTTGATTATAAATTGTATTCTCAAATATTCTTAAAAATTTTAAATTGTTAGATGATTTACTGTCCTATAAAGTTTGCTGCAGCAGTTGCAATATATTTTATATCACTCAGGAGATTTCCTTTAGAGAGAAGATCGTATTTCTTCGCTTTCCATTGGCACATATAAAAAATACAACAGAAGAAACTGCCTAGTCATAAAACACCAACTGTTCAAGACTGGCTCAGGGAAGATCCACAATAAATGTTAATTGATAGGGGAAAAACAGAGGAATTAACAATCCGCAATATTGTCCTGGAATACAGTAAGAAGCCAGCCTGTACAACTCAAATTTTGAATATCAGATACTTTAATCCATTAGAAAATGATAGGCCAGGAATTTGCAATCACTATTATTACAGAAATTTTTCTGCAAATAACAAGTATTCTCACAAAGAGAAAATTTGGAACATATAAGAAGAAATGATTCAAAGGCGGAGTGGAAGTAAGATGGTCCATTTTGGCAGCCAGAACCTTGATTTGCCTTGAAATCATGTGCCCCCTCCCCCTTTAGCCTGGTTCTGAGCTCATTTATGTGACTTCCAGTCCTGGTGGTGTGACTTGCAGCTGGCTCCAGGACCAACCTGTCCTGCACCTGTGAATGGAATTCACATCAACTTTGCCTTCTCTTAAGAAGAGAACCAGTGTCAATGCTGTTACAAGTGTCAATGCTGTTACAAAAAAGCAATGTGTGTATGTGTGTAAATATTTAAAAATAAACAAAAGTATAGGTGAAAATGTTTTATGCATGGACAAATAGACAATGCAGAATTTGATTCTACACTGGGAAAATGAATTTTGGTAATTCAGGGACTAATGAGAATCTTGGAAATGGTTGAGATTAAATTATGATAGTACAACAATCTAATAATTTTAATTTTGTGCCAGCTAAAATGAAAACTGTAAGATATTTTATCTCTCGTGCTTTAGCACTGAAATGAATCCCTAACACTAAATGGCATTTCTTAAAGGAGATGGTGTTTGTGCTGCCAAGTGCTGCAAGAGGCTAAAGAACAACATAGCTTTGGGTTTGGCAGCAGGGTAAGGTGGCTCCTCAAGAATTATAAAGATAGGAGGGAGCACTCATGAGATGTAGATTCTAAGTTACGTTCTGAGTGCTCTCTATTCATAATGTCTTGCAACACTGGAGGACTGAATTTATTTTTCTGTCACGCTGTGGATTTCCAGTACTGTATTCATACTTGTTTTAGTATGTTTAATGTTCTAGATACATTTCCCTGTTGTTTCATTGTTTGGTCATAGTGTTGGTGCTTGTGGAGGTGATAACTGTTCACAGAAAGAGTGGAGTCTGCTGTATCTTCTTGTGACTGATGGTGTACAGGGGAAAGTAGACAGCACTGTCACTGAATGCAGAAGTAGGAATTAAATTCCAAGCAATTAACAACACACAGAAAGCACTGAAGAGAATTGAGGAGTTGTGAAAGGAGGGTGGTGTTTTCCCCCCTCACTAGGAAATGTGTGAAAAATTCTGTTCTAGGGTTTTTTCCCCCCAGTCAGCAAAACAGCTACTGCTTTTTGGAATCTGTAGAATGAGCAATAGTAACTTCAATTTAGTTATAACTACATTCAAAGGCAATTTATTAAAATTTCTAAAACTTTTATCATCTTTGCACTCTCAAGGAGCTCTTGATTAGGTAACTCAGTCACTGAATTACTGAATCAATGAATAATGTGCTATTCCACTTAAAAGGGGAATGAAACACTAATTCAGTGCACTATAGGTAAAACAGAAACAGTGCTACAGTAATCTTCATAGCAATAAAGAGCACTTTAGCTGTTAAATTCTGATGGAATAATTATTAGAGTTGGATGAATAATGAATTCCTCAGCTTATTGGGCGAATTGGAAAATGAAGGCAAATCTTGAGTGAGCCAGAATACGTTCATATATATATATATATATATATATATATATATAAAATCTTTATTATTTGATTATTTTTTTTTTTTTAGTTCAGGTCAGTTTGTAAATGAAGTTTATTGTTTCAAATAGCAAAGTCTAAAGGTTTAATTTAAGAAGTATCAAAATCAAATGTGTCAGTGTTGTACCAAGGAAAGTTTAATCAATCCTAGCTCAGCACTTATTTTTAAGTCCATGAAAATTATTGCTTGTCTTCCCAAATTCTTTTTCATGTGAATTTAGATTTTCTTACAAATTACAAAAATTATTATCTCTTGGCTGTTCACTGACTTTCAACTTCAGTTTTCATTGCAGTCGCAAGACGCTGCACACTTAAATTTGGACTCTGCGAGATCCTTATGTATAGGCTAATCTTTTGCTTCTCTGTTGTTTCATTATTTTCTGTCACATTACATAAATAATTAAGAATGCAAATAATTTTCTTCACACTTTTCCTTTCTTTCTCAGCACCCTCTGGGGCCCTGTTTGTTGAAATACAATTAGCAGCTAGCTAATTTTGGCAGATATATTTCGTTTTGAATTGTAAATGATGGAAACCCAGGATTCAGGGAGCAGTTTTGCTTGCAAAACCCCTTAGCACAGGAGAGGCTGTAGAGTGGAATTTTACTGGTTGTTTTTAAGAATAAGGCCAACTGAATATAAAGTGTGTTGAAAGTAGGACTGCCTGAGAATTTTGAGTGCTAAGGATTTATGAATTTTTAACCAAGAGACTGCACGCAATACAAGATATTCAGCAAATAAAAAGAAAAAAATTGTCCTTTTTCCTGTTCAAAGTTTTGTGTTGCAAGAGTACAACACAATATCCTCTGAGGGCATACTCTGAAGACATAACAAAGCCAGTGTCCCTTTAGGCTTCATTATACTGATACCCTTGTTTTAGCTGGCTTCTCAGTTGTCTTCCCAAGTTCTGGTTGCTTCACGTAACACTTCCAGTACCATATAGCAGCAGGATTGTGTGCCAGTGCAGACAGCAGAGGGGATGTGACTGTCACCTTGCACCAGCTCCCCCGGTGCTTCTGCTGTGGCACCTTTGTGACTGTCCTGCTGTGGCTGCAGGAGTGCAGAGGTTGCACTGCATGGTCACCAAATTGCCAAGTACTGCTTCTTTCCACAGATCCTGCCACATCCATTCAGGGCTTACTCTGTGTTCACAGCTCTATTTTGTCAACTTAATGCTTCATCTTTATACCACTGCAGTTACTTTTAATGTCTTGTATGTATCTGGTTTGGTGTTGGCTTCAGACTGAATGAATTTTGGAGGATTTTTCTTCAGTTATGCTCAGACTCAGATGGAAATTGGCAAGATTACAGAGTGATCAGAGTTTTAGGAATAAGACTGCTGTGCTGTGAGGTACTACTGACTAATAGCTGAATAGGTTTTTTTAATAATTATTCTTTACGAAGTATCACACTGTAATCAGCATGCATATGCTTGTCTAGCTTCCTTGGATATTAGGATATAGTTTGGGTACAATATTCTCAAGTACAACCCCATCAACGTCCCACTCCTTTGATACTCTGACTGCTATGATGATGGAATTACATTTGAGCTCACCAGTGGATACTCTTTTGCAAGGGGATGGTGAGCTGGAAAAGAACCCTTGAGAGAGGCAGTTACTATTTGCCAGGAAACTGAACCAGTGATGTAAATAAGCCAGTAAAATCTTTGTCTCATATCTGCAAAATCTGCTATTATAAGAACTGCTCATTAGGCAACGAGTAATAATGTTCTTGTGTGAATGGCAGTGGTGTAAAACCTGCTCTGCTGTTGTTGTGTACCTAGTGCTTCATTACCACAGTAGTGTGGGATAGCATTATCAAGTGATTACACAGCAAAGTTAACACAGGCTTAATCTCTTTCATAAATTACCATGGAGAAGAGATATCTTTTATTCATAACTCTGAAAAATGTCCCTCTCCTAGTGTGAAATGAATGACATGTTTCAAGTGAAATATGGCACTCCAAAGTTCTGACATTCAGATGGCATTAAAAAAGCAGGATTTTGTGGTTTAAAAGAAATCCTAGCCAATTCTAGTATGTGAATTCTAACTTGGAAATTATTTGTTAGCCATTTTTAGGAACAGTTCTATACGTCTGGCCCTTTGTACTTCTAGATTTGTAATTGTGTTTTGGGGTTTAGGCTGCTGTAGCTGCTGTAGATTTTGTGACAGAAAACACAAGCTATTTCACAGATGGGTAGAAAGAAGTTTAATTGTGTGTAGCATGAGTAAGTGTTTACTTACTTAAACAAACAATTGCCCAGAAAAAATAGATGCAAAGAACATTTTATTCACTTACTTAAATGAAGTGCTACAGAAAGGAAGGAGAAAATGTAATTATCAAGAATATTGCCAAATCTCAAATGTTTACTCTCACTGACTGTTATGGTGTTCACCTGTGGCTCCTTTCTGTAGGAGACATCTGTGCTGTACTAAAAATACAGTGTCAAAAGAACTGCCTACAGGGCAAAATCAAGATTATGGATAATGGTATTAGTAAAATGGAAGTGAACAGCCCTTGCAGTCACTTCTGGAAAGACAGGCTATCCTTCTCCAATTAAATAATTCTCTTTGCTTTTAGTTTTCATTAGGTATAGATTTTGGAAATGTGGTCTAGAATCTTGCTGCACAACACCACAAGGGAACTTCTATCGTTATTGATGCTTCCTATCTCTTCCATGCCCTGTGCCAGATCAGGTCTGTCTGGAAGGTGAAGCCTTGGCAGAGCAAAGCCGAGGAGCTGGGATGTGCCCCATATTTTATACACAAGGGCTTAGCTGCAGCCCCACTCTGGGGCTCCAGCTGTGACATGACCTGATACCCAGCACGGGACAGGAGTGCCTATAGAGGATCTGTTGGGGCTGCTTTTGTCAGATTTCAACTGAATACTTTCCTTTACCTTTCATCTGTTTTTTGGATCCATGAATTATTACACTGAAGATCTCCCCTTTTCTAGGGCATCACTCAGTGTTTCCCTTTCCCTTTTTCTTCAGGTGAATGGTAGTAGTGCCCAGCTCTAAAAATTTTCTAGCGTAGTCTTATGTGGAATTTTCCTGCTTTCCACCTGCCATCTGTTCCAAGGAGAAGAGAATGTGCTCTGAGAAGCTGCAGATGCAGGTCTTGTGTGTCCCAAAGTTTGGATGCACATGATGCAGCCTTGGAAACAAACAGGAAAGATTGGTGATGTTAAATACACATGAAAATTGATTCCACTCCAGTTTTCTTTGTAACTTGGGAAACCTCAAAGAAATTAGTACAGATAAGGGAATCTGTTCTACAAAATCTACTAGTAACCAATGAACTCAGGTTTTATGTCTGAAGCATCTGCTTCATTTTATCCTTTAGGTAGTCCTGGACTGTGTTGACCATTGTATTGAGTTTGAACATGGCTGAGAACTGCTGGTTAAATGTAATGTTGCTGCACATGTTAGCACAACGATTCCTTAACATGTTGGAATTTTTCTCCAATGTGGTGCTGAACACAGAAAATGAATCTTTATATAACTTTGTGTACAGCTGGCTTTATGTCAATTATCAAAAATCCCAGCATGCAGACATAGTAACAATAGAGACCAAGCCTTCTGTGAATGAAATACTTTTTACCTTTGGGAGATGTTGTAAAATTTTATCATTTGACAATTATGAAGTGCTTTATGTTCTTCAGATGAAATGTGCTATGTAAATGTGAATTAGTATTATTGATGAGTTTAAGCCACAAGATTGAATGCAAATGAGAACTTCTCAAGATAATAAATACTCATTATTCATCATGAAGGATGATGAAGAAATTAAATACCTTTCACAGAAGATAGCAAAAGTATGAAGTTTAGCTGTGAGCTGAATCAAGCACAGTGGTTGACTCAACTTAAGACTATTGTTATCATGACACGGATGTGGACAAAAACAGTACAGTAATCTCCTGCACAGAGGGCTAGAGAGCAGCACAGAAACTCATGTCAAGGAGCATTCATGCCTGTGTCGCATCTTTTTTTAGTGGTGGTCTCAGAGTCAAGCAGATGTGTTGAAAGAGAGACCATAAAGGCAGCCTGCAGCAGTGGAACTCACTGTGTTATGTGAAAGTGGGATTCATCTGAATAAATATGAATGTATATCCCAAGTATGATGCACGCACATGTAAGAAAGTCACCCCAGGCAGCCCATGTCATCAGTGGTGCAGTTCAGATGATCAGAAGTTAATGTCTGTTTTTAAATGAGTTAGGATTGAACCCTTGATACCTTTTTATTGTTTAGATCCAAATCAGTATTTGGATCTAAGGGAGCCTGAGATGACCAGCTTAGATACAGATACCCACACAGAAGGCTCAAAAAACAAAGTCCATGCACATGATCCCCTAAGAGTCTGTCTTCGGCTGCTCTTTATGAGAAGGTTGGTAGCTGTCCAAGATAACATAACACAAAACAACTATTCTCTTCCTCTACTGTCTTGGCATCTTCTCCTCACAACCAAGATAACTGAATATGCAGCAAAATCACAGAGTGCAATTCCTAATTTTTCTGCAGGAGCCTTATGCCTTTGTGCTGTGAAGTGCTCTGGATTTTGGTCTAAGTCAGTGGGGAAATTAAACAAATGCGCGATTTTAAATGTGTTAGCAGTAAAGCTACAATCAGTCTAGTGCTGCTAAATTTGTGCAGCTTTACACTAGAGCTCAGCATCTTTCTGGACACAGGGATAGATGCACTCCAGGCAGCTGTTCTGTACCTGATCCAAGTGTAGTACAAGTGTAATGACCCATTTGTTCATTGCTCCTAACATAATAATCTATGGTTCTAGACATTTATCAGAAGTGCTAAATCTGTATTTAATGGAATAAAAGTACTGTTAGAAACATCAATATTCACAGAGCCTTGACATAATAAAGTCTGGCAGGATTGTTTCCTCTCACTTATTTAAAAAATAAATCAGGTCCAATTAAAATACTGTACCTTGTTTCTACTAGAAAACTTCTGTGGTGTGCGTTCATTGTGTCATGTAGTTACAGTGTTTACAGGAATTCATCATCTGGCATGAGGCCTACATTTTGGCAGCCTCAGGAGTATTACAAGCAGAGCTAAAATGAACCAGGGTTCCAAGAACACCACTTTAAACAGAAATAACTCCCTTTTATCTGGTAAAATTCTATACAAGATTTCTAAATTTCTATTTGGAATGGGATTACGCTGTTGCTGCTGAGTTGGACTCCGTATCAAGGGTTCCAAGTAGCAAAAAGTAATTTGGTGGTATTGCATATGAAAGAATCATTCTGAACTGAGAAATTTTCTCCCTCAAAGGAAAAAAAAAAAAACAAAAGCAAATAAAAACCACCTTATGAATGGAAACATTTTGGAGCTATTCTTTAATAATTGTGTCTGTGTAGCACTGCTTGAAGTGCATGAATCATACTCAAATCAGCTGTGGCATCCAGGCTGCTTTCCTGTTTGCACCATCTTCCTGAAAGCGGGTTGTCTTTGAGAATAGAAATATCCTTTTTCCAAATACTTCTACCCTAAACCAGCACCAAATGTCTTTCTGAATTCAGGTGGGTGTCTTTTTATACACAAGACAGATTTGGCCCTCCGTGAGAATGTTTCTTATTGCCAGATTTGAGTGAATGCACGAGATAATACTATGGTTCTTCATTCCCAGGTGTTGAACTTGGGAAAAATTAGCACTTTCCTGGACAACTCTGGTTTCTCACACTAGCATGTAACATTTACTTGATCCCAAACCTAGATGCAAGAAGGACTCCTCACAACATGCTCCTATCTCAGTTACAGACTGTAGCCAGGAACTTCTCTTCCCACAAGGGCTCTGTGCATTTAGGGATTGTTTAAGCTACTTGCATGGTACAAAAGGATTTTACCTTTAGAAAAAAATGTCAATCTGTTCTGCTTCCTCCAATATAGCAGGATATCTCTTGGTCTTGCTGGAGAAAAACAATCCCTTTTAATACTTGCAAGTCTTAAAAAAGGCTCTGCTGAGAGAAAGTAGAAGTTGCTCTATCACTTGGTGTTGAAATTGCTTTCTCATGTACACGAATTCAGTTGTAGTGAAAATGAGCAGGGAGAAAAAAATATATATTCACACTTAAACCCCAGTAGATTTTTAAGTTTTTACAAGGTTTTTATGCCTTATGTTAATGGCCACATAAATCACCTTGTGTAAAATCAAAAAGGGCAAATAGAAGTTAAGAAGGTAACATGTGAGAGTGGCTGTTTTTATGGTTTTGAACTGATCACATGACAGAATTCATATGTCATACTCACCCCTTTGGCCAGTAATAACTTGACTTTCATGTCTAAATGTGTCTATTTGCTTTGGAAAACTGAACTGATCATTTAGAGTATTATTTGTCATTATAACTTTCTTGTTGATGACATTCATAAGTTCTATTGCAAAAGGAAAAAGACCGAAATGAAAGAGGTCTACTCATTCTCCTGCTCATGTGAGTTTTATTTTGAGGTTAGAACAATGTGCAAATGGTGTAGTGCAAAAAGATATTGTAAATTCTTTCTTTGCTGTTACAGAACTAATCTCTCATACTTTCCCCATCTGTTTTACTTCTTTCAGGCCACCATATTTCCAAACTCAAAATTCATCTGGCATGGTGGAGAGATGTTGATTTTAATCTCTTCTTTCATTGTTTAAGCAGTAGATTCTCCCCCAGTACATAGATTTTGAGGTCATGTGCATTTCTCTGTTCTAAGATAAGGAATTCTGTTAGTATCTTAACAATGAGCACAAATGAGTTAGTTTTACAATTTTTACATAGATGCATATTATATATGCATTTATGTATGGAATTGCAGTAATAGAGATAGTTAAACCAGAAATTAATTTTAATTGTATGTACGCTGCAATGATCACATTATCTCTTGCCTCCCATACATTTTTTACTTAGCAGAATGGTTTTCTGAACTAGTTGATACCAATGGGACTCAAACATATTGAAAATGCAGATGAGGGTTAAGACGTAATCAGTCTCTTACAAAAACAATTTCACTTTACTGGATTCTGAATATTTTCCATATGAGGACTTTCAGCTAATGGCATTGCTAAGAATTTCCATTTCAGGATTTTTCTTTATCTGTCATCTGAAAATTCAACCATCACTAGGTACATAGGCTTTATTTGCTCCTTTCTTACTCTTACGTAGTACCTACTTTTCCTTTTTAAATAAGTTGGCATTCATCTGAAAAAAAGTAAAGCATGCTATTCTCCTGTACCTACAATCTTCTCTACTCCCTCTCATTGCTAAATTCACATTCAAGGTCAATTGCCTTTAACTACTGTAGGCTTCTGGCTTTGTCCTTCATTCCTAACTGTCTTTGGTCTCTGCAAATTGCAAATGCTGTCAGATACATTAGTATTTAGTTGGGAAGAACAACTCTTTGTTGCTGTTGTTCTGTATTTCCCCTTCGGCCTTCGTATTAGCTTTCATTTTTCCTCACTGCCATTTTGCAAGCAGTGTAAATGTTAACAACGGTATTGGAGATGACCTGGCTGTGACCATTTTAAACTAGGAGGAAACTGTGTGTGTGGGAAATGGATGTGAACCAGCTGCCAAACCATGAAGGAAGGATGCTGTGAGGGGTGCTATCGGATAATAAGCAGTCAAGAGCTTAAGGTGTATTGCCAGAGCCAACAGAGTTGGTGCTGCATGAAAAACATTTTTGAGAGACTGAAGTGTACTTCTAACCCCTGCCCTTTGCCAAAAGGCATTCAAATTCTCTCTTAATTATTAAGCAAATGGCTTTATTTGGGAAAGTGTAAAATATTCATCTTTTTTGTTAGACCCTGTACAGACTGGAATTGCATCCCTGATGTACTGTATTGAATTATGTCAAAACCTCAGTGCAGTAAGCATGTCTGTGGTGTGTGACATCCTTGCCTCTCATCTCTCTGCTAATTGTTTCTTCCCCTCCTATTTTCTAGGTCCATTTCACAAGTAAAAGATTGAAAAGGTGAGAAAGTTTGGAATTTGATGGAAAAACATTGGAGCCTGATATGTGGCCAGCAGTTTCATTTGAAGGCAACTCAATTATAAATTCAGCAGGCATTCACCATAGCAGGGTAAGTGCTAATGAACTCATTTGGTATTCATGAGAATGTCAATATCTATCTATTGGTACGAGTTTCATTGAAATTCAGGTGCATACCTAAGAACATTCAAGAATTATATTAAACACTGCAAGCAGCCAACTCTTCATAACTTAATTAATAGTATACTTTTTGAAGACAGATTCTCATCTGTTGTAAATCATTAAAAGTCAATGAAGTTATATTGAAGATCTGCTCAATTTCTTGTATTAAGTTCTTGGCACATGTTGAGAAAAAGAGCTTCCATTACATACAGAATTAATTAGTACTTAAAGGGAAAAAGAACATAAGGTGAAAGGGGAATTGGTGTTGCTGTGGCTTCTGGAGGTTGAAGTTCATTAGGAAACTGAAGCAGAGCTTGAATTAACACTCCATGTCTTTTATTTGTGAGGACAAAGTCTGTGGAAATAGTACCAATGAGGAACTTACTAGGTTTTTAGCTTTGCCACGGCAACACATCACTGTGGGTACTCGAGGCACTGAAAACAGTTCAGTACAAGCTGGAACTCTGGTTACATACAAAAGACTGAATAAACTTTGTGTGAATTAGCAGCAGTTTCTTAACATTAAAGATTTTGGACTGCTGCATAATTTGTGGAAATTACATTGACAAAGAAGCTTGGAATATTTTCTCAGTTGCTTAAGAAAGTTATTGTTTTTGCTAATTTTCTATTAATAGTACTCTTGCTATCCAATTTCTACTCAGAAATGAGATATTTAATATCATGTGTCCACTCGCTGTTGTGTCTGTGTTGTTTTCTGGCTCTCTCCAGCAATAGCCACAGTTCATGACCAAGTGGTGTCATACCTTCTCTCAACTGGGTTTTTCAGAATAGTTTTAGCTTAAGAGACAGCCCTGATTGTCTTAAATTACCTCTAAAATCAAGTATAGACACTGCTCTAGTTCATGGTAATAGTTCAGTGAAAGATCAAAAAACTGTAATGTTTACGGTGATGTACTGACCTGGTGGCTGAACCAAGTCTCCTGTAAATTAAGGTAAGCCAGGCATTTTAATTATTCTTCACTTATTTACACTGGCTTGGTGAGAGTAGATGTGCATTTTTTTGCAATTCTGGGAAGGTAAATTCCTTATAAAATCTTGCCCTTTGCACACAGATATATGCCAGGGAAAAACTTAATGCATTTTCTAAAACCAGGAACTTGACAGTATAGGCAAATATCTGCATACTTGTCTGTCAGAATAATTCAGATTAAGCAGTGATCGTTGTTAAAATAAACTTGGTGTACGTCTCTTGGGTCCCGTAGCTCTACTTCATAGATTCCTTCCTTTTACCAGCAGCAGGGTGTGGGTTTTTCAAGAGATTGACTTCGTGATCCAGTGTGGATTGTAATCTGGTTTGTCACTCTGTAGCATGGTACTCAGCCTTACTTAAACTATCAGTGTGCAAATCTTTCAGCAGATGCATTCAGGAACTGTTTCTAAAACAGCAAAGAATAATTCCAGTTGCAAGGGTCCTCAGAAGGTCTCCAGTCTAAATTCTTTCTCTAAGAAAGGCCAACTGTTAAACCAGACCAGGTTGCTCTGGTTATTCACTCTGGTCTTGAAATACACTAATAAAAAATAATTTTAAATTTTAACCTTCGAAAACCTCATACCACATTTTTTAGGCCAAGATTTTTTGAAATACATGAGGAATTTGGATGTCTCAGTGTCCATCTGTGGATTCTCTAATTTTTTTATACCACAGTATCCAATCATTGAGTACCAAGTTCCCTATAGCAACCAAATTAAAGGTGAATCAATCCTTAAAGTGAAAATTATTAGGATGCTTTACAAATATCCAGTTTTAATATGAACTAAATCAGTAATTTAGAAACTTGTATTTTGATTTGTTTTTCTGTTTAAGAATGTAGTCTGGATTAATAAGACAATAAGTATTCTTGAACAATCCCTTCTAGTGTCTTAAAATGCCATATAACATTAAATAAATTAAAAGGTGTAGCAAAAAAAATAAAAAAGACAGTGGGGCAAAATGGAAAGTGCAGATGCTGCTGATTTTTTAAGTTGCTGAATTTAATATTTCTAGAATTCTGTTTCCTGTATCATATTGAATGATAATTCATTGTTTAGACCATGAGCTAGTTTTAGTGTATGAGCTTAGAGATTTTGTATTTTGAAACCATAATAGGAACACATTCTAACTGTAAATGGTACATGTGGAACTGTGGACATCTGTGCAGAGCTGATGAGGTGATGTCAGTTGGATGAACCCATTTGAAATTCATTTTATGGTTGGCTTTTGCGTCTCTACTTTGGTATGCGTGTATCACATTTCTATGTGAACTGTAAAAATGAAAGTCGCTGGACTTGGATTCAGCTGGTTGTGCTTTCAGCTCCTTGGAATTCTTTAAACTTGATTTTTTTGTGTGATCAAAACAGGAGCTTTGAAAGTGAACATAAAATATTGAAGTGTTGTAGATTTCACTGCAAATCCTGCAAGTATGAAAATGTTTTCTTCTAGAGTGATGTTTCATTACTGGGGAATATTGGTTCCCTTATGATGTAATATTTTTGTTACTGTTCCACTAGGAAAACAGTTCTGAAACAAATAGGTTCAAATAACGGGAGATAATTTAAAAGAAAAAAATTAGCTTTTCTTAATTTTCTATATTTTCCACTAAACAAGGATAACACTGTAACTCAGCCTTTTGTTAAGAGAATTAGTGAGGAGAAGATGCCACTTGTTTGAAAGACACTTATAAAAGACACTCTTCCAGACTGAATCCGTTTTTGAATTTGCTTTTGCTTGGGATGTCCTACTTTTTTTCCTTGTAGTACACAATATACTTAATGCTCTCAAAGTTTTCCTCTATGGTTGAAATTGTTCCAGTTTCGATCTGCAGAACAAGCAGCTTCCTGTTCCTCTGATGCTTCCAGCATAATGCCATGTACACACATTCACTGCATAATCCATTGCAGAGTTCAAAGCTGCTGAAAGGAAAATCACTGGTGATGTATGGCTGAGTTTAATTTCATTTTTCAGCCTTCTGCCCTACTGTAGTTTAATAGTTTACAGTAAACGAAAGTTGCTGTGTAATACCTTACCCACTGTTATTGCATCAAGCGGAACAGCAGTAACTTTTCAGGTTTTTTTCTCTTTGCATCAGTTGATAGTGTTAAACTGTGTCCATAAACCACTCACCTTTCCTTCCTTTGTTTCCTTAATGAGTTGGAAAACCACTCTCTGAGGGGGAACTAGAGAAGCATGAAATTTAGCTTTTCTGAAATGACTTACAGAGCACCAATGCAATAAAACAAGCACATATTTGCTTGCTAATTAATTTTCTGTATGTAGCAAAGAATGGAGAATTATCCTATTATCTGCTGTGTTTGAATTGGTCTATATACAGAACTAATGTATGCATTTATACAGATAAATTTTTAAAATAATTGTTCAAGACAGTACCTTTGAGGTACAGACAAAATATAACATAGATATTTTAGGGATCAGCAGTTTGCTTGAGAAATAGTCTGTGCCTCTATAAAGTTAATTAAAAAAAAAATCAAACTTCTAAGGTATTTGAGAAATAGGTGGTTTGTGACTTCTTGGAAGTGACAATGGAGGAATAGTCACCATGACTTTGGGTACATCATCTTTTGCTGCTTTCTGAGAAGAGACCATGGCTCATGTACATGATCTGCTAGCAAATGGCATTTTTTGCATGAAAGTTATGATTTTGCTAAGAGAACATTTGCTTAATTTTGAATCTTGCTTCATCTATACTGTAAAGTAAAACAGCAGCCTAAAATACAATTCCTAACATTCATCTTTCCTGCAAATAGGTAGGATAAGGTTTAGTACTGAGAAATGGGTATATTCTTTTGACTTGGGAAAGAGGGAGATGTTTGTCACTTACGAGTAGCTTTTAATCTCCACAAACTCTTGTCTCTGAACCATGGTTGTGCCTGACCCCAATCTGTCTTTATGAGAGAGATGCACTTTCCATCAGAGTCCAGACATTTAAAACTTTGATTTTATGGTGCTAATAGGATAACAGACTATGCATATGCACACTGTCAGGGCAAAGCCTGCAGTGAACCAAAAGGAACACAACTGACTATGCTTAAAATGCAAAGAAGACTTCTCCAAAAAGAAAAATAAAAAAATAGTTTGTCAGAGTTTTTGTAATCACTGCCAGAGTAATTTGATTACATCCTGTAATAATCAGAATAAATCCTCTCAAGTAGTTTTATCAACACAATGTGACGTGTTGTAGATTTTAAATTATTAATTCAAAGAAGGACTTGTAACCACCTCTGATTGTGTTGGTTAAGGAAAAGTATCTAGGCTGACACCTTATTGCTTACAAGGACAGGTAACTTCAACTCTACTGTTGAAACATTGTGATGTGTCATAAACAGACACAACATGAAGTAGATTTTTTTTTTTTCCAGAGGAGAAAGAGGTCTGTGTTTCATTTTCAGCATTTATTATTAGTTTATTAATAATGACATTGCTATATCATAGTAATGCTTCACAGATCTTACAGTGCCCTCACCAGAAACTTCAATGTGTATATTATAAAAGTTATTTAAAATAGGTCTGAAACGTGATCAGTAATTCAAACAGATTTAAACTTCACAGTGGCTTCTAACCTTAAAACATTCTTTTTAGTACAGAGGATATGAAGGTGGAATTAGTTTTAATTTAGAATGCTATTAAAAAGCCTGTGATTCTAAGCCAGAGGTATTTCACAAGGAGTGGAACACAGCTAGTAAGGTAAAATTAGGCAGATCTAAACAACCTGCAGAATTTTTTTCTTATATTTTCAGCATTAAATCTTTAATTGGTTCTTGGGTTCCATTGTCTGAATAAGAGATTAGATTTCACACATTCATTTGCCATGACAAATTTAAACCGATTTAAAAATTAGTCCCTTTTATACTTTATGGAGTGAGGTAACCAGTGGACTGCAGAGTTCTTCAGCATATAAAGTTAATAAATAAACACTAGCCTTTCCGATACTTACATAGTTAGAAATTGTCAGTGTCTGTTCATTCTAATTCAGGTTTTGTTGACCTTTATGGGGCTTTTCTGCTTCTTTTATTCCTGCAGAAAGAGCTAGAGACATGCAAGCTATCATTTATGTTCAGCAGAGATGGATATTTACCAGAATGTTGAATGGAGGTTTTTCACATGTATTCAGCTGATACATTAAAATAAACTATTACTAATGAGTTAATGTCTCTTTGGGGGTTCTGCCTGGAAAGCATATACCTAATGACTTAATTGTTAGAAAAATCTGGGAAGCTCATTACATCTTAAAGGAAAATGCCAAATGTTTCTGCAAAGAAATCCTAGATGTAGGAGCTTGCCCCAAAAGGAAATCAAGGCTTGCTATGTAGCCCCAGAGTTTAATGAGCATAGCCCAAATTTTAAATAGCAACTAACTGCCATGAATGAGAAATATGATCATGAATAATGCTACTGAACGGTTTTCATTAATGTATATATAATAAAAATTGCTCTATTTAAGAATAGATCCTGAACATTAGGGAGGTAAAATTCTGTAATTTGTGATGTGCCCAGGTGTTAATGATAGTACAGAACAGTGCAATATGTAGCCTTAACTAATTTTGTATTTTATTAAAAGAAGTTCAAATCAACTGGAGAACATTAATTTATGATGCAATGAGACATCTCAAAAATTGTGATTATTATTCTGACTAGGAATGGGAAACTGTTTTTGTTAACTATTTCACTGGCTGTGTCTATCTGCAATCTCCTTTCTGTATCTTTTAATCTCAGTTGCAAATGTGTGATCTTTCATTGAAGTCCTTTTAGGGAATGAAACTGCAATGTGAGTGGAATATGAACCTTAACCAAAGAAAAAAACAACCCCAAAAAAACCCAGCCCCGAAACCCAAACAAATTATGACCTAGCCTCTTTACAAATTGTGACCATAATAAGGCCTGGCTGAACAAACTGGTTAACTCTTAAGATGGCAGCCACAAAAAACTTGTTCTCCAAATTATTTCAGTGAATATAAGCCACTGCTTCTTCTTTGCTCTTTTCAGACCAACTTTACCCTAAATCTATAAAGCATTTTAATTTGCTGCTGTTGCCTTACATACTGTAGCCGATGTCAGTTCCTATTAGTTTCTATTGTTGTGCCTACAAGTTTGCTGTATTTTTTTTAATCCACAGGAGATTTTTTTTTTATTTTATTTTGAAGGTTACATACCTATTGTGTTCAAGTAAAACTGTATCTTTAGGAGACCAAACTCATCTATGACTCCCAGTTATAGCAAGACCAGGGGTTAATGCTGATGTGGTTTGGGGACTTCTGTTTCAAATCAGGCTCTACCATTGTGTCTGCCATGCTGTGTACTACAGAAAACCAGCATCAATTCCTTATGGTACGTAATTATCTTGGCTAAATGTGTAACAGCTGGAAATTAGCTGCAGAGACATGTCAGTATTTTTATTTTCTCTTTTTCTTGGCTTTCTTTTTAATATATCTATTAATCATTTCATGTTTGGGGTTTTTAAATGTTTTTAATAAGTTTGTATAAATAACAAAATGTAAACCAAATTTTTCCAATAGATTCCTGGCATATGAAAATAGGGAAGAATATGCCTGTATATAATGACATTTCCTCTCCATTGCCACTGCATGATCAAAAAGATTGTAATTCTACTTTGATTTCAACTAGTTTCATGCAGACTTTGGATTTTCTGTCATAGTTTTCCTTTTTCTGGTATAAAGACACGTGCCCAAGAGACTTGAACAGAGCAGTTTTACTTGGTTAGAGAATATCACAGCAGAGAATTCTCATGGGATATACATCTGGGACCTTGGAACTTAGGTTGTCTTGGGAGAGTGCTTGCATTGAAAGTCAAAATAATTTCAAACTATCTGTGCCATGACAAGTTGCAGGAGATAATTTCTGTGATTCTCTTTTGAGTGAATCACAAAAGTGATTCAGAGTGGTGAATGGTGCAGGAATACAAAATCTTTCTGAATTAGAATAGCTGAAAGCCTCTGTGCTTGCCCCCAAACTAATTGCTGTTTCCCCTCTGTGCTGGAGACTGCACGAAGCAGCCAAGTGCTGAGAGCAGATCCACATTGGCTCTCAGCAGGTTTGCAAATGAGCAATGAGTAAGTTCTGGAGGGGTGGCTGAGAGGACACATCACCACTGAATGAGTCAATGTCAATACTGCTCAGTGTGGAAGTTGTTGGTTTTTTGGTTTTTTTTTTTTTTTTTTTCCATTTAATTGGGATGGTGCATTTTCCCATGACATCAGCTAAGAATTCATCACAGAGGTTGCTCTGCACCTAAGTAAACAATATCAGTAAAATGACTGTGGTAGGCAGAGGAAAGCCATTCTTAAAAATGAGATCCCTAATTGTCTGCTTTGATAAAGGGGCAAATACATGGGTAGATGCTGCCATGAGAGGATATTGATTGTGTTTATCTTTTAAAAGTGAAAGATTTATTACAGCACTTTACCTAATGAGATGATATGTCCTTTAAAAATATATTCATTCAAATGCCTGTTGAAACCCAAAGTAATAGTTAACATAACTGAAAGTAATGCAGTTCAGAAAGATGTCTGGGTGGCAGTAGGCAAGTTTATTTCTACTCACTGAAATAAATCAGAAAAGCAAGCTATGCACAATGATCTCTATGGTCATCATTCTCTCTTATCATTGACTAAAGATCACTGTAATTCTTTTGATATCAAGAATACTTTTTTCTGTACAAAACCATGCTGAAGAAAACAAAGCTAAAACGATCTGAGGCTTTATAGTTAACTAAGTGGTTTTGCAAATACCAAGGTGTCTACAAGTATTTTAGACTTTATACACTATGATAGATAAGTTGTGTGTGTATATAATGCATATTTTGTTCACATGTGTATTTGTTTTACATGTCTATTTTAATAAACATTCAAATGAATTGCATTTGTAAAGCACAGCATCCTTTAATTGAATCTCTTATCTGAGTATCCATCCTGTCTGGCCTTAAGGCAAACCTTGCACAGATGTGATGTCTTTATCTGGTAACTCTTTAAGTGAAGCATTTTATAGGACAGAAATCTCTTTAAAAGTAATTGATAAGTCTGGAACTATTGTCTCTATCAAGGAAAATCTAAGAGGGTCTGAATAGGGGCAATAGACCAAAGACTGGAGTAAATTCTCAATTTAGAAAGATCATGTATATAAAAAAGGACCAATGTAATGAATATAGCCAAACATAATATTCAGTGCAACTAATGTGCTTAACTCTCCTCAGTCCTGCTGACTATTCAAGATAAAGAATTTATATCATCAATTAATTCTATTAATTCTTGTTCTGTCATGCTAGCCTAGAATAACAGCCACCTGAACAGAATCAAAAGTGATAAAGGACTTGGATTCTAAATTTAAAATAAAAATATTTCCTCTCATGATTAACAGTATTGTATAAAACCACCAAACATAGTGAAGGAAGGAAATTGAAACTGATCTGAGAACATTATGTGGAATGATCTTTTTGTAAATGCTGAGTCTTACGGGAGTTGTCTTTAATTCCTACAACTATTTTTCTCCTGTCACCTTCATTCTTTCTTTCTGCCACTTGCCTTTTATCAACTTCCTTTCCTTCCCTCTGGCTCTTCTTTGCACTACTTTGTCTTTTTCCTTCTAGTATCTCTGCATTTTTTTTAAAACCTTTCCTGTTTCTTTCTTGAGCTTGCTCTTCAGTCTCCTCTTTCTTTCATTTTTGTTCCAAAATTGTTCCCTAACCATAACTTCTTAGTCTTACTTCAGTCATAATAACTTTCATTTCTAAATATAGGGGGAAAAGGGGGAAGTTTCAAAAGTAATATATATATATATATATATATATATATATATATATATATAACAGCATAAATAAAGATGGAAGCCAAGCAACTATGGTTTGGAAGAAGAGAAAAGTACCCAGTTTGCTTTTAGCATCTTTACATATTGTTCCTCCGGAGGATTTGGATAGCTGCATATTCATGAGAATTGCAGCTGTCTGGGAGCTGGGAGATCTATTCAAGGAATCCACGTTCAGAGCTGCAAAGCTTTGTGTTGGGAATACACTTACCCTTGCTTGCTATTCACAATTCTGTAGGTAGAGAGAGCAGGAAACAGGCACAGCACCACACACTTTGGACCCCGAGACCCAGTGCTGCTTCTGTGTGCTTTCAGGTCCAAAAATAGGACAGGTATGACCCAGATAACTGCAGGCACAGGATGCATTTTCTGTGGGAGCACCCCAGGACGCTGCTTGAGAGCTCAGGCTGCCTGTGCTTTTGCTGAAGGAAGACCAACTAACCCACACAGCATTAAAGAGGTGTTGACTAACAGAACTGGGCCTGGCTCACTCACTGAGTGTCACAGTAGACACAAAAATTGCTGCAAGCTCTCAAAAATACTCCCTCAAAAGAACAGGGCTTTACAGCAGATGGGCACTTACTATTCTGTTACTGTATCATCTTCAATCTGGTGCTAGGATTCTGCAAGTCACTCTTGCTCTATTGTCAAACCATAGCTCAGACAAATCCCCAGCCAGCAGAAGTAGTGATATATCATAAATGAGTCACTCATCAAAGAAATGCTAAAGCTATAACAGATTATGGACAAATAAATGATTTCACTGTGTTTACAGGTTAGTTGTCATGGTTGTCATTCTGCTCCCCCTTGTTTTGACATTCTGCCCGCTTTTCTTTTATTCTCTGCAATTTAAAAATTGCATTTGGAAAAACAACAACCAGCCAAACATCATGACTATTTCAACCCCAAAAAGGCTTTTCTGAAAAAGTAAGTACAGCTAGGTAGGAACTGAAATCATCACTAAATGACAGCCTCTTTCCCCTAGGAATCTTTGAGCATTGCTTGTAAGAGAGCAAAACTGGGATAATGAGATGAGACTTCTGTCTCTCCGACAGTAAGTATAGTGTCAAAAAGTGCTTCCAGAGCTGAGCGCTTTCATTGCTGTTTGTCAGTGCAGAAAAAAATCCAGTTTGTAGGGTCTGCAAGAGATGCATTTGTCCTGTCATTAAACTGGCACTAGGAAGTCCAGCTAAGACTGAGTCTTGATATATCTATACAAATATATGGGCAGTAACCATCAAAGCTTTTCATCCAAGTAAAAATACCCATCCAGAGTACATTGGCACTTTCTAGAATCAGTGGCGATGCCTAATGAGTGTCTACCAAGTATTCCCCAATGTGCCTTCACTAGAAGAGACTGGTAAGGCTTCCAGCCAGTTACCATCATGGCTTTCCTAGAGCATTTTTTTGAGATTTTGGAATAGGTTTAATATTTGCAGACAGTCATAAAATCCAAGATTTTAATGCAACATATCTTCACATAGAATGTACCATATTGTTGTTAGTCTGGAAATGCTGCACACTTACAATGAGCTTTAATTGAATTTACTTGATCTCTTTTGTTGAAAACAGGAAGAAAAGGAAAAATGCTCCTTGAAAATCCTGCTGCTTCTGGGCTTGAAGAGAGATATTTTGAAATGCTTGGGTAGTTAGTAAGCCTGAAGCAATTGGCTGGGAATTAATGAATTTTTGAATTAGTAAATTAGCTCAGGCTTTGCTGGCAACCATGATCAAGGGTCACAGGACAGTCTTGTGTCAGCCCTGAATCAATTCCATGAATGTCTTCTGCAGAGGTGCTTCACTGCTTCTTTGAGTATCAGTGCAGTAGGATGATGTGTTTGCCTAAAAGCATCAGCATGATTCCTTAGAAGTGAGACCCTTTCTTGATACTCAGACCATACAAAAGGAGCCTGAATAGTCTAAAATATATTTGTAGGCCCTTTAATCTGAGAAAAAAAAAACAGTAAAGAGCACCTAATTCTACTGAAAATCAGATTCTGCTGTCATATTGCCAGTGGATCATGGAACTTTCAACCTGTTATTTACATTGTCTTCTGAATGCTGCTAAATTCCTTATTGAATTACTTATTTTTAGTGACTATGTGTCTAATGTCATTAAAATGAGAATTCTATTTTTAGTTCAAATCAGTAGAGAACAGTTGTCTTTTTACAGCAAAACAACTGAAAGCATTATTTGCGTATTTTCAGCTCTCCCACTCAAGGCAGTGGAGAAATCTAACATTAAAGAAACTGTTAATGCAATACAATGAAAATTAAAATCATGTCTAGAGCAAAATGTGCTTAATATGCTAACCCCAAACTCCTTTCCATCCCTTTGGATTTAACAACCAGTTTCAAGTGCTGTAACTCAGAATATGCAATTTAATTGTTCTTGACCAACAAAGAAATAGAAGAAGAAATTACTTTAGCAAAGCAATCTTCAATTAATGTTCAAGTCCATTGAGACTCATCATAAAAATTCCAGGTATGTGCATATTGCCTAATCAACCCCCTTGTTGTTATTGAAGCTCTTGTATACAATAGCAGAGCTCTCTGGTTACAAAAATGTTTTCAGCTAAAACACAGCAGACATATTAATGAATGAGAAGGGAATGTAAAAAAAAAAAAAAAAGAAAAACTTATAGCTAGCTGAAATGTTTTGTCACTATTCAGCACTTGGAAAAAAGCAAGAGACAGTGATCCTTCAAATAAGATCAGTGCAGGAAAAAAAGCAGGGTAAGTCAGTAAAATGCAGTGTAGAAAATAGGAATTTCTAGAAATTGCTCTCAAAATTTCAGAAAAATGCTCGTGAAGCTTGGCAAATTATAGGTTTCTCTGAAAAATAAATATGGCCTTTTTTTAAACACTTCTTAGAAATGTCTAATTGCAGGACTTTAAAAATAACTTTGGCAATAAGCCTGCACGCATTTCAGACCCAAATTGACTTGAGAAGTACTGTCCACTAAAGTTTTCCTCAACTAAGCAACAATAGCAATTGCTGTTATGGAGCACCTGGTTGCTTGTATGGAAGGAAAAACAAGAAGAAAGCACGGCCACGGTAGAACACTTGTGAGTTATTCACAAACTGATACTGTGAGAGAACAATATCCCTCATTTCTTGTAATTTGTTTCCTTGGTTGAGATCCCCAGAAAATATCCATTAGAAGAGTTGTGGGATGTTTCAGTGTAAGTTTTTTAATGCCCTCTGTTCCAGTTACATACCTCACCAGATGGAAAATTCAAGAACCATTATGAGATTTACAGAATGCAGCATTTCCCCACACATTTCTGTCGCTTCAAGCAGAGCCCTGTATCTCAGATTAATGACATTCTTTGAAGGATGCTGAAAACAGATTTCTCATTAACAAACTAGCTTAAGAAGAAAATAGCTCACTGAACCCTCAAGACATGAAACTACTTTATTGTCATACAGTAAAGGTTTACTCTGGTTTTAAACCTTAAAGTAGATTTGCCTTTGTGTGCTCTGATCTCTTGTCAGCAAAAGTCAGTGGACAAAAGACCTCGATTTCTTTCCGCTTTTATGGGAGCACATTTTTAACAGTGAGCAGCTGCTCATTAACTTATGGGAGTCTTACTTTTGTCACATCCTGAGACCATCATAGTTTTCAGTAGATTATATAGTCCTCTGCATTTTTTTTTTTTTTTGTGTCAGTGAAAATCCAAATCATACCATCTGTGATTTCTAAAGAAATTTGACAGAGTCCATTTGAAAAGCACTCAAAAGTGTTTTCCATCAATAAAACAGCATAGATTTTTAATTGTTATCAGTAGGTATGAATCTTTCCAACATTTATTTAAGCAATCAATGATCATGACACAAAGGCCTAAAGTTTTCAGGTTATAAATGACAGCACAGGATTAATTGGTTTGGAAAACAATCTTTCACCCAAGTCCCAAATGCAAAATAGAAGCATTGATGTATAATAAAACAATACTGACAATTAAGTGAGTTTCTATTATACTGACATAATGGTTTATAATTTTGAAAATTTTCTAAAATTGCAGAAATGGCTTGCTCAAAACTGTTTATCAGGTGATATTTGAAATTAAGCAGCTACTTCCTTCCCAGCTGTAATCTGTGAATGTCAGACTCAAGTTAGTGATGCCCAGTCCAAAACTAAATAATCATCTCTGCCTCAGGGAGTTAAAAAAAAAATAGAGATCAAAGGGACATATGCATGTTCGGGAAGCACAGAAAGGCATATGTGGTGATGTTGTTACGAAGGTCTGTGGTCTTAGTGTCTCAAGCAGCCCATTTGTTGTCAATACTTGTAGAAGTATTGTAGAAAGAGAATTCCAGAGTGTTTGAGTGAAACCCATGAGCTAACTCTGTGATTGGTTATAAAGAGCTTTTTCCTAGTCAGAGGTGCAGCCAGGAAGAAACAGCAATACATTTATTTGAAAATTGAAGGAACAGGTGCTGGGTACTGCCCTTGTCAGGTTCCTGTGATAAGAGCTGAACCTCCTGCCACGGAACTAGAATAGGATGAGGATTGAAGTTCTGGACACGAAGACATATAACTAATAGTTCTGTATGATGGAAAAAGAAATCTGGTAGAAGACTGCTAGCAGTTGAAATCAATTTACTAAGAAAAGTATTTATTTGCACCAAGATTCAGAACGCCAGCTGATCAATTACATTGACTGAGATGAAAGGCGTGTAGCTTGTGCTTATTGTGGTCCAGGCTAGTAAAAGAGTGGGTGAGCTGTAACTCTGTGGTTCACTGTCATTGTGTCAGTCCTCTAAAGGATTCACAGAAAATCAACATGACCTGCTACCTGCATGAGCAGCAAATGATTTGGCAATATTTCTATCCCAGTGACACTTTCCCTTTTTTTTTTTTTTGTCAGAATGTATTTGAGCATCAATTATTCCAAGTGTGTCCATTTATGTAGTAGAAGGGAAACTTAACAACAACATTAACAGGATCCCCAAAAAGTCGTGGGGAAATTCCTCAGAAACATCTGGAGCATTCTTACAAGTAATTTATGAATGCCAGGGTGGTATTCCTTAGATCTATTAGAGGTTTCCTAGAAAGTAGTAAAAGAAGGTCTGTAAGTAGGAGAGACATTCCTGGGAAGAAGCATTAATAAATTCCTAGAAGGAATCACTAATATTTTCAGAAAATTCTAGAGAAAATTCCTAGGGAATAACAGGAGTATTAGTGGAAAACAACAGGAAGTGTTTGTAAAAAATATTAGAAAGCAGTTGGGAATTTCCTAGGAAGCCTGCAGAATTCCTACTAACCATTTAGACAAAGTTCCCAGAAATCAACAGGGAGGATTCAAGAAAGCACACAGAAAATTATTAGAGAACAATAGGAAAAGACCTGGAAAGTTTCTGGGAGATTCCTGGATGAAAGTACTGAGAAAATAATTTTAGAAAGTTGTGGGTGTTAGAAAGCGATTGAAAAGTTCCTAGAAGGTACAGGAGATACTTCTGAAAGCCTGTAGTAAAAAATTCCCAGAAAGCAGCAGGAGCATGCCTAGAAATCATTCACAAAGTTCATAGGAAGGAACAACAAAATTTCCTGAAAAACAGAGGGAACAGTTAGAAGGCATACACATAAATGAAATTCCTTGAAAGATGTTACAGAATGCTTTTATTCAATGTTTAAGAATAAAACCAGTCTTTGGGATGTCAGCTAAGGAAACAGGCGCTAGCACTGTATTTGGTGCTGTAGTTTCTACCATGACATGAATGTGCAAATTCTTGCATAGAATGTTTTAAAAGAGGTGTTTAATGTTCTTGATGTCTGACTAGTTACTGTTGGCTGTTCCAGGAAAAAGATCAATGTTAATAGGGAGTTCCTTTCAGAATTTGGGTCCAAGCTAATATAATACTTCTCTAGCTGTAGAACATGCTGAGAAGAAAGAATTACCTTACCTGAGAGTTTGAAGACTCCCTGATGGTATCCCATTAGCTCTCAAATTATTGCTGCTTTTCATGAAGTTCAAAAACTGCAGTTCCCAGCAGATTGCTTTGACAGAGATCACTTTCTTCCACTGTACCTCGAAGACATGCTCAAACTCTATGTGGGCATTAGTTCTCTGTTAGCAACAGTCTCCTAAAAAGGCAGTAAACCTTAGTATATGTGAGATACTGGAAGCTGATACAGTTTATCTGCAATTCTCACACCAGACACCTCAGAATAATGTCTAGGACTGGATCCTGCTTTATGTATGATTTAGCAAGGGTTAAGACAAAAATATTTCTCAGTAGCCTGCAGTAGCTTTGCATTGTTAAAATGTTATCTTTAAAGGAAGCCTGCAAGCTGAGAAAATTTGCTCATATGTGAGTGGTAAGAAATGGATGTTAAGAAGATGCAATAAGAACTTTGTGCTCTTCTTGCCTTAGAGTATTAGTTCATTCCAAAACCTCTTTCTGTGTTCTTTGGTACTTTCTGTGTCTGTGTGTCTCCCATTGCCACTGGAGGAGTTTCCATACCTGCCAGGAGTGATCCATTTGTCCCTTGTTCCCTGTGCAATTTTCAATGCCTCATGCACTATGAATCCAGTTTGCCTCTCTTTGCCTGTGCTGATTCCAGCATGGCACATCCTTTAACGTTTCCCATCTGCTTTTCTATCTTTGTGATAATCAGTGTCATTCTCTGCCTCTCACTCAACTGAGCTGAAGCTGAAGATGTTGACCATGTCCATGTTTTAATTGAAAAATACAGCTCCTATGGAATCATTAGTGGTGGAATTTTGTAGATTGTAGCATGCTCCCTGTCTCTTACAAGCATCCAGTGAAGAAAGACTATGGGTTATAGTACCCTGCTGGTCATTTAGAAATGGCTGAACCCCCAGCAGTGCAGAAACCATTTCAAGTAAAACAAAATAATAATAATAATTAATAATAGATGTTATACTCACACAGAATCCTCACCAGTTTTTATCAGTATATGAAAACCATAGCTGCAAATTGTCAAACCAAAATGGACAAGATAATTGCAGGCAGAAAGATTAAAATTGTAGTTCATTTGCTCTAGCATTTCATCTCTGCTGATGAATACCAACAGCTCCTTCAGAGGCTGAAATTATATGCTCATCTCTGTCCTTCAATAAAAAAATATTTTTTTGTATCTACCAGGTTGATAAACTTAATGTTAACAGGTTATATTTTTCAAAATGTTCTAAAAATACTTCTGTATTTTCTATACTGTACATCTGAAGAAGTGGAAAATACATATCTGTAAATAGTCATGGTAATTCTGACTATTAATAGCTCTTGTTATTTTTTATGCATATACAATATATTCACTCTTTGACCAGTACAGAATTTCTCATTGGCTTTTTCCACCAAAGGCTTGGTTTTTAGATTTAAATACAAATGAATCAGAGTGTAAGAAAATGTAAACTGAAAAAGTTTTCAACTATTTCAGAGGGAGCTGAGGTCTTTCTTTTCTTTAGTACTTTAGCTCTTATAAAGCCTTGCATTTGGAATTGTCCAGTGTCTGCATTTTTCTTCTGGATTCCTACTAGCATTGGTGTAAATAATTAGAAATTGTGTGGTATATCTAAGTGGTAAAGGCTAGGAAAGGAAATTACTCCAAGAAGTAGAAGGCTCATTCTGCATTTTTTTCCTTGTTCTTTATGATGTGAGTTTCTGTTTACTTTAATAGTGTAAGTGTGATGGGAGATGTGATTGGAACTCATTAATGTAATTCAGTCCAAGTCAAAAGTATAACAGGATAGATCATGCAGGTATTTCTTAAAAAAGTAATATCAGGGATTGGAAACCTGTAAGAAAAGCAGAATTTTACTTGCACTTACAAGGGCCAACAAGCACCTGTACAAGAAAAAAGATGAAACACAGAGCTAATAAAGTATAAATAGCATATTGCATCCAGTTTTCAAAATGCAGCAGCTTCCCATATAGCATAACATTTTTAAAAGGATCTGACTCTGCTCTTGAAGGAGAGAGATTTGAGCTCAGGGAATGGGCTTTTTTCACCCTTTCTTATTGCAGCCTGCCTTTTACTGTGTGTGTTGTTTGGAATCTCAGTTCTGAACTGAATCTCATTTAGTAACACTGGAACACAGGACAAATACAAATGATGGAAAGTTAGCTATATGAAAGTGCATTCCTAAAAGCATTAAAGAAAAAAATTGCATCAGAAAAATCACCTTGAAGCTAGACCAGTAGTTAAAGAAGTCATTTCTTAAACTAGATGTCAGTACTCCCAGCATGACTTGGTCTCCAAATTGCAGTGCTTAAATTGCCAAAACTCCTACTAAAGTCATTCCTGAAATGCTGTGTGCATGAAGAAAAAAAAAAAAAGTCAGTTTTGTGGTCTGTGGTGCTGTGATTGACAAAACCACAAAACGATGACTATAAATTATTCACAGAAAAACAGCATATTCCTGATGAAAATAACACAATATCATTCTCATGGAATTTTATTTCCAGTGGAAGCAATGATGAAAATTAAAGAGATCAGCACAACTAACTGTAAGGTGTCACTAATTTCTGGTACTGAGTGCTTGAAGTGGAAGAGTCTACCCATATAATCCATATAATGGGTTCCAAACGGACCAACATCAATTTCCTGCTAAGGCATGCAAATGATTTCCCAGTTCCATGACTTGTAACTAAGTGTATGGCTATCAATGGGTTTTGTAGTCTATTTTAAGGGTCTTTTGAAAACACTTTGAAACCCTGGAAAAGTTTGTTACACTTCCGTGATTAACTATAAAATGGGCAGAAAAATGGTGGTTTTTTTCTTATTTATGTTGTTTGCTTTTAATTGCAAGGTGCCTTGAATCACAGAAGAGAATGAGATCTGAAACCTTGATCTCTTTCCTTGGGTGTTCTAGCAGCTGTTTGAACTTATCCCATTACCTGCTCAAATCTGGACAGATTGCTCTGCCCTTCTGCCTTTTGTTTTTTCCTCTCCTTTGTGTGCCATATTCAGACCAGTGAGTTCATTGAAGCTGAGACTGGCTCTGCAGCTTGGCTTTCTGGGCCAGGAAATTGCCACTGCTGAAACAGCAGGAAGCAGCCTGGGGAACAGGTCTGTTTTCCATAAAATTACTGGCAGAACTGATCGGATCTAATCAGGAAAGAAGGTCCTTGATATTAAAAGAATGCACGTGTACAGGGAAGAGGTATTACATTTCATAATGCTTTTGTAAAGGGTTTTCTTGTTGCTTGTCCATAATGTTCTAAAGGCTTCTCAGTATTTTTTTTTAAATCTTAAATATATTTGATGAGTGTGTATCAAATATAAGTTATTTTATATATAGTTCTATACAGTTTCACTGAAATCATGGACTTTATAAGCTCTGACTAGAGCTCTGGCTCTGTCTGTCAGTTTAGCATCTGTACTATTGCAAGAAGATTTCTAAAATATCATCCTTATCTGGGGCTTTTGGCTGGTTTTTAAATTTATTTTTTCTGGCACAGCTATATACTGAAAGAGAAAAAGAGCTCATAATCCCTAAGGCTTCTATATCTGTTTCCAGAAGTCATCCATTACAGCACTGACTGCTGCTGAATAGAAGCTGAGGGTGTTAATTAATTAGTCTGCACGCTGAGAGCTGTCTGTAATTGCAGTTTTCAGGAGCAATGGTAAACATCAAGGTGGGAATACAGTCGAGCTATGAAAAGAGAGTGGAGAGAGGTTGTATCGACGTTGCTCCAAATAAACCAGACTGCTTAGAAACAGGATAGTTTAATATGATTTTTCAAAACAAAACCAAAAAAAAAAAAACCCAACAAAAATCCAATCCCAAAACAAGAAATTGTGGAATGAAATAATGCTTCACTACTATGGTTTTTGAAGAGAATATTTTGTTGTCATTACCAAAGATCTGAATTAGTTTCAGTGTTGTGTTGCCATGCCAACAGAAGACTCCTCAGCTTGTTTGCTCCTGCTGTCAGAATAATACATTTCTGAGTTTAGTCCTCTGAGTAAGTCAACTGTAGCCTGAATGGAGCACCACAGGCTTCTTTAAGAGTTAAAAACAGTATCTTCAAATATATGTATATGGAATGATCAGAAGATAAAGATCAGCTCATAGGTAGAATAGCTAAGGTTTTGTGTTTGTTTTTCTTTTAAAGTATCTTCTTAATTGTTAGCAAAATGTATGAACTTAAGGAAAAAAATATTTTTGTTTGATTTGGTATCACAGTGATGGATGTTAGCTAACAAATAGATTGGGAATTCTCTGAAGGCTTGACAACTGGCACTAAACCAAGATGTGATTAATTACTCAGTGTAATTGTTGATAAAGCCAAACTCTGTAGAGTTTTAGCATGTATGCAGCAGTTATCTGAGTAGACTGAGTGAGGAATCCTTGGCACCACCTAGCCGGTAACCCAACATAAGTCAGTCCATCCAGTGATACTCCCTGCTACAAAATCATATAAAATAGAGACATTAATATTAATCAGGCTCTTGACATTGATATAATACCCCTGGAATCTGGACATCAGCTCTTTTCCAGCATTTGTGATGGTAGCCACCAAGGTCCTTGACTCATTTTCCTCACCATGAAAAACTGATTTTAATGAGTTTTCAGATGCCTCCATTCCACAATTTAGTTAATGCTCTTTACCTCATTAAGCTTTTACTCCTGCTTCCATCAGGAACATTTTAGATGCTGGTTTTGATTGAAGACCATCATATTTCAGTGAGCCATTTACCTAGACAAAAAACGTTGACATGTTTTGTAGCTGCATCCTGTGTATAAATGAGGACAGGATCAAAGGATAGCTGATGGTACCTCTACACAAGGAAGGCAGAGGTATAACAGTCCCTGGATTTTCAAAATTCTCTCTGTTGCAACAGGACAGGGGACAGAATCAGGTGTTGAGGCAGCAAAGTGAGGATGATGTGGGAATAAATACATGGCACTTGCTCACATGAGATGTAGCTGATGTCCTTGGTGAATACTGAACCAGAACAAACACTACTGTGTTACAGCTACCCATGGATGCAAGTGAAGCTTAACCCAATGTGTGTCTACATTGTGAATTAAAGATGGCTAAATTAGGGTAATTACATATAAACTGATGATGTTGAAAGCACTGCCAGGTTTGCTTTGCTCTAGGTGTTGGTTCTTGCTCTCTCCTGGTCTTTTATGTGGCAAGTCCTGAGTGCACACCAGCTCTTTGCCCTGCATATGCATGGTTTAGATTTTAGAGGAAGAAAACCTAGAGCAAGGATCTCAAAAAGAACTGTGGTGGGCCAGCAGAAGACTAGAAGTCTGATGTGCCTTGTGGCACAGACTGGAAGCTCACTGCAAAAGGAATTTGGAAGACTTAATTGATTTTTGTACCAGGCTAAAGGTTCAAAAAAGATCTATGTATTTCTGTGACTGTAAGGAACATCTAGAGTTTTCAGAGAAGTGACAATATATCTTAGCATTGGGGTAAAGCCAGTGTCTTTGGAGATCACAATAAATTCTATGTTTATGTATTGTGGGGTTTTTAAGGCCTATTCCCTTGTTGTTTGCATCTCTAGTTACTATGTGATACTCCCATTTACAGAGCTGGAATAGTGTATCCCAATCCAATATGGCAATGCCTATATTTCTATTTAGTATTTACTAAAATAATTTACTAAATACTAAAATATTTACTAAAATAAATTACTCTATTTATATATAAATTGAGTAGGGATGCTGTGATAAGTGCATCCAGAATTAGGCTCCTAATAAATATAAATTATGCATTTTATTTTTTGTATAATTTATTGTTCATTTATGTGTTCTTTGCATTAGTTAGCCTTTCATGCTAATTCCTCTGACAGCTGGATTCATCAAAAGGATAACCAGGAGATATTTTTCATTTTTACAAATATAAATGGCAACCTGTTGCTTCCTTATCTGTTTTATGAAGTATACAGAATAACTTTTGGAGTAATTACTAGGTGTTGGTTTAAAAAAGAACAGAGGGGGGTTAAAAAATAGAAAAGCAGCAATTTCATAAGTACTAGGTCAGAGAATTCAAATCTAGAGAAAGCTTATTAATTGAATATATCTCCTGTCCAAAATGAATTTTGAACAAATTGGGGTCCTGTTAAGTAAAAAGTGATTGTGCATCTGAAGGGAGTTTGATAGTATTCAGTTTTAATACAGCATATGGTTAATTCTGCTCAGTGAATTCCCCTATAAAATTTTACATGGTTGAATCCGAACTATTGCAAATCAAAATTTTAATGTGATTTCTGTGTGTCACTAGCAATTTTTTGGGTTTTTGTGGTGTGTGTTATTGCATAATGCATGGTGAAGATGAGAACTTAATGGCTTTTAGCTAAAACTAGTTGTGTTCTGTTGCTTTTGTAACCAAGCAAGAATATAAATTTTGGCTGAGGTGGGAGAGGAAGCTCATGCTAAAAATTCGGGGGAAAAAATGCCCTATCTCTCTGAAAGAGAAGCAAGACATTCTCATGTGTCTAAGTCCTTGAGAAAATTGAGAGCAAATCAGATGACAGAAAAATATGACAGAAAGCCGCCGACTATTTAATGCTGATTTTCCTCAGAAGATAACATCAGGATGGTTAAATAATCATATGAGGACTTTATTTTGCATAGATTTTATTTGTCTGCATAAATTTTCTGTGGGTCTTAGAAAAATTCTGTTCTTTGTGATTCTTTGGTGCTTTGTGGCACGTTTAAATTTTTATGAGGAGCAAACGTTCGAGGGCCTGGCTCTAAGGCAGCAAACATTGCTCAGTCTGCTGGACCTGGGGATGCAAAAGCAGAGGTGCAAAGTCATCAGGGTCTCGTTTTCCCTCCATTCACCGAAGCCTTGGATCCCTGTGCTCCCCATTGGGCTTCAGCTACAAGGAGAACTTAAGGAGAACTTGCCTTGTGTGCCAGCTAGGAGTGCAGTTTGAGGCTGGAGAAGGGAACACCCCGAGTCACACCCAGCCAAGTCCTCACTGGGGACAGGATGGGGCTCCTGTGCTGTGCCCGGCCAGCACCCCTGTGCCCCAGGTACTGCAGAGCCAGGGCATGAGGTGAAACAGCTCCGGAGAGCTCACGCGATGTCTCTCACGGGCCAAGCGTTAGATTGCAGTTCTTTGGTGCCAGGAGCCCTCTGTGCCCAGCCGTGCCTGCCTAGGCTGTGCCTAGCTCAGGTGCCTGCCTGCATTTCTAAGTCACAGCAGCCAAGAGTTCTAAGAAGGAAATTCCACAGGCACAGCGGGTAAAGCTATTTCCCGTGCCCTCTCCGCATCCAAACTAAGTGAACGCTGATAGGAATAAATGTATCAATCACACAAAGGAAAACCACGTGAGAAAATTGTCCAGGGAATTCTGTGTTTAGCCTCAACAATGAAGAAAGCTGGTTTTAATATAAAGGATGCAATTTTTTTACTGCTAATTAATTTATTCTCCGGTTTTATGCAACTCTTCATCTATATATATTGAATACAAATGTAATTATATGCATTGAGTAAATCTTTTCTTGAAGTAGGGGAAATTACACATACCCTTTAAACCATATTTAAGTTTATTCTTGGAAGATTTTGTGTTGCATTTATGCTTTGACCTGTCTCTAGAATCTATAACTTTTATTGATGGAAGGAAAAAAATTATAGATGGATGAAGGAATAAAAAAAAAATCAAGGCATATGCAAAGAGGTTAATTTATAAATAAGTACATAAACAGACAGGATCACTGTGCTATGTCTTAGTAATATGAATATGCTAATTTCTTCAAGTTCCGGGGTACCTAGCTGAGCAAAAGTTAAGTACAATTACTTTAAAATTAATGCAATAAATGAATGGGTTGGAATATTAAAGGAGATTTTATTTCCTGCTCTACATGTTTTAATTTTGTTTCCTATTTAAAAATTAAAACCAAGGATTTAATGAATAAAATTGGTATTTGTTAATCAGGCTTAAATTTGGTATCTTAATTATTTCTTCAAGGAATTGAATGTGTCAGGTTATTAGAAAACTGGCAAAGCAGACAAAAAATGAATTTTCACTTTTAAAATGCTCTTTTAGTGTTTCACAGTTGGACCTTTTTAAAAGAGATTATATTGTAAGAAAAAGAGTAGATTTTAAATGTTGAAAGTAGTGCAACTTTGACACCTGTTTCCTGTTTTGAAAGCTTCCCTCCTACAGAATTTGTGCATCTCCATTCTACTCAGAATCACTAATCAAGTGTACGTTTAGCAGCATGTGTGGGACAAGTGACAGGATTGTGCCTCTCAGAGTGTGGTGGCACAGCCAAAATGATCCATGGCCTCAGAGGGCACAGCAGAGGATCATTGGTGCCCAAAAAGCAGCAGGAGACACGCTCTGCTGGAAGGCGCCTTCCTCCTCTGGAGTATGGGGTGCCAAGGAAAGGCACTTCTGGAAATGGGCAAGTGTGCAGTTTTCACCTCTGTCACTTTTGAAACTCATCTCTGCACTTTAGGAAATTTGACCTTTCTTAGAAAACAGTCTAAGGGAACTCTTTGGAATCCTTCAGTGCTTAACAAAGATTCAGCATGTCTGTCTGTGAAAGTGAAATTGGTGTGAGGTTGAGACTGAGGGAGAAGCAGTCGAAGACCTTCTGGGTGTTTCTGTAAATACCGAATAGTTACTTGAGTGAAATCTCCTTATCTAGATGTAGTTTTGTTTAAGATATTCCAGCTGTGTGTCTTGGAGATTTCCCATGAATGTCTTACAACTTAAGGAATGAGAGAGGTAAAACCTGTAATCCGTCCCCAAAAGCTCAGCCAAACCAAAATCATGAAGTGCCATTAATGGTCCATTAATGTCTTTTTTAAATGCTATGTCAAGGTTGCTGCTTTTCAGACAGTTGGAGGAAGCTATACATCTCTAAATACAGGCAGCTATTTTGTATGTGTTTCAGTGTAACAATCAGTCATATGCTTGGAAATTCAGGCTCATGGAATCCTTTCTTTCAAGGGACTGGCCTAAAGCTTTTAGTGCCACAAAAGCAGCTGTTGGAGGCAGCTTTTTCCTGACAACCTGTTTTAGAGTGACATATGGGAGAAATGGGAGCAAGATGGTGATCTTGTTTCCCAAGGAACCAGCTGTGTGCATGCTCCAATACTGGAGGTGCTACTGTGATATATTTCTCCTCCATCAGAGGGCTTTACTGGACAAATTACGAGGGGTATTGAAAGTGATAAAAGGAATGCATCATTGCATATTTGCTTTACGAGCAAGATACGTAAACAGAATGTTCTCTTTCAGCCACTACACAGAAGTATCCCTAGTGCCTTTATAAAAATTGATCTGCCCTTTGAAGCCATGTGCAGTCTGAAATGATGGGATTTCAGTCTCCAAAAAGGGGATTAAGGACCTGGCCTGATAATGCTGACAACCCTCTAACACCATTTTACTTGACTCTCACCAGTACCAAGGTTTTAATGCTGGTACTAAACAGAGGTGTAATAGGTTAAATCATCAATAAAGACATGGTGATTTAAAATACATGTGTGTAGACATTTTAGAGCTGTATAATTCATAACTAGGTTAATTTTCTGTAGAGTTATAGAGAAAAGTCCGTGGTGACTGAGCACCTATTGCACCAGGAGGAAGGAGTAAATCCTTTTAATGAAAAGTGCCTTAGAGACACTGAGCAAACACTGAAGTAGTACAAAGTCCGTGAAAACCTGAGTTACTTATCCAAAACTATCTTGTAACTCTGTACAGAGTACAGGTTTGCTCTCAGCACTGTTCTATAATGCTGCCCTTCTGAAAAGCTCAAGTCTGGAGCTTGGGTGTTGAAATGTGGGTGTTGAAAGACACCAAGCACTGAAGACACACAATAATAATAAATGCTGGAATCTTTATTTTGTGGAAGCTTCTTGCAGCTTCCTGCTTTCACTTAGAGTGTTTTCTTTAATCTGCTGGAATGAACAAAGAGGTATGCTATAGCCTGGATAGTTGTTAAGATGGTTGCAGGTGAAGAAGCAGAAGGGCCTTTGCATGGGTTCCACAGAGATGTTTGTTTCAGCCACTGCATGGATAGTCCAGGATCAGTGGGAAAGGCAAAAGTGGGCTCCTGGTGAGGGTCCATGTTCAAGTACATGGAGCTTTGGGGTGGGGGGAACATCAGACACCAATGACCAGGGGACATGGGGGGCACAAAGGTGGGATTAGGGCATGGGAGCCAACAGGGACACAGGGTGGGAGTGACCGAAAGACTGAGGGACAGGGAGGGGGAACAGGGCTGGCCAGGGAACAGAACAGGGCTACATTGGCATGACAGAACAGGGTTTGCTATGAGAGAAACCTCTTGTGACTCCCTTATTAGGGAATGCCTTTTAGGGTCTCCACAGATATATTCATCAAAAATTCTTAGGTCATTTTCATGAAACAGAGTCCAAATATTCCTCCTGTTATTTTGACAGACATTATTTTAACTCTTGTTAAAGGGAAAAATAAATCCTACTTTAAAAAGCTGCTACTTAAGGATGCCTACAGTAACAAAGAGATCAGTGCAACCATTAAATATAAATGTCATTAAAATATGTATTTAAGAAATATTTTTAAATAGTTTTCTGAATATTTTAGCTTTAGATTTTTTAATTTGGAAGGAGTATTAGTATTTTGTTACAATAAAATCAAATATTGTTAACAGCCCTTTGTAAAAGTGTGGGAAAAAATACCAATACAACAGCATTTTAGTAACAGATGGACAGAACTTGAAATAATATGTCAAGCAAACTTCCTGTGCTTTTGTTAAACTAGAATCTTTCAAACATTTAAAGATGCTACATGCTTAAACCCAAAAATTGTCTTTGAATAAAATTTAGTTTACTATATTTTGAAAAGTCAAGTCCTCCTTTACTTTGCCCACATCCATTTTCTACTGCCTACAAAGCACGGTGGAAAAATAATTGTGGTAGAGATTTGACATATTTGGGAAGCATAATGAAAATCTCAAGTAACTTGCTTGTTCAAGGAACAGTAAAATCAGTAGTAGGTAGATATCCGTTTATAGGTGTGTTTCTCTTCAGAAGCATATTGAGTTCAGAAGAGAGGATGTTTTCTTGCTCATAAGTACTAGAGTATTAATAATAAACATTCTGCTGAATAAGCCATGGGAGAAAAGATAGAGGTGTTGTAGTTCTCAAATTTAAAAGCTGATCTTAATAAGAAATGTTCCCCAAACGATATTTTATCTCTGAAACTGCTTTATCACATTGAAGGGCAATGGTTCTCTTGGAATTTCTCAAGCAACTTTTGAAGAGATCTGCAATCTCACTATTTTTCAATGACAGAAAAGGTGTTAGTTAGAAAAGATAAAGACAAAAAATTGTCCAATTGGCTTTTCAGATGTCATGTTCAGGATTAAGAAATACTTGGCAGCCCAGCACACTCTTCTTGAAGAAAGATCATCCTATTTTCAAGGGTCATCTGCTTTCCATTCTTTGAATAACTAGGGCACTGTGACTTCAGGAAGTTATCTCACAGTTATAGCAGATCCTATTATCAGCAAGTTTACTGTGTTATTTAACTTACTTCCTCAGCCCTACTTCATTTTTCCTAGTTACTGTTATCTGTGACAGGATATGTAGAGCTTGCAGCAGAAAACAATGCATTGAGAGATAAAATTATTTAAGGTATTGTGACTTTACCTTGTCAGCAAAACTGCTGCTATGGTTTCTTTAGATTTTTTTTCCTCACAATGAATGTAGTTTTATGTTTCTTCAGAATCCTGTAGTTTCAATCCTGATGAGGATGTTCAGGATATTAGTAGAGTTACTTCTCAGGATAATAGTAGAGCTTCTTCCTTTCCCTGCCCTTAAGAGTATAATCAGAAACATAAAACCCATTATATGATGACAGACATCAGCAAAGGATTAAAAGCATTTTTTCTAGACTCCTTCTGGATCTTCAGAGAGAGACACACAGAGAGATGACCTTACAGTTTTGCTGTTTGGACTTTCCTCATTTGTACCCATCTTTTTGGCACAACATATTTTATTTACTGTAATATATGCAAGGTCGGGGTCTGCAGGTAACCCCCAAACAGCTTTGCAGCTGACTTGTCAGGCAAAACCAGTTGCACCAGTGTTGCAGTGAACGTGTGATCCTGACTCAGGGCAAATTAGATGACCTAATGATGAAAGTATCAAGCCTAATGGATGACCTAATGATGAAAGTACTACTTCTCATTGACTGTTCCCCAAGGCTGGTTGTGTTAGTTGACTGAATTTCCACTGCTACTTCTGTAAAGACTGAAGAAAAGAGCAGCCATTGCATTGTATCATAACATGAAGCAACTGTATAATAAATTCATACATTTGGATTACTTTAGATTTATAGAGATGAGACTTCTGGAGTGAAAGTGAGATGTATTTGATAAGGTAATTACAGGGGGAAATCTTTTCTAGCCCTGTGTATATCACTGGAGGGTAGGGAGCACTGAGAAATGCAACTCCTAAGCTAAATTCTTTTTTGGTCTCTACTCAGCCATAATGCTCACAGAAGTCAAGTCAAACTTAGGCAAACACACCCATCTTGTGTTTATATGTGACTTTGATAAAGCAAATGTATGTGGCATTTTTTCATGCTGTATTATCATAAAGTATATGCAAAAATAGGAAGCTGAATATTAACCTTCTTCCTATTATCCAGCTGTTTCTTATGGAAATTTATGTCACATAAAAAAAGAATAAAGTGAAATGTATAAGGAAACGCTAGTCGCAAAGATATCAACATTTGTTTTGTTTTGGTTTGGTTTTTTTTTTTGCCTGCAAAAATGAACAGTTATGGCATACATGCCTGTTCTGACTGTAAGTATAGTGTTCATGTCATTTAGTGCTTACTTGTGTTCTGTATGGAGTCAAAACTTTTCTTGGGGAAGTTCTGGAACTCCTTCAGCATCCAGCAGAAGTAAATCTGTGGAATGAGTTAGGGGTGCTCACTGCCTGCACAGAATGCTATCACATCACCTTGAACCACAGATGTTTGTATCAGCTCTGTGAAACTCTGGCCATTAATTCTTTTAGTGACTCTGTTTTACACAACTTGGTTTTCATGGTTTTGCCAGTCATCTTATTATATTTAAAACAATGTTGCATGGATAATTACAGTAAATAGTTCATTATTTCAATCTTAGGGCTATTTAATTAGCCCTAAAGATAGATTACACATGTAGACCACACATAAGGATCGAGTATCTGTGCAGATCTTTTGAAGAATCTAAATTTATTCCCCTTTGAAAATGTGAGTAGCCTTCAAAGCTGCAAAGGAATTATGTGACATGGAAAGTTGCTTTGATTGTTTCCCACAGGAGAAGTGGGTGAGTCATTGAATTCAGTGAAGATACTTGATACTATGCTTAATTTGATTAAGCATGACAGAATTTCTAAACAAATTAGTGTTCAGCATGACAAAATAGGTGTTCTAGCTGAGACATGCACTAAGATGGCCAGATTTTTTGTGATAAATCACTGAAATAATACTGTGCATATATTTAAAGTTTTTGAAAAGACCCTGGCTGCTAGAGCTGGAATATTGGAGAAAATGTTTCCTATCAGTGCACATGTACTGAATTGCACTTGGTTCACTGTGTATAGGACTCCCATATGAACATCCCAGAATTTCACTGATGGTGAGTGGCCATTTGCTTTGGCCAAGAGAATACTTTAATGAAAAGCACCAGAACAGTAAAAAAGAGCTCCTGGTAAAGATAAAGGTTATCAGGAGAGTTATCCAATTGGTTCAAAATGAAGCATAAGTTTAAAAGATAATTGGAATAGGGCAACTTGTGCTTTGCATCGAGGTTTTGTTACAGGTGTAGGCACATGTCTCTGTTTAGAGTACAGATGGGATTTCTGAGGAAGCCAAAAAACTCTGAAATTATTTTGAAAACGCAAGCGCTGTGTTTAACAGTGAAGGAGGAAAAAAATCTTCCCTAGAAATCATTTAAAATTCAAAACTATTTTGTTTCAATGAAATGTGAAATATATAGAAGGAAACATACCAAAATTACCTCAAAGATTTTCAACCACCTGGAAACAATCAATTTTATTCCTATAATTGTACCTTTTATGAGATTTGGAGCAGGCATCAAAAAAAATTACCTTTAGTGCATAGACTATTTATTTAATAATCTTTAATTAACAAACTAATGAGCCTTACATTGTTTCATTGCAATTTACCTACACAACTAGCAAGTGGTTCCACCTCTTGGAAGACTTCCATCCATTTATTTCTCATATATTATTTGACAGATGACCCCATTTGATCCTAAGCCAATGCCAGGTGGAGCAGCAGGAGAGCTCCCAGCTGTTCCAGGGTGACTAACATGGTGGAAACTGGCAAAGAACAGAATGAGGATTGATTTGCACATTAAAGTGGAATAGGAAGTGAATAAGTTATCTTCTTGCTATGACAGGGTAATCCCTTTCTTTTATTCTTCATTTCTCCTTGCTTTGGCAAAAGAAGAAAAACACCAATTTCTCACAGCAGTTTGAGTTAAATGCATGCTGGGTGAACTTCCAACTCTATCCCCAGAGTCTGGACACTGTTACTACACTGCAGGGTAAAAAGAAAGTTGACATGCAATGATGCTGTGTGCTGTTTTCATTTTAGGATTACATTTTAATGTAAACTGGAGATTTGACAGCACAATGCAAATTTTTTTGCAATCCAGATCTTTGCAATTCATTTTTATGTTAATATCTTATCATCTAACTGGTATTCATATGCTAATTTTTTATTAGGACACCAGTGCACTCTTTTAACATACAAGTTAGGGAATTTGTGCCATCTCAAGGAGAGGCATTTAAAGAGACACAGAGTTGAGTTTGTATCACGAAGAAAACACAAAGCCAAATGCCACTGACATGTATTTGCATTAGTTAGTATTAGAGAATCTCCTGCTTCTCTGAAATTCTTGCAGCAGGCAATATGAGGGAGAAGTGAGGAGTATTGTCTGCATCCTCACAGCTGGGCAGCCTCACCAAATTCATGCCCTATGGGGCTGAATAGAAGCTCCATGGATTATATTGGAAGGGATAGCATGGATGAATGACTGAGGCACTCCTTGACTCTATAAACAAGTAAAGACCAAGAAGGGGAAGGGAAGAATGAAATTAGTTTAAAGGTATCTCATAGCAAAGCACTCAACACTCTTCAGCATTCCAGGGAAGGGGAAATCCAGCGCAACCCTGCCTCTCAGAAATACCCTGAGGTTCCACACTTTTATATTGTTTTCAGAAAGACCTGGACTGAAATATGAGAAAATATCTTGATTTTTGGAACGCTAATTTCTTTTGTATGTAAGGAAATATAGGCTACCTTGTGCATAACAGGAGCAAGATTCTTTTTTCTTCCCCCCACCCCTTCCATCCCCTAGTATTGTAACAGTTTTATGTAAACTTACATTACTTGTAGGATTCCAAACTTTGTGCTGGAGGAAAGAATTTGTTGCAGATACAGATCTTTCCAGTGTTAGGTTTTTAAGGAACTGGAGAGACCTTGTTTGGTGTTATGGCTTTTCTATTTGTTAAGCCTGTGTACTGAAAAATGTTTATGGACTGGTATGTGCTCTGATGGTTTGACTGTTGCCATACTTAGACTCTTGCTTTTCCTGTAGGGATTGGAGTGAATGTGTAAGACAGGATGGTGGGAGGTGAGAATTTCACACACATCCCACCCAATACTCAGCCCTGCCTGGGAACTCTGCCATCACACAATTCCAAGCACCATGTATGTCATTCCTTCTTGGGTGTGCATCGCATGATTCAGAAATATGTATTTATAGTCAGCTGCAGCTACTTCTAATTTTTGTCTCCAAATATTTACTATGTCCAATGCCATTACAAAACAGAGCTTCATAAAAGTTGTTCATATATGGAAGCATTACTGCTGTGGCACAATGGGTGAGTGATGTATCTGCTGGGGTGGCCCTGCAGGTCAGGCTTCACACTACAATTGGCTTTAATCAAAAGCTGTCTTATTCTCCACATGCATCAGAGAAGCAGTCAGAAAGCTGAAATTCTGTGCAGCCTATGAAAACATGAAAAAATGTGCGAGATTCTGCTGGATTAAACTAGGAAAAGTGAAGCATACTGAGAAGAAAGCACTTCTGTAAATTTTAAATGGCACCGTATTTTATACTTTCGAGCATTGGTCAGTAGAATAAAATGAATATTTCTCTGTTGAGAAGGAGAGGAGGAAAGATATTTTAAGTAGTTTATTCTGTTATAATTTTTGCAATTGTTTTTGAAGCCTTTATTTGCATTTGTTCTGTAGGCTTATGAAGACAGTTGTCGTTCTTGAGTCTGGGACTGAGGACTGTTCATAAGGGTACTGCTTGTGAGGGGTGATTTTCTTTCATATGCAACTCTGCTCCTATTCAATTAAGAATGCTAGTCGGCTCACTCGTTCATTATTACTAATGAGCCAAAGCATTTTATTTCCTAAATAATTTTAAATTATTTTTTCCAGCTTTTGTAGCCAGAGAATTGAATTTTAGTCGGTTTCCAGCTGGTAAATCCTTCCTATCAATTCTCAGCCATGCAGACTTACCTAGCACATTTCTTGGTTATTAAGAGATTCATAAAACTGTAGCACTGAATACACATCCAGCTCAAAGACACACTTGTAGGGTCTCTTGCAGATTAGGGAATTCCTTCAGGTGGTGTCTTACAGCACAAAGATACTAGAGTCCAGTAAGGCATGTGGACACTTGGTGGTTTGGAGGGAGTTTTGAAATTATTATCTCAGACATGGCGAATAGCAGCACAGGACTCAAAGACAGGAATGTTCCTCCAAAAGCTATTGAGGCTGTATTGAGGCTGTAGACTTAACGTGTAAATCCCAGACTCTTGCTTCATGTAGAGAAACTAAAGTGGTGGGAAATACGTACAAAGCCAGGAATGTGCTTGGGAGTAATTGCTGCATGGGCATGTATAGTAAGCAAGGAAAATGTGGGAAAAAAGACCTGAAAATATCCAAACTTCTTGTAGTATTAATCACAGATTACAGTGTTGATTTTCAGTTTGTCCATTCTTTAGGAAGGAATATACATTTTAGAAATGTCAGAGTGCACTGATGTTACTGTTTTTTAATGTAACGAATTCAAATCTAGACTAAATTAATAGAAATTGCCATTAGTGATGGCTATTCCCCAGTGTAGATAAAATAAGCCATTTGAGGCCAGTTGACCACAATATGATGTTGCCATTTTGCCATAATGGCACCAACTGGCAGCATTGCTGGCAATAATATTAATGCAGCCAGTAATTAGAGAAGCATGGCAAGTGTATATCTTTTACTACCACTGGTGTCTCTGCAATTGTACTGAGTCACATTTCTGTGGGTGGTGTGGGAATCTTACATTCATCTCTGGCAATGCTAAAACTAGTCTGTTGTGTAAAATAATGTAGGCATTACATTGTAGTGTATTTTTGTTAATGTAAAAATGCATTGCAAATAATGCATTTTTAACACTTTTTTCTAGGAAATGTGGAAATTATATTTAATAAGAGTATTTACAAATATATTCTTGTTCTTCCTGAATACAACAAATTTCGGTAAAACATTCAAGAAGATTGGGAAGGGGGCAATGTCAAGTGTGTGTCAACCACTCAAAATCCACTTACTTGAGTATCTGTAAAAAAATCCAAAATCTTTATCAGAAGAAATAATGTGGGAAATTCAGGCAAGCCTACAATACAACTTCATCTTGTTAGAAAACTTACAGGTTAAGAATAGAGCTGATCAGAAAAAAAGTAAGCGTTTCCCAGAGGATTTCAATATTTAGTAAGATTCTGGTAAGTCTGGTAAGACATGGAATATATTTATCCTGTCTTTTGAAAGGGTGATTGTGAGGTCCTCCTTTTCAAAAACTATTCACCTTCACTTTCAAAAATTGTTCACACATTCGACTTACAGTATGGTTCATCCATTACCTCTAATTTATGTTACCCTGGGTCTGCATCAGCTACTGTGAAATCCTCAGGAATTTTAAAACGGTCTACAAGTTTTTCTTCTGTTAATGGATGTAAATTGCAAACGACACAGTAAATCCTTCCATGGGAGTCAGATGTATCTTTTATTATATAAATTATTTAATTTATTTGAATGACAAGGATTCTATTAAATCTCCTCCATATTTTTAGTTATCTCACTTTTAGAAATAGTAGTCCAACATGAGTAATTGTGATTTACTCTCAAGAATTACCTTAATTATGTTTCCATTGTAACTAAGAAGATGTAAAAGGCTGAAAAATTAGTTGAGTTAAAATTAATTCTTCAGAAAATGTTGCAGTGAGAAATTCTTTATTGGAAATTGGCATGGATTGCTTATCATGAACCACTGCTAAGCAATAAACCTGATATGAAATGTGTCCTAGCAGACACACCAGGTTGCTCCTTCCTGTATTGTTTTAGAATGTTGGTGATAGCTTTGTGTTTGGGTTTTCTTTCTGTTGTTTTCCAGTGGTGTGTTGTAGCTTGCCTTCCTTGGAGCTCTTACAGTTGCCATAGTTTGTTGGTTTGTGACCTGTGGGGGCTTGTACAGTGTAAATGTACTGTGAACTCTGCAGGAGCAGAGAGGGTAAAAGTTTCATGATTGCTGGGACCTGATCCAGCTGTCAAACACCTGCTCTCAATCACCTGTGTGTCCCCACAGCCCCTCCAGAGCTGTGCTGTTCTTACCCAGGACCATGTGGAGAGACTGAGCCGTGCACTAAATGCACAGGAAGAGGTGCTGGGGCTTTAGGAACTGCAGCCTTTAGGAGATCTTTCTGCTACAAAAATGTTTCCTTTCTAAACCATAGGCTCAGACTTACTCCCTTCTGTTTGACAACTGTTTCCATTTGAATGTTCCATACTGATTTAATTCTTCCATGCCCTTCTTTATAAGGGGGGAGTCATTTAATCAGCAGTGCACTTGAATGCTGAATTGTTGGTATAAATTGCTTTTAAGCTCATGAGAGATTGCAGAGGCAGTAAAAGTATGAACCTGCTGTGTCAGAGGTTTTTTGCAAATCTACTAAAGAGAGAGACAGCTAATCAGCAGTACTGAAAGTCAGTCCTTACAGGTAAAACTTTTTGTATTCACACATGCACAGTCTTAATCCATATACTGGGATTTACTTTAGTTTATATATGTATATAAATTAATATATAAAATATATTTACTTTAAAAAAGCTTACAATTAGTTACTGCTTCCTTTTTTTGTTTGTTCTTTCTATATAGCTCTTAGTGTCTGATATAACAAAAGGTTTACATTGCTGTGAGTCTGAGGTTGTAGTCAATAGCTCAATCCATCCTTTTCCACTTCATCTTATTACTTCACAGACTAAAGGAGAGCTGAACTTTCAGAGGATTGCTGTGATGGGTAGTCAGTACAGTTGATCTTAAGGATGTTCTGAGATAGAAGCAGTCATCAGAAACCTGGGCCTCCTGACAGTGAAGGAGTTTATGGCTGGCTTGCTGTGTATTTCCTTTCGTTAAATTCCTATTTAGGAACAACAGCTACTGGAAGCATGATGGTAGAAATAATTATACATAAAGGAACATTTAATTTACAATAAAGTAATCCAGCTGAAAAATTGAAAGACATGTTAGTAAAACCCATGTGTATGGGTGGAATGTGTAGAGATTTAGGCTCTCTGTCTTCCCTCTGAAGGTAGTCTCCTTCAGCTATATTGTGCTATGCTTTTCCACTAGAGTAATTTCCACATGTGACAACTTGGAAGAAGGACACAAAGCAAAAAAGGGTAAACTACAAATTTGAAGCATGGAATTCCATAACTGCTTGGGAACACCATCTCTGTGAATATCCCCTCATCCTTCTTCTTCTTTGCCAAGCTTTACATGCTGAGCATAGCGCCATGTGATCTGGAATATCTGAGTCAGCTGTTCCAGCTGTGTCCCCTCTCAACTTCTTGTGCCCCCTCAGCCTCCTCACTGGTGGGGTGAGAAGCAGAAAAGGCCTTGACTCTGTGCAAGATCTGTTCAGCAATAGCAAAAGTATCTTTGTGTTATCACCGCTGTGTTCAGCACAGATCCAAAGCACAGCCTACAGCAGTTACTGTTAAGAAAATGACCTCTACCCTAGACAAAATCGGCACTCTCCAAATGGTGGGAATTACAGTATAACTGCTTCTCAGCTCTGCGTTTTGTTGTGATCAAGTATTCTAAGCATGGCTTCTAAGTACACTAGGTATCAGCACTTGTATCTTAAAATTACCCTGGAGTGCAGCTAGAATTCATAGAAATCCCCATCCTTGTTGGTTTGGTTTGTACATTGCCTGCAAATATTTACCAAACCAGACTACTATGGAAGCTCAAGCCATAGTAGTGCTTGGCTAATGGCTCCTGATGGAGAGCTGAGAGAGAGCCTTTCCAAGGCAGCTTTGAAGATGCATCAAGAAAGCTTCTTTTGAAATTTTAGAAAAAAAAAGAAGAGAAGCATTTTCAGAGTTGAAACTAGGTGGGTCATTTCAGAAACACGTAGGCAAAATTTAGATGCCTAAGGATCACTTTAAAAGCCTAATTTATTTACTGGACTTAGGGGATGAAATCTCACCTTAAAACTGATAGAAATAGATAACTCTTTCAACTTTTCAGACAATGAGAATAAATTTTCAAATGTTTAGTAGCTGAAATACCTAAGGTTCCTTCTTTTCCCTCGGCAGAAAGTAGAGTAATTTTTCTTTTTCACCAGTGAAGTGCAGCAGAAGCAGTTCAGTAACACTATATCCCATTGGGATATTAATGCAGGGAACCCAGCCATTAGGGAAATATAAAAGTGCTTGGCTGTACTGAACTACTGCACCCCACAGGATATGAAAAGAGGAAATGAACTGGGAGAGAAATAAAGTTGTCGAGGCTGCCTAAGGAATCAGTGATTCTTTAGGAAGTAGAGGTGTCTTTAGGGGAAATAGGTTCTTTTTATGTTATTTTAGCTTTTGTGGCACAGACGTGTTATATGAAAGATACCTTTCATTCTCATCAAATTGCCTTGATCTCTGAAGACAGCCTTTATTTCATTTAATTTGAGGCTTTGAGATTCCCCTCTACTTATTATCTATTAACCTACTCAAAATCTAGTGCTAAGCTAAGTGCCTGTTACAAAGCAGGCACATAACTCATATAGCAGTGCTAAATTCTGATAGCACATGTTGAACACATATTAATTTAAAGTTCAAGGAGCTTGATTATATTTTAAATTGGAAAAAAAAAATCTCTCTCTCCTTATACCTGCAAGCATTTAGTGGCATTTTGCTGTGCATTAAATACATCTTGGTTTCTTTTGTACAAGATACAGAAATCATGTAGACAATGATTTTTCAATTGTTTTTAATTTCATTCTGTGAATTCAGCAGTGGTTAAAGATTGGACAGTACTGCAGCAGATTGACTATGTTCTTTGAAGTCTTATAGCTCACAGTGTGATGCTTTCCCATGTGTTTTTTCTACTTAAAGAATTATCAAGTACAAGGAGGCTCTGACCAAGGCCAGTCTTGATGTGCAAGAAGCACAGTTAAAGTGCAGGGCAGAGGGAAGCAAGCCTGTGCTCTTATGAGATCATGTCTTCCCACCAATGCTGGAGGAGATTCTTGAACAAGAGGAACTTGACCATACTCTTATTATTGTTTTCTCATTCACTCTATAAGGAAGAGTTAGCACCCATGCTTTTCCCCTGACAGGAGTTGTGTTTCTTTCCAAGTTGAACCCAATACACAGCAAAATGTTTCCTCCAGCCCTCTTCCCAGTGGGATGGAGTCCCTTCAATGAATACTTATGACAAACCTGGTGCTGATTATTCAACATAGTTTCTGGTACTGATGGTGATTCTGGTATCCCTAACACAGAATTAAGATTTTCGTGTAGGGATTAGGTAGCAAGAGCAAGCAGGTTTATAATTTACTTTTTTCTCTCACAGTGATTTCCAAAAGAAGAGGAAGAAAAGAAAGGAGAATCAGCCCAAACCCATGCTACTTCTGTTGAAAATACGATATGTCAATAGAATAATTTCTAGATGTATTTTCATGAAATTTCAAATGGCTTTTTAATCCCTGGAACTGTTTCCCAAATCAATGGAACAAACAGGGAAGCAGTTCAGGTAATACGAGAATTTTAAATACTGATCTGTACATGAGTAGCAAATGTGACATAAAAAATGAAGAGAAGCATCCATGACGAAAATATTTTTATTATTCTCTTCACCAAATCCTTTCCTCCTTTTCAACTCCATGCTTCTCATAGCTAATGTATACTTAGTGACAAATGTCTGCCATTTGCATACAACAAAAGATGCAGCGTGAATTAAGGGAAGAGCTTGTTAAGGGACACAGTCTGAAGAGAGAAATTAATTAGGTCAGTATATAAAGGAGTGAGGTAGTCGAACTAAAGCCTAAATTTATTGTGTGGTATTCAGCTGTTTTGGAGGGTGAAAACTGCAAACAAAGTGAAGAAAATTTTGTATGTATATATATATATATATAATTTCTCTTATATATGGCTATAGTTTCTATTTATCTACTGTACTTAAGAAAGGACTCTTGCATTCAAAAATATTTAAGGCATTGAGATTTTAAAGATTCCTTGCTGGGAAATATTTATCAGTGAAGTAAATCTGAAGCTTTCAAAGAAGTTCAAGACATTTTGGTCATTTAGGTCAAACATTATGAAGAAGCTTTGCAACTTACAGAGGATATGACACAAATATCTAGAAAAATGGAAGGGAGAATGTATATTTATGTATAAATTGATAAACAGCTGCAATTAAAGTAGTTAATTAATTGAAGTTTAGAAAACTGATTAGGAATGGAATTAGGAATTAGTTTAATGACCAATGAGAAACGCAGGTGATGCCATTAGTGGAGAAGTGAATTTTATAAGGAAGCCCTGTAGGTAATTGATGGCACTGGGGAAAAGGCATGGTCCTCTAAACATTGCTGGTTCCAGCTAAAATGTGAAGTTTTCTTTGAAACCAAAGGCCACATAACTGACTTTAGAATTTGGATCTACTGCTGACCACTGCTAACTTCCTCAGATAATTTTGTTCTTCTGCAGTGTAGTCCCCACAGAAGCTTTAGGGACAGGCTGGAAGCTTCTAGTGCCTGCTAAGTGAATAACTTTGAGGTGTTTCTTGAATCCTCATGAGTGAGAAGGGTGAAGTTTGAGGTTTGCTCTCACTGTAAAGCCTTCCTCTTCAGTAGGATAGATACAAAGGTGGATAAACTGTAGAACAATTCTCAGTCAAAGCCAACAAAATATTGAAAATTAAAGTTTAATTCCTCATCTAAAAATTGCCATCAGCATGTCCGTTGTATTCATGAGCTTTAAATGAAAGTGGCAAAAAAAAAAAAAACCTGAACCATTATTGGGGACTGTGGAGTTAGATAAACAAACTTCTATATTGCATATACTTACAGTGCATTATTGTGTTTTGTAATCTACATGCAGGAAGTTCACAGTTATTGCTTTAAACCCTATTCTGGAACTGCCAGTTTGAATTGCTCTTAAACTTTATGTATTGTTTCCCTCCTGAAGGTAAAGTGTTATATTTAAGATAAGTTATCAACCCTTTTGCTTAGATTTACTCTCATATTGATTAGTTATTGGTGTTCTTAAGTTAATTTAGCAAAAATGCCCCTAGCAGTGTATGCTGGATCTCATGCCTGGTTTTGAGAAATTTAGCTCTGCTATGTTATGATAGAAAAATGCAAAAGTTCTCATTGTAAAAATAGAACTATTTGAAAATATTTTCTAGATCTTATGCTGATTTCTAAATATTTATATTATATTAAGGTGCCAGAATTTGATGTCACTAAATATAAAAGCTCAACTTTCAGTGGAAAAAGAATAAATATCTTATTATAATCTATAGAAAACTGTACAGTGTTTTACTGTCATAGTTTTTCCATGATCTTTTCTTATTTATTTTTGTTTTTACAATACAATACTTATAATACTTGTATTATAATATTGATAGAATAATACCTAACGCAAACAAAAGGGGTTTAATGCTCAGTACCTGCTGTAAATTGATGAACAGGCTTTCAGCAAAAGCTTTTGAAGCATCTGTGTGCATGAGTCTTTGCACTTGCTAAATAAAAGCAATAATTTAAGTTCATAGTGGTAAAAGGTATGTACTTTGTACTGAAGGTGCATTATTTTTTTTATTTTTTGCATATTTTCATCTCATTCTTACTATAGAAACAAACTATACAGATAATCTGATTATTCCAAAGAAAGCTGACATTAGCCCCAGAGTTTCATACTGGGTGTTTGCAAAAGGGTGGATGGTTCCACTCTGGGCAGCATGAGAGGGTTGTGCAGCTAACAACGGGCTGGGTCCTCTTTGGGCCAAGCTGTGTTGTTCTTGACAGACAATTTTTCAACCTTGCTCTCTCTCTCTGAAGTTTTCAGGAACTGCAAATGAAACAAGCCTTCACTGTTAAAAAATTTCTTGCTTACCATGTATTTTGGACCTTCCTTCATATGTTTAAACCTAAAGCTTGTTGTCTAATCCTAAATATAGAAGAGGTACTTTCATTTCTCTGCATCTCTTTTAGATGTTTTTAGATGTTAGACATTTCATCTCCTTTCTTTAGACTAATTAGCACTAATGCATTTGGCCATTCATCATTATTGCTTCCCAAGATGATGTGTTATTCCAGCTGAGACCTTACCAAAGCTAAACGAATTATGTTCTCACTGAACTGAAATTCAGAACATATGGGAAGTGTTTCTTTCCTACAAACCATTTGCCCACACTCACTAGGAAGGCAACAGACTTCAATGTGAGTAGAAATATGAAAGTTGATTTTTAGTGCAAAAAGAGTCTTAAAGCCTCTACTCCTAAAATAAAGAGCTGTGTGGTGTTTCTGTACCAGAGCATACTCTGGTACCCTGAAAAAGTTCTGTCCCAGGAAACCACAGACACCAAGCTCAGAGTTTAGTAAGCCTTGGGACACCAGCCATTTATCTTGATCTGGTAGGGACTTTTTAAAACTTCATACCCTGTGGTACACTCACAGCAATTTATCCCACAGAAAATTGGGATAAATGCAGAAGCAAAATGCATTTTGTAGAAATGTTTATGTTGTTTGAGAGGGAGCCCAACAGACTATTCAAGCAAAAATTTCACACTTCCTGCAATTGAATTTTTTCCTACCTTTGAAAAAAATTCTCCTTTCCTTTCAGAAACCTACTCTGTATTCTGAACTTGTGCAATACACCTGTATTTAAAATTGAGCTTAAAAGTAAAAAAAAAAAAAAAAAAAAATTATATATATGTATCTATATATATATTTATATACTGCTGGAGTAAAATCTGGAAAGTGGTTGGGTTTTAAGATTGAAACAGAATAGGGAATAGGGATCTGGTTTTTAGCGCATAGCTCCCAATGAGGAGACAGGAAAAAACTGTGCAGTCAGAAGCAGAATCTTAGGACCATTTTTCTATGAGGCAGTCTTCTGGCTGAGGCCCAAATAATCAAACCTCTAGGGGTCTTAGTGTCCTGTTAGGGATGAATGAAAAATCTTTCACTACAAATATTTCTCTTGTCTCAAGTGGGATAATTGGTATGTATCATAATCTTAACTTCCTCTAAATCGCATTTCAAGAAACAAAGCCAAGCAGAATATCTTCCTGGCAAGGAGGTAATCTGTGCCATAACCAAAAGTAAGCCCAGGTGTCCTGATACCCAGTCCCAAAAACTGTCCCCTAAACTATTCTTCACACAGAGGTCCTTATTACAGACTGCACTCATATTTCTTTCTACCTCTCAGCTTTGTCTGCTTTTCAGAAACATCAACTCCACTGAATTCTCTCACAGAGCTGTCTGTCTTCTCCTAGGAAAAGCTAACGTCTGTCTTACACTCACTTGGGTTTTGAAGATCAGTTCCAGAATTAGCTGCATTTTACTTTGTAAAAGCCCTGAAGAATACTAAGTTACCATGTTGTCAGCTCCATCAAAGACATTAGAGTTTTTTATTTTAAAAAATACGTCATAGGTGAATTTTGCAACCAGCTTGCCCAGGATAACTTGAAGAGAAGATTTTGGGAAAGGAGAATATTCCAAGCACCCCCCAGCTGGCCCAGGGACTGTTCTCTTTGTCTGTCATTGGACCACACTTCAGCTGGATCTCTACTCTTCTCCCTGGTCTAATAGAAGCTGTTGCCTTCTTTAATTTTTTCACAGCCATTTGCCACTAGCAGAAATTTCTCTCTTGCCTTTCTGGTGTCTGACACAACGTGATCTAACTTCACAAGATAATTTTCTCTGGAAAACTATGACCTATTGGTGCAACGGATCCTGAATTGGAGAGGAAATTAAACATTATCATCAGTATCTCTGGCCTACCTAAAGTTCTTGGTGGTACCTCTTTGCTTGACTGTCTCTTGGTTCAAGCCTGCAGAATATTGCCTGTTTTACAGTTTGCATTTTAGTCATTTTGTCCAGAAATTCTGTTCTTAAGTATCTTAATTTACTAAAACATAAAGCCAGCTTTACTGAAGCAGAATCTTTGGATTATCATAGGGCTATCACAGGAGCTCTGTATTTGGGGAGATGTGATTTTAACACTCCAGTGCTTAGATGTTTGCATTTTAAAAATATAAAAACACCATTAAAATGCCAGTCAAAGTTAGTGTTACTTTTCACTGATTCAATAGTTTATTTTTTGGGATATTTCAATTTTTTTTTTTTACTCTGCAGAAGTCGTAACCTTTCATAATTCAGTACTGTAATATCTGATTTGAGGGGTGCTGCTCTGTCCTGGCCTCAGCAGTGTTCCAGAGGGTGGAATTAACCACGTTCCTTATACATGATCTCTGTCAATATGAAAACCAGTATCTGCTTAGTTCTAGATATCAGTGTCTGTTAGCAAAATAGAGTGTTTTAAAAAACTGTTTCCACCCCTTGCAGCCATTGACACGTTTAACGAGAGCATATTTCAGTGGTTCCTTCCCATGCAGTTCTGTCCCGTGTCTGTGGTTTCATCCAGGGACTTCATCTCTCCACTGTCACACTGTTTGTGCCAGGGTCTGCCCTAGGTGCTCGTACCTGTCAGGAGTTCCCATGGCATTTCCCGGCAGCTGTGGATGGTTCTTGGGCTCACACAATCCTGACCCCAGGCCAGCAATAAAACTGCTGTGTCTGCTTGCCAAAAGCAGTGCTCATTAATTTTATACACTGTTATATCCTGTGCATACGAGTGGAGCTGAGAAATTGGTACCAGCTGCTCTTGCAATTAGATCCAATACCTAAAACAAGATGGGAGCGCTGAATTCCAAGCTGGTAGAGAAAGTGTGTAGTGAAAGAGAAAAAATGATACGGTGTTTACTGTTTTCCCACTAGCTGCTTCTTTTCTGAATTCTCTCCTCCCTCTCTGTCTTTCTCTAATCCATAAATTGCAATAATTTTAAGAAATGGAAATCAGATCCTACTTTGATATTATATGGGAAAACTGCTTTGTGTAGGATACATCCTTCAGTGGATTGAATGCTGTCACTCACAGTTAAGCATTGGAGTTTAAAAGCTCTGGATGCACTTAGTTTGCCAGAGTGGATCAGGAAAGTGAGTTTACTTCATAATATACATATGTGTATATTGTGTAAGATAGCTTTCATAACTTTAACAAAATTTTGGCTCCCCCTAAATTCCAGATTTTTTTGGGGAACCTTTAAGAGCATTTAAAAGGAGAACAGTGACTGCCCTTGTTAGTGTATGAACTGGTCACAGTGACCATTATACTAAATGTGGTAATTTGCAGGAAAAAGCAAATAAAAAATATTAGATGGTGCCTTATATTTTCATGCCAGTAATGTTTCTGAAAAACAACAAACAGTCATTGTTCTGATGATGGGAATTGGCACCTGACAAAATCTGAGGTTGTTGAAGCTGAATGTTGGCTTCATATATACTTGTCGTAGCATATAGACTGCAAATTCTATACAGTAAGGAGCTTTGAAAGAATTATCCTTTTCTTAACAAGTTCCTTAATGACTTTCTTTTAATGGAAGAGCTTTTGGAAAAGTTTAGAAAGAAGGTAAAGCAAGATTTGACCATGACAACTACCTTAATAAGTTGGATACTGTTTTTTTTCTGATTGCTTTGGAGACTAGAGGAATTATGTGTTTAAAAAAAACCACAAACCTGAAAGAACTTTGTTTTTTATCTTCCCACAGAACATGGAAATATTGCTATTATTTCCAAAATGGAAGTAGTTTGGTGCTCAGGTCAGATTGTTACAGTAGTTTTCAGTAAGTGTTTCAACACAGGAACACCTACTCAAATATTTATGGCTCTGATCCATCCATGATTTATTTATGTGCTCATCTTGCTTTTGTATGACTAATGCCATTACTTTGCATGATTTTGTATTCAGAAAATATTATTACTGATACAGGCAAGGCCTATCCACATGTAGATTCAGCTGTTCATAGCCAAAATTTGTTGCTGTCCTCTGGTTCATCAAATAGCATCTTCCTGGCTAGATGTGATTAAATCTGTATCAAAGATATTTTCTAAGTACATAGGTTGGTTTTCTTTTGTTTGGGGTTTTGGTTTTGGGGGGTGGTTTTTTTATGTGGAAAAGTTAGAATATAGTTTTATTTATAAAAGATTTCTCCTTGTTAGGCTTTTTTTGTTTGCTTATTTATTTATTTATTTTCAAAGCTGAGTAGCAGTCATAGTTTTGACATTCCAAAATTGCCACAGCATGACACTTTACCTTATCAGAGTTTCAGAAATTCCACGTCCACATTTACAGAAAAGAGTTAAGCCTATGTTCTGACATGGTTTAAAGTAGATTATGGGCATGGATTGGGAATGTCAGCCTTACTTTTTGAGTCTTCCAGTAAAGATGACAGTGCTTGAAAGTCACAAGAGATGATAGAGATATATGTTATAAATATTCTATACTAAATAAAATATATTTTCTTTTTTCCCCACACATTAAACTCAATACTTTGTTCTTAGAGGAATTTCTGGAATTTAAGAAGATAATGGGCAGGACAAGTTTCAAAAAGCCCCTTAGTAGCTAGATGGAGAATTTTGGTTTTTTTTTCAACAAGGAAACCAACTATGTGACTAAATGTCTCTGTCACATATTGAGACACAGAAAAACCTTAAACTGGTTCTCTTCTTATTTGTAACCAAGTTAATTTGTGAGTACATCCACTAATGTTAACATGGTTGGGTGCAAGAGAAGAGTCAGGGATAGGGAAGAAATATTTGCTGGAATGGTTTGAGAATGTACCTGTTAACAAATATTCATAGGGGTTTTATCCAGGGACTACCCCAAATTGCCTAGTTTCCCTTGCAATGAAGAAAAATTCCTGCTTATCATCTGCTACCAAAAGTCCTAGTGGCTGAACATTTTGCCATAGAGACAGAGCTGTCAAAAAGCTGATTGAATGTATCCCTGTTGTGGAGCCCACATTTACAGGCAGCTGTGTGTAACCACAGGGACGTATAGGCTTGTGTAAATATTGGTTTCTCCAGTGCACATCATGTTTTATCCTCAGCGGTGCAAGCACAGAAAGAGGTACCCAGGAATCAGAGTCCTCCTGAGCGGGGAATTGACTGCACTGAAGACATTTGTCACTTCTTTCTAGGTGGCTGGTGTATTCTGTAACATCTGTATATTCTTTATACTGGGTATGCAATACATAAAGTAACAAGAAAAATGTTTTAGGGGCCAGTATGATGAGCTAAAACACATAGTCCAATTATGGGAAATTAAGCTATTTTTAAAAATAACCTCTAATGTATCTGCCTATTTCTTCAGAATTCCCTTTTAATGTTTTTATTTAATTATATGGGATAAGTACCAATGCTGTACCCCCAGGGTGTTCTGGATTTCTTTTGACAAAAGTTTTTTCTTTGTATTTTAGTTTTCAGGTGTAGTTACGGGTTTTGGGAACAAGAAATGAAATGGAATGGACTGAGCAATTTGGTCCAATTCTGTGTATTATTTTTATCTTGGATTTTGGAAAGGTTTATCAAACTGAGATATTCCATTAAAAAAAACCCACCACCAACAACAATATCAATGCATGGACATCTTGACTGGAGAATTTCTGCTGGAACTATGTCATAAGGTTATTAGTTTGTTATCATGGATTGCCAAACTGCTTCTCATATTCATAACTGAGCCAGTTAATTCCAGTTATAAAACAGTAACCAGAAATTAAGAAGACTAAATGTTGTGCATGAATCCTGAAGTCCCTTTACTGCCTATCCTCATCTCATTTTCTGTAGGCAACTGGCATTTTCTGCTGTCCTGGGAGAGAACATTAGACCTGTGCTAACCTTCAGTGAGGCTGGGAAGGAAAGTGAAATGAGGTTACTTGCCAGCTTTGCTGTTGTTCATTTGCTACTGTCCGTGTTCCTCGTCAAATCCTTTGTGTCATGAAGATATTTGTCCAGGATGTGATTTTCTAAAAGAGTAACTAAGTCTTTGCTCTCTTCAGTAGCTTGTAATTTATCATTGTCAAAAATATGCAAGCGTTTCTTTTTGTTAGATAGATGAGAACAGACTATAAATGCAAGTGTGTGAGTGACACTTTGAGCACTGATGCCTATGGTGGCAATCAATCACAAAGGGTTCAGCAAAGCAAGGTTACTGAAATAGTGTGCTGCAGACAAGCAATATTGCAGTGGGTCTGGGTAGCTTTTATTGGTATTACTGGGATGCTCAGTGTGTTGCCTGCCTTACATGCTCCATGACTGGAATGATTCTGGGAATGTGCCTTGGTTTTACAGGCTCACATACAACACAGGAGCAGAAATAGATTTATGCACTGATAGTACAAGTTAAGTTCTGAAATGGATGAAATTTAAGAAAAAAGAATTGGAAAACATTCCTGAAGTGGTAGCAGACTGCTTTCAAGGATGACTCTAAGGGAATTACTTTCCCACTAGCCATAAAATGCAAAAAGACTAGGGAAGGAATTTTTTTCCCCTGAAGGCTTTTAATTTTTCTTGTTCTGAATGCTTATATGTAAAGACAAAGACATACAGCTCATCCTCTAAGTACCACTGGGTCACTCTGGCTTCATGAATGAATGTAATTGCAAGAGACAAAAGAGGTATATTTTTAAGTTGGTCACAGCCTGTCACCTTTCAGTCCAAGATTTTCCCGTCTTCTCGGTAACTAGAAGGGAGGCGAGCTATGTTCTAGTTACAGGGTGGCCAGACCAGCTGATGTGTGGTTGCACTGTTTTAAAGGAATGGAGAGCACCAACATGTGCTTGCAGGAAGGTCCCTGGAACTAAACCAGTAATTTTCTGTGTAAACAGGAGGGATTTATCTTGCATCCTATTTATGGACAGTAGGAGATGTGATGAGGAGTGCAAAGGAACACAAACCAGGTGCTTGAGTGCATAAGAGTCATGCTCCAAAGGGAGCAAAGGATTTCCACACCTGAAGCAGAAGGCTTGTGATGTACACAGGGATCATAGAGTTGCCATGCAGACTCTGAGATGATTACCTACATGTCTCTGGTGTTTAAAGGCAGGTTTGCTCTGAGAAAGTGGAAAAAATCCTTAAACATTCATACAAAACAAGGTGAGGCTAAGTATATCCATGCTACTTGTTTTGTGTTCTGAAAAGAATATATGATATATGTTACACAGTCACTAAAAAATAGTCAGAATTTAAAAAAAATGTATCAGCAAGTAAAATAACATTCATTCTCATATAATGCTCCTAAATTGGAGCACTACTGCAAGAAATACCCCTTGCTAATAGGAAAACTACAGGAAGCAAGAAATATGGTCTCTATAGAAATATGGTCTTTTCCAAACAACAGGAGATCCGAGTGCTTTTCACAATGTTATGCAAAGGAGACTGAGCTAACAGAGACCCCAACACAGATGTCCAGACTGCCCACTTCACTTCATAATTAGTTTCTTGTGGCATATTATACAATGCTGTTTCTCATTGATTTGATACTGACAAATTGTAGGTGTCATGGTGTCATTTTGGGTGAGAGAGTCACTCCGAGTTTCTTTTCAGCATTTTCTGTTTGCCAGTGAATCAATATCTCAGTGAGCTTGTTCCTCACTGCTTTTCCCCGTGCTCTTCTGTACAGCACCATGGAACCAGAAGCCATGCAAGAGTGGTTACCATGGCACAGAGGGATGGGAGCTCAGACTTGATGCTTTTTTCCACACATTCACATGCTCTCTAGGTTTCTTACTTTTTCTTTACCCATTTCATGATTCAGTGATGAATATTTCTCTTTCAGTAGGTGAAGCTCTTTGTATTATCTGCTTTTCTCTCCAAGGAGGATAATATCAGGAAGAAGGGCTGCCTCTGATCAGCTCAGCTTGTCCTTGATTCTGAAAATGGCTTTGCAATCCTTGCAGTGGTAGATATTTGTTGAATGTAAGATTATTATTATTATTATTATTATTATCTTTAAGTATGTTTTCAGCAAAGCTTATTCTCCACTTAGATCAAAAAAGTACCCTTTGAATTTCCAATACTGAGAACAGTTCATTAGGCTTCTGATACTAACCTAGTCTTTTCCTCCGAGTTTGTTTTTTACTGCATATTTTATTTTGAAAGAATTGTCACTTTTACATCTGCAAAAGAAATATATCTTGAAACAGGCAGTGTAGAATATAGATGGACTCATGGTATAGTGTGAAACCAGAGCAAGAATGGCAGAGAACAGTGGTAAGGTAGATAAATATGTATGTCTTATTGTTATTTGCTATTCACAAAATTTGCAATGCTATTTAATTTACATGAGAGCTATGAATATCTAGAATTAGTGCATTTAAAATATTTCACTTTATAATAGCCGTTGCTGTGATGAGCACTTAGCTTTCAAAGCTATTCTTTGCTTTTGCCTAGAGGGCAAAAATATTGTTCATTTCTGTGAAGGACAGAGCAGGTCACTGCAATGAAAGAAGGCTCTGATGAGATCCTGCCTGCCCTTCATGCCAAAAGTACAGTAGACATAATTGTTTTTCTCTGCAAAGTAATCTGCAGATGCAGAGGAACAGGACAGCAACATTTCGATCTGACAGATAACACAATGGTCATCTTACATGCAAATTAAAATTCATGTACATGTGACTTTCCACCATTTTTGGATATATAAATGTGAAAATACATATGTGTATAAATAATGTTGGAGCACAAGTAAGTGTCAAGTGTATCGCTTCTGTTTTCAGTTGAATGATATAAACTAGAGACAATGGTGACTAAAGACATACCTGAACTATATTTATTTTCATCTTTACAAATTACTTGTAAACATATTTTAAAAAAAACAAGTCATTCACTCTTTTGAAAAGATAATACTATAATATTACATTTTCCCTGTAGAGCACTTACATATGATTTACATTCACTATTGAGGTAGTTCTCTGTAAAGATTGTATTACTTTTCTTCTGTCCAGTAATGAATAGAAAGTAGAAGAAATGAAGGCTAGTATTATTGGGGAACACCCACACTACAGCATTAGGAAAATTAACAGTGAGGTTCCCCAGAACACATGAGTCAGACATGCCATGTGGCAGCAGTGAAAGTAAAATGACAGGCAATATATTATCTGGGGAAATCCACATAGCACATACATTTAATCAACCTTAGGATGGAATTAATGAAGGGGTGAGGCATAATAAAGTAGAAAAACTGTCCACATGTCCTAAGCCAATCTTTCTGTATTTGAGACTGTCCTTCCCAAAAGCTGCCAGATGTAATGGAGTATAAATAATTGGTTTAGAGGGCTTGGCCAGGGAAGATGAAGACTGAGACAGCAGAATGTTTGTTAATTAATTCCATCCCTGCCACAGGCCTCATGGAGTCTCCTTCATTATGTTACAGATACAGGCATAGATCTTTGCTTCTTACATCTTCTGCTCTGGCCAAGGTCTAACTCCTGCTGCACTCAGTGGTGTCTGAGCATGGACAAAGGGGACAGAGAAGCAAATCAAGACAAGTGACCATCACGGACCTGTTGTGCTACAGGAGTTCTGGGAGAATATATATTAACCTTTTGTTAATGGACTGATGGATAGCTGAATTATTGCATTATGAAAATACTTTTTTAAATAGTAAATGAGGGGGAAAACCATCAGTAGCTACAGCAGCTTTTGATACAGGGTGGATTATATAGGATAGCTGCACCTCAGAGATGAGTGGTCTCAGATTTAGTTCCTGGGCTCAGTTCACAAAGTTCCCACACTGATTATCCCTAACACTGGTATAAAACACTCTGTGGTTAGCCCGGGTTTGAGACAAACTCCTCATTTCTAGAAAGTATGATTCCATCTAGCCCTATTTTTGTGTAACACTATTGTCTTTACTAAAATTAAAGGATATGTTTTACATTTTGGATACTTTCAGATAGTATGTATTTTAGTTTAGAGTGAATATCTGTTAGCAAAAACAAAATCAAAATATCAGTGGTTTAAATATATGTATGCCATAGCACAAACATTTCTCACTTTATCCCCTTGTCTGAGTATAAACTGAGTATAGAGCCTATCACTTTATTTCTGCTTTATTTTATTTTCAATATATATATAGGAACTTTTGAAGTTTTCAGACAAAACCAAAACACACCACCCCTACCCCCCAAAAGAGAGGGAATTATATAAATTACCAATTCTCCAAGTAATTAGGATTTCGTGGCCATTTCTTTGAAGTTGCTGAGAACACGGGTGACTGTCAGTGATGGAACAGCTCACAGAAACAAGAATTGGTCTCAGTTGAGTGCAAGGGGTGAAATGCTCTTCAGAATATCAGCCATTGAACCCTGATAGTATGAGAGATTAGGTACTGTGTGAAAAACAGAATACAAAAACCCCCACATATACAGAAAAAAGAAGCTAACAAATACTAACACAAGAACTGTTTCTGAATTTTGAGTTTGATCTAGAAAAGGGAATTTTTACCACCTGGGCAAGAATTACATCAGTCAAACTAAGATTGGCTTGTACAATCCAGAATCCAGCATTAAAATGGAAAATCCAGAGCTAGGCAGGATAGATTGCTGCTCAGTCTGTCAGGCTCAAAGTAGTCTGAGGGTGAGTTAGTTCCTGACCTGGGAGTATATACAAAATTAGCTGTGATAGTCAAAGCTTGCTTTCTAGATAAAAATTCAAATAAAACACAGTGACCCAGAAAATGTTTCTGTGGAGTTAGACACTCAGTTTACAAAACCTGCATTTTTACCTCAATGTGCAGTATTTTCATCTTTCCCTTTGTAACTCTCCTGCATGGCTTATCTGTCTTTCTGGGGGTTTGGGGTTTTGTCTTTCTATTCAGCTTGTAGGTATTTTTCTGCTAAGAAAAATCTGAATATGTTGATTTTGTTCCTTTTTCTAGAGGACCTGTGAGAAAAATGCAGTTGGGAGATGTGAGACAGATTTTTAAATTTTTTTTTTTCACCTCAGAAAGGATTGTCTTCTTTTCAGGCACATTGCAAACACAGAACTCAGTTCAATGATTCTTAGCAGGGCAGGTTGTTCAGTCTGAGGACGTTACACCCTGCTGGATAAATCTCATGCAGAGAATTAATGTGCCCCTTGCTTGATATATCACACCTCTTCAATCTGCCAACTTCTGTTGGATGTGGTGAAGAGGGAGAAACTGAAATTCTCAGAATTAGTTCAGTTTGCTTTGTTCTTAGACATTTATGGGAATTCCCTGTGAGAAAACTAAGTTCTATCATCCTGAGAGCTAAAAAAGAAATTATTGAAAACTCCTAAAAAATCCCCTCCTGACAATAAGTAAAAAGTGTGAGAGTATGGTTCCAAGTGCTAACCCACATGATTACCTAAATACAACAGTGGTGTATATCCTGCTGTGCAAAGAAACTCCAGTGGTACTGGATCTTAGATGTATGTCCAGCAAATTTTAAGACTCAAAGCTCAGTGAAATATAAAACAACTAACAACATTTCACTAAATACCTTCTAATTAAAATTTTAAGGAAAAGTTTATCCATTCTTTCTCAGCTCAGAAGGCTTGCTGGCTTGTAGAGCAGTGGAAGAATGGCAGCAGTGGTCTCATTTTTATAGGAATAATAGGAAGTCAGGGACCAGTTGTAACCTCAATCCAAATGCTCTTGCTATATGTGCACCCATCTTACAGAGTGGAGATGCAGGAAAATATTACTTAAATCAGTGGTCCCATGTAAGTCATGGAACAGTGGGGCTGGATACTGCTGTTACCATCTTTTCATAAGAATAAAAGATCAGAAAGTTGTGCCTTTTTTAGCTCAAGAAATTTATGTAAGTTTAGGCAAGTCATCTAGGTTTCATACCACAAGTTTAAGTAATTTAAAAAAAAAAGAAAAGAAAAAGGAAGAAAAAGCAGACTTGAAGCTCTTCTGCAGAAGTGAATTTCAGAACTGTTAAAAGGGTTTTGCTTTCAAAACCCAAATAACTTAATTGAAATCTCACAAACTACTTTGTCAATATAGTGTGAATTGAGCAGTTTTAAGTAATTGGACAGACCTTCGCTGTGAAAAACTATAAACCCTGATTTAAATTAATCACATATTGAAGTATGAGTCAATGTGCATCATTCTATGCTGCATGCCAATGATTCTGTGGCTTGATTCTGTGTCTATTCTTATCTCTGTTGAATGAATGATATGCTCTACTTCATGGTGAATTTTGAATCTTTGTGATTTACAGACAACAAGAAAACAAAAAAATTGAATACATGGCCGAGGTGTTTTGCTTCAATCTTTGTTTAAGGAAGGGAAAAGAACAACCACCAACATATGATTGCTTAGATATAAGATTTCCCAACAAGGGAAGGGAAACAGTAGGGATGCAAATTATAAGGTTTTCCAAGTAGATGAACCAGTCAATCAAACCATGATTAGAACACAAAGAATCATCTCCTGACATATAAAGCACCAAAAAAAAGTGGGTTCTCTTCAGGGGGAAGCCCTTTTTGGGTGGGGGAGATGGAGCGTTCACGCTGAAGCATGCCAATATGAACCACAGGCACTGGTTGAAAAAGAGGATAAAATATATCATTTCTTCCAGTTTCAGCTTCACAAGAAGCCAGTTTTATTTCATTACCGTGGTAATTAAGGGCTAAATTGGCAGGAATTCGAACCCATTCTGCCTCATATGTAGGCACTGCATAGGGGGCTGATTTTAAGTGAATCTTCAGATTTCTTATGCCTCAGTTTTTCTTCCTCAAAACAAGTACAATACAGTTTCCATTTTAAGGGGGGAAAATAAGTCTATTAATCAGATCACTAACTGGGAGTAGGTTGAAAATATTTGTTAGTCTGGATTAGGCTGGGATGGGAATGTTCTTGCCCAGGACCCAGTCACAGTTACACTGTGGGTTGTACATCACCTTCCTGCATGTCCAGGAATCTCTGTGGAGAGATGCTTGTGAATTCTTACATGAAATTAAATAAAACAACCAGAATTCTACATGAATGTTAGCAGTATACAATGGCTTTCTCTAATAAAAATTACAAGATACCAAATGAATGATATGCATTCTTGTGCTTGAATTTTCACCTGTGTGGACACATACACACGTGCTTATGTTTATACAAATATGTATACTCTGCAGCAAAGAGGTATCAAAATGAATGTTTTACCTCTGATTATGAGAAATAATGAGGATGCTAATAAATTTATAGGTAATGATATCCTAGCTGATGTCAATATAGCCTGAAACACAAGACAATACGATGAGGTCACGTGTCATTAATGTAGCACTTCAAATTGAATCAAAGTGATCATTTTCATTGGTGTTTTGAAGAGCTACACAACTTTACATTGTGGGAATTGTCCTCTGGATATCCCAGTAACAAAAAATTTGGCATAAATAAGAGAAAGAAATACAGGAATAAAGTTGTTTATATTTGGAGTGGTGATATTAAGAACAGATATTAATCTGTCCCCTGGCATCCTTCCAGGAAATTAGCAGCAGCATCAGTGATGGGGAGACACTTTATGCTATGACCGACTGGGCTAAAACATGATAACAATTTATAGCACTATACCAGGCAAGAAAAACAGTGTGAGGCATGATACTCCCAAGTCTTCAGGGCGCTTCATGAAAATGATACACATGTAGTATATTTGGATAGCTAGAAAAAATTGGTTTCATTCTTTAAAAAGCAACTTTGCTGAAAGGCTCTAGTCTGGGCTTTTCCATATTTGATTGACAGAAAATACAAGAGGATATAAAAAATCTCTTTGATTTTTTACTTTGTCACTCTCTCAGTACTGACCATGCAGTTGTGGTGTTTAGATTCCTGTGTTGGGAGAGCCATAAGCACGAGATGACAGGTTATATAAAGAGCTAGAGCCTCATCTGTCATAAATCAGGATAACCAAAGTGGATGGGACACTGTGCTCATCTCTGCTGGTGACCTGAATTCCTGTGTTCCTGCTACAGGGACCTTTTATGTGGAGACTCATTTCACATTTGCTTTTACATTGTAGTAGGAAAGGTTGCGTAGTGATAGGAAAGTAGTTTGTGAGAGGTACGGGGTGAAGATTTAATAAATTGCGTTGCCACAGTCTCCACCAGTCCTGTACAGGCAAGTCCATTTCCTCACTTCCATTGCTCACTTGATGTTGATAAACTGATTTTAGACTGCATTATGAATAAGTGAATTTCTAAAGCCTGTTTGTTTTAGCCATATGCCAACAGTGACATAAAACAATATTAAATGCTTCAAGTATAACAGAGCCTAGCAGACTGCTACCACCTTCCCTCCGGGTTAAAACACCAATGCAGCTGGTGTTATTCACATACATTGAATAGATTTATTATGGTGAACACTCAGAAGAGTAATCTTACAGTTTGAACTGCTAAATAGATGTCCAGTTTCTGCAATGTTGGTAGTCAGCTATGAGGAGCAGTGGCTCTATGTAGTTATTTGCATGACAGATTTTTATGTTTTTATGGAGTTAATATCAGAACTCCAGTCTCTTGCTTTCAAGAGCAGCAGTTTCTATGTCAAATATTTTCTTTAAAAATAATTCAAACACAATAAGGAGGTACTTCTTCAGCTCCAGTATGTAAACCTAAGGCACAGAATATAGCACAAAAGAATGCCAAACCATTGTGCAAATACAAGGGAGAAGGAGTTGGGGCTGCACAGAGTATTAGCATTGCCTTATGGCCACTTTGTTGCTGAAAAATCCAGTTTGCTGGCACCTGCACTCCTCTGACTCCTTTTCCTCTGTACTAAAATAACATACTAAAAATTCATAATGTAGTCAGCCACTATATAGCAGTATTCCTGCAAATGTCTTGGAGCGCTTTATGGTCATTAAAATCAAATTAAAATACTATCTCAATAAATGGAAGAATGTGCATAGTAATTCTCATCTGAATATCAGCCCACTCTAAGTACAGGTTTCTTTCTGGAAAATTCTAATAAAGAAAACAACTGCTTACCAAAATACTTTTTCTTCTTTCTCTTGGAACTATTCTGAAAGAGAAGCATTCTTAGATTCTGCACCAGCCCTCATAACTGCTTAAGATCATCACAGCCCATGGAAATACTCAGGTACTTGAAGTTATGTTTAAACTTAACCAGTCTCAGATGGATTTTACTGTTGCTAAGATGCTCTTGAAATAATGTGAGCAAAATCAAAATCGTTTATCCCCTATTCACACAACACAACTTTATTAATGGTTGCTTACTGTACACTGCATATTCCAAGAAGACATCTCCATGTTTGTTTTTTTTTTTTTCTTATCTCAGTCCTGAGGCATTTGGTGTATTTTTTGATGGCAATATCTAATCACATCACAGCCATGAATCCCCTTATTTGCCTTGCTCTGTTTATCCCCTGTCACACCAAATGTGCAGTAGTACTCACTTTGGGGAACTCAGATGAATCCAGCTAGTCCAGCTGTTGTGGTCCATGTGGTCATCTCTTTTTTAGAGCAGTATCTCATTCCCTGGTATTTATAACTAATGTTAGCTGTCAGTCTGCTTCTTATTTGTCCATGACTGCATGTGGAAGCAAAAAAGCAACAGCTAATGCTTTCCAATTTTCATCAGTATAAACAGCAATCATTTTGCAAAATGCTTTCTTCCATAGTTGCTCAGCTGTTCTGCAAGAAAGCAGGTGACATTAGACTGTGCTTGGCTGCAAGTAGGAAGCCTTCATGTTCTCTGAGTTGTGCTTCTTTATTTACTATTTGCATTATGTATTAAATTACTGGCATGCATTCATCCATGACCTCTGCTAGATTGACTGAACATTTTTCCCCTCCATTTCTCTGCAACTCTATATTAAAACAGTTTTTGAGCAGAAATCAATCAAATGAGGAATGTGTTTTTTCAGTGGATCTCTCTTGATACCTATGGGTGAAAAAACTAGTGAAGAAGTGATTGTCTGCTTACTTAATTTTTATTTCTTGAGATTCATCTGCTAACGAGAAGATTCACAATAACAATTTTTTAAAATATCGGGGCTTTTGAGATTTACTGTTATTAGTGGGTTTTTTTTAAACTTCAGGGTTGGTTCCTTTTTTGGAATCTGCTACCTAGTCTCAGTTTTTCATTAAAAAAACCCCAAGACCAGCAGCAAAGAAATAGTTTAAAAATTAGAAAAAGCCAAAGTGTTATCAGCTGAAATTTAAAAAAGCATTATGAATCCATTCAGCAAAGGAATGAAATTAAAGATTCAGCACGAATAAGTCATTTGAGTAGAAGCTGGTAGCATCCTGAGGATAAATAACATGGCTCTATGGTTTATTGCTGTGTGTTTATTTTCTCTGCAAAGCTTCTTCTTGAGGTCTCCATACAGAAACACCATCTGTGGTTTAACTGGGATTCTTTTCAGCCAGGAGCAGCATTGATTGGATTCCTTACCTTTATGGTGTTTTGGCTTGGAAACTCCAAACACGGGAGGGGCAAAGAATGAGCCACTTCTTTAGGGCCTATTAGCAGTGTACAACAATATTCTCACACTACAGGACATTAGGGCTAGTACTTCATAATTAATGGGAGGCAATGTTGTTCTCTGGGGGCCTCCTAGCTGTAATTGATACATGGTGCCTGGGCTGAGTTTTTCTCCCTGTATTCCACGTTCAGATTCCAGAAGCACATTTGGTACTGAGATATGATCTCCTCTGTAATTCCCTCAGAGTCAACAGTCTGCATGTGCAGAAAAACACACCCTGCTCCTAACACACCAATTTGCCTAAGTTTTGGAATGTTTTTTCTTTTGATTGTACCAGGGAATATTCTAAACTTAGAAAGAAGTGGTATTTGGCAGCTCTCAGAACAATTTTTTAGAATGACTGCGATATTTTCACGGCTCTAAATAAAAGCAGAACTTGAGTGTAAAGAAATTGCTAGTGACAATAGCAAACAATCTGTTATGATGATGAAGAAGGGGAAAATAATCATCTTGCGTCATTCCAGCTGCCTGCATATAAGGTCAAGAAGATACTGACCATCTTCTGCATGTAAATGAAACCTGGGTTTTTTGGTTATTCACATGAATAAAAAGTGAATCCACCTCTACTGAATTCTGCCTTGAGATTACAGATAAATGCAGGAGTCCTACCAGGCAACCCTTTATTCATTTTCAAGTAGAGAATCAAGCACTTTTAATTTCTTGCTGTTGTGAGACTGTGAAAAACTCGTGACAACAATGTTAAAATCCAGAAACAGTTTTACATTGCTTACTTTAAATGAAACATCACCATATGTACAGAACCTGTACAGAAGACTCTGAACAAGCACGAACCAACAAAAATATAGGAATAATTCTGAAAACATTGTGTAGGTGTTTGAGGAGACAGATGTTTACTAATAATTAAAACTGATTGCAAGGTGCCTATACTGCCACTATAGAGAGAATTCTTAAATTTTTGGGGGGATTGATATGAGGGGCCTAATCTAGACTGAACATATGCTTAGCTTCAGGAGCAATGACTAATTAATGTGAAGAGAGTTGATTAGATTCTTTCACATACTGATGGATCCAGATTTGCTTTCTATTTCCATATAATATGAAAGAAAGCGTGAGAATGAACATGTTCAAAAGAGCACAATGAATTTCTAGTTCACATGCTTAGAACCTCAATTTTGCTTGCTTTCAGTGGGGCTGCAGCTCCCAAGTCACTTTCTAAAACCATTAAGTAGAGCAATAATTATCAAATTGTGTGTTTATCAAATTCTCTGTATATTAGCATAGTTGAAAATTTCAGCAGATGGATAATTCTCTTGAAAATGTTAAAATCAGTCTCTGAGATGCTTTAAAAATCTCATCTATGTCCTTTAAAGACAATGTTTGCTTATTTTGAATCTTGATTTCATTTGGGGATCTGTGGGAACTTGTGATCTGTGACATTTCTCTAATCTTTATTGTGTGCTCTGTAAGCTTGCAACAAGACTGTATTGAAAATTAAATAAACCTCAGTATTCTTCAGAGATATATAACAAAGATCTATAGAGCAAATGTCCCAACTAAAGTATTTGTTCTAAACTCCTAGAGAGCCAGAAGGCAAGAGATGTTAAAGTTTGCTAGCACTTATCCATGTGAAGGTAATTTTTTTTCTCCTAAGTTTATGCAGGCTTGTGGTACTAATAATCCTAAATTTTTGAACCGTGATTTTCTCAGTGTTGGAACACTTAGAAAACAGAATTAAAAGATGCTCAAGGCTCCAGTCCACGTGCAAGATATTAGATCACAAGATACTTTCATTTCAAATTTCCCTTGTTTAAAAAAGCAGGCAGTCCAATATGAGGTTAAACAATTAAAAAACTTGCTGGTTTCCTAATGCGTAAAAGTGGGGGTTATGATGTATGTTCCAGAACTGAGTTCAAGATCCATATGAAATATTTATGGCAAAATTTTGCATAGCAGTATCTTTTTTACAGATAAATATTCAACCAACTTTAAAAATTAATTCCTTTCTGCAGTGTGATGCTAGGGTAGGCTATCTGTAGATCTGTCCTGGGCTTAATCAGGTAGCTAAAAGATGAAACACCTTGTGTTTTCTTATCCTCTTTCTCCTTTCTTACCTAAACCTTATTTCCATTAAGAAGTTAGACTATTAAATGAAAATTCATGTTTCCACAGTAACTTATTTCAATATACTCAATAAGGAAACATGTTTCATAAAGAGGTGTAATAGAAGGTTATTTTGCAGGTGCTATCCAAACTGTTATTTGCCATTTCAGTGTGACAGCATGAACAACTGAGCTGAAAGCCTGCACATCTTTATACCTCCCTCATATTATTTAGCAAGGCTTCATGTATTATAAATAGCAAGGCTTTATGTATTATAAATACTCTCTGTATTTTAATAGTTAGATATTTGAGGTTTTCTGAGCTTGTATTTAAGTATTTGCTTTAATTGGCACAGTTTTGGTCTCATGTTTACAATATTGCAGGACTGTGCTAGTTTTTTACACAAATACCAACTGGGACAAACAGAATGAATCCTCTGCTATTTTTATGTCTATTCACAGTGGGTTTTGTAATGTCAGAATGGCTTCACCTTAATTAGAACAGAGGAAAATCTTGTCCAAATAAATTTAAAATTCCCACCTGACATGATGCATGCCAGACACAGCTGAGCTAGCCGGTCTTTAAGAATGTGTTGCAGCCTTGTGTGTAAGTACAGATACTCAGTAGCAATATGTGCTGGAAAGTGTTTCAGTTTATTTTTGCCCGGTTTCCTGACGTTTGTGTTTTCTCCTCTTTCTCATTGCTTTCCTCCTCACTGCTTTTTAGATTTTATTCTTCAGATAGTAAAATAATTGCCAGCTTCTTTCTATCCAAATCAGCATCTTATGATTTTTTTTTTTCATCAATTGAACTAGGAATGTCCACAACTGTTTGATTTTCTCTATTCTGCTTGTCTGAGTCCAGCCCTTGAGACCAGCCCTGGCTGCTTTTTCAATAGAATCCTTCTTTTCCCTCTTATATCACTGCTTTTAAAATTCTGTTTCAAAGGAGACAGCAGACTTAGAATTCATAGTATCCCTTCCTCCTAAAATAAGCCATTGAGAAAATCAAAGCAGGACATTGATAATCCATTTAAAAGATCAGAAGAAGAAAAAATGTTTTAACCATCTAATTCATTACTTTCTGCAGAGAGAGAGAGAGAGGTGAAAAATCACTGATGTTTCTGGGCTAAGTTAGTCTCTTTGCTTGATTCTTGCGTGCTTTGGGTCACACTATCAATTAACGTGCTGTAGAAGGGAGAGTAAAAAAAAAGTGAGATTTAAAAAATGAAAATATTCCTATTACCCTTTGGATCCTTTCTTGCAGGCTGGCTTGCCAGGCCTTAGGACAAGACATTCAGAGTGCTGTCCAATTAACAGTGAACTAAATGAAACCTGGAACAATCCCCACTAGGAACAGGACTGATGTGCATTGTTCTGCCTCCATGAACAATTGAGGTAATTTGCAATGCTGACAATAGGCTGTGAGAGTTGAACCACAGATTTAGGATAGAAGGGAAATGATTGAAAGTGGCCTAGGATGATTCATTCCTTATCACACATCTTTCAGTATTAATGTTTTGCTGTTTATCTGTAGGCAATGAGAAGGGGAGATAACATCTCTTGTCACAGGATTGCTATGTTTCCCCCTTTTTCTTATAAACTTTAAAAGAAGTTGAATCTTTATTATTGTTTAGAAAAGGAATAAACAAAATTTATCAAAACAGCAACTTTGTGTCTTTTCTCACAACTGAGACATTGTCAAGGAAATGAAGCACAAAACAGAATTGCCAGCTTTAGAGCTGCTTGTGAAGGGATTGGATGAATAAATTCTAATTTTCAACTAGGCTTGAAGCATGAGTATAGACCTCCAGGCAATACCTGGTGGACTTGAGGTATGTGCTGCCAATGGCCATAGAAAGGGGCTAAGGGAGCTGGTCTTGCTAGTCCTATTCTTTGCCTTGGAGGTCTGATGCAAAGTTCAATCTGTCATGGGTTCAATTTTCTCCTTGGAAATTGACTTTCACAATGTTATCACTGTTCAGTTACAAATAAGGTTTCCATAGTTCATGCAAAGCACAATTATTCAGGTAGTGCCACAGGCCCGAAGAACAGCCCAGTAATACATTTTAGCAACTGAGAAACTGCGTTTAGAAGTGGGGGCTGTAACAAAGTTGAAATGCAAGTGATGCTTTCAAGCTAAGTTTCACTTCACTGTAAAGTGCCTGGAGGCAATTTGAAGACCACAGCAAGTAGGATGGAGGTGATATGAAGGGTCTCTGAGGCAAAAGTAATAAAATCCATGACTCCTCAAAAGGAATTGGCTCTGCTTAAGACCCGGGAATTTATAGAAAGTATAAACTGAGGTAATCAGCTGTCATGAACAAAACAAAAGTTCCTGACCTTACATTGCCAAGGAAGATCACTAGGGAACAAACAGCTACACGGGAAAGTGGTCTCCCAAATGGCAAACCCAAAGAGTCAATCAAATCTCACACATTTGTGGGTTCAATTATTTGTATTGTCTGTAGAGTTTATTCACTGTGTGTGGTAGCTCTATTGATAATATTCATTGGGTGACACAATATGTCAAAATGCTTCTATCTTGAACTGCTGTGGTAAGTCAGATGTTTTCCCATGTTGAAGGACTTTCTCTTTGAGCAGTGATTTGTAGAACTTTGAAGGCTACAGCTGTGAAAAAGAAATGCCATACAATGCAAGCTGCAATAAAGTATACAAATTATCTAACTATATGACCTTCAAAATTAACACCTAAATTAACTTTCTTTCCTCTCCTGTAAACTAGAATGCTGTGTGCTTGATGGAGGCTTAGAAAACCTCACAGAAATTTACAATACTACATGTATAATATTCTGTGTAATACATGCTGTTTAAGTATTTTTATTTTTTTAAATATAACACTCTCAAGGGAAAAAAAATAAACTAAAGCTGCCTGCATTTGTTAGAATATGGCATCCAGCAGCTCGATCGTGAGAAACTGATCCAGCTCTCCTTTTATTAGTACTTTGTTTTCTAACATTTTTACTGTCCTTAGAGTCTGATTCAGAGCTCTTCTTAGACACTAAGCCAGACATCACTTGAGGCCTCTTAGGGACGTGGGGTGGGGCAGCTGAACCCACAAGAGACATCTGAGAGCATTGATCATTACATACCTTGTGTGCTTCCTGTGAGCCACCTCACCAAAGAGCTAAACATTTCCAAAAGCTGCAGGATAAACTTCATCCCCTGTCTCCAAAGCCTCTCCGTGGAAGGCAGGATAGATCTCACAGGGCAGTGCGAGTGATGAGGAGATGTGGAAGGGGCTTACAGCTGGTCTGTGAGCCAGAGAGAGTTAATTGATAAGGTTTACTTCTGAAAGGAGTTTTACCAAGGCTGTTGGTATGGAGACTGAGAAGAGAAGAGGAGAAGAAGATAAGCAAGAAGAAACCTACAGCTGGGAAAAGTACTTTTAGAAAAGTTTTGTGAAAAATTGTGGTGGAGATGGTTTTTGCACCAATAAATATTACATTGATCTATTGTAACCAATGAAAAAATTGTAAATTTTATGGAGTGTATAAAAGACAGCCAGCTGTTGCAATAAACAGATTTTACTCTTCTGAAATGTAGTGTGTCTATTCATATGTCACACCTGCCCCAACAGTGACAGGGTGACACAAATGCATGGAGGGTGAGAGGACATTTTGTCCTCCCCAGCTGCTCTTCAAATGCGACATCTCAGTACCTTCATAGGTCCTGGCTCCACTGAAATCCCATTTTCAGGATGACACCGAAGTTCAAAGGAGAGGTATGTGTGGTTTTTTTGTAGTTTACAGTGTCATAGCCATTTTTATTCATGTGTCATTTTCATTAATAAGAACAAATAAAACTATCAAATTCAGTATTTAAGTAGCATAATACCACTTACTAAAGGATTCCTGTGACATTAACTTGGGAATTTTTAGGAAATGTTTACTTTTAACACGTTAGGAGCTCCTACTATTTCAAGTGGAATTTTCCCTACTTAAATCATGTCATGTCACACGAAGAGACAACTAAATGCTAGTAGTAATAGCTTTTAAAATCCAGCTTTATAAATTTTTGAAAGACATTTGAATCATGTGCAACAAATTAAACAAAGATAGTGTTCTTATCACTGTATTGGGATAGTGCTTGGCTTGCCAGTATGAATTCCATTTCTGCATGGTATTTGGTTGCCTCTCTGCTGTTGAAATAGCAAAGGTGTGACTATATAGAAGCAGTGTCCATACAAATGCCTTTCTGAACAGTATTGCTGAGAGCATTTCTGTTTCAGCATACCTTAAACATTGTAACTCCTTGCAGATATTCTGTAATATAATTGGTATATTTCCATATGATCAAAACCCATAAGAGATCTAGAGGCAGATGGAGTAACACAAATTTTAACAAGATTATTTGTAGAAAAGCAATTCGGAAACTTCAGGCAATTTTACTTGTTCTTTAAATTTCCACCTCTTAGGGGAATTTTAGAGGGCAACATTCAAAATACAGTGTTCTACTGCCATTTCCAAACACTCTCTGCCATTGATCTCACTACTTTGGGCACAAGGCAGGTGTCTTGCAGGGAAAAGCAATAAGAGCAAAGGTTATTTTTAAAAGAACAGGAACTGGCTAATGTAGTTGGTTACTTGTTTAGGAAACTGGGCAGGTAGGGGATAGCCATTCTTCAAAAGCATTGTGCACTTTATAAACTTGTGGCAATTACCTCATAGCATCCATTGTAACTTGTCAGATGTCTCCTTAGATCACATCATTTTATAATCCACTGAGTTAGGACAGATGTTACCTGCTATGGCACTTAAAGGCAATGCTATAGAAAAATTCATCTGCCTCAAGGTTGGACTTCTACAATTGCTAGAAAAAAAAAACAAAAACAAAGCAACTTTGAGGAATTCAAGACTTTGGAAAATTAACTACAAGCTGAGACTAGAAGAATAAAGAAAAAAACCCCACAAGGTGCTGCTCATTACACACTGCAAGATAAAATTATTGATAGGATTAGTCAGCAAGATGCCAAGCATGTTCAGGAGCTATAAATGTTTGCCTATAACACATGATCTGCCCATAACAGAGGAAATGGCATAAGAGCAGATCTTCTTACTGGTCATGCTATCGACAAAATTGGATTAGATTAGAGCAATTGTCAATGCAATCAAGCATCCTGCTGTCCAGCAGTGGGAAATGCATCCCTCAGAAATAAAAAAGAAAAGAAAGAAATAAAAGGAAAGAAAAAAAAAATGCAGCCTTTATAAAGTCTTGAACTGCACAAGGTTATTGTAAGAGATGAATAACACTTCCTGACCTGAGGCAAAAGTCATGTCATGACTAGCCCCAGAAGTATTTAACAGTTCTATATTCTCTAGGAAGTGCTCAACTGCAGAGTCTCATCTTTCCTTTGACCTCTCCTAAACCACTTGTGTCAATGATAACTTGTGATAGCAAGTTTCATGCGAAGTTCCATAGCACTGTTTTATTTTCCCCACCTTGTTTCCTGACCTGTCTACAATGCGTCACACTTGTTTGGAGTATTTTTATAATTACATTTATTGTGTCATAATCTGATTTTGCCTTTCACACCTTCTCCTCAAATTAGGCAATACTGCTCAGTGCAGTCACCACTAACTAATTTTTTTATTTATGGTGTAGTCTCTTCTTGACCTGTGCAGAAAGCTACTTTTAAAATAATGCTGTGGATGTAATACAGAGTATTATACTGTAGATAATACTCTGTCCATTGCAGATTAAAGTTTAGGACAAAGGTACTAGAACCATCACAGTAGTTGCAGGATTCCATGAAAAATTTCCTTGCCCTGTTTCGGAGAGACTTGGTTAAATGTGGGATTTTAAAATTCTCTATAGAATTTTCATAGGGAAAAGATTAAAATCATTTAAATATTTGCCAAACTAAGCAAAAGAAATTGTAGTGAACCTTTTTCATAACAAAACTAAAATGGATTAAAAATTGTCTTCAAATCCTTTGATTGTTAAATTCTCCATATACTCTATTAGCACATATTTTTATGGATGTCAATGAGACTTATATCTCATTAATTTTAAGGCTATGCTGTGATGTTAATTTAGCCATAATGACAAAGTAGGTGAGAATCTTATTGTTTACTTTGATTTTTAGAAGTATATGGCTAGTCCAGCAATCAAGACTTCTCCTAGATATTGGAGTGAGATGGTGCTTTTTGTGGACTATTAATCCCAACTATTTTAAATGTCTTCCATAACAGGTGTTCAATCACACACTGTAAGTACTTAATTTCTTTTTACAGAAGAAAAAAAGTGTTGATTAGTTTTGCCAGATGCCAAAATTTTAGAAGCCAGTGATGAGAGGTGACTTGCACTCTTCAGTTACAGGGGTTTTATTGCAGACATTACTGTACATCTCTGTTTCACTTTGTAAATAATCCAGATAGACTTTTATAACAGGTGAAAAGAGCCAAAGTTCTAATGAAATGTTAAACTAATTCTCTTGTGATTTGTTTGTCTTGTGAGAAATTAGTTTATTGTCCAGAAGATAGCCATAGCCAGCTAAATTTCCCTGATTATGAGCAAGGTAGGCACATCAAGAGTAAAAAGTGAAATGGAAAATCATCCAAGCTACATTAGCATAGCATAATTGTGATAATAAATTTATACTAACCTAATTTCTACTAAATTTCATTCTGCCATTGAAGAACTGTTCTTTAGGGGTAATAAGTACAGAAATCTCTTAAGTAAAGCTTTTGAAATGTCACACATCATAGTACCTGTTATGACTGCAAGAATGCCTGTGCTGTGCAGCATTAAAGGGAAGACCCAGCAGACTGTAAAGTCGTGGTGTTATTACAAATTCTTGGTGATAGCAAAAAACCCAAACCAAAACAAAAACCCAAACCATAAAGAGAGCTGGTTTTGACTTCAATCCATTCTCTCTCGCACACTTCCACAGCTCTCACTGGTAGCCTTGTGACAGTGCAGTCAGTGCAGCTGTTCTTCCCACTAATCCCAAAGGATCGGTTGTAGCAGTCAGTAAAGATGCAAGTACTAAACTGAGGTTGAGGATTACAACTCTTTTCCCTATCTGATGGGAAAATGTGTAAATTCTTACCTTATATATACATATATGACAAATATATATTTATATGTATATGTCAGGAGAGAGGCAGAGAAAAATTAATAAAATTCTTATTCTTGTTACAGTTCCAAGACTATGTCCTCATGGTCACTTAAGGATTCACAGCTCACATTTAAGCTGCTGCATGCCCCTACCATGTGGTATAGAAAGTGGGCACTCCACATTTTTCACCTAGTTTTTAGATTTTATGGCTAAACCCTTTTCCATAACTGCTTAATGTATTTCACCTCCAATGAATGATAACTAAATGGAATTTTAGAAAAAGTATCTGCCTGTTTAATGAAGCTATGCAAATATTAGGTTCACTCTATGCACTTGCCATTATTTTTCCTTGACAAGTATTAAGGAAACATGGTTTTTATTTTCTGTGTTAAAAAGGGTATTATTGTTAGAACATTTATGCTCCTCTGGGTTTTGGAGTAAGAACAGGCTGCTTTCTTAGCTCATCTTCTGATGTAGTAAGGATATGATTGTAAAGCTCAGAGAAAGTTGCCTGTCCATAGTGATTAGTGTCAGCCTGAATTTGCCATGTGCCATTTTGAAGTCAGATTTTGCTTTACTTCAAAATTTAAGGAGCTCTAAGTTATTCTGATCTCGAATTAATAAAGAATTTAAAGTCAATAAACTTGAACTTTTAAAGGAAAAACACAGCAGAGTATTTTAAATATGTGTACTTGTGCATATGCACAGATGCTATTTTTTTTCCTTATTTTTTTTTTTTTTTACAATTCTCTGACCTCAAACCTCCCAACAGTTTTTTTGGACATAACCAGATACTTATTACATTAGTTAACTCTGTTTCAACCAGTGTAAAACTGCAAGTATGGATAAAAATCACTGTTAATATAAAACTGGTATATATTATATCAGCTGGGGCTGAGACATGAGAATATAGTGCTGTTACACCTATCTTGATCTTGCCCACCTCTTTTATTTAGAAAACAGGCATCAAATAACCCTAGATAAGAAATGTTAAATAGTTGATAATAAAGTACAGTTGGATTTTAAGGCTGCAACATGAGATAGCAAGGAAATCAATAATGTACACAGAAAACAATGCTTAATCCTTGAAATGCCATGAGCAGTACTCAAATGAGAGTGCTTAGTAACAATTAAAATTGCTGGTACTGCTGTAAAGACTCCCTACTAAGTTGAATCATAGATGTAACCAGATAAACTAAGAAATTGACATTTTGTTATGTAGCTAAAATGGCATTAACCTCACATCTTCCTGAAGAAAGGATGTCTCTCTTGGCAGCATAGCCAGGCTACGTTCAATGTGGTTCCCCTGTGAATAAAACCTGAAACAGATACAGGGTAATTTGCTGTCTCTGGAAATGCCCAACACCAGTTTATGCAACAAGATTTAGACTAAAAACATATTTTGTCTGCAAGGCCTTCTGAAAGGAGTAAAGTTCAAGGCAGGCTTTGGAGATGAGGAAATGGTGGTGCTCTTGCATTTTCCTTCAGAACTTGTGAGAATCCCTTAGCACAAGCTAATTTAATCCTGAAGCAATTAATTTGCATCAGTTCAGATCTCAGTTAACAGTCAATAATGACCTGCATGCATTAATCCATTGAATGAGTCTCTTTGAAGCATTTTTAATCAATTATGAGCAGATGTACAATATGAGATTCTTTAACTATAGAGATGCTTTACAGTGAAATGCACGAACTGAGTCACCACGTGGGGGAAGTTTAATGACATTGAGTCAAGTTAGTGGGCTAGTCAGCTACTGGAGGTGGCACCTGATCTGCTAAAATGGCATTTTTGTCTTCAGAAAGGTGAGACACCCTGTAATTTAGTGGGGGAAATGTCAAAATTAACTCCTGAATAGCATAGGGTTTAGACAAACTTCAGAAGAAGTAACTGAGTTTGAGTGGATACCATGAAACACTCCTAGAAATGAAATGTGCTTCATCAGGAAGGGCTTGTCTCTGATAAGGCAGCTACTGCTGATGTGTGTGTATCTAGAAATTTAAAAGGTAAAAGAGGATTTTCCCCAAAGAATGATAATGTGTCAATTAATCTGGTAAAAGCATCTGAGGATCCAAAAAGCACCTTCAAATCCTTCAGAATTCTGAAGAATTTGAAGCCAGATCAGGCTCCATGTTTCTAAAGTAAATCAGCACTTATAAATGCTAGAATTATTTATACCAAGCAGACCTGTATTGGGTAACAAGCACATTTTCTGCTCACAGATATGACTACAGAGTAGGCTAATTGCTGATATTCTGCACAGCTTTGGCAACATCACCTGTGGTGACAAGTGCTATAAATTCTTATCCTCAGAATAAATCTTTTTAAGATTTGACACAGTTTAACACAGGCATCATGTTCTGGGAGAAGGGCTTGTGTGCAATGCATCACAAGTTCAGAACTCCTATACTGCTGCCTCTAGATTTGTGAGCAAGGATGTTGGCTACCCATGAGCTTGACAGTCTTTTTTTCAGTTTCAGTGAATACAAGTTGGCTGGGAATAACTTGCAGCTGGTACAGCTCTATTTTTAAGTAAGAAATTAAAATTAGCCTTTCTGCTTCCCCTCAAAATTCCATCTGCTACAATTAATATTAACACAATTTCTAACTTGTCCTTTTAGCTAATTATATTTTTAGAAAGACTCCATAAAAGGTTAGTGTGAAGAACTCATATTCTGCATTTTTGACAATCTGCTTGCAGAAAATGTGATCCTTGATAATAACATGTAGGTCAAAAAGAATTTTATTTAAAACTTTCCAGCTAATGCACAGTGCAGGAAGCACCCTCAAGCATGCAGTTGTTTTTGAGATACTGTTCAAGCCTTCATCCCCATCACACAGTGGATCCCATGCTGGCACTCTTAAGGGGGCTGCAATTGAAAGATAGCTGGAAAACTTAGCTCAGAAAAAATTGCCCACACTTCATCAGTAATACATATCTTCACCATCTACAAGTGCTACAAATATAAAACAATAATTTGAGGTACAGAGCAGCATTTCAAAGATATTGTTGCTTTCTGTTCCTGATGCTCTAGTGGGTCCTTTGTAAATTAGGTCATGACCTGTGTTAAATTTTCTTATTTGGAAAATATTGGCCTTAACTCCATTAGGAATTTAATCGGAAGACTTTTAGTGAATTGTAGTTGTACATTTGTAGATGGAATTGACAACATTTTCACCCAGAAATGATCCCAGAAATCAGTTGATCATAGATTCGGCTGTATTGGATCTGTTTTATGACAGCTTTGTACAAATAGCTTATACAATGCTCTTTAATGCAAAAATTACCTTGTATATGCAATATACAAGGTATATGCAATACACAATGTATATGCAATACTAATTCTTAGGACATGTAGATGACTGTAGGATTTCAGTTACAGTGCTCTTTTGGATGCTGAATAAGCCAATTTTTGCTCTGTTTGAAAACAGAATTCTTCAGAATAAAATGTTGTGAAGATTGAGCTTAATTGTGTTATGTTGTCTCACTTAGGTCTCGTGCTGTTCATTCTTTTTTTAGGAGAGGACTCGTAGGACAAATGCTATAGTTTTTGTTCACCCTGTTGTTTAAAACACAGATCTCAGTGCAAATGCAGCACTGAAAACTCCACAGTGTGTTTTGTACAGGTGACTCTGCAGGCACACACAGAGCAATATCCATTTACACTCGGTTGCACAATTCTACACTTACTTGCAGTACCAGTTTTATACAGAACACTGCTGATGAGCAAGACACTATCAGCAGTAATTGATTCAGCAGTCTTTTCCTTCTGCCAAATGATAACCTTATTGGTTAGTACCTGACCTCAACAATGATAGCAGAGGATGGAGGAATCAATACCTAAGCTGTGTGGAAACCTGGGTATTGCCACTGCTGCCTGGGCAGAAGAGAAAGAACACAAACCAGGGTGAGAAGTGCTGGCTGTCACAGAACATGGAATGGCTGAGGGCAGAGGTCCTGAGCCATGTGGTATTTGCATCTGTAAACCATAATAAATTCAAGAAATCAGCCGTTTATCTTTGAATAGTTGGGATGTAGTTAGCAAATTAAATTTGCAGGCTCTTCACTGCCCTCTTTGCTGCCATTTAACTCCATTCTGCTGTGTATTGAAGTAATTCCAGTAAGTACCTTAGCTGTTGCTGAGTAAATAAGTGAGTAAACACAATTACTTCTATAATGAGCTGAGATCACAGTTTCTAGTTTGACAATACTTTAATAAAGGAGAAAATCATTAGCACTCACTTAATGACTGTTCTCCTTTGCCTGTGTTGAAATTCCCATTCTTTTTAGTTGATGGGAATTTGCTAAACAACTGACACCAGTAAAGTTAACCTGCAAAATATAGTACTTTTAAAATAACTTTTTTATTTAAATAATTAAAATTACCTTCTTTGTTGATTATTTATTGGTTTGTATAATTTATATTATTTGTCTGGCACAAATGTTGGCCTGGTTCTGGAACTTATCTACTGCTTAATTTTAAATATATATTTAATTGAAAATTAAATCAATGTTAATTAACACTAATGTGGGAATCTGAATTGTTTTCCAAATAGAATAATTTGAGGTAGAAAAGTAAAGACAACTTGGATGGTTAAAAACAAAGTGCTGTCTACAGTGAAGTCCAACAGTCTTTTTCAGACAGTGAGTGAATTGAGTTGACCTGGAGTAGTTCTGTCTCTGTTTTATATCAACAAGAGCTGCCAGCTTCAGTTAGAGCAGTAAATATAACCTGTCTTTATGCAGGCGTGCAAGCCTTAATAAAGTTGAAAGTAAAAGCTGTCAAGGGCATAGTCTTGTTGTAGCATCACCAGGTAACAGCAGAATAGTGCACAGAAGCAGTTACTGGGCTCAGAAAATGAAGGGAATTCACGGCTTGTGTGCTGGGAAAATTTTGTCAGATGTTAGTTTAACACGAGAGTCTTAGGTGCTGCCAAAGGACTGGCCTAGATTGCTGTAAATTCCTGCAGCAGCCCAGACTTCACATCTCTCTAGAAAGGCCTGCAAATAAAGAAATTAGAGATGTCGGAAACTTCTGGGCAATGATGATGCCCATCTTCTCTTTTGTCTGAGGGACATCTTCTTCTAAAGTGGATTTACCTCTCGGTTTCCTTACTAATTAAAAAGAAACACTCTGCAAACCCCTCATTGCTCTATCCCTCCTGCGCTTCTACACTCTGGAGATTTACATGTCTGAGTCTTCCACAGTCCCTATTTTTTTTTTATTTTTTTTTTATTTTTTTTGTTAAGGAATCCAGTTATTCTGTATGGATTTGGGCAAGGGCAGTACTGGTTTCTCTGGAGGTTTGATAGCAAGTGCTCTTGGAGGAGGCCTGACAAAATAAATGTATTACAGTCCATTGTCTCTGCCTCATGGCACAATAGTAAAGGAAGCCTGGCTGCAGCCCTGCCTCTGTCATACCCAAATGTAGTTAAATGGCATTCTTTAGGAAGCCAGTCCTTCTGATATCATATATACATCCCAGAACACCAAAACTTAGCATAACACAGGACTTATGAAATTTCTAGAATCCCAATGCCTGACTCTGGTGTCATGATAATCTTGGGAAGAAATAAATTCCTGTAAGGACATTATTAAATGCCTTTATTTCTGTCAGGAGCTGAGTCCTTACAGTCAATAAATGTCATTGTTGTAAACTTGCTTCCTGTAGCCAAATAGTTTTCAAATATATTTTCATTTCAGAGAAATCCTTCTTTATTGTACTTTCAAATTTGTGAACATTTGTTTAACCTAGGGTTTGTTTCCAACTTTTTACTACGGGTATTATCTCCATTAAGAATTCCTTACTTATGTATCATTTGCTCACTTTTGATAATGTAGGATTTTCTGTAAATCACTTAGAAGTTGGATGTGCAAAGTTCCCATTTCTGTTTCCTTCTCTCTGAATGACATCGTTCCTCTTGACTGTGCCTTGTTTTTAATGTTGTCATTTGTGCAAGTCTTCAAGTGCCATTGCTGAGGGTGATCAGTATATGTTCCCTGGAGAAAACATGGGGTAAGTTCAGAAGGAATGCAAGATGTCAGGAGGAAATGCTTTTCCCCCCTGTGTTGGGGGAGGCAAAGGCACAGCTACAGCACAGGCAGGCCAGAGCACATGGGGTTCCACAGAACTCTCCTGCAGGAGGTGTGAGATGCCATAAGAAAGGAAATAATTGATGTTCACAGCTTTGCCTCTTGCTGTGTATTGCCAAATGTGTGCTGTCTTATGCAAATGGCTGCTCATTCAGAGCTACACATTGTTCCTATGTCTCATACCCACTCTTTCAGGCTTCTGATTCTTGGTGACACAAGTCTTTCCTACATGTTTGACAAACACAAGTGTAATGTTCACAATTGCTTTGAAACCATACTGAGGTTATTCATAACTAACAAAACCTTTAAGTGTTCTTTCAATGCAAAAGTCAAACACTCCAGGGATAGATTCACTTCCCATGAATAAACTGGTACCTGTAGGGCAAGTCCTCAGAGGCAGAACTTTTCTTACATCAGAGGTGTTCTGTCAGGAAGCAAAGCAGATGCACCTGAAAATGCAGATCATCGTGGACAAAAAAGGTCTTACTTCTTATTAAAAACAGCAAACCTCTCTTTGCTGTTTGAAAAAAAAAAAAAAAGTCTGTTTGAGTTTGAAGTCCTATTTCTGAATTTTGTGCTCTTGTGTTTTATCCCAAAGTTAAAGTAGCACCTTTCAGAGCTCAGTGGTACTGAATCCTGCTCACTCCTGTTGAGATACTGTTTTAATTTACATTATGTTTTTGCCTGTTTTTTTACAATCTTTATATTATTTTTGCTCAGGTTATTGCTTGTTACAACAGATTTCTCATGAGCAGCTATGCAGGCCTCTCAGGAAATTACATAAGACTGTGATAGCTGGAAACTTAACTCACCCCAGCAATTTATAAAGCAGTTCTGGAGTTGATGGGAATTAGAAGTGACTTACAGAAGACACTGTGCTATGTCATCTCTCTGTGTGCTGCAAGGAAGTCTGTAGTTACTTCGGTAGCACATCAGAAGACAAAACAATCCTTTCAGTAAATATCATTTATATTCACAAGTATGTTTGTTCACATATATCCCTTCAGCACATAAACAAATTCCTTTGTAAGAAACAGTCAGTGACACGCAAAACAGACTGAGTTTTCTACTGTTTCACTAACCCTGAGAGAGTGAACTAGATAAGGCAGCAACTGCTTTTGGATGACTAAACCATTTAAATATATCTTCTTGTGAGACTAATGAATCCCTAGGCTTTGGGCTCTATACAACCCATAATGAATAAATAATATTGATGAAGTTAGATAAAGTAGTGCTACAAAGAGGCTGAAGAACTGAGCTGGAGCTGCCTGGGTGTTATGTGTGTGGAGAACTGTTAAATTGCATACCAGCTTGAGGGGGAAAATCTGATTCTCCCAAAACTGAAAAGAAAAACTTCCTGTAACTCCAGGGGAAGCGGGTTCATGTCCACAGTTAAAGCTGAGATGCCCATGCAAGCACGTTACCAGTTATGAGACTGCTTGTGCTTTGGGAAGTGTGGTGTATCTCACACACCAGTACTCAGCCTGCACCTTTTTGTGACTACACTTGCCCTGAGAGCTCAGTCCCAAAGCTCAGTGTCAGCAAGGCCCCATGTACTCCTTTGACAGAGTTCACATTGTGTCTCTGTCTGCTTCAGAGCTGGTCATGGGCAATTTCCTAAGATTGTCTTTGTGCTATCTATAAAATCTCTTGTGTGTCGGTGTGTTAATTTTTCTTGCGTGCAAATACAGCCTTATAACAAGCTGTAAAGCCTTGAACAAATGCTTGCACATCATCAGTTTCCATTGTTCACTGAATAAATGAAAGATCATAAAAACATGTTAGTAATGTGTAGCAAATAATAATGTTTACTGAGGCAACCTAAAATAAATAATATTGATGAGCATTCTCATACTAGGATATTAGTACAAATACAATCATTAACTTACCCTTTCTATACATTTTATTGTGGTGTTGTTACGCATTCAAGAATGTGTTTTTAATGAGCTCTTATTTACTGAGCAATGAAATAGCTTTGTTAATAAATTTAATTAGCCATGCAAAAATGTTAATTAGAAAAAAAAAACCTACAAAAAAAAAACCCCAAAAAACACACACAAAGAAAAATGACATGTGCCTGGAATCCTACTGCTGCTGCAGGTCGCAGTCAGCAATATTGCTCAGCTGCAGGGCTGTGCTGCCACTCAGGGCAGTGCTGGAGCCCCTCCATAGCCAGGGATTGGGAATGGTGCAGGTGCCAGAGCCTGAGGCTGCAGGGATTTATTCCGTGCTCCCTGCACACCTTGGGACAGCTTTAGAAGTTGCATCAAACCAGCACCTCGGACACCACTGCGAGGTTTGTCTGTGATGGAAGAGCTCTCACAGGTTGACCTCAAGATCACCTATTTCCAAAGTGACACTGTTTCTTAGGACAATAACTTTGAAAAGTCTGTTCTGCTGGATTGTCCAGACCTTTTGTGTAAATTATTAGAAGACACAATGTAGGCACAGTTTCTACATGGCGTTCATTAGAAAACATAAATTCTTCTTCTTTTAAATTAGGATAATTGGATCAGGCAGCTGGATGTGCGAGTGCAATACTAACCATACGTTAATGAATTTTTTCTGAGGCTGTTTTCTGACTAAAACACTATCATTGGATTTATCAAGGAAAAGTCAATGCTATTGACAGTGGGAAACATTTATTCTTGTTTGACAGATGACAGTACACTACATGCAAATTTTTTCTGTGCTGTTTACAGGCAAGTCAATGTCTTTTAGTTGTTCTTTTGTTTGTTTGTTTGTTTGCCTTTTTTTTGTTTGTTTGATTGGTTGGTTGGTTTTTTGGATTTTTTTTTGTGTCTTTCTGTCCTCAGAAAATGGATAATTGGAAAGAATAATTTCTCCACGAGGAAATCTTTGCATGGTGAATTTTCTACTGGATGGATTGTGAGTTTATTAATAATAATTGAGAGATTTCAGGAGTTTAGTTCAGGATAAAGATAAGTCATTCTGGTGAAGTTTAAAATAAAAAAGATCAAAATATTTAAATAAATACATGTCCAGATTATAACAAATTGTACACTCTGTACAACAGTTTAGTACATTTTGCAATGTGCAATCCACTGTTTGCACATGGTTGGTGTCCATGTTTTCATGTTCTCTCACCTCAGGTTATATTTACAACTTTTGCCATGCTTTTTTCAGTCTTCATGTAAGATATAAACATCTTAATTCAATTCATTGACTTCCAGATGGCAGCAGTGACTCACTTTGGAGAATGGTCTAGCTCAGGATAGTCACACCAGTTAGTGCTCAAAGAAATTTAATGTCATTTATATTTGTCACACTATACCTGAAAAATGGAATGTTGTAGTCTAAAAATTCATATGAGAAGGTGAGTTTCTGTAAATTTTCTTTAAGTGGCTTCTTTGAAAAGCTTTTCTTCCATTTACTGTATCAAAAATCAATATGATGAGTTTTGGCTCTTTTGAAAATGCTTTGTTTTCATACTGGAATTAAGTATGTCAAGTACTATATTTAATCCTGATTTTGCTTTTAATCCTGATTTCACTTTAAGGTTTTATTTTTTTTGTCTTTTTTTTTGTACAGTTGATTAGGGGTGACTTTTTAGAGTTCTCTGCACATTTAATGTGTGTAACATTTAATTTCTGAAAGATGGTGTGTAGTGTACTCCTGCACTTAACGTAATAGCTTGGCTACTAATGTTAATCATCAGCACACTTAAAAATGAGGATAATGCAAATGTACATACAAGTGAATTCACATTATATGGGACTTGTATAACATTTATAATTAGGATTAATTTTAAAAGTGCATGAAAACGCTGGGAGGAAATTTAAAGTGACATGTATTCCTATTATGCAAATCCAATACTTAAACTCTCTGTTCTCAGACTAAATTCTGCTATCTAAATAATTGCTTCACAACTGAAAATTGTCACCAGCAGCCAAATTCTCTTCTCCCTTCCAGCCCTTCCCTTGATCGTGTTTATTCAGTAACACAAGAGCGTTCAGCAGTGTTGATAAACACTCTTAGTGTTCATTTGGTTAAGCCTCAGTAACATGAGCCTCTGGAATTAGCAATCAGTGGTTACAAGGATACAATACACACTGTAGTGTGTTTAGCTGCTCTACCAGAACCTCAGCTGGAAAAGCATGGAGACATTTCAAAGCTCAGTTGACATTTGTTACTTTTTTTTCTTGGCAATGCCTGTAGCTTTTACATCTGCTCATAAATAGTTTTTAGCCTAATGTGGTGTTGAGGCTTCTTGTCTTGCAATTATAGCCAGGGTGCTGCCCAGCAGAGGCAACACAAAAAGATACCCAGAATTAATTACTTGGACAGGTAATGGTGACTTCACTTCCTCAGCAAGGGAACCAAAGTCATCCAGAACTGATAATGGAAGAAGATTCATTTAAGAGGAAATTATAGATGAGGAAAGATAAGTAGAGAATAAACTTCCAAAACAAAATTCAAAAATATCAGACAAACATAAAATTAGTAGTCCAAACAAACTCTGCCTCACTGTAGCTGAAATCAGAGTTTCTACCTATTTCTTTTTGTTTCTACCTTTAAAAAGATTGTTCCACCATGTTATGTACAGGTCCACAACACGTACCTGGAGCAGCTGCTGCACCGTGAAACTTCCTGTATCAGTCACTGGAACTGAGCTACTGTGACACTCCTGGGCCAGTATTTGTGGGGTCTGTTGTTGTGGGGACAGAAATCCCATTAGAATATGACTATGTTGGGGTGAAAAATTTGCACCATTGCTCCAACTCTTGGGTTTGATGTGAAAAATCAGAAAAAAATGAAGAGATGCTCTAATAGAAAACACTAGTTACTCAAAAAATTAACATTTAAGACTTTAAAATATATGATTTTTACTTTTTAAAACTTTCTTACACATGGGTCTGTTATAGGTTTCTGTAGCGATGTCCTGAAGTTTGCCATTTAATATTTTTCTTCAAAAGCAATCAAGAGCTGAATTCATTTTGGATTCAATTTGCTTGACTCTCTTGATAGCATTTGCACAGTTTTCACCTGAATGCATGCAAGATTGAACAGTAATGACATATTTTTATGAACTACCAGTGGGCATTTTATTGGAACAAGGATTGGTGGCAAAGTAATTAAAGAGCAGCTTTTACCACATGAACCCTCCAAACAGCCACAGGTAAATATTCCCAAAAATGAACTCCCTGTATTATCTTAGTCAGATGAAGTGTCAACAGCAAGACTGATTTTGAGACATATTTACAAAACAAGGGATCATATTTCCAGATGGCTGGGCTGGTACTGATCCCACTGGTACCAGTGTTGTTCTTGCATCACTGCTGTTCTGCCTCACACATCTCCTGCTGTTTTGAGTTCACCACGTCCACTTTTGTAACTGTAACACCAAAACCAAGAACTTTGTAATGGAGCTATGGTTACATATGTGAAAAGGTGCAATTAATTGGGGAAAGCATGCCATCAAGCACAGGAGATTGGGATCCAACCTCATCTACTAGTTTGGAAAATTTTCATTCTCTCTAATAAAAGACAGAAAATTTTCTATCACTTACACATTAAAAAAGAGGAAAGAAAATATTAAATATATTAAATAATTTATCATCCTTATTTAGTTTAATTGTGTTAGAGAGACAAACCCTTTGTATTTAGATTTAGTCTTTACTCATAATTTCTGGATGCTCTGATGCTGCAGTTGTTGTATCTGTAGAAGCTTAGCACATCTGCTATATGAATCTGGAATGAAAAAATGGAGCCTTGCAATTCCCAGAAAATAGCACTTCTACCACCTCAGTGTGGAAAAATGCCATAGATCTGGATTAAACCCACTTAATGCCAGCTAAATGTAAGAAGACTGTGAAACCAGTCTGCATCAGACATTTATGTTGTGTCTATAGCCATGGAGATCGGGAAAGAGGGAGAAATCCTATCACATCTTGGTGCTCAAGATGTTTTGGCTGCATTACCTGTCTAGGCACTCTTTCTTTGCATTGAAGTGGAGTTCCAGCTCTCAGATGAAGCACGTGTAATGCTGATGGCTACAGCTGGAGGGCCTGACCAAAGAGTGCTGTGGGTTTCACTTGGGATTGCAAAGAGGAGGGTGTCAACCACTCTGTTAAATATGGCCCAACTTGCATTTTAAACAGTAGACATGTTAGAGGGAAGACACTTCCCTTGTAGCAGTTTTGTCAAGCTTATTTTTAGAGGAATATCATGCAGCATACTTTCATTACTAAATTCTTCCCCCTGGGAGCAGAAGACAATTTCATAATTGCTTAAAAAAGTTAAAAACCATTTTTTGCTATTTTCTTATTATCTTGTTGCATGTTAGAACTCTGCTGGGAGAAGGGACCTAAAGGAAGAACCACAGCATTTGTCATTACCCATCATTACCCTTCTGCTAAGGGTAGCAATAATTGCAAAGTGAAAAACATGACAAAAAGCATGGTCAAAGCTGTCTGTTCAGGAGTTCTGAAAAAAAGTACATGCCAATCAAAAGGAAAAAAATTAACAAGCTGCAGCTCAGCATTTCTTCTGTTGCAACAAAACTTACCCTCCTTTTCAAAACAGTATAAATAGTAAGGATTCACTGGCAGAAGGGAATTTCAGAAGCTAACAACTTCAAGACAGTTGATTCTTTAATGGCACCAAATGGAGTTTCAGTACAAGTTGGTCTGCCAGTTCAGAAATGTCACATGATGCAAACCTCTCATTTTCTCACAAGAAATAAAGAATGAATCATGGACTTCTGTTAGGAATCAGATTTTAAAATATCAACACTGCATGTAACCTCTGTAGAAATTCAAATGATTTTCTACATTTTGGCATTTAATTTCAGTCTGTGTGGTTTACAATCAAATGTTTGTGCTGATGTAATTTAAATTTTAACCCAACTTATTCCATAATTGCTTGTACTCTGGGTGTGTGTATTCTGTGTCTGCCATTCTTTTTTCCAATAATTTTTAAAGCTGCTATCCAATTTTAGCTCAATTGGATAGAAAGATACAAGTCTGAGATAAATTTAAGTCCCACAAGATTTAGAGGAGTATCTAGCTGGGAGAAAGTGGAGAGGAAAGGAGAGGGATAGATCTTTGTGGACATTCACCCCTGAGCAAAGCACATGGGGTTTCTGCAGAACTCTGTGTAATACTGAGCTGGCCAGAGTGACAATAATAATATTTAGCCAGAAAGTAAGACATACTAATAATTATGAACAGGGTCCTCGGAAAGGAGAACAAAAGAAGGGACGGGTCAGTCTGTATTCATAGGGTTTCTTCACCTTGTAAGAGCATGAATACAATTCTGCTTCATATTGATGGAAGTGAGAGTCCCTTTAAATTTCCATGGTAAATATACATAGCAGTGTGTGGCATTCATAACATTTCCTATTTGACAAGAAAATTGCCAGAAAGAAAATCAATTCAGAAAATCATAATTGAGACTCTATATTAAAATTATATACTGGGTATATTACTATTAATATAACATATATGTTGGAAAAGTTGGAACGTTTTCTGGTTAGCTGAAGGAGAGAAACAGTCCTAAATGAGGTAAAGTGACCTTTGTGAGCTGAAGATTAATTTAATAGAACGGACTACATTGTTATAATCGTACAGAAGTCTGTCAGCAGTTTGGCACTGGCAAATCAGAGGCACCTAAGACCCACATGACAGCTGTTAATGTGCACATACATAGGAGGCAGATGCATATACAGATGTGTGCAGAAGGCAGAAGCCTTGCATTTCCAAAGCATGAAAATTAAAAGTAGACTATTAGCAAGAAAATGGAACAAATAAAGCTGTGAGAGGCTATTCTTTAACAGATAAATGAGGGTGTTTAGAAATATGGTAATAAGGTTTGAAAGAGAGTGGCAGTGTTTTGTAGCTGATAAATGCATAACAGATCATTATTTCACAACTCAATGCAGTCCTAAGCATGGTACTTGTCTAAGGAATGTAAAAATTATTTTTACTTAATTTTATAACTTATAAAACTTGTCTAAACTATGTTATGTTTGCTAGGGGTTTATGCTAGCCCACCCATTATGGTAAACTACTTCTTATCTTTTAATACATAAACAAATTATTCATATTAAAAATTAATTTCAAAAAAAATGTACCAAGTTACATAACTTGTATTTTATTTTTCTTCAATGAAAGCAACCATCAAAGACTATGAAAAATATCAGTTTTATGAACAAATTTATGAGTTCAAGACATAAAAGGAATCAAATGTACCTAAGACAATAACATTTCTCAATAATCAATATATTTATGATGCATATTTTTCACTGCACACTCAGAAAACATGTTAAGGTCCACAGCATAATGACAGTTTATAAAATAGTGAGAAGGGAAGCAGTAGTTTGAGTAAGTGAGAGCTGTAATTATTCCCTGTAGCAGGTGTGTTCCCTTTATTTTGTGAAAAGCTGATGAAGCTACAGTAGGACCTCGGTGTTATTTGAATTCAGCAATGCTGTGTCTCTTTCAGACATTTCAGGAGTGAGGGTGGAAAAGACACCAAATCTGCAGTGCTGAATGGGGCTGCTGATCTTGGCCAGCACAGTGATCCCACCTGAGGCATCCAAAGGCAGCTCTAAGGAGCTCTGAAGCTTCTCTCAGTAATGTTGACTGCTAAAATTTTAGAAACATAAAGAATTTGAATTGTGTGTCAGAAAAATGCCATGAACTTTAAACTGTGTTTATTCCTGAGCATCCTGACTAGTCCTGGGACAGTTTGGGAAAACAATGATCACAGAATGACTAGGCTGGAAGAGATGTCCAAGATCATTGAGTCCAACCCATGCCCTAACACCTCAACTAAACCATGGCACCGAGTGCCACATCCAGTCTTTTATTAAACACATCCAGGGATGGTGACTCCACCACCTCCCTGGGCAGACAATTCCAGTACTTTATCATTCTTTCCATGAAAAAAATTTCTCCTAATATCCAACCTGTATTTCCCTTGACAGCTTAAGAGGGTGTCCTCTGGTTCTGTTGGTTGCTGCCTGGAGAAAGAGAAGAACCCCCCCTGACCAAAGCCACCTTTCAGGGAGCTGTAGAGAGTGATAAGGTCATGTCTGAGTCTCCTTTTCTCCAGGCTGAACAAGCCCAGCTCCCTCAGCTGTTCCTCACAGGGTTTGTGTTCCAAGCCCCTCACCAGCCTTGTTCCCTCCTCTGGATGCGCTCAAGTGTCTCCATGTCCTTCCCAAACTGAGGGGACAGAACTGGACACAGCACTCAAGGTGTGACAGCACTCAAGGTGTGAGGCTCACCATATGTGTTCAAAATTCTGTAGAACTGTAGGGGTTGTCTGTCCCAGAGCTGGTTCAACTGCTGCCTGAATGGAGTCCTAAACAGCAGAAAAATCTCAGCTGTTTCACATCATCTCAGAATTCCATTTCTCCTCATAGTTTCTATATCAATATCAAAAAGAACTGAAGAAGCCATCAGAAACTTTTAAAAAAAGTATTGGGGGGAAAAATTGGTGAAAATCATGTCATTATTATTAAGGCCTTAATAATTAGGTACATATATAAAAAAGATAAAATTTTATTTCCTGGTTCTGCATGTATTTCTTAATCTGTTTTTCTTTAAACATAAAATCCAATTATCATAAATAATGAACAATTATCACCTAATAACTGTGCTGGGTACTTTTCAAGCACTTAGGCAACAAGCATAGTAGAGTTTCAAATATGAGTTAACATCTTTATCAGCTAAACAATTATTCCTATGAGCTGATGCTTCTGTATCAGTTAAAAGTCTTCATTAATAGTTGTTAACAAACATTGAGAAATTATTGCAGACTGTCTGACTGCCTAATGATTCAGGATTTTGTAAGTGCTTAGGAAGACAGTTTATGTCCCAGGATAAAAAACACATTTAATACAAATATTTTCTTAAAATATATTTAAAATTTTATTAACTTGTCTATCTAGAGAGGAATTGTCAGGCAGTTATCCTTTACTGTCCCTGCAACCATGTAAGAGTATAATGGCATAAGGGCTGGCTAAATTTGAGTTTGGTTGTATAACATCTCAGGGAAAAAAGATCTAATGCAATGATATTAGTGTATCTGTACATGTATTGTGACAACTGTAGCCTCAAGGATGCATTTCTGCCACATTAACTCATTTCAGATTTCATTCACAATGTGGAGAGCCTGCAACTTGTGCTCTGAAAGGAATGTCCTAAAGCTAGGACCTATCAGTCTGGATAGCTCACCTTTTTCTTCTTGAGTTAAACAAGGATAAACAATGAAAATAAAGTGTCTGAAACGTGGAAGGAACTTGTAAAACAAATCTGGTTTCTCACTCACTCTTTCTCTCTGGATCTCTTTCTCTCTCTCCCCTATTATGTTGCCTTAGAAAATTACAGAAGCATCATTTAATAACAATAAATCTATTTAAATAATTGGATGTCAAATACTAGCCTGAAAGCTTCCTCTTCTAAGAAACTTTGCCAGGAAAACAAAATCACTATCTTCTAGCACTGTGTGATTGCTGTTGTTGCAGTTCTGCTGTTAAATTTGTGGTGTGATAGTATCTGGTTCAGAAAAATTAACAGAAAAAAGAAATACAAAGAGCTGAATCCTGAGCAGTGTGATTCAATGGTATCTGATGAAAACGGATTTAACATCACAGATGATCTGACCCATAAAATATCTGGGAATCATGCATCCATCTTTGCTTTGGAAAGAAGCAGCATTAGTGGGAATTGGCAGTGAGGTCTTCTGACAAATATTGATGTTTTCTAGTAGTACTTACTGTAAATTCTGAAAGCATCTGCAAGAAGCATCCAAACATGAAACGTTGCCAGGAGTTGATAATAAAGCCTGTCTTTAGTAGCTGTAAGTTACTGTGGCTGGTGTGGATCTGCGCCAGTGGCTCTTGAGTTTAAAATGAGAGAACATGCAAAGAGCAGAGCAAAACAGCAAACTCTGAACACTGTAGGATACCCATATTGAAGTTTATTCCCACTGAAAAACAATTTCCTGAGACTAAAACCTGCAAATCCTGTCTTCTATTTATGCAAATGTTTATAGTGAATCATTTATTTCATTTTCAATGAAGTAGCACCAGGGTTGGTTTAGATTAAACGCTAGGAAAACTTTTTTCACTGAAAGTGGGATCAGGTTTTGGTACTGGGTACTCAGGGAAGGGGTGAAATCGCCATCCCTGGAAGCTCAAAGTTGTGTGAATGTGGCTCTTGGAGACAGTTTAGTCCACTAGTGTGTGTTATAGCGGGACCTGATGATCTCAGATGGCTTTTCCAATGTTAATGACTCTGAAGTACTGCAGAATGGCTTTACAGCTGGAGGCAAATCCCAAAGAAAGATGCAGCTAACAAGATTAATTGGTACCCTCAGCTGCAGAACAATTGCCTTTTACGTGAGTTCACAGAAATCACTTAAAAGGTTGCTTAAAGCCCGAAACTGACTGAACAGTGGACTTGGACTGCCCTGTTTCCTTCATGGTTGCAGTATCTTATCCGTACAAGCATTTTCATGAAGCTGCTTAACTTGCAGTTTTTCATGTTTAGCTTCTGCAGCTTAAATGGATCTGTGACATTTGACATCATAGGCAGAAACCTGCATATGTTGCATTGTAGTATCTGAAGAACTACAAATTCGTCACATTAGAAGAATGAGTAACCACGTGAGTATCTTTTGGGTTTCTCTAGAAGTTCAGGGGAAGGGGAGATATTGGTATGGCAGTTCCAATAGGGTTTTTAACAAGGTGTTTCCTAAACTTGATCTTCTGGGACTGAGCAATAAAGCCCTAAAACGACAGAAGGCTGGGAGCAGACGGGAGGGGGGTTGTGCATGTGGTGCTCAGGGGGCACTGCAGGTGTGTGAGCAGCACACAGGTGTGACCAGTGGGGCGGGGCTGCCTTTGTTGGAGGTGATCAGGTACCAGTGGCATCATCAGTCGCTGCTGTCACTGCTCCTCCTGGAGCTCGGCAAAAGAGTGGATGTGTCCCTGGGTAAGGCTGAACGGGTGGCTCAGCCCAACAAGGGTATAAACCATAAAGAGCTGCCATAAAACTTTTTAAAGAGAGCCAGGGCTTGAGCTGACTGTAACCTTCCTGCCTTTTCCCAGTGTAATCCAGGGACTGGCACTGCAAATCACATTGGTGTCGGGATTGAACTATTTGTTCCAAATTTTTTGCTAAGTGGTGATACACACTGTAATGTATATAGTGACCTGCTAAGTCAGAAATTCTTTGTAATACATGTTATCTTTAAATAAGTAAATTTTATATTAAATATAAACCACTCCATGCATGGAATAGTCAAAATGTTCTGCTCAGAGTGTATTGAACTCTGGTGCCTTCGCATGAAAAGAAAAAAAGTCAGTTTAGTAATAGCTGGCAAGGCAGGGAAACGGTGTGAATTGATTTGTACAAGATACCATTGAGGTTAAAAGGTTCAATAGCTTCTTTGTATTTCACTGCACTTTTGAAGTAGCACAATTTTTCATAAAGTTTAAAGATAATATTCTTCTGAGTCACTGACCAAAAGGTCCCTTATCTAAATGAGCTAATAAAACAAACCTGGCATCAAAAGTTGCAATTGTTTTGGCAAATGAAGGGGAAAGTGAAGCAGATTTAACATTTTAAAATGTACTTTATGGTTAAGCACTGCACTTTCCAAGTGCAAAATGGAGGATTAAATTCAGTATTAGGGCTCAAAAATAAGAAATTTTATCAAATTATTCCTTCAATCTAAAGAGTCAAGTAAAACCAGTTTTATTTTATTTCTGAACTATTTTAAGCTTTATATAGTTTTGGATGCATTGTGGTATTAGTTAGAGGATGGTGCTATCATTCTGTTTCTTATGTAAATTATGACATTTTTATGGTGACCATTGTTGTAATAACATGGCTATTCTGAATTTATATTGAAATCCTTATATATGAACTCTGCAAAGCCTATTAACTCCAAGTAAAGAAAGAGAAATCTTTTGAGACAAATATGTTAAGATGGTATACCCAATACCATTAATTTGACAAAATTAGCTAGAAAATATAGGATACAATCATATCTAACTACTGAATACATAATGTAAATCACTGTTTACAACATAATATGGCAGTATTTTCTTGAGAGATGTAAATATTATGTGCTGCTGTTATTACTGCTTTTGTTTGTTTGAGTTGGCTTGGCTTATTTTAACTGAAAATAATCACAGTATAACACTAAAATGTTGCCATTGTTGCTCTTTTAAAAGTCAAAAAATTATATGTCATCAGTACCAAGACAAAGTAGATTAAAGCCTACTGTGCCAGTCCATTGAGTTTTGCAGAACTGTCATAATTCAAAAAAGTCAGTTTTGATGACTTTTTACATAAATTGCAGTCTACATCTGTGTGCATATTGCATCTTAGACTCTCCAAGGTTCAGAACCGCATGGTTTTAAGTCTAGACCCTGTCATCTAAATTTGTAAAGTATCTAAATAAAAAATTAGGGAAGATACGTATGTGCCACAATTTATTCATAGTGGCCTATACTGGAACTTTGCTTGTAAATGCAAATGCAGGTAAAGCACGGCTTACAATTCAACTGGTGCAGAACAACTTGGCAATTCCTGCCCTATTCAAGCTGCCCACTAGGGCCAGACTGTAAATACAGCAACAGTGTCCTTCTCAAATGTCCTGTCTCATGTCCTGGGAAAAGGCATATTGCTGGTGTAAAAGCTGAACTGTTTACACTGCTCATCTCAGTTATCTTTCTCTCTTCTGTATGTGGCTGTGTCCCTGTTAAAAATGTTTTTCCTTGTGCTTTACTATTTTGAGACATGTACTCTGTGTGAGGGAATGAGGTAGCTGTGTCCCCTTGCCTGTTTCTGCAGGGAGAGGAATAATATTAAGGAATAATAAAGGAATAATAAAACACAGATTTAAATCTTCTGCCATATGTTAATGTATTTGGATCCTTTTTCAATTAGGTGGGACTGCATGCAGTAAAAACAATTCTAGTTTTTAGTATATCTGGTCAAATGTTTTACAATTAATAATGTAATTTAGTATTTTTTTAATGCTTATTCTTATACTGGAGTGCTTGTTTTTTTGATTGCTCTTCATAAAAGGGCCAAGGTTGAATAAGTATGTGGCTAGGTATAAATCTGAAACTGTTTCTTAAGAATATTATTTCTCTAGTCTTAGCTTGAACTGTGTGTTTGGTCTGACTGGATGACAAAGTTATGTTATGCAAGTTACTATTTCCTGTTCCAGAATTATATTTAGTTTTGTACTGTTATTTTGTTTAATCTCTTTACTGGCTAGAATTCGCATCTCACAGGATGGGAAAGCATCGGAAGTGTTATTCACTACTGGTTTTGGAGAAGCTTTCATGAAACACAATAGGCATGAGTCAGGTCTTACTAGTGTGCATGTGTAATTTATTTTCATAATTCAACCTGGGCATGGATGTATACTTATACACTAAATAATCAGAAGTGATCTATTGCATAATTTAGACTTTGAGTATCAAAGAGAAGTCACTTTATAGTGGATTGCTTGTCCATCTTCTGGGTATCAGGCAGCTTGTACATTTGGAACCAGAAGCAGTGATTATAGTGAACTCTTCTATCCTTTTTATTTTTTCTTTGAGTAGAATTGAAGGTCAAAGGGCATCCTGTCAGGAGGATGTCTCTATCTCTAAAGGACTCTATCTCTAAATATATATAAAAAAGTGCAAGAAACAAGTAGGAAAATAGCCATGCTTGCTGTTAAAACTTTAATATTTCTAATAGACTATGAACTTTGTACTTAAATTTAGCATTTTAACATCTCTGCAACTTATAAATCATTTTTAAATGCAATATATTTTCTGCACACCACTACAGTTAGTCTTTTCTTGGTATTACCTTTTAAATTATTGAGGCAGTTTCATACAATGCATCACCTTTATTCATTATTAAGAAGAGAAGTCACAGAACTCCCATATTTTCACTTGGGTGCTATTAATAACAAGAAGGGAGCTAACCAAGGCAGGACAAGAATAAGGATTGTACACAGAGAAAACATTTCAGCTGAATGTTCTTCTTCACTGGAGAAAAAAGGATAAACATTTAAGTCAACATCACAAAAATACTGAAGTGAGTTATCCTAAGCTGCAGCTGTAATTGAACTATTATTTTGTTATTTTTAGCTAACATTTTAAAAAATACATAAATGCTAATGTGCTAGCAACAGAACTGATAATGCTTCTGTTATCCTGAATTGTAGAATGTAATGTTGATTTTCTTTTCTTAAACGGATGAGATGAAAAAATAATTTCAAGTATACATAGAACATATACATATTCATTGGATTATACACAATGTTTGTAGAACTTTTATTTATTTATTCATAATCTTTTACTTATGTTCTATTCCAAGGTAAATGACAAGAATACACAGAAGATAAATGTTTGCTTATCACCCTACCTTTTAATATACTTTAACCCTTTTTTTCATGAGGCATTCAGAGCTCTGTACTGACATTAAAAGTTGAAAACTGTTCGTAAGGGTTGCTTTGACGTTGTTTTTAGAAATATTTTTTTCCTTTTCATCTTGTCTATGTCCTTAATACTTTTTACTTGCTTCATCATGAACATTCATGTAGTATTTTATTAATGCACCAGTAATCTTTCATGTGGACAAGAACAATTCCCATGTAGATAGTAGGATTCTTTATTCACTTAAGGAGCGTTGCCTCCTTTTGAGTAAACATCACTTTACCCAACCAAGCAGTGGAAGAAGTGCAGTGGAATTCAGATATTTTAACACGAGAAGCTGGAGCAATAAGTTTCTCAAAACATAATGAAAGCCAAATCTTGAAAAAAGCTAGTGCTGAATTATAGCTTAATATTTCATTTGTCATAATGAAGAAATTTATAAAAATGTAAATCTGAATGTAAAATTACTTCAGAGACAAAAGGGGAAATATTAATTAGATCATATTTCCTATCCGTGTCTGCTGAGAAAAGCCAGGTAGTGGTGGATTTATTTTCAAAATCGTCTTATTTCCTACCTCAGGTAGGGTGAAAACAGGTAATAATATGTAATATGTTATTAACCAATTCAGACTGTGCATTTACTGTAAAAAGTCTTTAGGGGAGCTAATACAGGACTTGTTACTTGAGTGAAACTAGAGCATGATTTTGGCTGAAAGGTAAATTGAGCTGGTTGCATGATGGGGAGTCAGCATGAGCTGCCTCGTCTCGGATAAGCTTTCTCATGATTGCTTATGTAACATGTTGACCTTGGAATAATTTCCTGCCAGCCACAGTGAGATTGTTGACTTGACAGTTTTTGCACAGGAAAATTTTGCATGAAATTATTGAGGCTCATCTGGATGCTCCATTGCTTTAATTTTATATTGCTGATAAAATAATCAGTGTTTTAGACAATTCATGTCTTTAGCAATTATATCCCTTCTTTGGAACTTTTGATATTAAGAAATTCTGCTTTTCAGCTTTTCAGCTAAACTGAAACTGCCAACTCTATAACTAAAGTGTATTGGAGTTATCAAGGTGCAACAGAGACATTTCCTACACATTTTGCTTCTGTAGCAAGGATTGGTACAAGAGATAAGAGCAAAATTATGGCATCCCTCTGTCCTGTGTGTCCTTCATTAGTTTTGCAAGTTACTAAGCATTTCTGTGTGCATTTTTTGGAAGAGAAGAGAAAGAAAGGGAAATCTTCCTTTGCTCCCTCCTCCATTAACTTTTAGATAGATCCTTTGAGAACAAAATTTCAGTAATTTTTATATTTTTTTCTTGAACTACAATTAAAATGTCATGGTATTATTTAGTTCTCTTTTTTGTTGTTGTTGGTTTTGTTGGGGTTTTTGTTGTTTTGGTTTGGTTTTGGGGTTTTTAATTCCTTTGGTTTTTTGAGTTTTTTTTGTATTACCTGGGTTACAATTTACATCATCCCGGTTTGACTGGGTTTTAGGACTTGGTGATACACTGGAAAATCCCAAGATTAGAGAATTAGAGTTAAATACTTGGGAAAAATGTGTCTGCAAATCCTAGACAAATTTATTTGCAAATCATCAGATGGAATTATTCTGAATTGCTTTATCAGCTTTACTGAGACCAGTGAAGGTTTTTTTCATGGTAAAACCCTCAGTCAGATCATGTGAGATGAACATAGCACAGCAGAAGGATATCATCTGTCCTTGTCAGGATACTTATAGTCAATGTTCCCGGGAATAGGTACAGACAGACCAGCAAGAAGGCAACTGAGTGTATTGCCAAATTATCCCCTGACACTGCTGCTGGATCTGCTGCCGATGGGAGCTACCATTGCTGATCAGCACAGCAGGCCTCTAATACCTTATATTTATGTAACAACCTGGAAAAAATTATCTTCTATTCTAAAGCTCACTGCAAAGCCAATGACAGCACAGTAATGGGAAAATGAGAATTATCAAATGAGAACAAAGCAATGATGATAAAAGACTAAAGTACTCTAAGAAATGTTGTTTGTATTCTTTTGTAAATGGGGGAAGTTCTGCTGAGTATTTAAAATTCTTGGCTTCCTCCTCTTCATTAAAACATATAAGTAATAATGGTAAACAAATAATCAGCTCTTTATAATACCACAGAAGTAAAGAACAAACAGCTGCTGAATGAAATAAGAAAAATTCGTGATGAGCATCAAAACTGAAAGAATATGGAATATGCAGGAATTACAGGGACTTAATGTTTCAGCAATGAATGTCAGGAATTGCTCAGTGTCTCCACCTAGATCATTCCATCCTATTCACCATGTCCAAATGTAAAAATCTTTCATTTTGGATGGTGTTGGAAGATGGATAAATTGGCTGTTGGTGTTTTCACATGGACTGCAGAGCACTCTGGGTGTAAAAACTATTGGAATGCCTGAGAGAAATTGTGACACAGAGCAGTTCTTTTGAGGAAAACAATGGTAAATCATTTATTTTTGGGGGAAACAAACAAACAAACAAAACCCCAAGCACAATACCTAATTTCTACAGGATATGCTCTTATCTCTGGACTGATATTTTGGGAACCAGTGGATCTCTAATAGGGATGTAACTATGTATGGCTAATGCTGATACAACATCTATGTGTTATGCTCAGATTATGTCTGCTGAGAAACTTGACTTTAACTTTGGTGGCTGCTTTTATCTTCCTTCTTGAAAGGAGAAAAGCATGTTTTTAGACTTTAGGCATCAACCACTGTTCCTAAACTGCAAGTTGTAACTGAAGGCCATCTGTGGTGCATGTTTGGTGCTTTTTGGTTGGTTTGTGCTGTGTGCAGTGGCTTGCACAGATGGCAGTAGCAAGAATGAACCTTCTGCTGCCTGTCTGGGAAGTGTTTCGCTCTCGGCAGCAGTGCCATGCACCACAGAAGGCCTGGGAACAGCACTGTTCAGAAACTCGGGACTGAATCTGCACATCAGTAATTCAAGGAGTTTCCAAGGGGGCACCAAAAGGGCAGCAAAGTCTGCATCTCTCCGTGAACTGTGTCTGACAGGAGTTCTTAAAAGGAAAATATAGGTAAATCTTAGGAAGGTCATGAGACCAATATAACATGAAAATGAAAGTCTACCTTTTGCTTCCTTCTTCCTGGCATGGGGAACATCAGGTTTTTAAACACAGAATAAATGCTCCTTTTTTTAAAAAAAAAGACAAGAAAAACTTGGCATGGGGAGTGACTGGGCAGGGTTAATCTTCAAGTCAGCACGTGTAACACAGAACAAGAGTTGTTTCCAGATCTGTTGAGGCAGAAAAGATCATTTACATAACGTTTATCAAAGTAGAACTATGCTGTCAGAAGTAGTAGAATTTAAAATTTCAAGTCCATGATTCATCCAGTTGTTCTATTTTTCCAATCTGTTCAATGCTCTGCAATCCCTCATCTCTTATGGATAGTCCTTCACTTACACACCCATTTAGAACTGTTTTTCTTTCTTTGTCTCCCTTCCTTCCTCGTGGCATTGAACCACTTCACCCCTCGAGATCCCACAGCTCCCTGTGCTGTTAACACACACATTCCTTTAACCACCCTGCTGGCACAGCATCCTCCACCTGCATTTCTGCTGCTCAATTCCAGCTTCCTCCTCTTATGCTTATTCTTTCTTAGCTATTGCCTGCAACTTCCCAAATGTATCCAGCCTTCTACTCCCTTTCATTGCCTGTAACTTCCCAAATGTATCCAGCCTTCCACTCTCTTTTATTCTCCCACCCTTTGCAGTACCTTAGAATATTTTGTTACACTGTTGTGCAGCAATTCTTGGTCTGTCATGGACCCTTGCATTTCCCAATCTTCAGTGACAGTCACCTATCCAAAGGTAAGGGAAAATCTCCACCAGCCCTCTTTAGTTTTGCTGTTAGCATCAGCCAGCAGAGGCTGCTACAGGGTGGAGTAGCTGTGAAGGAGCCACAGTTCTCTCTGGTGTGGAGACTTCTTAGTATTTCATTTTGATTGGCAAGTTAAATCCAGAATGCCTTTTTTACCAACTATGGCATGTGTAATTTGCTGCTGCAAAAAAACTCCAGTGCGTGAAAATGGAGCATAAAAAGTATTTTTTTACTGTTTCACTCAGTCAAAAATGTGATTGCCTGCTTATTAAACTAACACGGGTTTGGACCATTAGAAGAGATCTTAGTCTTTCTCTTAATTGAAGTAGATTTTGTAATGATGGCTTTGAAAAATTTTAGTGATTTTCCTTATAAGAGTTCAGTATATCCAAACCAGGGAACTCAGCATTGTAAGTAGTCAGGACTGAAACAAACCACAAGTGCTTTTAACAGAGACCTGCTGCCACTGAATACAGACTGAGATGCCTGTTGGAAACCCAGGCCTTAATCTAAGGAACCGCTTTCTAAGCAGACAGCCTGTCAAAACAAACTGGGCTGCTGGAACACCACCCTGGGGAGATTAATACCCAACCATTCTGTTTAATTTAAGATTAGCTTCCTAGACAAGCTCAAAGGACTCTGGCACATAGTTCCCAGTGAAAGTGAATCCCTGACTTCCTTAGGTGTTATTGAAAATCCTAGCATGAGGTCATTGAAAGTCTGGCTTCTGGCTGTCCTCGGTGTTTGTGCAGATATGCTGCACGTTCTTCCTCACTGCCTCCCCCTGTACTCACTGTCTCCATTCTGGGATGTGCACAAGAGATGGAAATGACCAAACTCTGGTCACAGCTACCTTGGGGAAGAACACCTTAAATAAAGGTGTCGTTTAAATGGCAAGGGAGTGTCTGATTTTGAATTACTCGTTTTAGAGAAGGATTTGGACACCACTACACATGCATTTGCTTCATTTCAGTGGATTATTTGTCATGAAAACTGTCACACTGACAAGTGTGATAAGTTTTATGTGTCCATTCCAGGCTGCAGGGGTGCCTTTTAAAGGAGAGCAGCTGTCAGAAATTAAGTGCCTACTGATGGAGTGGGGTTTGTTTTTGACATCTGTTTAGGAGAAAGTCCCATCATCTCATCTGCCAGCTAGCTTTAAAATCCAGAACTGATTATTCAAAGATTAGGACTTGTTGATGTAATAACTACAAAAATAACTGAGACTCCTTGTTTTAATGAGGCAAGGAATAACATATGTACAACAAAGTCCTTTGCAGAATGTTGTAGGAACATACCTTTCTTCACATAATCCAAACAAAAAAAAAAAAAAACAACAAAAAAACCCACCAACAACAACAAAAAAAGGAGAGTCTTTTAAGAGTGCTTGACTGGCCCCTGATTGGTGCCAGAATAGTTTAATGAAGCACAGTGCTACAAATACAAATCCCTTTTCTAAACTTCCATTCAGTCCCTTAAAGCCTTTACCTTTTGCAATGGCTGGGTGTGCAAAAGCCTAAGAGATAAGGACAAGGAGGAAGTGGGGCACTCAAAAAGCTGCATGAAGATAATCAGTGATCAGCTTTCAGTGGCTCCAGAGGTGCAAGCTTGCCTTAGCTGCTTAGTGTTGTTACATGCACTGCCTGTATTTACAGCATTCCAGTTTTTAACTTGGAGACTGCATGCACTTCTGAAAAGTTTAGAGATGCAAGTGAAACTTCTTTCATAATTGCAGTAGGATTCATGAGATGAAAAATTACTTCCTCAGAATTTTTGTATTATCTGGGTTTTATAGTAATATGACATCTCCATAAATCTTCTCTCATTTTGCACTCATTCTCTTATTGTTTGAAATTGAGAATGCAATGAAGATACTGATATGTTTAAAGCTGGCTGTGTCAAATCATCTCCAGAGAGCTCTGTATCTTGCAGGATTTAACCCTCATGTAGCACAAATCTCCTCTCTATAGAGCAGTGCCCTGAGCTAATGATATATTTTTCATCCATATATGTGTTCTGTCAGGTGTGTCTGCATGTTTGCTCCATGACTTGATTCATAACTTGACTTTTCTCTTTATGAATACTCTCATGTTGATGTTCCAGAGAAAAATATAATAACTTTTTTTTTCCAAGTGTAGTTGAAAAGACATTTGTTCAAATTCTGTGTTACTGAATAAAATCACAGCTTTACTAATTGAATGTTCCTATACGTATTTACACCAAATGAAGTTCTGACATTATGTGTTAGATTTGAAGATTCAAGCAACAAGTATATAAGTTATTTAAATAAGTGTCTAACATGGAATGCATATATATTAGCATTGTATAGTGTCTCTTAGTTAAACTTCTAATGAAAAGAAACTTCATATGAAGATGTATTAAATATTGTATGGTTATTGACATACTAATTAGTAGTAGTATTATAGTTGTTGATGCTACAGAGATGTGCTCTGTTTTGGAAATGCATGATTAAGAAATGTGAGTTCAAGAGTTCAATGAACTGCATTGTGGGTGTGCTGGTTAGAAACCACTAAATGGTAAAGGCTTTGGTGGTCATAAATTGAAAACATACAAACAAAAAAGATAGGGCATTTTTAGTGAGGTTTAATGTGCAGCCTGTGACTGTTTTGGATGAGCACTGAAGAATGTTACTACAGTACCTACCCTAGTGAATATATCTAGTAAAATAACAACATTTTAATGAACTGTGTTGTAAGTGAAATTAAAGTAATTAAAGTAGCTAATAAGAGTTTAACTCTGGACTGTTAATCAAAACAGTTAAATTATACACTAGAAAATGTATCTAGAAAAGCTATTTGGGCACTCTTTGATCTGTTTAGTAATGAATCCAACATTACTGATGAGCCCTAGTTAGTACTTGGGCTGTATTTAGCCGTGCAGTCTATATAGAGAGTCACACTCCCTGGTGAGTATCATCCTGTTGATCACAAATGACAACTGAGTACTTCGCTTCTGTGCCAAGTTCAGCAGACAAATCTCACACTCTTTGTCAGTGCTGTGATTTCTCTGAGGTCTGTGCAGATGGCAGGGGAGATGCCTGGTGGGTCTGCAGCACAGGAACCTCTCTGCAGTGTGCTGTGGCGTCTCTGCAGCCCGCAAGCCCAGAATGAACAAAGGACTAATTTCAAGGAGTTTCCACTGTGGTTCCTGCAGTTCAGACGCAGTTTAAATGTCTTCATTTGCTCCACTTTGGAAGTCTTTGCATTAGTGTAATCCTGCTTTCAGCTCTGTTCTTTCCTCTTGGCTCACAAGAGAAGGTTGTGAGAAGCACTGTGGGGCAAAAGAGCATTGAAGGAAATTGAAGAGTAACCTGAAGCCAACACAGCAGGAGCACCTTACTGTCATTCATCTACTTATTACAGTTTCTTGTTGAAAGCTTCCAACCAAGATCAATTGCATCTCTGCACATGATTTCCTCAGGAAAAATATATAAAATGTGTATTAACAATGTAAGAGCCTCTTTCTAGCCTATTGCCACTCGTATTTTCAAGGCTAACGTGACATGGGCCATCAGCAGATCTCAATAAAATCTTTGTTCTTTATATATCTACAAGGTTAAATGAAGGACAAAGTGTCCAATCTTCACCTTTTCTCTGAGCTGCCTTGTTCATACTGTTACCCACGCACTACTTCAATGTTAGACTGAGTTCAGTCAGGTGAAGGATAGGTTTGCATTACTCCTGCTTGAGAAGGTTTATTTACTTGTACTGGAATTTGTAGCAGCCTTAATAAGAGAACTTTAAATGGTACATATCTGCTTCAGTAGCAGCTCTTTGTTGCTGCTCTTGTAGGAAGCAATTGCTGCAAGTCCACAACATTCCCAGGCATGCAGTAGGGTATGCTGAACAATATGGGAAATGAAAAAATACTGATCTAGAAAATGTTGCATGGTAGAAATCTGTAAGTATTGGGAAGAAGGTCGATTCTACCTACTTATGCATTATATATTTGCAGAGCCTGCCTTTTGCTTAATTAAGTCCATATTACTTAATTAGTATTGAGTCATGGTGGAATAGATATGTATCTCCTCTGAGATCAAATTTTACTAAAACAAAAGGAGCCAGAGGAAGTTGACAGTAATAGAAATTTATTAACAATTTTCCTGTTTGGCATGTACTAACTAGGCAAAAAATTCTATTCACTAGAGTAAAAGCATCAGCCAAGGGCTCAGAACATACTTCATGGTGACAGGTATTTAAAATTTGGCAGCAAGGCAGGCTTGGACTGAGCAGAGGGACTAAAAATATAGGGAGAAAGAGTTTCAATTTATTTACACTACATAAAAAGCTTTGATTTAGCACTTCCCTTTACAAAAAGAGTGTTAGAAGCATAAAATCACGTGTGTGGTCATTGTCCTCACAATATCACTCTTCACTTCCAGAATCACTCAAGATGAATCTCTTACTTGTGGAAAACAGAATTGTACTTTTCTTCCTTATTGAAAGACTTTCCTTTTTGAAACCGAAAGTATCCCGTTATCTTTTTGGATAACGTTTTACCACACACATTGGGACCTGTAACAGAAAAAAACCACCATGTTAAATCAACTTATTTCTATTTTTCTTTATACTATCATGAATGTTAAGAAAGGCCTGAGTCATTAGGTGCTTGAAAGACACCTTTGGTAGCTGAAGCACAAGGTCTCGTGGACATGCTGGGAAGAAAAAACTTCCAGCTAGAAACAAACCATTTTGATGCTGCAAGAAATTGAAGGGGTTTTACAATAAAAAAAAAATGCAGTTATCAGAACAGCTGTATCTCTTTAGGCATTTCTTCTGACCTTCTGAATCTCCATGTACTGGTGAGTGTTTCCATCTCTCTGATTTGCTGTAGGTAAACAGAAATAATTTCTTTAGTGTGGTGCTTAGGCTATTTCCAAAAAGTTTTCTGGTGTCATTCTTCTCAACATGTAGAGCATTGTTACTGATGTCTCAGGCTGTTTCCTGATCATCTTTACTGGTGTACAGGGAAATGAGAGGATGCTGCAATTCCCTGTCCTTTGCTCCCAGGGCAGGCACACACACAGACACCCCCTCATTTACAGCAAGCTGAATTCCTTAGTTTTGTACTCGAATGGATAAATCTATTTTAACTGTTCCTAGGCACTTCATCGGGGCGGGGGGGAAGCATAAACTGAATATGCACTTAATTAAATTTAGAGTAGCAGATTGGAACTCTTCTTTGGACAACTATTTGTAGCTAAATTTCAAGTGATTTTTACACTGATTATTTCTGGAGGTAGACAGCAGAGGCTGCATAATGACACCCTTGTGATTAGCAAGTGAAGAGACTGCAAACTATATTTTACTGTTATAGGGTAAATGATTAGAAATTAACCAACATGCTGATGTGGGTTTCATTTCAGTAAATAGTATTTCATCATGCCACAGTAAGATTTTAATTAGAACTCATTGAAGGTACTGCGGCATTCGGAATACAAAAATGAAAATGTTAAACCATTCATCAAATAGTTTAGTTTAGCCTTCTATCTCACAAATAATGTTTTTGTATTAGGGAAAGCTGTTTGGTTACTATCCTGACACTGAAGTTTAGGTGGTGACTTATTTTGGATTAAAAAACCCATCACAAACCCAAACTCTAAACCAAAACTAATGTCCCCCACAGATAAACTACTCTGACTACATTTTTTGCCTATTTAAAATTGTAATGACCCAATTAATCTATTAAGTTTATCAAAATTTGTCCAAATACAAAAAAAGCCCAAGCAATTTACCAGCATTTTTCATGCTTTCGTATCATAATGATCTGTTTGTGACAGAGAAATGCATGGTATCATTACAAATGAAATCTGTGATTTTCAAAACATCCTAGTATCAGAGCTTCTTTTACTAGTACAGAAGGCAGAATAACATGAATCAAATAAACACAGCTCTTGGTCATTTGACTGAAAAATACCTATGTAGATAATTCCCTCTTAAAGGAGTAACTTTTAAAACTCAAGTCATTTTTTTTTTAGCAATAACTGTTGGTATTGGATATAAAAAATACTAGCAACCCCTAATCTGTGGGAACGTCTGCTCAAGGAGCTGTGTAAATCTGCACTGGGAACTCATCTGCATCCTGCAGCCACCATTCCAAACACAAATAAAGGGACTATGAACTGGAGGCTGTGGGGTTTGAGCTGTGAAGCATCACACACCTTCCCCTTTGAGTGGCGTTTGTTCTACCCTCTGTCCCTTCCCAGGCCAGGGACATAAGATGCTGGGTCACTTCTTTACCTAATTAAACTTCTCCAAACTTCTGAATGAAATTACAAAATGACTGAGTGAGTGGTTTCTAAATGAAATAATGCTTTACTGAGGAATTAGTGGTTAGGGTCAGAGGCAAGTCAAGGTTGTAGTACTAATATCTACTATTAGACATCTGAAAAACAGACACAACCTTCTGTTTGCTCTTATTCTTCTTGAAATCTAAAATAGTTGGTGACTTTACAATAAGTTCTGCATTAGAACAGAGTATCTACCAATCTGTTTAACCTGGGAATTTTTCCATAAATTATACAAAAGTCAGAAAAATACCTCATCTCTTTCCCCCAGTTGATTTAATTGTTCAGCTCTGACTATAACAGAAAGTGTTAGCTGTGTCTTATTTGAAAATAACTGTATGAGAATAAGTCTATAAATATGTAAATCATGTTCTGTGCAAGGACATCTGATTTTTCAGCAGCCACTGTTCAAAGTACTTCAAGTGCCTTTGCTTTTCTAAGGAAACATCTTAGAAGTTGATCATGAGGCCAAGAAAAGAATGAAGGGAAGCAGGAGTAAAATTATAATACGCATAATAGAGACTAAATTATTTTCAACACACAAATGTAATATTCACCCATTGTTACTATAGAGGATCTTTCTTGTTCCAGGGGTAGGTTTTCAAAAGTATTTTGATTTTCATTCATCCTCTCTAAGAGAAAATTAGGATTAGCTTCACCATACCCTGCAGTGTCTCCTTGTGGAGTTCTTGTAGCCCTGGCTCAGCAGCTCTGGGAACCCTCTCCATGTGCAGACCTGGTGGTTTGGAGCCTTGCAGGAGCTTTCAGGTGTCACCCACCCACTCCTAAGGGTTCATCAATTGCCACATCTGAGCATGCACTTTCCACAATTTCTTGGGGTGGTTTTTCTTTTTTTCCAACCTCTGTTCATATTATTATATTTTGTCTCAGGTTCAGTTCTTGTTTGCCTCTTCTGATCTGGTCAGGTGCAAATCCTAGAGCTCTTCCCCTGCCTCTGTGTTGTGATGTACCTTATGATGTCTTCATTTAGTCTTTTTTGGGAGACCTCTGGATCTTGTCATGCAAGAGTTCACAGTGTATCAGGTCCTTTAGGGTGTATGCTCTTTCCTGTTGGTTAGTTTTCCACAGCACAACTTGATTTTTTTTTTTAGCATGTCCTTTTAAAAGCATAATCTCCAGTGAAAAAGAATGACAACAACCTTTCCTGTTCGTATCTTAAGCAATTTTGTATTTTAACAAAATTTCATTGGAGATATTGTAGATTGGTTGAGTGGAATATTTCAATGAGAGATCGCAGGCCATATTTTGAAGAGGGTAAAGTAAAATGGGTAGAAAATACAAAAACTTACCTGCATGAAGAACAATATTTCCTTTGATTTGAGTAGATAACTGATAAATAATGCCTATGAAGATATGGCTATTACAGGAGCATTTTTCATGCTTGCTTCTCCTGTTCTGAAAATAGAAAAGTCAATATCTTGTTTGTGTTATTTATTTCTTATAAACTATGTATGTCTACCAGTTTCTGCTTAGAAGGAGGATGCTAACACCTATGTAGTCATTCAAGATATGCATCCTGCAGAGCTGTATGCTGCATTGTCAGCCTCTCTGAATTTATTAATGTGCAAGATTATTTTCTGTTATGCAGCGTCAGTTTGAAAAAAAAGGCAGATTGCTGGGTTGTAAAAAATTGGTCCTTGATTTGTTAATTAATTTCTGTTTAATAGCTTTTTATAGTGATTAATTTTAAGTTCTCCTTCTGGTTTGAGGGTACACATACTTCCATATAGCACAACTCAAAGTAAGGAAGCTAAAGGAATAATGCTGACTGGCAATTACATGTGCAGGGTGATTTAAGAGCAAAGAAACTGGATCATGCATTAGCATGTGATCCTATGAAGTCATAGGGAATGGGGCCTGAGCTGAAGTTAGTGCAATCAGCTGGGAAAAAAGTTCAATAAACTTTAATGACCTACTGATGAAACACAGTAAATTAAATATTCTATGCTGAATAAAGCATGGAGCTTCCCCTAAATCCCTCTTCATGTCAGTACTGAAAACCTCTCTTTAAGGAACCAAATGTGAGCACACCAAGTTTCAAAATAGCTGAGATTAAGATATAAATTTTGATGGACCTTGTATGGAGCAGATCTGAAGCCCTTTACTCATAAGGGTTGACATTTAGATATTTGAACTCCCTCTAAAGCAAGACACATGATATAAAAGCTGTTTAATAATAAAACTAACTAAGTATTAGAGGAACCAATCAGTGTTTACCAAACACTTCTGTTTCTTTAATACTTGTGCAAACATGCTCTTTTAAACTGTAGACTTTATTTAGCTTTTCTAACTTTAGGAGCACCCCGTAATTTAAAGTTAATGTACACCTAGAGATTAGAAAATAACTGAATACAGTCAAAGAAGCCTGGTAGGGAAGCTCAGTTATTCCAGGAGAAACATACAGAATAGAAGATCAATCCAATACTAACTTGTATTTCTCTTTCCAATTTTCTTGTCAGTGACTTATCACCTTATGCTGCAATTTTACACTTTTTCTCCTGTCAATCGCATTCACTGGTGTGAATCCAGACTAAGTCTACAGGCTTCAATGGCATCACTCTCTATTTACCAGAGTATATCTGAGATCAAAATCCTGCACTATTTTAACATGCCTTCCTCTCAGTGAAGCCTTTCTTCTCTACCAGTAAAGTTCCCAGAGTGCACTTTCTGCAGACTGATGCTTATGGTGTATAAATAATTTGGCAGGTGCATTGTATTAATATAAATGATCTGTCACAGCTCTGATTTCCTTGCAGCCCAAGTGAAGTGTGCAGGAACAGACAAAATGGGAACTGTGCCTATTTAACTCTTCCTGCCAGTGCTGTTTCAAGTGGGACTAACATTATTTGCAGCCTGTGGGTATTCTGATACTTTTCTCATGAATTTTGGATGCATTTTATTTCTGTTATAAACCAAGAGACCCTTTTCATATATGGAGGCCTCAAGGATTTCGTTCTTGTCTCTCTTTTCTTGAGGAAACTTCATAGCCACAACAGGTTAAAATAAAGGCTGAGATGCAAGAGGAAAAACAAGGTTGTGACACTGATCGTGGCCATTGGATCATGGTTCAGTCCTATCCTGCTGATCCAGACCTAAACAGCAACTCCATGGTGCAAGTTCCTGTACTGGCAGTTCTCTCTCCAAAGAGCCCTGTACAAGTTTCTTAGATACCCATGTTGCTGGAACATTGCTTGTGTGCATCAGAAGACTTTCATCCTCACAGTTCTGTCAGTTCCTTTGTTGCTGAATTTGGAAAGCAGGACAAACACAACAAAAAATCTGTGCAGCTTGCTCAAGGTCATAGAGAAACCTGTAGCAAAAAATAGAATTTAAATAGTCTTCCACTATGGTTGCTTAGATATAAGTAATTCAATTCTAGAGTATGTAAGAGTAAATATTGGAACTGAATAAATTATTCAGAGCAAGTCTGTTATTCTGAATGCTTAGCTCCCATGCAGGTGATTTCCAGATTGTTATAAATATGTTTATTTTTCCAGAATGCTCAAGCAACAGTCTCATACATAATATTTGCTGAGATTATTTTCTGTATTCACAATTCAGCTGTTATCTGTAACCTGAATTTTCCTGATGGCATCACTGATTCGATGTTTTTGAATATTCTCAGTATTTCCAGGACTACTGTGGTATTTTTTTTTTTTATATTTAAGCCCAAACATGACTGCACGTACTTATGAGTATTGAGAATTTTAATCATTCCATTGACCTTATTAAAAAAGAGGGACACTAGAATATGCTATCATGAAAAAGTGAGCTGCTCAATAGTATCACAGCAAAATAATGAATTTTACTCAGTCACAACTGTTAAAATTTGCTGTCTGATATCCAGAATGCATTTATATTCCAATATTTTGCAACTCCCTGTGAGAGAAATACAGTTAATTAGGTATGCTGAAAGGAGAACTTTAGCTACTTCAATATGCATTGCTCCTGTCACAGAATGTTCAAACATTGGTGGTGAATCAATTTGAAAACTCCAAGTAGGCTGGCTGATATAAATTAAATTAAAAGCTCAAGGCTGCTTGATACGTACTTTTTCAGACATTGGCTGAAATCCTGCTTAAAAATACCCTGCCAGAGTCAGCCACAATTTAAGAAACTATCATATTTCAACTCCCATTTAACTGTCCTGAAGGTTTCTGTGTTTGCTTTCCCATCACTGCTGATTACTGAGATATGTGTGTACAAACAGCAGCTCCTCCTTCTGCTGGCATGCCCCTGATTCATTCACTGACAAAATATTCCTGTGGTATAAGATCATACTAATTTTTGCAAGAATGGTAGAAACATAATGAAACAAAATTCTCCAGTGCTGCTTCTGTTGGCTGGAATGCATCCTCTCATCCTGCTCTACAGGCAGCAGGAACTTTGGCTCTGGGATTTGGCATCCTGATGAGGGGATAGTACAATGGCAGGTTCTCTGCTAGCTTTGAATCCTGCTTCTGTTGGATCCTCTGAACAGAGGACAGAGTTTCAAAATCAGGCGAGAGCATGATCATGCTTTTAAACTTTTCTGTAGAACAGATATTTGAAATGCTTCTGCATTTTTAAATGCTTTTTAAAAATATCATATTTTGCCTGCTTCTAGTGTGTTTTCACATGCAGGTTTAAATTCATTTCTGAAAGTCATCATTCAACTCACCTCATTTCATATGTCATAGCAACATGTGCATTATTTTCAGAGCATCACTAAGCCTATTATGAATAAAACAGACTGAGAGAACCTTAAGAGGTCCCTTTTACTCAGAATGGGATTAGAAGAAATCTCTGGCATCCTTGACAGGAATGCATCAATATTTTTTTTGTGTATGGAGACTACAAACTTTACAAGAGGCAGAATCAGATCTTTTTTCTTACTAAGAATGATTTTGGCTATGCCACCTGACCTTTTCCTTTTGCAGCTGTCCCATCCACATGGACGTAGAAGACACTGCATTCCCTTTCAAAGAGTCTCTTGCACACTTTGTGCACCCCACTGCTATAATGTAGTCCCAGTTTACCCATCTCTTTCATGAGAATGACCTCTGGGACACACCAGATAAAACTCACAAGGTCCGAATCTTCTCTTTCTTACCTATTTACAAAGTTTCTAAGCCAGTAGAGTATTGAAGGAGATCAAGCTGGTCGGACACAACTTATTCCTGACAGCTCCATTTTTGCTACTACTCACTGCCTTGCTATCCCCAGATGCGAAAGCATCTGAGTGATAAATAATACAGCATTCTCTGTTACTTGACATGTTTGTTGTGCACCATTATTTAAAAAACAAAAAACAGTTATAACTTGAACTGGTCAAGCTTTTTAATGTTTTTCAGATAATAAATATTTATGGATTTTTTTTGTTGTAAAAATGTTTCACTTTGTTTTGAAAACTTGTGGCAAAACACAATTTTTACTTAAATTATTTGTTTCTTGGCTCATTCTCAATTTCTCCCTTTATCTATCAGATAAAGAGAGAAGAAAAAAGAAGCAAAATTTTAAATACTACCAAAAAAAAAGTAATAAAATTTGTTTCATTATTTTGGGGAACTGTGAATATATAGGGGGAATTAAGGCTGCTTTTTGCAGTATATAATATTAGAATGAACTATCCTCTGCCTAGCACCAGCTCACACTCCAACTTCTTTGACTCATTTATAAGAATAGTTAGAACATCTGCTAAAGTTCTCTCTCATCTGTATATGTAAGAAAACAATTATATTATAGAAATGGTCCTCCCTTGGAATAATAAATCAAGCGTAACAATTTACACTGATACATACACATCACAACAAAAGTGCAACAATTATTCTCTGTATTCCTCTTTGTTTCAGTTTTCCATTATAAAAATAATATGATGTTTGTGTGAATAAACATTGAAACACTAGAATATATAAGCGCAATCTTAATTTGATCCTTGTGTATATGTTTTCCATGCTGTCTTAATCATATGATTGTGGGGTTTTTTTCTCTCATGAAAATCCTGTCTCATTCTGTGCAGAATGAATGGTGTTCTTACATTTTCACAACCTGCTATTATTTGGATTTTTCCCTATCCAGTCCTTGAGTTGTCTTTATCCTCTTTTAAAAAAAACTCATCCTTGATCAAATGCCTTCTTGTAAACACTTGCTTTATCCATGACCCAAAGGACTTTTATGTCTCTTGCCCTTCTCCATTTGTTTGCCAAGTACCACAGTTTAAAATTATCACTAATGTGGCTGAACACATGTAAGAAATATCCCTACACAGCCTCAGCATGTATTACTACCATACAAATGCTAGAGAAAATGTGGTTTTCTGCTTTTTATTCCCACAACCCTCTACAGAAAATGATAATGTAGCAAGGCCAGCAGTGTGTGATCTCTGCTCAGCACACTGGTGGAATCACCTACAATTCTTTCACTGCAGATGGTTTCCAACCTGACTCCCATTTCCCACCAGGGCACAGCAATAACCCACTGCGCAGCAGGGATTGCCCAACAGATGAAGACAGACTGCAGTATTGGCAGGAAGCACCCGTTTTGTAGGACTTCAGCCAATTAGGCAACTCTGTCTTCAAAGCAGGTTCAGGTAATGTTCTGGCTTCTTAGCCTGTAGTGGCATTTCTAGTGGTGAGGAAGAAGTCCTCACAGATTCCTGCACTTTGTTTGGTGGCATTAGCTTCCAATTTTTGTGGTTTTTTAGTAATTTTTTTTTAATAATTTTGTGGTTTTTTGTGGTCTTCTGCATTGCTGCTTGTTCTTCAAACAAAGGGGAGAAGCTTGCGTGAGGCATTCCTGTAATTTCAGTGCACAAAAACTTGAATTAAGCCAGTATAGCCACTAGCATACACAGCACACTGTCCCTGTGCTTTTGCTCATCTTGCACAGACCACCAAACCCTTGTAGTAGTAATTGGATGAGACAGGAGGGAAACTGCTGTGCTTCTCTTTGTTTTGGGGTGGAAGCAAGGAGTGAAAACTACACAAGGCCAGGTTTTCATGTTAAACAGGCTGAGGCTGCAGGGAGGCCTGAGCACCTGAGACTGTGCTGCACTTGGCTGGGGGCTGCAGGGACTTGGCACGGAGCTGGGAGCAGGGCTGGCACAGGTGATGTCTGACACAGGGCTCAGGTGAGCTCGTTTCTCCTTCTGGTTGTTGTCGTGTCTGAGAAGTCGAGGTCTGGCCACTCTGTTGAGACTTTCAAAATATCCCACGTGTGTATGCCAGCTTTGGTTCTGAAATAATTGTATGACTTTGGGAACTAGATAGACAAGTATAAGTTTGTCTTTACCCAGATCTATTTGTACACTGTTATTGTTATCAGGTATTTCTACACGGGTGATATAGTCCCTCTCTCTATAGGACTGAAAATGCTTTGTTTTCCAGTGTCACACTGCTGCATTTGAAGTAACGTATTTTCCACTGGAGATTTGAAACTTTCTTGAAATGCATGTCTATAAATGCATGTCTATCTATTTGCAGATAGTTTAAAAAAGGTTTTTCAGAAATTGTTCTTTATCTATATCTGTATTCTTTATCTTTCCTCTGAATTGTTGAATGAAATGCTCGTTTATATAGTCTCAAAGCTCTGCCTTTTTTTGTATGAAACTGACTGTAAATGCTTATTACTGTTTGTGTGGTATTCTTCTTCATTATGGTATAATTAACTGGCATTTGTGAGGTTTTTGGAGTCATTCTTGCCGCTTGTAAATTATTTGTGAAGCCTTTTTTTATAAAGCTTGTTTCCCAGTATGTTGGTAGTGAAATAGTTTTGTTGAGATTTGTTTAGTGAGTTTCTTCAGAAAAGTGGACAAACCTTGCCTTTTGTCACAAGGTATCAAAAGATTTATTTTATTGACTCAGTTTCCAGAGTGAATTTTTATTTCTCCAGAGAGAGAAAAGATACTGATTAGATGAAAAGTTTTGCAGAACGGTGATAAATCTGTGATATCTGCTGTAATAGTTCAGAACATTGCAGACATTCCTTGTGAAACCTGGTGTCGCATCTTTTCTGTGGAGTTGCAACAACTTCTCTTTGGCCTCAAAAGTGACTAAGACTGGTTTTCCATGAAAACCCTGAACGGGAGACCTCATTATCACTGCCAAGGAGCTTGGCTTGCTGAGGATAAATCAGCTGTGTTCATTTTTATAATACTGAGCTCAGCCAGGGAGAAGATCTCAAATGAACAAAAATAAAGGACAAGAAATCTGTGCTTTAGCTGTCCCACTCCTCACTTTTCTTTTGCAAAGTCAGGGTGGTACCTTTCTACCTCACAGGGCTTTGAGGGAGTCCTACACACACCCACATATTTGTGTTAGGGCACATGCAGATGTTGCTGGCTCTGTGTGCCTTCATGCACGCTGTTCTCTGGAGCTTGCCCCCATTAGGCAGCTACAGCTGAACTTTAGGAAGTCCATAACCATGATGAGCCTTTCTGTACCATACATTCATGGTTTTCTGGGTTTTTTTTCCACAGGTAAAACTTGGGCAATACAGATAAAGCTGAACAAGGTGCAGCCCTTTAGGAAATCCCCACTAGAAAGAGCAGGTGGCACTTGTACCAGAGAGTAGTGTCAGCTTAGTGCAAAAGCAGGAACCAGACAAGCCTGTGTTTACTACAGAGATGTTCTTCTCATGTCACACTGGAGCTTCTGCCAACCTGATTAGTCCTCAGTATGGAGTGGCTACCTGTTCTGTTAAGCTTATTGTCATTTTATTGTGAAGGTCTGATAATGGTTTGGTTTAACTGGGTATGGATGTGGCAGAAATGGCTGTGAAATTTTATTGACTGGTAGAACAATGGGTCAGAAGCTCAGTGTGTACAAATCAGCACAGCTGGCTTGAGAGGCAGCAAAGCACCATCAGTTTATGTCAGCTGTCTTGTTTCAGTTGTCTGAGAACTCTTCTAACATGATGGCTAGAAACCTGGTTTTCCTAACTTTTGTTTTTTTCACTGCATTCACAGTCATAGTCCTTACATGCCTAGAGCATTTTCTGAAATCATGGAAGTGAAGTTATTATAAAAGTTAGTGTGTTAAATCTACGTAGAAATAGAACTGCACATAAATTCAGAGCTGTATTTTGCTTAACATTTGGGGTGATGGGCAAAACAAAGCAAAAAAACCCAAACCTAAACTGAGTTGAGTTGGAAAAGAAAAGTTTATTTGCAAAGACCTCAAAGTCAAATCAATCAGACGAAAGTCCTGAATTTCATCAGAACAGCGTTTTTTTCCAAGAAAAATTTTCATTTAAATAAAAATGTTTTGACTGTTTTATTTTCAAGAACTTTCCAGTGGAATAATGGTAAATTCCCTTTCAGGCAGTGTCATACAGTCGTGCTGCTACTTGCTCATGAAGGTTCTTACCCATCAAGAAAGTTAAACATTTATCTCCAAATGTAATTCTTGTTTTAAAAACATTAGGCCAATTTTACTCTTTTGATTATTTCAGTGATTCTTTAGAGCAGTTTTTGAGTAGGACTTGCTGTACTTTAATTAATTATGGTTTGTGGCCTGTGACAGAAGTAAGATGCTGTCACAAGCAGCTGCATTAGGCAGCAGTACTTATTTCTATTTATGTAAATAGAAACCAAAGGAATGTAAGAGCCCTGAAATGTCTTTTTCTTAATCATCAGCTACTAATCATATTATATATAGGAAGTTCTGCAAATCCAGAGTGATGCAAAGATCTCTGAGCATTTCAAATCTTGCAGTGGCCTTTAGGATGAACTTTTGCTCTCTGGCTAATCTACTGCTTAATACCATGACCCTTTTAAAATTTCTTTAAAATGTCTGACTTTTTCATTTAAATTTGATTGATTTCAACATAGACTATATATATGTTTTCAATATAGTGCTCTATAATTCAGAAAAACAAATATTGGCTATTTCAGAACAATACTTATCAGGTGATTCCTTTCAGTTCTTGAAAAGTGCTTTTGATGGCTGACTGTAGTGGTCTGTTAACTCCTGCAAGTGCAGCCTTTGTCAGGATGACAAAGGATTCCAAAATCATCTTTCACTTCAAAAACAAAGTCGAAGGATATACAAACTTCTTGCAATGCGTGAATAAATAAAAAATAAAGAATAAACCCCATACCACAGTGGGAAAGGGATAGGTCAGGATGAGGGGAAGAAGTTCAACTTTGTGTGGATGGAAGGTATAGTTCTTCCCAGTCCTTCCAATGCAGTTCTAAGCATATTAAAGTCAACATATGCACCCAAATTCTTTTTTGCCCTTCCTTGTTAAAATAGTTTTTAAAAGCAACAATGTAATGACTTAAACTCTTCTGCCAGAAAATATTAACTGATTCAAATCCCCATTTAGAAGCTTGAAAAAACTCTGTACTTGTAAAAAGATGTCCAAACATGCAAATACTCTCTACAGTTCTGGAGGGAGGTCTTTAACTCTTTTTGTCAGTGCTGACATCTACTTAATATATTAGGCTCTACAGGAGTCTTATTTATTGTGACAAATCAAAGTGCTGCCAGGGCGCTCATCTGCTGTGGAACTAATTTCTCATGTCATCTGTTGTGAGAACAGGAAATGGAAAAATCTTTCTTTAGTTATAGACCTGATTTGTGCATGGAAGAAAATGTATGGGCTGAGTTCTGCAGGAGAAATTAACTTGCAGAGAGGTGTAGAGTTGTGTACATGTAAATTTTTGTGACTATTCAATTTTCCACAGTTTCTGTCAGAGCACGGGGGGCTGGCAACAGAGGAGTTTCAAAGCTCTTCAAAGTCAGGTTTTATTGTACAGAAGTACACACATATCTTTCTGGGACCCTCCCCCCCTCCCCAAATGCATTGGTCTTTAATCTACATACAAAAAAACATACTTATGATCTTTTTTCCTATTGGATGGACTCACCTGTAGATTTTTTTCCTTCTATACAGGCAAGGTCTGGATTGAATCTGCTAGAGTCTCTTTAGATATAATGGGCTCTATACATTTATATATCTGATACCCCCATCAAATTCAGTTATCTCAGAACATCAGAGTCTTCCTTTAGCTTCTCCACAGCTTCAGAATCTGCAAATTCACTCTGGTCTTTTCTCTAAAGGATGCTGAATTTTTTAGAATATTCAGATTTTGAATAAGCCCTTTCATGTAATGTGATTCACTGAGCTGTCCTCTCGAGGCTTCAGTTCTGCACTTGTTTGGGGTCCCCAGCAGGCAGAATGGCACATCCCTGAAGTGGGATGGCACACATCTCCTCACTGTGCAGTACAGAGCCAGCCCTCTGACACACTGAAATACAGGATACAACTGTACAAGGGCTGAATTTGCATAGCAGAAAGGTGTGAAACTGAACATGGCTTACTACAGTAGTGGAGGTAAACTTGGGGTAAGGCACACTCTACTAAAGTACTGCTCTTTGTACTTTAATATTCTACTTTTTATTTGAAAGCATAACTTCCAGGGAAGAATGAAATGTGGGAGACTGACCTCAAATTTTTCATTTCAGTCATGCCACCACAGAAATTTGGGAAAAATCAATATTGTCTTCAAACTGTCATTTCTTGCAACTTGGACATATAACTATGGGATGTTCACCCTCATCAAGACATTTGTACCAAAATAGAAAGATTGCACTCAAGCCCTCAAGCTTGGAAAATTTTGGTAGCAAATGTAGGAGTCAAAAGAAGGATTAATGAAAATAATGTGTGCAATTACTGAAGAACATGTAATGTTTGCTAAGATGTCTTCTTTGTACACTCGAGGGACCAATCAAATTACAAAATTTGCTTTGTTTCTTTGTTTTTGGGTGGTAGTGGTGGTTGGTGTTTAAAGTTTTACTTCATTTATATAGTGTACTATAAAGGAAATCTTTATTTGGCCCATGGAATTCTAGCTTCTATACAAGATAAATCATCATCTTGGCATGTTCAAGTTTGTTTCCTTACTTTTCCTTCAGGAGGACACTGTTATAGTATAAAAGACACTTTGTTTCTATTGATGTTTTTTGGATTTGGTTGTTTTTTAGGTTTTTAGGTTTTTTTTTTCAAGGAGCAGACCTAAGTGAATATGTGGGGCAATAGCTCGGTTGCTCAGCTACAGGAGACAATATCTGCTATTAAATTTGAGCGCATATTGGCCAACCTTTATGGGGCCTTAGGGAGGAATTTCAGCACTCAGCTGAAATTTCAGCTGGTTTGTAAATCTAGTAAAGTCTCAGAAGAATCAGAAGTGTGTAAAGGTTGAGACTTCCCTGGATGATTCCTTCCCTGCTGTTTTCCTTCTCCTGTCTCAGTCCTGCCTGTGATAACAAATGCAGTTACACTAAAGGTGATGCATTGTTTTGGGCATTTTAAGAATCACTTCATCTGAGCAAAGTGCTTCTCTATATAAAGATACCCCAATATTTAATGATGATGATCAGCTATGTCGCCTCCTAAAGGGAAATTGTGAATACTAAATGCTGTCCAAGAAAAGCATATAAAAAATCTGTTGATGCAGTCACAACATATTTTAGTTCAGATAAAAAACACACAGTAAAAGACAACATTAATAATATAATCTTAAGGAACAAATAAATAACAACAGAATTGATAAAAATAGTATTTCCACATGAGAAACTGTCCTTTTGTGTAAGTCATAGAAACTTGAAACAAATCTGGGTATATATCTTTTTTTTATATCTTATACATTATGATAATAGAGTGAGCTTAGTTTCCAAATCTAAAACACGATCATATCCATCAAATGAAATCTGTTCTCTGATAATCATCATGTTATGTCATAACGTCTATCAACTTTTCCTATCCTCTTTTTTCTTCTCCTTGCAATCACATTTTTTGGCAGGTATATAAATACTTTGATGTCTGTGACTGAAAATTTAAGTGCTGTGTAAGCAGCATCTATCCCCATTTTACAGCCTGCCAAGGACTGCAATGGAGAAAATTTACAAATTTTAAAATTTGTAATCCAGTGTGGGGAAGTGACAGCGCCTTGCAGAGCTCTGTGGGCCCCATTGTTCTCAAATTATTGGGGCTAAGGTCATAATTAGAACCTAGGATTGAACATTGTCTCAAAGATGATAAAACTGTGCTCTCTAAGCTAATGTAACATAATGTGAAACCTTTGCTCGTGTGAAGTTTTGAAGTTTAAAGTGAGTGGCCCCACTACACTGGCAGAGGTGTGTGGGGTGGAAGGCACAGGTGCATTGTGCACAAAAGCATCGCTTGCATTCACTGCTGGATTACACTCAGGTAAACTTGTCTCTTTACAGAAGCAAGACAGCAACTATTAATCAATATAACTTCCACATTAGACAATTAAAGTATTAACAGGTGCTCTTGGGGGGAGAAATGCCAAAATGACAGAAGTACTATAAACCCCTATTATATTCCTTAACAGCACAAATTAATGCATCTGTTATGATGAATACAGTAAAACTACTCACTGTGTTTCTGTAGTTTACCTTATCAGTTGGCCCATACAGGCTTTAGAACATTAATTTTCACAGGACTCATATTCCCTCACAAGAGCAGTCTTCCAGATGCATAATCAGTAAACTGTCCACAGTGTTTTCAGGAGTGCTAGGAGCACCTCTGAATATTTTGAATTTTCCCTTCATGTGGCTGTTGGCTACATTAAGCTGCTGATCACAAGCTTTGTTGTAAGAATGTCACTGGTTTTCCAAGATTAAATTAGTGCAGTAGGATCACCTTCAAACTAAAGTAGACAGAGATGGTTTAAATCTGCTGCAATATCAGATTATTACTGGTATATTGTGTCAGAAACAGCTTCTTACCACACAGGACACCTCAAACAAACTAACAATCTTATGTTTGGAAGAAGTGTTTACTATGGGAATGACAATAAAGATCTGAAAGTAGGGGAAAAAAAGTAGGCATAGTTTATTTCAGTTTTGACTTAAATATGTATTTCCTTTCTACAGTTTTATAGAATCTGTAATATTAACATCAAAAGGTATATGACATCAAAACAGTGAGGTGATATTTCTAATACAGGATTGAGAAAAAAAAAAGCACATTAATTTTCTTTGGTCCCTGACCTGTATTTTCATCTTGCATTTTCAAGTCTTTTTTTTTTTTTCCTCTCCTTTATTACATCAGTTCTCATAGATATTCCCAAACTGCATGGATAGCAGACTCCTGAAGCAATGCGACCCTGGGGTCAAATAGACACAATCTCTTTAAAAATGAATTGAAACTAGTAGATAATTGTGTTGATAAGGCATTCTGTTCCCAAAACTTGTGCAGAAGCTGCTGTGTTGTTCCCTGTTGTCATGCACTCCAGAATAAAATAGTCTGCTTGTGTTTTTCATGTTCCTGCGTACAAGAAATCCCCCTCGCTAGCCAGGCATCCTCTGGGCTGGTGTTGCTCTGACCTTTACAGATAAATTAATGTGTCAGACACATGCAATTCAAGCACTGCTGATGGAAATAATGTCTTAATAAATGACAAGTATTAAGGAGAGAAAAGATTTCCTTCAGTTGTTACAGACCATGTGAGTTGATTTCACACATGAGAGAGGCCGTGTTTGTCCAGAATCAAGTGCTGCCAGTTCCTGTAGAAAATGGAGGTACGTACGTGCAGCTCTCTCCTGTTGTGTCCCCCACCACCAGTGCCCCCAGTCTCACAGCAGTGCAATGCACCAGGACAAGGCTGTTTTAGAGTGGACATGTCTACTTTTGAGTTAGACTCAAGGTTACTTTGGTTGTTTTAATCTTTAATCAATCCATGATAAATGTCAAGCCTCATTGAAACAGGCAGGAGTCAAAATTTGAGCTCTGTGAGGCTTTCTCACCTCTGTTTTCTGAGTGCGGTTTGCAACAGAATACGTGGAAATTATGCTTTTTTAACTGGTTTTTATTTTTTTGTTTTTTGCTTGAAGGCAGCGGTGATTTGTTAGTGTTTAGTGTTCTGAATTGCTTTCAGTATTCTAAGCATGGCATGCTGATATTTTAAAGTGGTAAACAAGTAAATATTATGACTGTAAGTTGTTGAGTGGTTGTTTGTTTTGGGAATACTACAAGTTCAACTCTCTTTGAGGAAAGAGAGGGACAAAACAACATCATATTGGTGCCAGTCATGTTTACTGCTGTAGCCTGGTTGAGAGAACAGAGTAAATGTTTTCTTTTGCACATTAATTTCAGTGTGTACTTGGATATTATTTGCATGACATGTCAAATTAAATCAAATCTCTGAAGAGATGAGTGGAGAACCCTGCATTTAGTGATTTGGGTGCCTTTTTGTGGATAGCTGCATGACATTTGAAGGTTGGATTTCATGTTTATATATGGTGCTACAAATAATGAAAAGAGCAGTGTGGGTGAAATGTAGATGCATAACAACTCTGGAAATGCAGCTTGGCAGCAAGCAGGTAGAAAATAAACATTGATGCTGACAGCTGGAGGACAGTAAATAGCAGTAAATGAAGTGAGGTGGCACATAACAAATCTGGCATCATACTGCAGATGATTGAAAGAAATTGGACACTCCTGTAGAACTTTGTTTTAGCCCAATATAGAGGTGCATTAAAGAGAACTAGAAACATTGGGCAGAATGCTGTGCAAATAGAACCTTAATGATGATGGACTTGGAAGTTCTACAATATAAATAAGTAAAATTACTTTTAAAAACACAACAACATGGACGCTTTCAGCTGTCATGCCCCTGCTGAAAATAATGCATTTTCCACCAGCATTTCTACTCCTCAGTTAAAAGGTACATATGAACATTTGACCTTGGATGCTTCATGTTTCAGCAGATCTGAAGAGCTCACCCATCCTATCCCTCACACTCAGCAGTCCATTAAATACACCATATTTAATTATGGCAAACAAATCTTCTGGGATATACCAAGAAGTTAATATTGAAAAATCATGAAGGGCTGTTGGAAAATGTCAATTTTGAACTATTTTTTTAAAAAGACAGTTTAATTGACTTTATGTAAATAGTTTGACAAATTCCTTCAAAACAGTCCTTTGAACATACAACCAGATAAAATCCATGGTTCTTGGAGATGGTGGATTTCCTGTAAGTTCTGTGCAGGAGCATAGCAGGTTACATCTGTCTTTGGAGTTCTTCACTCAAGTAATTTTGTGCCATTTCTGTGGGGCAGTGGAGAGCAGCAACTCTCCTGCATGTGACAACTGCCTGCACATGTCGGTGTCAGGCAGGAGAGGGTCAGCCTTGCCTGGAGCCATCTCTCCTCTCCTCTCCTCTCCTCTCCTCTCCTCTCCTCTCCTCTCCTCTCCTCTCCTCTCCTCTCCTCTCCTCTCCTCTCCTCTCCTCTCCTCTCCTCTCCTCTCCTCTCCTCTCCTCTCCTCTCCTCTCCTCTCCTCTCCTCTCCTCTCCTCTCCTCTCCTCTCCTCTCCTCTCCTCTCCTCTCCTCTCCTCTCCTCTCCTCTCCTCTCCTCTCCTCTCCTCTCCTCTCCTCTCCTCTCCTCTCCTCTCCTCTCCTCTCCTCTCCTCTCCTCTCCTCTCCTCTCCTCCTTCTTTCACACAACCTGCTACTTACATACACAAAGGTGGCAGAAGAAAGTACATACTCACTATTCTTATTCTTCTGTCTAATCAGATATCAGTTCTTAATGAATAGGCTCTCCAGGCTCTCCATAGGCCACTTCATTCTCAGCTGAATATCTGAGTTTTAAAGTAAACACTTAGGAAAGCAGTCATTTTGCAGGAAGGGAGTTGTGGATTGTGAGATGAATTGTGAACTGCATTGTCCAACTCCTGAGTTGGATCTACACCATCCAGTGAAGAAGCAATAGCAAATGTAATTTTTTTTCCTAATTAAGTGTAACTGTGGAATTGTAATACACAATCACACCATTTTGATCACTCCCATGAGTTGTACAGTTTTATACTGGGTGTATGGAGTAGGACACGTGTGTATGTCACCTCCCAGCAGGGCACCTGAGCAGCTTTCAGGGTATGTTGTGTTATTTTACAGTTGTCATAACACTCCGATCCTTTCCTCCAAGAGGAAGCAGCAAATCAAGTGGAGTTATGTCTCCTAGTATTTGATTTTGGTCCAAAGACCTTTACTTTGACGTATTTGCCAGGGAAATTGTGATCACCAAGGCAGAGGATGCTTAATTTCCTAGGCAGGTCATTTACCATACTTGGACTGGCCTCATGAGAAACTTTGTCCTTCCTTGCAAAGTATTTACTTTTTAGAGGGCGAGGGGCATTACAGTAAAATTTGATTCTATTTAAGAGCTCATAAATTTTCAAATACTTCCTTAGCTGAGAGCACATTGTAACAGTATTTGAATTAATTACACTTCTTTCATTTGTTCATTAAGACTTCATCATTCTCCCATGCCAGTTTCATGTAAAATCCATTATTTTTTGGGCTTGGTTTTTGCATCTATAAATCTCTATGAAATATCTGTTTCGTTCCTTTTCATGTGTGAAACTGAAATTTGGAATTGCCATGGATTTTAAGGCAACATCTCATATTCTCAGGTGATTTGGCACAGCCCACTCCCATGAAAATCCTGGGTTTTTAGACTGATCGAATTCCCCAGAAAGATTTTTTCTATGGTACCAAATGTGTGCTCAAATATTTCTGAGATATTAGTTGTACAGTTAGTCCATCAGAGTAGATAAAGGGCTCTGGATTTTATTCCTTCATGTTTGTTTCCTGTACTCCAAATTGTTATGATTCTTTTTGTACATTTTCTCACATTTATAGATGCCAAATGAGGTAGGTGGTGCTGTACCAGGAATGATGTCAAACATGTGAAATACTCAAAATATCAGGGGACAGTTGGTCTCTCCAGAGTTAGTGTTTTTCCTAATAAGCCTGTAAACAAATGGCATCCTTATTCAAAAAAACTTTCCTTCAGGGTAATTAATCTCATACAGAAGTAAACTCATACAGCATTTAGGTCCTACGTAGATCTCATTCAGGGTGGAAGATGAAAAATGTCTCCATGTTATCTTCTGAGGAAAGGTGAAGTTCACATTTCACCTCCACATGTTGAATTCAGTTAAATTTCCAACAATTTTAGTCTTCCAGATGGGCTTGAAGCTTTCATCACCAGTAAGATGAGCACATTTTATGTCAGGAGTAATACAGAAGGAAGAGACCAGAACAGAAGATACACCTTAAAGAAAATACAGCATGATATTTGCCTAACAAATAGGATTTTTTTTTTTCTCCCCAGCATGCTAGCTTAGTTATAAATTAACATTCATTTTTCAGGTAAAATATTATTTTTCCATTCTCTTTAGTCTTGCAAATGTCATAGCATTTAAACAAACTGGACCTTTTTAGATTTCTTGTTAAGTGTTTCTTTGTTCAAAAGTATGAATTGATTCTCCATGTGCACAGACTTTGAAAAGAAGAAATTTATTAGAGAAAGTGAAAGCACAATACTTGGTCTGTTAAACAAATTTCAAAGGAAATCCATAATTGAAAAGCTCTAAGATCTCTCGACTTTGCTATAGCACTTGAGCATACCCGAAACTGTGGCATGACTTGGAAATAGAGATGCAAACAAGGAGTTTCTCTTTGAAAAAAGTTTTGGTGAAAAATGTATAGCTGAAGTTTTAACAACAATGAAAGCTCATTTCTGGAACATAAAACCATTGATGGGATATTAAACTCATTTTGCTATTGTTCAGTGAAGTGTTGCTTGCCTTCCCACTGTGTTCAGTCCATAATGCAAATGGATTCAGTTCCAGTTCATTTCATCTCCATGTTTTACTTGTTTTTATCCCACAAAGCCATTCTTTTGAAGCCAGGTATCTGCTCGTTCTTTTTGTTTTGTTTTGTTTATTCAGTATCCTGCTGTACAACCTAGCAACACATTTTGACAATAAGGTATATTTGAATACATGTTTATTTCTCTAGAATAATAATAATGGTCAGCTGCTGGTAAAACTTGTAACAGGACTGTCTATGTCACCTAATCTGCATGATTTTATTGTAAGACACTCATTATTTCTGACCTTTTAGCTTTGCAAATCAGACACTGTTAAATTTTTAAAATGCCTATTAAAAAATCCCTTTCAGTTATCTACATTTATGGTGCAGATGTGTGCATAGCATATATATTTTACATACATATTTATATATTATACATATATATTTGTCATATAAAGGAAGCATTTTTTTAGGAATTTCTTTCAAAGCTATGAATGTAGATGCAGACTAGGATTGCTTTCAAAATTAGCTAAAATGAGTGTCATTGTGCTGAGTTATATTTAGTATTGATGAATTCTTTCACTGGCAAACAAGTAGGATCTGTCACAAATGTCTCCAGAAATGTTCACTACTCATTTCTAAAGACAACCGAATGTCAGAAACTCTCTAAACATTTTTCTACTCTTTTCAGTAACTTTTTCTGTTCTTGGTGGAGTGCTAAAGAGGAATGGCTTGTACAGTTCCTTTCTTTACATTCCTCCTGCTACTGCCAGTACAAACCATTTGCTATTGGTTGCAGATATTTACACCTTTGTGCGATATCGCTGGTTCTACAGAGTTGTCAAATACTCCACAGAAAATTCCCTTTTACTCTAAGTTCATTCTCCAACTGTTTTTAAGGCATGGGCTTTCAGGACACTGAGGTGATGTTTGATGGATTTCCAGCATTCATATGCAGCTCTCAGGTTAGATATTGAATGTTTAATTTAAAAGTGTTGTATAAACATCTACAATGAAGTTGGGGATTCTGGCAAAAGAGTCCTAGTGTCAGCCTAATGTTCATTTTCTTTCATATCAGGACTTTCCCTCAGACTTTCACTTTTTATTAAGCAGTGTCTTTACTGAAGCCTCTTTATCTTATGAAGTACAGGATGCAGTTAAGTCCTTGTAGAATAGTATCTTGAATAAGAAATTATAAACACTGTTTACTGGGGATGTTTAGAATTCTGCCCCAAAGAGAAGATGGAACATTTTATTCCATGATCTCAGTACTCATGAATTGAGTGATGATTGAATGAAAACTCCAAAACCCTTTTATTCTTCCTTTCAGTGTTTAATTTCCAGAAGGAAAAATATTTACATGAATACCAGTTAAAATTCTGAAACTGGGGCTTCTAAATTGACAAACTGGGGCTTCTAAATGGCATAGGAAGAGCTTTCTAAAACCTCTCACAGGACCCCAGAGCACAGACAGTTACATCAGCCAGCTTACAGCAAGACCAAGCTCCTTGCAGCCAGAACCAGACACACAGAAGTTATTATTTAGTCTGATTGTGATAAGAGAAAATTAAATGTAAACGTTGTACCTAGCTAGTGAATGGTGCAGCAGCCTGAATCTTGAGGTCTCAGAAAGAGCTGTGGCTGGGGAGAAAAAAAATACAGGAAAAGCAGGAAGTTTCAACTTGTTCTGAGGTTTCCAACCCTTCCTCTTTTATCTGTCACTTGCTTCTTTTTACCATGACTACCTGAAATACTGGAAATCTCAGTGGTTCCTCTAGATTTTTCTTCTATTTCTAATAACATCCAATTAGTATCTCCAGGTTAAAGGAGGAGCAGAAATGCAATATCAAAATCAAAATGCGCTGTTCACAGTTGTTTCGTGCATTAAACGTTAAGATTAAAAAATGGTTCAACTTAAAAAACCAAATCAACTTGAATAAAATCGAATCTGGTTTTAGGCATGGCCACTGAGAAATGTGCTTTCCTTAGAAATAGCCTTTGGATATTAATATCTTATATTATATATATTTGTTAATACTTATATTTAATGCTTATATTTATTTTCACGATGTAATGCTCTGGCTAGAGACATGGAAAATTGATGGGCTTCATTATTTTTTTTAACAGTGTGAACAAAGATGAATCTTATCAATAACTTGCAAAAAAACAACCTTCACCAGGCAGAGACAAAGAACTTATTTCCCCATCAAAGTAATCAGCCTCTAAAATTATTCACTGAAATATTTGAAAAAGGCAATGATTTTAAAGGAAGTTCTTCAATAATGCGCAGATAATATATTGAGGGTACTGATTTATATGGGAATGGCTGGAGACACTATTACATATCAGAATATTTTCTCTTGTACTGTGTTTGCTTCGAGCCATTTCTGTCTTTTTCTTTGTGTTTTCATGAAAATCAGTAAATGTGAGGCCAGGTCCATAGAAGAGATCTCTGGTAATAGGAGGGAGCTTGTCCTACCTCTTTGAATTCTGAAATACAGGACATACTGACCATTGGGAAGTGTCAGCTAAATTAGAACAGAACAGCCTAACAGCAATCTGCTAAGACATCCAGATTAATTAATTAATTGGTTAAAATTAAACTTGTCAGTTTATACAGGTCCCTGCATGAGATCTGAAAGTCTCTGAAATATATAAACTCATTCCTAGTGAGTCTCTCTTTTCTCTGGCAGAATTAAACCCTGTAGAAGTTCAGCAATTATGCAATTAATATGTTAATCTGAAGGTTTACAAAAATAAACAAGGAGTTTATCTAACTAAGAAGAATAAATTATTATTGAAGCAGGAAGCAGATGGACACTTGATTAGCTTTAACAAAATGCCTTATTTTCATGGACTTCAACAAACTGCAGCAAATTAGGCTTTGAGTAAATGAGGTGTCCAAAAACCAGTAAAGGGAGTGCTTTTGTTTGTTCCTATTTTTAGAAGATGACATGGGAAAATGTCAGTAAAACAATAAAAGGTGTAATTAAAAAAACCCCTATTTTTTCTATCTTTGTGGAAAAAGCAAGGGCAGGCAGGTAGATGGGAGAAGAGAGGGACACCAGTTAAAAAGCTAAGCTCATATCTGTGAGTCATAGTGCCTTTACATGATGCTTGCATTAGCCATTGTCCATCTGTAAAGCAGTAAATGTTCACAGCTACAAAATATCCAGATCTTCAGTGTTTTAGGGGAGGACTAAAACAACTGTGGGCTCAGTTGACAGAACGTTCCAGGGAATAAAGATTTAATGAACTAGCTGATTTTGTTAAAATGATACTTTGAGATTGTAGAGTCAAATTTGAAATAAACATCCTTCCGTCTGTATTCATGAATTGTAGTAATTGAATTAAAGCTGGTAAAGGTATGATTTAGTCTGAGTATTGAAAAGTGACTAGAAATTAAAAGACAGTGCAAAGATTTTAAAGGCAGTGCATGATTCTCAGTGGTCCTAACCATGCTTAATTTTCTTTACATTGGAAACGTGGTATCACTGGTGATACGATTAGCAATAAAACCAAAGTTTTATCAGGAGCTTGAAAGAGGTTATAACAACATGGTGTTGGAAATTGCCTTTCAGTTGCTGGCTGACTGGGGATGGATTTTCACTCCACATGGCTCAAATATTATGAGGCAAATGGAGTCTGACCATAGTTCTCTTCTGAATCCTCCTGACACAAAATGCCCTTCAGGGACTATGGAGAGAATGCAGCTTTGCTTTCCAAAACTGCTCATTTATGCACACACTCCTATCTGACTCTGCAACCAAAGAGCCAAGGAGAGCCTGAATATGTAAAAGGCCAGTAAGAGCTGAATGATGGCTTCACCTTCTGGGTTGTGTCTCCAGCCACTGTAGATGGAAAGCAATCTTTTACTGAGAAGCTTCTGTGGAGTCTAATAAAACCTGCATAAAATTTTAAGCTGTAACAATTCAAATTTCCCTTCTCTGGCAGATTGATGAAGATAAGTTTTCATTCTTTTGTAGGTTTCTTACTTAAATTCTTCCTGCCTACCTGTATAAAAATGCTCTAAAAAAAAAAAAATTCAAATACCACTATTTGCATAGAAAAACTAGTAGAAAATACAGGTAAAACTAATTTCTCATGCACAGTCTCAAGTATTTAATTATTTAGAGCTCAAATCTGAGTGCTGCCAAGTACTGGAAGTAAGAACAGTGTTTGGCCAGGAATTCAGTGAAATTCAAAGAAACTGCTTTTTCAAGGATTAAAATGTAGTGCCTTTAAAATTTATGATGAAGTTCTCCAATTTATCTTACTCTTCCCTCTTCTTCACCTTTCTTTGTCCCTCAAGAAAGTACTTAAACTTCCCTACCTACTTTCAGATATGAATTTTTTTCTCATCTGGCTGAGTGTGCTCATGAATAAGTACCTTAAATAGAGTAAATTGTATGTTTTGTCTGGGTATAATATGCCTGTACAGTACCAGAGCTAAAAAACTTAACTGGGGACGATTGTTTGTCTTTAGTGAGAGTTACTATGAGGCTAACTTTTCCCAAAATTTGTGGCAAGAAATCTCAGAAGACAAGCCATTATTATTATTATTATTATTATTATTATTATTATTATTATTATTAATATCTCTTCTAGAATTATTTAATTACTGTTATTGGATTTTTCTTTCATTTTTCAGTGGTTTATTGCTAAAGCTTAGGAAAAAAACCCCACCTCTCAAAATGGAAATGACCAGGCTTCTATTTAAGTGCTTTTACACCATATTCCTCATATTCATCTTTATTATCACAATTCTTCCAGACATATAATGGACATTTGAACTTTCTATTAACATATAATTTGTAGCATTATTAAAAGAGCTCTTAGAAGATCAATAGTAGGAAATTAATCATACTCGTATGGTGCAGTGAAGTTCAAAAAAATTTCTTGCCTTTAGAGGATTCTTAAAATTATTCTTTTGATTAAATCCTTATTTCAAGAGTGAACTTGAAGAAATTGAAATGGAAAAACGTGTGTGCTGCAGGCTTGATTTGTGATAAGCATTTGTAGAAAGCAGAGCTGATTAGGTTGAAAAGGACAATACAGACCAGGTGTTTGCTAGAACAGTTACTTCATGCTGGTGACTGAGATGCTGGATTCGTTCCATAACCCTTGATGCAAATGAGGAAATTGTAGATGTAGCCTGTTAGCAGCAATCCCAGTGGCTGGCACTGCCGTGCCGGTGCGGACCCTCCCCAGCCCGGAGCTCTTGCTCCGTTCCCAAGGGAGGGATCGGTGCCGAGCACCCCAGGCTCCGCTGCCAGCAGGGCTTTGCTAATCCGTGCCAGCGCTCTCTGGCCCACGCTGCAAACTCAGTGCTGAAACCTGCTGCGAAGAAAACAGTCTTTGAAACTTTCTCTGATACCCTGAGGCCAGTGATTCACCATGCTGTCGCTTTTCAAATTGGCCTTAAGTTTTCACAAGGACAGGGTAAATGTCTTCCTTCATTTTACTGTCCGTACTTGTTATTTTTAAAATGTTCATTTAGTTCTCTGATTTTTTCCCATTCTTCTTCACCTTCATATTCTGTTAAATTTCTAATTAGTACAGAAGTTCTCCTCCAAATACGGTGCAAGGTCAATGGAAATTTCTATTTCTTTCAGTGTTGGGAAACTATTTGCAAGATCCAAATTGTTTTATATCTCTTTCTCAGCTTTTATGAAATAGTACAAATAGTGGAGTGTAAATAGTGGAGTGTAAATAGTGGAGTTCCAAGAGAAAGGACCCCTGTGTAAATTTTGCAATGTGGTAACACCTTCATTCCTCACACAACCATTCATGAACCTCTGTTTGAGACCAATAAATGAAACACCTCTAAATCAATGATTAGTAATTCACAGATTTTAAGGTGTCATTAGGCTTTTTATAGCAAACCCTTTCTGATAATTAGTAGAAGAAAAACCTGTCAAAACAGAATTAATCCCTGATCCTCATTTGTATCAGTACGAAGCTTACTGGTTCACTTTCAAACAGTGCTAAAATAAATTATTCCATCTTGTAAAGAAATTATTCAGAGATTCCTCATGCAGCACTGAACACCCTAGACAGCTTAAGCAGAAAAATTACTTTTGTTTTGTTTCCCTAGAGAAATAGGAGATGACTGATTTGTACAAGAGGGGTCCTCTGTGTGTCCCACACTGCTTTTCAGCACTCAGAGGTTTGGGGCATGATGCATATTGTAAAAGGTGATGTGTCTGGCACTAACTTAGTTTTCAAAATGAGCTTTAATCTCCCAGGGAAAGGGAGCATTTGAGAGTTCCAAAAGCAGTTGTTTCCATTAAAGTGAGATCTGTGAGTGGCTCAGGGCTGTGAACTCTGGGTGGATTTTGAGGTCCTGTTTTCACTATAATACTGTATTTTATTCTTTTGATTCTTAAGCCATAGTCCTGTGTTTTAAGATAGGTTTGTAATAAACTTTTTGCAATAATCCTAACAATATATTAGGGTAAATTGAAATTAAGAAGTAGAGAGAGGAGGGAGAAGATGCAGGGATCCCAGAGGACATCAGAAATGCCTGGTTCCTCTGAAATGACTCTTCCTGATGGCTTTTGTGGCAGATTTCCATAGTGCAAGAGAGCAACTAGGAGCCAGCAGTAATCTGTAGGCAGCATTGACACAGGTAATGTGGAGGAAGCTTTTTGTCACTGCTTAGGAGAAGAGTTTTGATTTTTGGGACAGGTCATGTTTGTGGTATGGTGCTGGGACTGGCTCTTGGTGATTCCTGACCTGCAAACTGGGATGAAAACTGAAAGGAGGAAAAAATGATGTTTGCCAGTGTGTGGATATTTTATGCTTGGATTACTGTTAATTTTCACATTTCTGATAGGGATGCACTATTTGCTTTTTCTTGCCAGGTGTTTTTCTTCCTGAATAAAGGCTTCTCTAATGAGCTAGGTTTTACAGTGTGTAAGGGTAGAGAGATAACATTCTTCACAAAATGAATGGACCTCTGATCCAGGATTGGTGAAATTTCCAAACTTTGCAGGTAGTTAACTCAAAGTTTCAAGATCTTTGATTAGAACAGAAAATTTTGGACTTTCAGTTGTGTTAGTTGAAATAATTTGACTCCAAAATCCGTGCATTTTGCAGGTGAAATGATAAACCAGAGTACCTCATTGCCTTAGACACTTGTTTTATCTAAAGATCTTACCCAGTTTCAGAGTTAATATCCTTCATAGTTTGAACATCTTAATTTGCTAGTGGATATACAGAAATATATTTTTGAAATGAGATTTATAGAATTAACATTCTGTGAATCAGTTCAAATGTCATCAGAGCTAAAAAAAAATTAGTGATACAATTTTTTAAAAAATATATGCTTTGCACCTAGTTCTGGCTTACTGCTTCCTCAGAAAAGGTAGAGGGACATGTGTTTAAATTCGTATTAATTGTCTATTTCTTGAGATTTCTATATTTTTCTCTTTAATCCTTTAGTAATTATATTTGCATTTAGTCTGCCCTACTGAATAAACTTCCATATAGTGAAGTAAGAAGGAACAGTTTTCAGATACATGAAATAAAGAATTCTCCTGGGTTTATTTTGACCTTTCTGAAGTCTTACCTGCATGTATTTATTCCAAGCTTCCACAACAGTATCTGTCAACTGTATCCACCACCTTGCAAAAATTTGATCCCTGGGTTTAATTCCAACAAATCTTAGTATTTTCATGTAGCTTTCCTTTGGAGAGGGAAACGGGTTTTTTTAGCTTATTTTGGGAAGTTATTGCACCCACAAAGAAGCTAAATTGGAGGATGTTTTATTACTGCAACACTATACCTTTTCTCCACACCATTTTGAACTAAGTCAGGATCCTTATCCAGAAACTTTTCTTCCTGTGGCTCTATCTGGCTGTTCCTTGAACACATATAAAATGCAATTTTAAAATTTCATTATCAACGTCTTCCTCTACTTCACTTAACCTAATTACACTAATAATGGGATAACAGATACTTCATTATAAATATTTTCAGTCTCTGTAGGCTTTTTAATTTCTTCAACTATGTCATATTTGCTGTCCTGTTCGGGAAAGGAGCAATATGCTTCCAGACATATATTCTTTTCTCAAACTGGGACTTTAATCCATCAAAATTCCAGGTTATATATAGACATTTAGTTAATCTAATCTGAAGCTTTCATATAGTAATTTTCACCAGAATGTCATTACCATATCTGTACTACGTTGTTATAATCTTAATGTGTTTGTTTTTCATGAGGTTTATTTCTAAAGGCTCCATCAAAATGAAACCTATTTAGAAAACCAAACACAAACAAAAAGCCCAGGAAAAAACTCATCCTTAATTACTGTTTTGGAAGGCATCTGCAAGTTTTGTTTTGGTTTGGTTTGGTTTGGTTTTTTTACTGTGATTAATTGATGTATCAGTGCTACGGATTTTACTGAAGTGTTTATTAACCAGTTTGCAAACTGTGAATAATTTTTAGTTGCTCTTCTACAACCTGAGTCTAACCAGAATGAATCCCCCTGGTTTGATCCATGGGAATTAACACAGATGCAACTACAACTGTCCTGGCTTTTCCTTTAGAAGATTATTGGACATGACACATCAAATAATCACAATTTCTAAAGAAGATAACTGTGTTTATATGATCCTTGGGCTAGAAAAACAACATTTAACATTTTGGTTATGGCCAACTTGTGATATCTTTCACCTGCTGTTGTAATTTACATGCAGCTGTATTTGCAAGTCTCTGTAGCAGAAAGAGCATTCTCACAATGTTAATATGTATCTAGGAAACTAAGAATTTGTTTAAAATAAAGCTGCAAGAACTTGAAAATCTTACCTGCCAAGGAAAGCATCTTTGCTTTTAGAAACAAACCATACCCATGTTCTCAGCTGAAATTGCTGGAAAGAACTAAAGTTAGCAGAGAAAGCTGACAGAAAAAGAAATGACATTTTAAATTTCACTTAAAAGAAATATATTTTTTTCCTTGACTAGTCCTAGTCTCAGATAAAAAATAATTACTTCTACTGGTAAATCCGTAGATAATAACAGTGCTGAGACTTCCTTTACAGCAGAAGCAAGCTGTTAGTTTCTGTATGGCTGGAGGGATGTTTCCCATTCAAGGTGGACTCTCCAAAGAGCAGCTTGCTGCTATTTGGTTTTAAACTTGTCAGGCCATTAATGTATTAAAACAGAGCTAAAAAAATGAGCTTACAATCTCCTTCTGCTCCCTGGGAGTGCATGGCGTGGAGGCAGCAGCAGCCCAGCCCTCGTGAGCCACAATGAGCTGCTGAGCCCACCCTGGGCACCAGGGCAGGGCAGGATGTGGCCGCTGCTCCAGGGACCTCTCTGAGAACACCCAGGGCTCCACAGCAGCCCTGCAGCAGGATTTGGAGCTTCCTGACCTCACCTGAGGGCAAGGAATGATAAATCAGTTGGAGGAATTTGGGCTGAGACTGGCACTGGGAAATCTCACTTTTAGGTGAGTTCACGCAATTTCAGAGCTTTGAGGACTCCTCAGCTGGAGTGATCTCTAGGGGTTTTTTAGCTCCACTTGTGTCCTTTAATTGTTGCGCTGACACAAGTCTTCCAAAATTTGACAGTACTGTGGAAGTCATCAGACAGAAAGCTTTAAGTATTCCCTTATGTTTTTGAACAGTCTGAGATTCAGCATAAGAATAATTTAATCCCATATTATTTATGAGAGAAGTGCTCTGAGGTACAGTGAGATATCTTGTCAGGTCAGAAATAATTTATGGGATTCTGGAAGGGGCCTTTTTTCTAGTAAAAAGGCAAGAGGATTGGGTGGCTGAACGAATTTTTACACAAAAGTGTTTTGACCTAACCCTTTGTGGTTAGCTTAAGAAAGAATCAAAGGGGACAAGGGAACAAAACTAGTCACAGTTCAGATGAATTTTTCAGAACTAGATTATATTAAAGGTCAGTTTTGATTTGAAATAAAATTATTTAATTTAGGTTTTACATATTTGTTTTTCCTGCGATCTTTTCAGGGTGTCTGCATCAATTTCTTCCCGTGCCTGTGCTTGGCCAGAGCTAGTTTAGGCAATCAGGGCAGGTAATGCAGCTCAACAGAAATGGAGCTCCCACTGTAAGGGGAAGCAGTGATAAAAGCAGATTTGATATCCCTAAAGTATTGGACTGTAAATTGCATCATAACCAGCCAAACCATCCTTTGAGAAGGGACTCAATAACTGTGTCAAGGTATCTCATTCCCTTTAATTAGTCAGACCACCCTGTTTCTCAAAAGATCAAATGAAAAACAAATAATAATTTTAGATTTGAAATGCTCCAAATGAGGATTGTATTTTGTTTATAGCCTTCCTCTAGTCTCTCACTGGGCTGCATCTGAAATTTGTGACATACACAAAAATTAAGTTTTAAGCCACTATAAGAATAGATCCTAATCACCCTGGGGCTTGAACTAAAAGCTGATGACATGTTTTGTATTTCTCTGTCATTATTATCAGGCTTTATTTTAAAAAAGAACAGGAGAGAAAGAATTTTCTTTCTAACTGACTAAATATTTACTGTGTTAGTCAGGAAAAGAGTCAGCCCATATCTGTGCAACACAAATTTCCTTTGCACGAAGTCATGCTTCTATGTGTACCTGGGCACAGTATTTCTTTAAAATGTGCATTGTACATTTATGAAAGTATTTATTTCAATTCCTTTTGCATTTACAATTGAAAGCAAAGTAAGCTGCAACTCCAAATCCTTATTTCAGGAATTATATTGTTCCTTTATTTTAAAAATCATTATGCAGTCTGACCATGTTACTGATATTTAATTATATCTCTGAGTATTGTTTTGAGTAACATTGTGAATAAAGATACAATTCTTAACCTATTTCTCAGATCTGTATTGTGTGTGCTTACTGTAAACCATTAAATCATGGTTATACCCCCTTATAAGAAACTGAGTCATACCAGGATATTTTTGATTGAGAGCAATTTCTGTTGTGCTTTGCCGCTATAAATTACAGTATTTACAGTAGATACAATTAATATTTCCAAAAGCTTGGGACAAGATACCACTGAAATACAAACCTAGTAAAACCAAGGTGCTGATACATAATTTATATTTGGTCTTATTTTCTTAAGGGAAACAAATTGGTGCAAGATTAGTCCTGCAGTATATAAATGGACTTTTTGTTCTCCTGGTGAAAGTACTCTCCTGCTGGAGCCATTTTGACCATATAATTACATTTTTTCTCAAGACTACTGGAATTAATTCTTACAATGACCTTACAAAGCCTGGCTACACCATGGTAGCCACCGGGCAAGATAATGACACAGGGACTTTTTGTGTTCTGCTGGGCTGAATTGTTGACGGCAGAAAAAAATCATACACTAACTTTGCTTCCAGCTGAAGAAGTTAGGTTTTCCAGGTAGAATAATAAAATATTAAATGAAGCGTAGGCTGTAAGTGACAGCCTAGCTGTACGGTGTATTGATGCAAGAAACTGCATAACCATAAAACCAAAATCCTAGAAACTGCTATATTAAACCTGAAGAACAGTAAGATCCAGCATTTTGATGTGAGCTGGTTTGGACAGCTATTCATTATTCATTGTAACCTACACTCCTAACTACAACATGTGTCTCTAACTTTAAGAATGTAGAAACTTCACATAAAAAAAATAGATTTTTAAAAATTTTGTTCACAGCTCAAGTGAACTTGTACAATGCAAGTTCCACAGCAAGGGAAGCTGTCAGCCGTCCTCATTCTCAATTCTGTGAAAGGAAGCAGCAGGGTGGAGAGGTCCAAGGTTAAGTGTGGTGGGCTAAGCGATGAAAGAAAATGATGTTACATTCTTACTCTGGGATTTCTTAATTACATATCCTGTTCCTGCAATATTCATTCCAGTTGTACGTTCTTGAGCAAGTTCTGAATTCCTTGCGCTTCTTCTAAATCATGAATGATGTTTCCTTCCTGCTGCAAACTCATTCACAGAGACTATTTTGCAACATTTACTCGGTTGATGATTCAAATGAGAAAATATTCTTCTCTTAGCAGGGAACAATGCCATGCCATTCTCTAATTCAGTGATATCACTAAATGCCATTTGCAAAGCTGATGGTGTCAAAATGCTCTGGTGTTGTTAATTGAATGTAACAAATGGGAATTGTTTCAGAGTATTTTTCTCAAGCTGTGGAGGAAGGTATGAATTAGATATGTTGCAAAGTGTCAAAATTCACAGTTAGTGCATTCTGATATGCTTTTTGCCACTTGTACATTTTCAATATTCAAAATGTTCTTTTCCAGATGGGTTTCTATGACTTGCTGTCAGCATCTTTGTCTGTGTGATGTCCAGAAAGCTGTAAGGCTTTACACTCCTTCCAGCTCCTCTCCAGCAGAAAGCGTGGGGTCTCTCAAACCTTAAGGCATTAGAGCAGCTGTTCCAATGATATTGGGCTTTATTACTTGGCACTTTCTTCAGGTGAGACAAAATAAAAATAAGGACAGTGTTTGAGGTAGGAAAGTAAAAAAGGTCCTGGAGAAATTTCCTCCATAGTTCAGGTTCTGTTGCTGAAGAAGCAGAGGCCTTCCTTTCCCTGGGGTTTTGATGAATCTTTGGCGTGTCCTGAGACCGAACATAGAGAATGTCAAAAAGAAAGAACGAGTGCTTGACTGTAAACCACAAGATGAAAAAAAAAATAAAAAGAAAAAAATAGAGAAAAATACTGTTTTTTATCTTGCATGTGTTTCAGGAAATAAGCAAAAATAATATAATTTTCCATAACTTGGAGCCTCCTTGATGTAAGTGCTTTTTTATCGATACATTCTCCAAGGGTGATAAAGGTTTTGATTTTGGTTTATGATCTCTCAGCCAGCTAAAGAGAAAAGCATTGTGCTCAGGGCCAGTAGTGAGTGATTAATGTCAGGAGTGATTGAAAGAAAGAGATGAACATAGAGGTTGTCAGAAACTATTTCAGTTGCACTTTGCAAATGTGATAATGTATTGAAACTAAAGAAGTGAAGTTATTTCAGTGGCAAAATAAAACAATGAAGATTTGTAATTGAAAACCCTGGAAGTGTGTAAGTCTTTTATCCATATTAGTTGCCTTTCCCCATGCCCACATATATGTTAACATAATAGTGGCATCATGTCTTTCTGCATACACAAGAACAATTCCTCTACTGTTAATTATTTTATGTCAGTCTCTTCATGCAGTTTAAAACGATGAACCGTTTTATAGCAACCTAAAAGTCGTATACACGCATACATATGTAATCTTTCAAACTGTTTTTTAAGTGGCTTAACTCATAAAATCCAAGCCAAAGCCTAAATGTGTAAATGTGCCAGTGCTTAGTCTCAGTAGCTGTTTTACTCATTATGTCATCTCTTGTTAATACACTGATCCAGAGGCTGGGAAGTTAAGTAGCTGTTCAGCGTTAGGCTTCATCAATATTTTGTGTATTATATGAATTATCTCAGTGATTATGCAGCCTCAGAGATTAGGGTCATGCAGGCTTAATGAATTAATTATGAACCTGTGTAAAAATGGCCAGAGTATACTATTGCTCAGTAACAGCAGAATAGGAAAGGAATGCATTTCTCATTTAAAGGCAATTGTCGGTAGGTTTTGTGCATCATTAAACCAAGTTCTCAACTCTCCCAGACTGAGTTGTGTCTCTTTTGACAGGAAGTAGAAAAGTGTGGGTCTGGCTTGGATTTTTACACATTCTGCCCTTTTTAATTAAATGGCTTAAACCCCCTTGTGATGAGAAGTGCTAACTTCCTTCAGCTTTACGTTGTGTTGTGTCATCTAGAGAAAGCTGGAAACAATTTTGTCCAAGGGAAAGTCAGTGAGAAATTGTACTGGCCTGAAGGAGCTCATCATGTTAACTCCCTGGTGGAGAAACTCGTGTGTGTCACTGTATTACATGTAGTGAGTTCAGAGTGGAGGGAACAGGGCTTGTTTAATGTGTTTTAATTTGCCAAAGCATAATTACAGCATTCAATTTTGTCTATGACTGGTAAAGACCTTAAATTTAGAAGTGACTGTTTGTTTTTTTTGTTTTTTTTTTTTCAGTTCAGTTTTAAACAAATTCAATGAAGAGAAAGATCTCTAATATTTACTCAAAACAAATTAAAAAATAATAACAGGATCCATGCAATAGGGCATTGAAAAAATGAAAGTAATTAGCTCTTTCATGTCCAATTTCATATGAATATTTGTGACCTAATGTACTTTATATATAGCAAATAAGGTGCTTCATAGTATTTAATGAAGTTATCTCATTAGTTGGAAACATTGCTTCTAAATAGACATAGATAGATGAGTACAGCTATATAGATAGATCTATAAAACCAAGTTCTTTTCAGAGCAGAGATAATCCTGTGGATGAGGTGCTTAGCTGAAACCAGAAAAGTTTCTTTTTCTGTCTCAATTTCTATGTTGCCCAACAATATCTGAATATCCCAATTACTGTAACTGTAAAATGGAAGCATCAGTTCATATTTTCTTTGCTTTGTCTGCTTGGATTTTAGTAATCTTCAATATAATAAAAGCCATTCCTTACTTCATCAGTGATGCCTACTAGTCATCAAGAGCTCAGTTGCTCAAAATGTTTCTCCTGTATAATAATTACAACCCAAGATAATATCAACATTTAAAATCTCTTCAGTGTCTGTGTTCTTTAACAGAGAACTCATGAAGTAGAAGTGCTGCAGTGCCACACTTTTCTTTGTTCTTGTAAGGAATTTTCCTTTTCAGGATTTACTGAACATTCAGCAACACTCAATGCTAATATCTGTGTGGCCTGTAAAAGATGGCACCAACTGAAGCTTCCAAGGCACCACTGTGATTTTATCTGGTATGTAAATAATTCCAAATTAATTTAACAACAGGGAAGTGAAAAATTATGAAATGTGCAGTTAGGATTGAGTGCAGTTAGGATTGAGTGCATAGTTCTTAGATTGGAAAGGAATTTGTGAATCTGAAGGACAGTTCTGGTCCTGTTGGAAGTTTCCCTTCAGGTCACAGAGGAACTCCCCTGACCCATGTGTGCTCTCTTTTGATGCACCACATATCATATTACTGAATACTTCCCTAGGAAGGCAAAAAGTTTCTACATAAGCATCTTGCAGACCTTTGTGGGGACAGGTTGCTAAGCCTCTCCCAGGAAAGGAAATCAGACCTAGAAATGTTGAAAAAGTGAAAAAGCTATGCTGTAAACATTCAAGATTTCTTTATTTTCCTTTTTTTGTGTTGGTGGTTTCTTACCACCAAGGGCATGTCTAAGGAATTACTTTAACCTTAGAGACTTAAGTCCAGTAGGCTTTGCTTTCTATTTCCTAAAGTTTAATCAAATTAAATGCTATTTTTAATATATCAAATGTTAAGAAGCAATGACATCAATATGACTTGCCTTTTTGTGCATTTCATAGTAGCTCTGTCATTCAAATGGATGGCTTTAATGCTTTATTTCCACACAGATTTCCTGATTTACATGTGGACTAGAAGTACTGTGATAATTTTTAAAAGACTTTCCGTGGAAAAATTTGTCTAATTTACAGCGTCAAAGGGAAGTACCAAATCCTTTAACTGTGTTTGATCACAAAGAAATAAGCTGCATCTGCAAAAAGGATGCTTTCAACATTTCTAATTAAGTAGCTTAGGAGAAAATATGCAGCCATTTTGTTAGTACCACACTTCTTACATAAATGGCACTTCAGATCAGCTGCACGCTTAGTCACACGAGTCTGTGAATAATTCATCACAAGAGACCCATCACCCTCGTCAGAAAGAAAAGCTCTGCAGTGTAAGTAATGTTATCAGTGGTTATTTTCTTTCCAGAGCCTCAGGGAAGAGGTGAGACACTGAAAAATACTAATGTGCCACAAGGAAGGTTCTGGAATTTGCAAGACAAAACATGGATTTGGTGTGCAAACAAGACAGCTATTGTCAAGTGAGCATTTGTACCTCTGGAGGTGTAATGTCACTCATTTGCTTAATCAAGAGCCTTTGAAGATGTGTGTCTGTGTTTTCCAAACATCTGTAACATATATCTTTATCAACTATTTCCTCTGTATAAGTTTGTGTATTATCACAGCAAAATGCTGTTCGGTTCACAGCTGGTGATATTGAGGCTGTCTCTCAATTTTGTTTTAATTGATATATCATTGAAGGTTTGTGAACGAACCCTTCAAGATCAATATTTATAATACAATAGATAAAAAAATATTGTCTGGAAAAAAGTGTACTTCCTTTTGAAATGTGCCAGTAGTAATAAGTGAGAAAAACTGTTGTGCTGATTGTGAGAAATTAAAATTACAGTGATATTAAATAAGCATGAAAACTTGGCATCTATGCGTGGTGCTCCAGTACCACTCTAATTCCTTGATGGAACCATACTTTGAATATCACATTCAAAAAGCCAGACAAATTTTAAAATATTTTAGACACATTCTTGGATGAAAATGGAGTGTGACAGAACTGGCCTTGTGGTGTGCCTGTCCCTTACAGATACTGCTACTAAAATATTTGGTGTCATGGAGGACTTACAGGGCTAGTGCAGTCAGTATTTATGTGACTGCTGCCAAGAAAATATTTTGAAGGAGTGGGACAAATTTATCAAACTACAGAAGTGAAATAATAAGAAGAACAATTTCAACTTTTGAGGACAAGCATGACCTAGCATGTATAAAATCACCTGGTGCAAGAAAAGCTCCAGGAGCAAACAAATGAAAACAAGCAATTTCTGGCAGTGGAAATCCACGGGCCCAGCCTGGTGGGCAGCTGGATGTCCTCTGGCAGGACATGATGCACCAGAGAGGGATCTGAGTATTACAGAGGGCAGTGGGGGCACACAGTACTGAACAGTGTGTACAGAAAGAAATTCCATGAAGTTCATTTGTGTCATTACTGGGCAGTGTGTGTCTGCAGAGATCTGCAGATGTGCCATGGCAGAATGCCATTTCTGATTGCTGAAGTTTGAATTGGACAGTTGATCTAAAGTTCTGGAAGCGTAGCAGAATTTCTCCTCTGGGGTTACTGCAAGCAAATGAGCATTTCTGTCACTGCAGAGATGATGATCAGGTGCTGTGGTTGTCCAGTGAATTTGTGTACACCACCAGGAAAACCTATTGGCTCTTCATGCCCTCACAAAAAGCACTGCCTGTGTCCATCCCTGTGCAGGAAAGGTGTAACACCTTGTCCATCCCCGTGCAGGAAAGGTGTAACACCTTGTCCATCCCCGTGCAGGAAAGGTGGTACACATTGTCAATCCTTGTGCAGGAAAGGTGGTACACATTGTCCATCCTCGTGCAGGAAAGGTGGTACACATTGTCCATCCTCGTGCAGGAAAGGTGGTACACATTTTTGTGGAAAACGTTTTTCTGACTGTCTAGTGAAGGACCTTGCTCTTGTATAAGAGCTCCTCCACAAAACTGGACCCATTTTTAACTTACAGGCTTTTTAAAATGTCACTTTATTTCTGGGCTTTTTAGAATTAGGCCATCCTGAATATTCTTAAATATTATTTACAAGTTATACTGAGCTGGGATGATTTCCCATTGTATTCCTTATCTTTATCCAAGTCACCCTAACAAATTATTTTTGTGGGATTTATTGAAGCTTTAAGATTATAGTTCAACCATTTGAACTAAAGAACGTTGAGAATTGAAGATTTGTATCAAGTCAACATTACTTTTCTCTTGTGTGGGGGGGATTGGTCTCACAAAAAATAATGCAAGTCAGGCAAGAATAGTTTGGCCTATAGAAACCTTCATCAGAGTGCTCTAGAATGATCTACAGACCCTAAATTAGTTGGCTTTTATTGCACCTCATGTGGCAAGTTGTACTGTTTACCTTCAATAAGTAGATTTTTTCCAAATTATTCCCCAACTGGCTCCAACGAAAGTGAAATTTCCAGTGCTTTATGTGTGTGGGCAGAACTAAGCTGCACCTGGGTTGAGAGAAGCTTGAAGGAAAATCTGGATGACAAAATGCAAATTGCATTTGTACTGTTTTCTAGTCTGTTTCCTCAGTCATCTGAGGTCTGCAGATAAAACTGCGTTTCAGTACATTACGTTTTTTAGCTTAGCTCACACAGTTTGTAGTCTTTCATTTCAAGAGAAGTAAATGTAACTCTTCAAATGCTCTTTAGGGACCTCTTTGATGTGTGTCATTTATATCTGGTTCGGGCTGTGTCTGGTGTGATTGTTGAGATTTTATAGGAGCTTAACCCAGAGTTTGGAAGCAGCCATTGAGGAAAATCTCATAGGGTCATCAAAGTTACAGTGGGCAGTTCTAAGTACTTTTCTTAGAGTTTCTAGTAGGTTTGTCTGCTCAGGTGACTTGAAATAAAGGATTGTATAAATCACATAGACCAAACACATGAAAATGTTTAAATTTTAGTCATCAGACTTCAAAATCATCTGGATAGCCAATGGGAAGCAAATAATGAGGGAAGTTTCCCCAGATTTCCCTCTGATACATGAAGAGTGAAAAGAAAAATAAGGGACAGCAGAAAGTGAATTATACATAAAATACTTGCACATGGATCAAAGAGAGAAACGAGGAAATGGTGAAAAACAGGGAGAATGGTTTTACCCTTTGCTGCTTATCTCTGTAGAGGTGTTCAAGGTTTCCATAGAAACTTGAACATAGCCTGAATTTGGGGGAAAATAGAATTTCTTCCATTTCTCTTTAACTGCTATAAATGCCATACCAAAAAAAAAATGGTGTGGGGTCTCTGTTTTGCATAACTAGGCCAGCTACTTTCACAGAAAACAATTACTGAAGCAAATTAATCTATTGAGCCTCATGGCAAAATTATGGATATAGGTTATTTTTTTACATGCCACTGGAACAATTTTGGTCATAGAACAAAGCTCACTGACACTAGGAGTTAAAATGGAGTTTCTTTCAGCAAGTGATGCAGTTGTATTGGTTAAAGAGATTTCTTGAAATATATATCTACAATTTCTAGTCTGTGGGAAATAATGATACTTTAAAGGAACACTCCTCTCTTTTTTTGTCCTTCTGCAGTGTGTAATGTTAGCTTTTTTAAAAAATAATGTGCATATATTATGGTACTTTGCTATCTAATGACTAATACCAAGAATGGATTAAAATTAATTAAAAATAGGCTGCTATGTAAAATGCTATAAATAGCAAATACGTTGTTTATAGCTGGTGTATTTTTCTTTTTTTTTTTTTTTTGAGGATGGTTCCATGTATCCGTAATTAGTTCAGATAGTTTTAACCTAAAGAAGCTGACATTTACTTTGGCAATATCACCTCTCAGTACAGTCAGGGTATGAAAGGTTTTTTTGATTAAATTCATGAGGATTGGCTAACTTTAAAAGCGTGCCTGACTTCCACAAGGATGTTAGTTAGCAATTAAAGGTGTTCATTGTGGATGGACACTTTGCTCAGCTGTGATCTGCAAAACAGCTCCTGCAGAATGTGCCCAGTTAGAGAAGTTACCTTCTCAATCTAATTTTAGAGAGTGGGTTTTTGTGTGTCTCCAGTAAAACATGGAACTGAGTCTGTCTGGAGGGAAAGGCAGATATTCCTTCGTGCCAGAGAGCAGCCAAGTACAGTTCGAGAGAAGAATGTGGACACTGCAGGGCTAGGAAGGTGGGGATGACATTCCCAATCTTTGTTCAAAGGACTTTGTGCCATTTTTGCAGTAATTGGACGCAGAAATTGGTTAAAAAAAAATAAAAGGCGAGGAGCAGAATATGGCATTCCCTGTTCTGAAATGAGAGACGGGAAATGAGGGGCATCAGTGAGTACAGACACACGGACCATGTGTGCAGCTAGCGGGGCAGGTGGGAAGAGCAGGGCTGCTGCCAGGGCTCCCGGGCTGTGCCAGAGCTGCCAGCCTGGCAGGGCAGTGCTCTCCTAGAGCCCGTGCTGGGGCTTTCACTGGTGCCCAGCCCAAGGTGCTGCTCAGATCCTGTTCACTCTCAGCTGGTGGAGGCTGTCCAGCACCGGGCAGCGCTTATCGCTTAAGCATGGACACGTGTAAAGTACAGCTCTGTTTGTGGCTGGAAGATTTTGGGTCCAGATTTTTCAAACTCCAGATTTTGGTAATTCAGTTCTCTGTAGTTATGGCAGATTGAAAATTTCAGCGGCGTTTTTGTTGTTGATTTTTCCACTTTATTTTTTATTTCGCTTTTAAAAAATGCCAAAAAACCTCCTGTCTACACTGAAAATTAAATAGTTGCTATTATCTCTATATGTGTAAAATCGTTCATAAGGACTAGATTTGTACTTAGAAGTGAATGCTTTGAAAAATTTGTTTGTTGAAAAATAACATTAATGGGAAAATATTGAACAAAAAGAGAGATTATGAGATTCTTGAGATTATGCCTAAAATGTCAACAATATTCCTACTATTAATATTTACTATTCAAGACTTATAGCTAATAATTTACTTTCATTGTGATGATTATCTACAGAAATTTCCTTTACCTTTTTAGGATGTCTCCTATTCTTCTATTCTAAGCATTTTTTTCGCTTGTTTTATTTTTCTTCTTTATGAATATTTTCAAAATGAAAATATGTAGTTTAGAATACGCACATTTTGGTAGTATTAGTATTTTAGCTGATACGAGTATTCTGATTTTAATTCTTTTCTGTGTCAGTGGAATTGTTGCAATGATGGTTTAATCTGTGCTGTTGGTTGGGCATCTCCAAAGTCTGTGAAAGGGATCTCTGATTTCCATGCAGTGTGAACCAAGGTTAGTACCTCATAGTCACACTGAAAGAATTCATGTGCAGTATTTCATACTGTGTTGTTTCCTGAGTAATATTGGCAGAAAACCTCTTGCTCCAGCAGGCTGAAAGCTTGAATGCTACATTGAGGATATTGTTCTAATTAAAATTATTTTAATGATACCTTTTATTAACAATATAATGAATAAATATAAATTAAAATAATAAGTCAGTGGTCAGTGTTGCACAAATGCCAGATGCTAGTGAATGCAGCTTGTTGAATTACTGGAAAATATAAAACACTGTGGAGATGAGGGCTGCCCTTTGCCTGCCCTCAAATAGGGTATCTCAGAAAATCCACAAAATTACTTCAGTGCAAAATGTCTGCCTGACTTAGCACTCCTGACACTCTCCATTGTGATAATGGTATTTGCTTAAGTTGTTCATAGGAGAAACTTTTTAAATATAAGTGGATAACAAATAATAAAAAAGCTTAAGTTGCGACTGAGTTTTTTTGCAAAAGTCAAGAAAACCCCCTCAATTTTAGGAACAGTTAATAAGGAACACCTTAACTTAAAAATGGTCTAATATTGAAACGCTCCTTTAAATGGCTGTACCTGTGGTGGATATTCCATACTTACACTGGCAATGTCATGAAGATCTGAAATGCACAGTTAAAATATTCTCTTAATATTCATTGATTTTAACTAGAAAAGCATAGATGCACACAAGAAGAATTTCTAGGAGGTCTGTTTCATCTCTTATTAAAACACCGTTACTCAAGAACTTGGACTCCTGTTCACTCTGCACATTTCTAAAATAAATTAATTGTATCATAAAGTTCCCTTCTTCCATCCCCATACATATCCCCCAGACTTATATCCCCCTGTACATAGTAAAAGAGCTGTGATCTGAGATTGTACCACATGTTAAAATCCATAGACAGGAAATCCTTCCTCAGGAGTGAATAAGATTAGCAAGCACAATAACCTGGATATGATGTGGGATTAGCAGGGCAATCTATTTTTAAGCATTAGAGCTCTGCTATCATTCCATTCTTTGAAAACACAGCAGAAATTGCTTCTTATTTTGGAAGAGTCCGAGCCTTGAGAAATTAAAAAAAAAAAAAAAAAAAAAAAGGGAGTGGGGAGAAATAAATCCTTTTTCTTTGGGCTACAGCTAATTTGAACTCTTGAAGTTTCCATGAATACTGTTTCCTTAATAAAGAACTGATTGATTGGTTCTAACATCCTTCAGAGACTTAGGACCTTGTTTTATAGACCTTTGCTAGTGAATTTATTCTCTGGTTTAAATCTAAAAGGTCCAGCTGTTTCCAGTGTGGAATTCTTAACGACTGAAATATTGGATTTATTTAGTAATGATAAATAGGACAGTATTTGTAGCATTAGGGGAAAATTAATTTACCAATCTATAGTAGTAGGCCTCAATCCCACAATTCAAATTCATGGAGACCATTTATGTGAAAGTCAATGCCAGCATTTTACATCATTAAAATGAACAATATGATCCATGGGATGCCAATATAACAGCTCTCCAGGACCTGAAAAATTTACTAAGAGACTTACCATTTACTCTGTTGTTGAAAATCCTTGGAAAACACTTTCATAAAGCTCCTGGATATTTTTGTTTTACAGTGGGGGCACAGGTGTGTGCGTTCACAGTCTAGTGTTTCTGTTAAGTTGCTTAGTTGTAAATAAACTAGATTTTATACAAATAACTTAAACTAGGCCAAAATTCTTCATTTATTATGACTTTAGTAACAGATGTCACTTGATATCCTGCTTATTATCCACAATGTGTTAGGAAATAAATAATACACTGAATTTTTCATTGTAATAAGATTGTTGTGTATATCTCTAAAAAAATGTATTTTTGTATGAATTCATTATGGTTACAGGATACTCTGGAGGATTATATTAGACAAACTGTTTTGCCAAACAGAAATTATTTAAGTGAAATCCTTGAAGGGAGTGACACGATTCCCTTAATTTTATAAGCACTGGTTTCAGTGAGCATTCATTTTTTGCCAATTTCTACATTTTTGAGAGGGCTTTCTTCCTTGGAACTGTGATCAGGGGGATGTGATCAGTGTAATCTCCTACCACATGTGATTGTGGTCATAGGAACACAGTTGAAGACTCAAGGCAAAAATACATCCATGCACATTTTGCATAGAAATACATCCATCCTGCTACTAAAACAGTGTCTCTCCTAGAGGAGGTTTTGAATCTCTTCCTTTATTATCACTGTTACTGTTACACATGGAAAAATACCTTTTAATTGTTGCCACTTTTGAAGTGGAATAGCATCTGTAGGCAAATATTCTGTGGCAGAGAACTTTTGCAGGCAGCTGCACTGAAGCATGGTCATGCACATCTCTTAGCTCAAGAGCTTCTGAGTGGTGTGTTATTTACAGCTGCACAGAACTGAAAAGTCATAGAGTTAAAAGATCAGGTATTTATTAGCATACTGTAATTTCTGATATTTTGTTGTGATTTCTTCCTCCATGGATGATAATAGCACTTTTCATATTGAGAACTTCGTTTTCCCTTTCTAGCCTCTCTTCTTCCCTCTAAACCACAAATCAATAAAGCATTCTATAATAAAATTGTCAAAGCATCTATTATATGCATTTCTGATTAAAACGGAAAAAAAGAAAAACCAAGCATTTTTTCCTTGGAGAAGCAAAAGTATGTCTCAATTATGTATCAAAGGACTGTGTTTATCAAAAAAATACTTTCCTAAATCTAGGATATGTGCTTTATATCAGTAGATAATTACTAAGTCTGAGGCAAGGTTATATGTGTAATGCTATCCACATAAAACTGGATTTCATCAGGTTGAAGCTTTAAAAATTTGACATAGCTTCAGGAACAAGAAAGTCTATTTATCTCAAATAAACTATTGATTTACCTTATGGTCACTGATGGTATTATGAATTATTAGGATCTTCCTTCAGTACGTATACTCAAAGAATTAGTTGTCTTAGCAAGAGCCTTCTGGAGAGTCTGTATGAAATAACAAAGGAGACTTAAAAATTACAGCAAATATATCTGCAAAGTGTAGGTGCTCAGAAGATTAAATTCTTGCTGCTAGAATTATGTGGACAGAAAATATGAATCTAATGTTGAGGTTTGTGCTCTAGATCACAGATCTGGTGTATGCATTGGATTTGGACAAATGAAATGTTTCTCCTTGAGCAGCCCAATTTCTTACTAATGATTTTTTTAACTGATGATTTGACAAAATTAACGAAAAGACAAATTTGAAAGTAAATAAGGTTGTTGCAAAATCTCTGTATTTATTGGAAGGCTATGAGCCAATCTTCTCCCTGTCTGAGGTTTAGGCAAGAAACCCACAACTAACAAACCCATGCCCCTTCCAAATCCCCGTTAAAATGAAACTTGGCAAGCATTATAGGTAGATATAAGTTTAGCTACAAAGCATAAGTTGGTTATTTCTGACCTATGCTAGTCAATGTGGAATAAACACTGCAGAAGTTGCATGCAAGCCAGGACTCAGTCAGAATTTTAATTAGTGCTGATAACTCTATTCAAATGAGCAGTTTCCATAATTTGTTCTCAGAAGGACAATTCCTGCACTGTTTTCTCAACTCCATTTGTAGGCATATTGCCCAAGCCACACTGCTTATTTAAACCTTCGTGTTGAATTTTCTGGGCCTGAAGGATCACATTACTTACATTTTATGAAGACTGAAGGCATTTCACCATTTAGAGAAAGAGAAAATTAGACTGAAGTAATCCAAATTGAACATTTTGCAGACTGAAGGGCAGATTAACTGTGGAAAATGAACAACTCAATAATTGCTTAGGAAAATCCATCAGAGTCATGGAACTTGTTGATAGCTGTCCTAGATTTATTTCACAAATTTCAATAAAAACAAGCTAATAAGCAGTCTGCAATGGCATTCAGTGCTGAGTCAATATATCTGATGGTCAGAAATGTTATATCCTTGCTTCTCCAAGTATTTACTGTATGAAGTTGGTAAAGTCACTTGGCATTTCTGCATCGCTGTTTCCTTACGAGGCAAGTGATGCTGGTTGATCCTGGTAAAATTCAATGAAGCCTATGACAAAACAGCCCAAACTTTGTGCTAAGTAATGCTTACTGTTCAGCTCTTTGTGATGCTTCAGAGGTATTGGAGAGCTGGAAAACTGAGCTGGAGTGAAAGTGTGAGTGCATGTAAAATGTACAGCATCAGGTGGGTTTCCCTTTGAAGAACAAAGTGAGGACTTGAAATATTCAGTAAGAAAACTGAGATTCAAGGCAGAATTGCAGGACCCTTGTAAACTTGAAGAAAAACATGGCAGAGAACACAAATAAGTAGTACTGCATGTGCTTTCTTTTTTATGGAGGGTATTTCTAATATTCCTATCATGGACATGCCCCCATTGTACAGTAGAGAATACTAGAGGAGTATATTATATATCTGCCTTATGAAATCTGATTGTTCTTCTGTGCTTCTATCTAAAATAATGTGTGTTTCCATAAAACTGCTGCTGTCAAACATCTTAACTTGGAATTTTATTGGGTTGAGGTTGCAGTTATTAAGTCAAGTGTAATTAATTTATCATACTTTTAAAGATCTTTGACTTGAGAATGCCTGACTCTGCATTTGTGTTTCTATCAATACTGATATATGCTTGTTTTAAATGCATGAACTTCTCTAAATTTAGGGACCTTTTCTGCCTTTACGAGATCATCTGTGATATTAATTTTACTGATTTTCTGACTTCTTGTGATAAGGAATCCAAAATAATGACAACTATGAATCCGGGAAAACAGATTAGAATTAATAAGGAAATTGATTAAATATTCAGTATGTTTTATCTGTCATTAAACAATGGCATATTAATATTTTTAAGCAAGTCATAAAGCAGATTTCTTACCTGTATCTTAATTTAGGTGGTTTTTTGTTGTTGTTATAAGATTGAGACACATCATTGTTTTATCTTTGCACTGATACATAAGGAGATAGTGTAAAACTTTTTTATAGTGACCATGTTTTACATCCTTGCCCTATAAATTGTAGAGCTGAACAGACTGTGGGCAATCATGAGAAAACCATATTCTCTCTGAAATTCTAAAAATCCCATCTAAAATTTTCTCAGTTTTATCTTTAACAAAGAACCTAATGGAAAAGCTATGCAGGAATAGCAGTAAAGAACACAGTGCAGTGCATGACATTCCATTTCCTTGGAGCAGGGGAGATTAATGAACTTGCCTGTAGGTTGGTGCTACCTCTGGTGTTACAGAAATAAAGTGCCCATGACTGTAATGCAGCCTCTTCTGCTTGGTCAGAGGCAGCCTTCCTTTCAAACAGGTTCTTCTGGGTCATTTTTCTTCCTAGATTTTACTGTATTAGCATACCAGCATTTTAAGGATGTTAAAGAGTAATTGATTCCAGTCACAAAATATGAGTTTAATTTCATTCATGTGAAGATTAATCCCCAAATATTCAAAATCGGGTACCTAAGGTTAGGTACTTAAAATCTAGATACATAAATGTGTGATCTGAGTTTGAAAGTAACTCTTGAAAAGAAGTTAACATTTAAAATTAACCACCTCTGAAAATGGCATGTTATAGGTATGGTATAAAACTCTAAGGACTATGGAAGGGAACACGTTGCTTCAAATATTTAGAAATTAATCAAGACAAGACCCAGCTAGTGGGGATGGGGTTTAAGGAAATGTTTCCAAAATTAAGTTATAATTAGACATTACATTTCCACAATCCTCATGTGTGATATTTAATGTTTTGTCCCAGTTTTCCAAATGCTATTATTTTTTTCTGTATTTTTTTCTGTATTTTTTTCTGTATTTTTTTCTGCATTTTTTGTATTTTTATACAATCTGCTGGGCTTTTTTTCCAAGAGGTGGAAATTTGCTTTTCACCAAACAAACCTTTATTTGATTAAAACTCAACATACCCACAACAGCTGGGAACACGATTTCCCCATTTAATGTGTTTTTAAAATAAACCAGCAAACAATTTAGTCTTTGGGTTGTCTTTTTTTTTTTTTTTTCACCATGGCTCTGCACATATCAGGATCCTTCAGCCATAGAAATGTTCATGTTTCCATATTTGAAATTAAGAAGGAAAAACTAAAGGAAAAGCAAAAGCTATGGTGCTTTGTTTGAGAAGTCAGTGGGTTTATTTGAAATATTAATAGGAAAATTTTAGAAATTTTGAGTGGATTAGATGGAATGTGTTGAATATTTCAGTTCATGTCTTGCACTGAGTGCTTCAAAAGTGAAAATAGTAAATGTCATGCTTTTCATTTCAGGAATACTATTTTAGAAAAGAAAACTACCTACAGCTAAAACTATTGGATGGTAATTTATCTCCTACTTGATAGCAAAACCTTATCCCAATATATCTCACCAGTAAGAGAGGAGATATATAAAGAAAAGAAGTGCCCAAAACCAGATGTAGGGCTCAGGTTATCCAAGGATGCCTGGGGAATAGAGTTAAATATTGCTGTAATATACTCTTGGAAGAGAATAAATACATAGAAGAAAATACATAGAATAGTATTTTAATTTTTAAGCAACATATTTTTCCTTTTATTTTACTTAATATTGGTGGGCATCCCTGCATTTAGAGCAACCAGTGAGGAGAACAAACATTAGAAGACCTTTCACAGCTTTGTCTGGGATGTTCCTCTCCCTCTCTTCTGAAACTCTTCTGAAGCTGCAATGAGCAGCAGGCTACAGCTCATGTAAATTATCAATGCTGAATTAGTCACACATATAAAATAACCTTTAAAGTACTTCTAGCTTACTATTTTGTTGACTTTCCAGCTACAAATCAGACTGCAATGAATTTATTCTTAGCATACAAATGCCTCTTTGCCTTGAAGTATTCTTATCACAAACCTTCAGATTTATCATTTTTCCACCCAATTGCACATTCTAGGAACCAGGTATGCCTAAAAAAAGTTCAGCTTTCATCCTTCAACGAGTTAATTAGGCTAAAGAAAAAGAGAATGGTTACTGAGGTATGGAAATGAATTTGTTGCCTGTTTTCCATGAAATCGGGCACACCATTACAGAACTGAGTGCCAAGATGTTAATTTCCTTGCTCCACAAGGATTTACAGGCACTGCCAAACTGTCTGTTCTTATCAAACTTTACTTGGCTGCAAATGAACAAAAGATTTTAGATCAAATTTCACTGTTTAAAGCAATTTGATTAATTAGTAGACATGGATTAGATAATGGAATGAAACTCACGCTCTAAAGCATGGAAAAATAGCTTGTAAAATTACAGAGGAGCATGAGAAAAAAGTTCTTCAAATTTCACACCACTCACAATTTCTATTGCTTACTAATACTGTAAGGTACAAAATGGAAACATATCTTTAACTTTTCTCAGGTTTCTAAGAGCTGTCATTATTTCTGCCCGTGAAAAAGAAAAAAAACAAAGCACAGCCCTCTGGCTGTGTATTTCTTGGCACAGCATTCCACTAGGGGATGTGCCAAGAAGCCCTGGACAGCTTTAGGTTTTCACCGTGAGAATTCCAGACACTGAACATCACGAGAAGCTGAAGGGACAGAGCTCAGCCTGACTCAGACCAAGTATCTGTGCTCTTGCTGGGACAGGTGATGGGCAGCCTGCACCTCTGTCCCCCTCTGTCCCTGCTGCTCTCTGTAACACCAGGTTTGGAAAAAAGCATCATTTCACCACTTGCCAACCCTGGGAAATGCCTGCTGGCCACTGGCTCCACACACTTCACAAGCAAATTTCACATACAAACTTCTACTCGAAATGAAGTTTTGCCTTTGAGTCTCTCAGGGGAAGAATTTTGGAGAGTAACATAGCTTTGTAGTTTGATGTTGAAATGCACTCACAGCAATTCTGTAGAGTAGGGTAGTGAGGGGTCTGGGCTGTGGGATGGAAATATTAAACCAACTGCACCCAGCTTGCTAAATCAGAAGATTTGGGAAAATCCCAAAGTCAAGATACTTAAAATTTCATTAGGTCAGTGAGATTAGGCACTGCCTGTAAATTATATGGAACGCCTGAAATCCTCTGAAGGGATGATGATCCTGTTTGGTCGTTTTCCCCTCTAGAGTAATCTCTGAAGGAGGATCTCAGCCAACACAACTGTAAACCCTCAGGCAGCTCAATTGAAGTGTTGGGACTTGGAGTGTCCTGCAGTTCAAGGGAGAGGAGCATCAAAGGTGTCTCAGTGGTTTTGGGAGAGTGTCTGTCCCAACACAGGAGGCCTACAAAAAGGTAGGTTGTAATGCAGGAGTGCCTTTTATTTTCCTTTTGTCACCCTTGACATGGCAATTTATAGTTTTACACAACGTTGGCAGATATTTTTCTTCTAGAAATGTGGCTCTACAGATAGTAGGTGGGTAAATCTCCCTCTTGTAGTTAGGCTAAGAAATTCAGTTTTAAAACTCTAAGTAAAGCATATGCTGGAGGGAAAAAGCTTTTTTTGCATGATTGTTTGTAAATAGCCAGATAAGAAATTGGTCTGGATTTCCTATGTAGTAATTAAAACCATTGTGTATTGTCTTAAGGAATATGCCCCGATGAGAAGGAGTTTCCTGTGTAACACCAGGTAAAATCTTGGCTTTAAGTAAGTAGCATCTTTTGGTAGGCAGAAAGAGGCTTTCACTGCTGCTGGTATAAATGATGCTAATGGAAAACAGCTGAGTTTAACCATGGTAATTGGTTGCCACAGGTAGGACTTTTCTCCAGAATCTCCATAATAAGGCTTCACACTGCTTCGAAGTCCTCCATTCTCTTTTGTGTCTTGAAAAAGCTCTCATACACTTTTCACAACAGTTTGATGCAATCCTGTGCTGCACACCTAAATGGTAAGACCAGTTTATTTTCTAAGGCAGGCAAATAACTGACTGAAAATATTTGTCTAGGTTATCCCATGATTTTGATAAAGGGGGTGGGAACTCTTTGAGTAATTTTTGTAGCAGTTTCTCTTGCTGAAGGAAATAATGTGGAAATGTACTTCTTCAGGGTTGTAAAAAGGAGAAGGAAGTTCCAAGATTTGTTCTTAAGATGTTGATTTGTACAAATTATTCCCTGTGCTGTAAGATGCTGATCAGGGAAAGCCTATGTTTCATTGGAAATTTAATGCTTTTCAGAGCTGATAGAGAGTGAGGAGGTTTGGCCTCTTTTTCCTCTAAGTCTACATTGACTGATTGTGTTCTGGCTAAAAATTGTAAAATCAAAACTTTAGGGGTTTTTTTGTTTGTTTGTTTTTTTTTTTATTTGACTTGCTAATTAGGAAGTTTGAAAACAATTTTAATTATCCCTTTTTGTTTGGGATAGTCCACTACTGCCTGTTATTTGAAGCCAGTGGAATATAAGCAGCACAGGGTTTGTCTGTTCATGGTTTGGAAGCAAGAAGGAATCTAGTGTGAAAGATCTTTCCTTTGATTTGGAGTGGAAGACATCAAGTGATTTTTGTGCTAGTCTGAGAAATAATGTCAAGTCATGCTGCTCCTGCTTAAAAGAGTAGGAAATATTCTTTGTTTTTTATATTTGGGAACTGTGACACTGTAGTAAATATTTTTGCCAGATAGTGCATTAAGAATAACCTGCCTTTGAAATTCAGTGGTTTATAAATAAGCAGTTAGGATGTAATGATAAAGAAACAAAGTATCTGACCTTTTCCAAATGGATACTAGTGTTTATTCAGGGTCATTTCCTAGCCAAGAATTTCCTGCCTAATGAGTGAGGTTAAAAAATTAGTGTCTTATCAGTCAATTAGCAATTTCAGGGCACTGGTAAGCAGTCAATTAGTGTTGTAATGCTTCTATTGTATATTAGATCAAACCAAGTTGAAATTATAACTTCTCTTTCAGTTTATGGATGTGAATATCTATGACATATAAAACAATTGCCAAAAATAAAAACATGTCTGGAAACGGAGGGAGAGTATTGTAAAAGAACTTCAGGTTTTCCTGAATTTCTTTATGCTGTGTAGGAACAACATAAGATTATTATCTGTATGGTGGCAGACAAAGAATTTAGGGACCTGGACTCAAGCTCTTCCAATTAGGACCTACTTTATGAAACATGCATTGCTAAAAATTGCACTGGAATATAATAGGACTCAAGTTTGGTCAGGTGATTTCAATTGGGAATAGAGATTAGAAAAAAAAAAACATGATTGTCTTTCTAGGAGAATTAACTTGATATATGGATGATACAGATATTTTTTGTAGAGCCTTCATTTGGTGTGAATTGGTAGAGACCCTTACAAAGTCCTATTGTGTAAAACATTTATATTCCCTGTACTTCTGTAAATTTTCATTCTGCATCTGGAACTTGAGGTCAGAGCAGTCCAGTTGATAATTTGAGGTAATTCCTGATAGACTGATTGTGTTCTGGAAAGTTTGGTGATGGAACTGGCTGTGACAGAGAATTACTGTTACCCCATTTCTTGGCCTCTTTCCTGGTGATTTTGTCTGTCATTTCTGTAACTTTCAGGTCTTGTTTAAATGTTGGAAAGGTGATTCTTCACCAAAGCAGTGGCTTTCCTTGTTTTAGTTGTTTTTGTTTGTTTTTTTTTTTTTCTCATATTGAGTAACTGTATGACTGGCCTACAGTGTGCATTAGCCAGGCTGCTGCTGGCACCACTTGGTTTCACTCCTGCCTGTGTCTGAAGGAAGGTGACATTCACAGCAAACAAAGGCAACAGGTTTTTCAGCTTTGCACAGAACAGGTGCTGTCTGTAAGGCTTAGACCGACAGCAGCACCAGCCTGTTAGGATCTAGGATCTGGTGCATAGCCATGTAAAATGATCATGGTGTCTGCACCTCCAGGATGAAACTTCTGACCTAAAGAGCATCATGACAACTCTCATCAGGTCTGACTATGGTGTCTTTACATTTTCTTAAATCTTTGAAGAACTTTGGCTCTTTTTCTCCCTCTTAATTTTCAGTGATAGGATACCAGGCTGGGAGAGGCCTCCGGGATCAGCTGCTCCGAGCTTTTCCTGCAAAGTTAGGGTCTAGACAAGATGGCCCAGCACCCTGTCTAGCCAAATCTCAAGTGTCCAGGGTCACTATCCCGAGAAGATGATTCCATGGGCTGATATTGTGAAAATTCCCTGTCAGAAAGCATCTTCAAAATGCATGACTCACCTTCCTTATGTGGGTCATCACATGGGAATGGAAAAATGTTTTGGCTCTGTCCCTGAGGAGAACAAATTGTTCCTTAAGGCACATGGCTTAATGCTGCAAAATGGTAAGGCAGCCACTGGGACCTCTAAGTGAGAGGATATGCACACTGTCCTGCTAGGGTGCAAGAGAAGAGAAGAAAAGGAGTGAAATGACAAGGAGAATCGTTTTAATGTCAGTTAATCTCATCATGGTTATTAATATATTAGTTTTAATAATAAATACATCTATTTTGGGCAATGTTTCATAAGGTGCCAAGTGTGAAAGAAAAAGGTGTTCTAGTAATGCATCTTATTGCTTAAATAACTGGTAGAGAGCTAAGGATGAAAACTTGTTATTAGAAGTTGCTTCAGACAGAATATGCCATGCTGCCATTACAGCAGATTGACTTTTCATTGTCAGTAAATAGATTTTTAAGAGAGGGTAGATGATTGTGTTTGCAGAAGGCCAAGGAGCCCTACATACTCAGTTCTGTTTAGTTATCATGAGTGACATGGAGAGCTCATAAAAGTGAGGGGTTGGACTATGTACCTGAACCCTCTTCTAATTCAGTCTGGGGTTCTGAAATTCAAGGAACTGTCTTCAGGCAAGGAAATTAATGGATATTACACTGAAACTCTCTACTGATCAATCCTATAGTCAAAATTAAATCCCTTCTTTCAGTTTACCAGATTTATTTTTCAGGCTACTTTGTCTAAATGATGTCTGCTTCTAACAAAGGGAGCATTTCTTGCTGTGTGGCAGGTCTCCTGAGCAAACCTGGGGAAAATGCTACTTCCCTACAGCTAACGTAGGAAGATGAATAAAGGTTTCTTTTACAGAGCTGCCTAATTCCAGAGAAGGTTGGGCCCTTCAGTTAAAGAACTGCCACAAGTAAAATAGGTTTTCACTTACATTTATGGGTTAAATGCTCCTATGTCTTGCTTGATATTTCTGTGTAATGTTTAGCAATATAGTGAATGAGTCAAAGTACTCTTCAAAAGTGGATCATAAAATAATGCAAACCAGACTTCCTTCAGTGAGATTCCGAAGACCCAGGCATGGATTTAAGGGCTTATTTTGCTTATTGCTGCTTAGGAGAAAAACCTTTTTTCTTAATATTTCTTTGATGCATTATTTAATGTATTCTGATTAATTAAATAGATGAGCCAAAAATATAAATATTACTCTGGAAACGACTTGTGTATAAAATTGATTGTACTTATTTAATTCATTCATTTACCAAGATAAGAAAAAAAATTAAAAATCCAGTACTGAAAATCCTTTAATGAGAATTTAGAGTGTATTTTATATTCCAAAGATACTAAGTCACAGACATTGTTCAAAAAGATATTAACTGTGTTTTTCCTGCTTACAAATGCAGCAGGGAAATGAAGCAAATTGCAGGGTCACCAAATTGGCAAAGAAAGGCCAGCACAGGTTCATAACCATGGCATGGGGTTGAAATTGGGAATGTTTGCCCAATATTCGCTCAGCTGACTCATTTTGAGCCAAGCATTGTATAAAGAACTTGGGAAGGTCTCTTATATAAAGGGATCTCTGAAATATTCATTATTATTATTAGCTTTAAAAATTATCGGTAGTTTTTAGGCTACTTGTCAGGAATCCTTTAAACTCAATCTTAAACAATATATTTAATTACTGCAACAAACAACTGCATGCAGTTCAGATGTGTCAGGTGAACATAGCTTAGTTTTGTAAATTAGTATTTCCTGAATTGTTGCTTTCTAAAACCATAATGGAGTAAATGGAAGCCACATGGAACAAAAATGCCCAGCCAAGTACTACTTCTGAATAAAATAATCCTAGGAATGTGGGAACTGCTTCAAGCTTCAGGTCTTTTCACCTAGAAATACTGGGAAATATTTTAACCATTTTTGTGACCATCTAATAATTTTCTTCACACTTCCGGTAGCATTAAGTTCAAAAGAATAATAGAGATGGTATCTATTAATGAAAAGACACCTTCTAGTTTGAACAAAATAATCTTTATATCTTGATGTCATAATGTTGATATCATCTGCTGTGGTTAAAGCAAAGCACTCAGATCATTAATGATGCTCATAATGACAGATAAAGTTTATGGACTAAATAAGCAAGAGACATAAAAGGAGAGATAAAGCTTATGGACTAAATAGACAAGAGACATAAAAGGAGAGACTGGAAAGAGAGATGGAGATATTGGGTTGTAGCAGAACCAGAAATGGGTTTTGATTTTTACGTTCCTCTGACAATATTCTACTACATCACTTTTATATTCATGTAAGTGCTCTGAGGTTTCAGCTGGATTTCTGGGATGCTTATTTTAATACATGGGATAATAAAGTTGGAGATTACCTTCACGTGGAAAATTACCCAAATAGATAAAACCTCAGCCACATAATGCCACAGAATCCATTTAAAATAATAATAATCTTATTAATTTTACATTATTACTAAAAATACATGAAAAGGTACTGAATATAATTTTTCCCCCTGCAGTATAATGAGTGCAGAGAAAAAACAGGGTGTTTTCAAATCAGAACATCAGTAATGTGAATTTTAACACGTGTGAAGAAAGTGTAATAAGCATTTGTTAATAAAATCTAGGACAGTTCAGAATGGAAAACAAGATGCAGATGTTCTCAGGTGATGTAAAGGTGTTGCCATGTGCTCTGCTTGTTATGTGTGCTCTGGGTTGCTGATTTGCACAGCTGAGCTCTATCAAAGTGACATAAATGAAGATGGGGGTGCTCCCTCAGACCATGTGAGCAGCCACTCACACACTGTTGTTTCTGCAGGCAATATTAGTCAGATATGTGGGCAACTGAGTTGTGCAAGCCAGTTGAGACTGGAGATATTTGCAGATTTCTGTTGTGCAAAAGAAAAGGAATAAGTTCTTTGCTAACCTCTCTGATAAACATGGAAATTCTTCTATGGATGCAGGACCTACCAGTCACTTAAGTGGTGCAGGGTCTACAGCTGCATAAAAATAGATACAGAAATCATTACAATGAAAACTTGTGATTTTTGGTTTAACTCCTCTGTTAGTTTGTGTTAGTATCACATTTCTGGTAAGGTACTTTTGTTACAGGATGTATAATGAAAAACATATTAAAAATATTTGTTTCATGATTTGGGGATTCTCCTGGTGGTTTTAATGCTCTATTCAAAAGCATCGTACACACTACATAATTCAGTGTTGCGACTTCCAATTCTTGAACGAATAAAAATAAGAAAGCCTTAAATATTAAATAACCTGCTGATTTAAGCCAGAACTTCCAGTGCTGATAGCTGTGCATATGCACATTATCCTCTGAAAACAAAACCCTTCCCAGATTGTGGAATGCCGAATTTGTGTGTGTATACACAAGGGCTGAGAAGGCAGATCATCTTGTTGTTTATGTAAAATTAATATTTTATAAACAAATCTCCAGTTTTATCTTTATCAGGGAAACTCTGCAGCAACCAGAAGTACATCTTAAACCCGATTACAGTCAAACGAATTATCTCTGTCTGGAGCAGTAAAAGCCAGGCTCTTCATTATCATGGGAGAGAATCTACTCATAAAAGAGATTTGATATCATTTCCTAACTGATTGATGACAGAAAACTTGGTAGGGAGAATTTGTGAAGTCACTTCCTATTTCTTACCTTTATTGATGGCTCCTCGGGATAGGACAAAAGCTGACTTTGTTATATTCTAATCCCTTGAGCACTTAGCTTTCTGTTGGAGAGAACTTCTGCATGTTTTGACCTTGGTTTTGAGAAGTTCTGAATGATATTGGATGTAAAAGTCATCTTTGTATGTAAGAATTGGAAGGACAGTTATTCATTTTAAACAACAAAAAATCATTGCAAGAGACTAATAGAGTCAACAAGTCTGTTTTGACTGAAAATACCTTGTTTATTCATGCTGATGTAGTGTTCTTTATGAAGAAGTTAGGCTGTTAGCCCTTAGTCTCTGTCTGTCTGTTGCTGGGGTTTATGAGTGGGAATCTCAGTTATTGTGTTTTTCACATTGAAGTACTTTCTCCATTTTCAAAATAATGGTGCTGATCAAGCTGTGAGGTTAATTGATGAAAGCAAACTGTGTTGCAATCTCTTTGAAATATTCTTTTTATGATTAGAGAAAAGCTTGGATGGCTTCATGGATGTTCATGGATGACTTCATGAATGGAGTGTGCCAATGGCAGTGCTCATTCAAGCAGGTGCACTCAGACTGGAATATTTTCTGTAAAATGTTGTGAAATGCCACATCAGGTTCCTTACCACCACGACAAATGCTACTTAAAAGTCTGAAAGAAGTGTGTCTTTGCCTACCCTTTAGAATGTGTGTATTACTTCTACATTTTCATCCTCCATGCACATTTGACATGTGCAGCTGGTGGTGTTTTACTCTCTTCTCCTATAAATTAAATAATCACTGGCAATTAGTGATCTTGGTCTTTCTCTTTCTCCCTTTCAGCATATGTTACTGACAAAACTATAGGACTCAACTTTATTAATTTTTGTATCTCTTTAAAAAAAGCGCATTATTTTCAGTGCAATACAGAAGTAATACTAATGCCAGTTTTGAATTATGTGTAATTTTCATTTGTAGCTGCCAGGCATTCCACCTGAATTTTCTTTTGGTTTTAAAGCACTTCAAGTGATTTTTATTTCTCTTTTTTGCAGAAGGTTTTTTGAACTCTAAATAATCAACCAAAAAAAAAATCTAAGCAATGCTTTAGGTTGACAGAGTGCTTTAAGTTAATTTAGTAAATCACAATTGCTCTATTTCATGGTAGGACGTAAGCTTAATACAGATGAGAATATAATCACAGTGCATTTCCACTGCTTTTTACTTATGAAACTGTTGATTACATACTTAAAGATCAGTTAGCAATTTCCAATGTTTCTTGGTAGCAAAGGCAGATTTGATTTGTGCTTTTTTTTTTAACTAAAAAAAAAAAAAAAATCCAAAACCCAGGACCCTATCCAGCCACAACAGTTTTTATAATATTAGCTTATGTTTTGTAAAGCTAAGACTTCTTTTGTGCTTTTCTTTAGACTATTGCAGTAATTGATGAAGATTTTTGACAGAACTCTGAAAAATTGTTTCATTAATGCAGATAAACTTAATAGGGTTTTTTTCACTTTATCATATCTGTGCTGTGGTGGGTGTTGCTCTGTTGGCTGGTTCCTTTGTCAGCTCAAGTGCCACACAAAGTGAGAAGAGGTAGACTTGGAAGGGGTTTAGTGGCACATCCCCACGTGCGCTGTCCTTGCAGCACAAGGAGAGGCTGCGCCTGCCATGGGAAGGACAGGAGTGCTGCTTCAGACATCCCCCTGCCCCTGCTTTCTGCTCCCACTGCATCTTGGCAGCTCTAATGCTTGCTGACTGAAGGAGAAAGGGATCAGACATCTGAAGGAAATCGGGGCATTAATTTGTTAGATTGAGCTTTGATAGCATTGCAGGGGGCAATCCCAGTGACAGCAGTGAACTTGCTAGAAAATAAAAAAATCACTATACTGAAACCCTACTGTCAAGGGTGTTCTCTGTGGTTGGTCTTCAGCCCCTACTTGTCATTCAGGTTTCCCTGAGCTTTCCTTGAATGCATAAAATAGATGGCATTGTAGAAGGAGAAAACAGGTGGTGCTAGATAAGTGTCTCCACCATCTTTTGCAGAGATGTCTATTTTTTTCCATATGGATTATGTATTTATAAAATAGATTATGCCACCCAGAATGCTAAATACTCTGAAACAGGTAGCACATTAAGCTTTGGACTTGGTTCAATCTGGAAAATTATGTGTGTTGGCTTATGCAAGCATATTTATGCATTATCATATTATATATGTATGTACCGGTGCCATATGTATTTAAAGATATATATGTGGTTGAATACCTATGAACGTGGGTAAACTTATATTTATGAAACCTACAGACTGAATCAAGCCATCAGAATTACGTGAGAAAGAGGAGAACCATATACATACGTGTGTGGTAACATCTGCTTTTGCCACCCACTTAAGAAATTCAAATATAACAGAAGGGAAGGAACATCTGTCTGCTGGAAACCATCCACGCAAGCAGCATGTCCCTGAGAGCCCAGAGCAGAGCAGGGCACGTATGTGCAGCTGCCCAGTGGGAAATGCTGCTCAGCAAAGCAGGAATGTGCTCCTCGCAAAGGAGCCAGAGCTGTGTGAAGCTTCCTTGGTGCTGCTAACCACAGTTCATCCCTGCAACCACCAAAACGTCAGGGCCAGTTAAGGCCACTGGACTTTGCTGCTATGGGGTTGCAGCTCAGGCAATGCAAAATGAAAGAAGGAGTTGAATTCCATGGGACAGTCAGCTTGCCCTTTCAATCACTGCTGCTTTGGAGTTCATTTCATTAATAGTTACCTGCGTCTTGCCTGAACCAGTCTCTTGGGTTTGTTGTACTTTACTATTAGAAAAACCAGCACAAAGCATTTCTTTGTCGTTTTTTTGTCAAACTTCATGTAAAAATAATTTTGGACAACTTTGGTGGTTTTGAACATTTTCTTATGTCGCATGTTCATGGAAAGAGGGATAAAGAAGTAGCAGTGACCTATGCATTGTATTGTTATATTAATTGTGGGTGCACATCAGTACCCAAAGGCTCCTTCTCAAGAGAAAGCCTTTGTCAGTGAAATCTGTGCTCCTGCAGAACATGACTGATGCCTGCTGGTGTAGAGCAAGTGGTTGGGCCTATTCACAGAGGAGGAGATGGGAGAATATGAAAAATATTCTCCTGATCACCTGTGTTGACAATTCTGTGACTTACCTTTTTAGGTCAAATTCCTTCTGGTGAAAGAAATTCTTTTTTTGAAAATTTTTGTTTAGGAGATCTTCTCAGCATCTTCTACTGAACCTGGAACACAGGATAATTTGCTTGTGCTCAGTTTCAAGATAGAGATTACATAGATAGACATAGACATATATTCTGTGCTCTGCTGTAATTATAACTTCAAGTTGGGAATTGCAGTTCCGAATATTGCCTTTATATTATTTCAGGGAATAATACTTCATGGCTCTTATAAATTTGACCACATTTTTTAATAAGTGAATATGATCACAATTGTGATTTTACAGTTGACATAAAGCTGAAAATTATTTCAAAACTATTCTCTAGACCTCAGTAGCCCTTTGCATATTTCTGCTGTGCAGGATGTGAAAGGGGACTGTGGAAAACCATGTGTTTTTCAGACTCGGTGACATATGTTGCTGTTCTTGAAGCTGATGGTTAGCTTACCAGCCTGTTGTCTAAAAAATGTTCCTTGATTTGATCTCCTTGTCACTGTTCTGGAGTTCATTTTTGAAGTATCTTTAAAAATATATTTTCAGTGACAATTCTACATCCTTCTGTAGCCATTCAAAGTTAGATTTGTTCCAAGGCCCTTTTGTAGAACAGCACTGACTAAAGGCCTGTCCCAGGGTATCTACTTGGTAATAAATAAATCTGGCCACAACTCTGAGTCCAGGCACTGGAGATGTCTTCAGATCCTTGTGTTAATGTAGTATTAACATTCCTGAGAGGTCCTATAGGTCCTGGAGTCCTTTTTTTAACTGGAGTAGAATAGGCAGCTCTAATTCCCAGGCTGAGTAAGTACTTGAAGCATGTTCTGTGCCTGTGTCCTTGCTGGCACAAGAACTTTCACTTTTGGTGACTACAGCCTGTTTTCAGGACACGTGTGATGAGCAGGTACATCCATGGGACTGGCTGTGATGTTCTTAGCAAGTTTTCAGGCTTATTCTCTTCCACCTGGGAAATATTATTTGGCCACAGCATATAAAATAGAGCACTAGTGTTAGACCTCAGAGGATTTGCTTCTAATGCTTCAATCACAACAGTCCTTTCTTAATGTGCAGAAGTTTCATTCATCTAGTTCTTTAGTTTCTGTCCAAATGAATTTGTTCAAGGCCTCTAAATTTTGCAGACAATTCATTAAAGAAAGCCCTTTCCCTGGTTTTTTCCTGATTTTTTTTTTTCCCACATTAGAAGATAAACAGGTAGACTCTGCCATTTCAGATCCATTACTACATCTTGGTGGTGAAAGCTGAGGCATGATTTTTTCATGAATTTCGACAAATAGGTATTAGCAGAAGAGTGACTTGTAGATATTCTACAAAATCCAACTTTTTATAATGAGCTGTGAAGGTTGAATATTGAATTTGTAGACAGTAAGTATTTGGCCGAAAACTGCTTTTAAAAATAAACACAAAAATGGGTAAAATGTGAAAATTTCCCAGTAGTATTTATTTTTCCTTTATTTCTAGCCATTCAACTTACTCTGCAGGGTGAGTACACTGCACTTACAGTGCAACTGATGAGTTTTACTTTCTGAATGAGCTGATGTCAAGCATCTGATGGGTTAAGATTTTCTCCATAATTTTACTGTAAACTGGCCCGACATTTTGCTGAGCAGCTATATATGCAAATATAATTATATGGCAGAGTGTGGGAGGTTTATTTACTTTGAGATCTGCCATCACCAATTAAGATATCTGTTGGCCACTGATTGCTCCACTGAGTCCTTGCCATTCTTTCTTCAGCTGGCTACTTAAGCAAAGGGTTAATTCCGTTTTGGTTCCTTAGTCTGTCATTGCTGCTTCTTTCCTTTTCTCTGTGATTTAAACAGGATACTTCAGCCTCTCAGCCGTCAATCTGTCAGTTTTCATGAGTGCTAAATACACTAGGGGAAAAAAAGCAATTTATTACATTTTCTCGACTGGGGAAGAATGGTTGGCTCAGGAGATGGGTAATGAGCCTGGATGTTGAAGTTACAGATCCTGCATGGAGCTACACATGCTACTGTCAAATTCCAAGATATATCTGCAGAGACATTGCATAGATTGCACCAAAGAACCTAAAGCTGGAATGCTTTAGATAGGATGTGATTTTCTTGTACATGACTGCAGCAAATTTAAACTGAAACCCCTTGAAGTCCAAGTTTAACAAATGAAATTCTTGTTATGGGTGCCTCTCCAAGCTGTTCTTTCAGCAACCTACTGCAGATGCATCTAGTGCAGAGTCACTTTTCTCTGCTTGGCTTCAGCTTTTCTTAATTGTCAGCTCTCACACAATGTGTGATATGAAGGTGATTATTCAAGAACATTTTGGTATATTTTATGATGGCACAGTGCAAGTCCAAACTAAAGGTGTGAAACCAGACTTCCATTCATAAATAATAAAAATAATACTTTAAAAATAAACTTCTAAATTATTTTTTTCCCCTGTGGAAGGTTGAGTTTCCAATATTTCCAAGACTTTTTTGATCATATTATTAGGAAGTTTTATGCCTAAATACTGTCTAACAGGAAAAAAAATTTCGTTTAAAACCAGAGTTTGCAGGGGAAAGCTGTTCAAAAAAAACACAAACGAGGTCTCTTGCATGTGGAGAATCTTCAGCAAAGGTGTTGAATTGCACTGCTTGTTTCACTGAAATTTGATGATGTCCAGGCTAGAGTTATTTCAATCCAGTGACATGAGACTGAAGCAAATTTTGGTTTAAAGTTGGGGATGATGGGTCACTGTGAATGCAGACAATAAATCTTGTCTCTCATAAGGAGCATGCAGTATTCACTGGCCATTCTGAAGTATTTCTTTATATTTCACTGATTTAGCTATGATCTTGTGAAATTAAAAAAAGGCTTAAAATGAATAGATGTGAGGGTAGTTTTTTTTTTTAATTAGAAGTGTATAATGCTCTTCTAAGAGAAGCTTTCAAGTGTTTTAGCAACTTTTTTACTTATAACTAATTAAGCAACATGGATTTTTCCTAGATAATAGATTTGGAGTATATGAAAGCTAACTAATGCTCATATGCTTCTATTTTGTATCATCTGAAGCAGTTCTCTACCAAAAACCAAAACAGAAAGAAAACCCTCACAACCCTCTCAAATAACAAAAACAAACCAAAATAACCATTAAAAAAAATCCTCAGTGAAAAAGCAAAAAAAAAAACAAAACCCAAACTAAAACAAAAAACACACACACACACCAAAAAAACCCTTCAGCAAAACCATCTTTTGTAGGATGCATGGACATCTATTGCCTTGTGAAATATCTGATAGGACAAGATGTTCAATTTATGGCATTTAAACCTGAATCCTGATAAATAATAAATTAAGCAGCTGCTTTCAGTAGCACTGATTCCCCAGTGTAAAGCTGAATTCTGAACTAAAGCTGTCCCAGCAGTTCACTCTCATACAAGACACGTGCAGCTGTGCTTGAACAGGGTCATCTTTAATGATGTTCCTAGTTTGGTGTGGAAGTGACTCAGGAATACACTGGACCTCTAAGAAAGGTGAAATGGATTAAAGGTGTCCACTCACAGCTAATGTGAGTATTTCAGTGCCTTTTACACATCTGTCTGTTCTATGGACTTTATATGCATTTATGTTACTTCTACAAGCAAATGAAGAGTTTTTGCACTTATTAGCTATCAAGAGGAAGAGTTTATTCATAATTTTTATATGTACACAGACACAAGGACTACAAGGACTAGTACCTAGGGAGGAAAGTAATCTCTAAAAATACGTCCAGGTCAAATAATTGGTTTCAAATGCTCTTATTTGCAACTTGAGCCATCCTCTAAAAAGATTTTAAGAAAAAAACAATGAAGAACTTAGCTTTCTGAAATCTAAAATATATTGAGATTTGACACTTCCAACTTAGCCTATTGGAATCCATGGTTCACTTCTGTTCACATACACATGCAATGAAGGTGATTATTTAAAGAGATCTTAATTTATAGCTAAGTGCTCTCCTCAAATTCTTTGGCATTATTTTCTTGTTCTGTGGATACTGTTTATATCTCCATAAGTCATCCTGAACTGGTGATTAAAAACTTTCAAGAACAGCATTTGTTTTCCGCTTTTAATCAAAGTGACATTTATATTTTCAAGCCTATGCTCGGTCCCTAATTCTGAAAAGTTAATGTGAGAACACATTATTTTCTGTATTTATTTTTTTTAAGGTTGATAATAGATTCTAAAATATCAACAAAGTGACATACCAAGTGAATAGCACATCAGATTTTGGAGTTGTGTGATGATGTCTTTGCACATATATATATTTTTGAATGAGTCACTTGTTTATCTATGTTTGTTCAGCTAAGCATAGACATATATATTTGTATTTGACTATATCTAGAAACACATATGCATATACATTAAAGTGCAGATTTGTTCCTCAACATGTTGCATGTGTCACGGCTGATGATAACTTGTTTGTTATCATCAAAACCCTGGTTTTCCTCCATATAGAGCTTTTTGACAGAAAGAGACACTAAAATTTTTCAGTTTTTACAGAATTTACAGTTCTGAAGTTACCTGGTCTAAACTACATTCTAATTTAAAAAGGTAGTGCTTGTAACTGGCACAATGCTGTAGTTGTAGAAACGGGCATGAATGAATTTCAAAACTGTCACTGACTTAATGATTGCAGACTGAAGGTGCTTTTATTTCACCATCTTTGCCAGATCCACTCTTTTTATCTGAGGGTTTGCAAAGAATGATGTTGCCATAATTACAAACTACCTGACAGATGGTACAATGGCAGTGACGTATCATGTTTTACTAATGTGTTTCTTTATCAGATGTTCACACCAGAAGTATTTACCTTTATATAACACTGACATCAATTGTGCAGGCTGCAAAACAGATTTATTCCTCTGAAAAAGTGTTTCTAATAAAATGAATACAGTGACATTTGGAACTGCAACCTTGAGGCATGTATTCTGTACCAAAAACCTTAATTAATTCATAGCTCTGCTTGACTCGGTGTGATTTTTTTCAGCACAATTGCTAACAAAAATAATCAAGTATATTACCAATTGCAGTAAAATAAGTACTATTAAATTCAGCTCGTTTTTTGTCGTGGTAAAATCAAAACCTTGGCATGGCTATACTGAGAAACTTCATAGGATGGGAACTACAGAATTTCCTTTTATCGGTCCAGTAATCAATATCAGATTAATCAATCTTTGATTAGCTAAACATCAGAATAAAAATAATTCTGAACATCTTGCCTCACCTTCTGGTGAGAATAACTTTGTAGATATTCAGTGGATGAATAGATAAATTTCTTCAGAAGAATTCTTGGCTATGTGTCCTTCAGACTTGGTTCCATTTTTCTCTGTATTTGGACATTTTCTGCTTGCATCTCAGCAGGTGATTGACCTTTAAAGTGTTGTTCTATTTTGAACATCAAATTAATGTTAATTAAAAAAAAAAAACTTTTGTGGAGATAATGTTTATCACCTTCATAATTTTCTGAGTTTAGAAGAACAATATTTTGGAGGTTTCTCCCTGATTGTAAGCACTCTTCACTGGTTTTGAAAAGACACTGTGGTCACTTCATGTAATGAATTTTACTTATCATTGCATTCCTTTTATATACTCTTAGCATAGAAAAAATGCTGTTCCCACCAGACGCCCTTTGAAGTAGTGGCATGTGTTTTTTACTGTTGTCAGAAAGAAAACCTAATGCATACATCTTTATGTAAAAGCACAGAATATAGAATTGATTACAAAACTTGACTATTCCTTTCTTCTTGACCCGTGAGAGCTTTTACGTGCTAGTGAATGACTACTGTTTGTTTTGGTGTTTAATTACTATTTGCTTTGCCTTTAGGTGTTTGAGCTAAGCTGTTGTTTTACAGGGCTACATGTTCTGGAATATCCATAATTATGTTTCTGAGATATCCTCCATTATGTTACATGTTCAATATCCAATTGTAATATAACACATAGAATATGAGAAATAAATGCATCTTTTCAGATATGGCATTTTTAAAGTACACAGCTGCCTTATTAAAATCTTGACGTGTTTAGGCTTTATCTGTGTAGTTTGGGAAGATCTAAGTCATGCAACTCACTGGATGCTCAGGGATCAGAGTGTGAAAGCATTAACGGCTCAGGTTCTGTACATAGGGAAGGCAATGGTTTTCCATTACTACATTTATTTATTGAGTTTCATTTTCTTTATAGAAGTGCTAATTATGTCCCCGAGTGTTCAGACATTAGGAGTGCATTAAAAATCAATAATTAATTAAAATCTTCTTGTAAGAAAATGTTGAGCAGGTAAGAATTGTTAGATGGAGTTCCTAATGGGGCAGGTTTTATTGGATAGATGAAGAGCTGGAGCCTGAACTTTGCTTCAGTTCTGGCCCTAAGCCAAAAGGCAAGTTAATACCTCTCAGACTACTGATGTGTCTCTACTTGCAGATGCCTAATTAGCTGCAACTTTTTACATGTGAAGGATAAATAACTCATCAGCAAATGGGGACCATATCAAAAATGCTTTTTTGGCACTTGTACCAATGTGAAATGTGTATTGTAATCAAAGCAGAACATGGTGAGCATTAAAAAATTTCTCTTGTCCTCCAAAACAGTGCAAAGATGATTTCTAGCACAGCATGGGTGCTGGCTAAGACACAAGGTGACTCACAAGAGACTACTTCAAGTCCTTACATAAAAGTTGTTATTCTTAAAAATGGAACTGGGAAGAGATGCTTATCAAAACTAAAACAAACAAAAATCCACTTGTGGCTTCCATGTCTACATAACATTTCTCCCTAGGTGCCCGGTGAAATTTGGTTCTACAGATATAGTGGGATTTGTTTCCAAACATTTCATTTACCAATTAAAAATATTTTACTCCTGGCAGTCTTATTCTATTTGAATAATTTTAGCCTTTTAAACCTCAATTATAAATTTTAACAAAGTAAACCAATAGTAATTGGTAGATTATTATTTTTTATAAATTCTGTAATTATAACTCCTTGATTTAAATATAGTCACAAGGGAGGTAGAACAAGGTATTTGTTAAATAAATGTTGTGTAATTGAGGTGTTTCCCTGCAGGTTGTTCAGCTGCTACATTTGCAAAAGTCAAATATGATAGATTTGGGTTGTTTTAATTTTGTTGTTGGTATTTATATTCTTTGTAATTTAGCTTGTCATCCAGGGTAACCAGAGCATAGTTGGTTTGTCAGCTCTTTAATTTTTCTCGGAATTCTCTGTGTTTTCATTTGTTTGCATCTTTCTAATGGAACACGAGTTGCATACTTTGTATCTCTTTTACACAATGCAAGATCTAATTAGCTCGTTCTTAACAGCAAATAATTAGTGATGCTTTTAATAGATACATAAATACATGGGAGGGAAATATTACAAGAACAGGAGCTTTATATATAATGTTTTGACATGAAAGCAAACCTGATTCCTCTTAGTAATGGGAGTGTATGAGCAATTTCATAAACTCCTATAACAAAATTTAACCTGTGGTCATCTCTGTAACGGAGCTGGTTTAATTTCTTTCTTCTCAGTCTACAGAACTGTGTTTCTTTGGTTTTCCTTGTATAATGTGATAGTATAATGTGCTCTAGATAAGTGCTTCCTTGGGCTTTTAACAAAACTAAGGCTCTGCAGTGACTTGTACTTTAAAAGTAGTGTCGTAACATTTGTGCTGAACATTTGGCAGGGGGAATAAACTGTCTTTCTTTAGGAACACCACGGGTGGTGCCATGACAGGGACATTAGGAGCCCATGCTCAATTGTGGCACACAGTGTTCTTCCCCTCAGCATTATGTACAGAATTATGGTCTGGAATATCCCTTTGGTCACTTTGGGTCACCTGTCCCAGCTGTGTCTCCTCCCAGCCTCCCAAACACTCCCAACTTCCTCACCAGTGTGCCAGTGTGAAAAGCAGAAAAGGCCTTGGCTCTGTGCAAGCCCTGCTCAGCAAGAACAAAAACATTCTGTATTATCAACCCTGTGTTCAGCACAAATCTAAAATTCAGCTCCGCATCTGCCACTGCGAATTAAATTGACCCTGCCCCAGCCAAAACCAGCTCAGGGGCTTTTATATTTCAGTATGTACCATAGAGTGGATGGACCGAGGAACATTGGCTCCTGTCCCCCAGGCTTTGCACCAAAATTTTTGTCGATTAGTTTTCCTGGAGTTTGCGAGTGTGCCCTGTGAGTAAGAGGTGCCACCATCAGGACCGTTGTTTTCCTGCTGGAGCACGAGTTGCTCAAATCATGCGAAGCTGGGTCGTGGGTCCATGTCTCTGTCCAGGTGGGGACCTTGGGCTGGTGTGCCTTGGAGTGTTTATACATGCATCCACATCCACATGTACTTCTAATTGGTAGTGGGGGCCAAAGGAAGGCAGCAGATAACTCTGGGGAGGCACAGGGGGTCACCCAGGCAGTCCCAGACCTTCCCTGCCAGGTGCTGTGCTGGCTGAGGCAAGGTGACTTTCACCGTGCAGAGGGACACCTGCCATGAGCTGTATGTGACTTTTATTTCTTTCCTTTTTTTTTTCCTGAAGGATGGTCACACGTGATTATTTTTATAATTTTAATATATAGCCACAAAGTCAGACTAGCTATACAGTTACAATGGAGTATATTTCATGTGTTTTATACCAGGCAGGCAGGTGTGACAGGATACAATACAATATTGTGAGCAATTTGTCTATAACCAAATCATGTTGGAAGATTTTTCCTCTAACAAATTTAATGTTGTGATTCAGAAAACAGAATGGTATGTTTAACCATGTATTTTTTTTATTATTATTATAGCTGCCAGAATTTATCCCAACTTTCTCTTTATGACTGCATATTTGCCTTTTGAATGACTGTACATTTCCCTCATGGGGAAAGGAAATGGGGTGCTTATTTATGACAGGAATTTGTTATGGATCCTTTTGTTCTCCATGTACATTTCAGACTGAATTCTGAACTAACCTTAAAAACTAAAGAATGCAGTACTTAAGTCTTAGGTTCATATTTAGAGGTCCCATGCTGTCAGAGAATTATGTATCTTTAAATATATTTTTATTTACGTATATATTTGTATTCATTATTTTTAAATATTGTATTTTATTTTCTTATATTTATATTATTTTACCATCTTCTATTCTTTATTCTGTTCTGCGTATCAGACTAGGGTTATTTTTTTAAATGATAGGGGAAAAATAGACAATAAAACCCCTAAAATTATCTGTGAAGGTCAGATTATAAATGTTCATTAAGTCATTAATTGCATTTCTTGGTAACAAAAAGGTACAATAAATCACACTACAATGTGGAGTATAGTTCTTGCAGCATCAGCTCAGCATTCCTCAGTGAAATGTCCCATTTTCTCTCTTTCTATTGTAGCTCACCAGTGGGACTGCTAGCTTAAAATTAGTTATTATAGAGGCAGAGCTATTGGGAAATCATGGATCTGATGCAATTATAAATTTCATAATGCTGTACTGCCACATGCTGTTCTGATATGTGGAAGTGTATTGATTTAGATATGCTTTATGGCTGGTGTTATATGTCCCTAACCACCAAGAGCAATCCTATATCTTTTTAAGCATTTTATGAATTCAGATCTAACAATTTTGCCAAAGAGAAGAAAATGTGTACGTTTCATTAGAGTAGATGATGAGGTAAATGTGAGGGAGAGAGTGAAAAACATAGGCAGGGCTGGAGAAAAACTGGCAGTTGATGAAAAGGAATAGAAAAAAGAAAAGTGGAATGTAAATAAGAAAGACCAAAAATATGGGGTCAAAATTAATTTTAAAAATTTCTTTGAAATGTTGCAATCACAAGTCAGTAAATATTCCTTTCTTAGGGGAAGGATGTAGCTAAGTGACTGCCCAAGCACGTTTACAGGCCTTTCAGGTGTCTTGACATTCCATTCTATTTATCACTCAGAGAACACGGTAACGTGAAATCAAATGTTCTAATGTTGCAGTATACAACTTAATTTGCGTTCTTCAGAAGAAATATATAACAGAATTAAAGGCTTCACTGAATAAAATTGAAAAGGGAAAGGGGAGTTCTGCAAATATTAGTGTAGAATCTTGGTGCACATGTGGTCCAAGCCTGTGGAATGGAAATAGGGAAGCTCTTGGCCACTGTGCCCTGCTGGCTTCAAAATGTGTTCTCAGCATTCTGCAGTTTTGCAAATAGTTTTTCTCTTTTTGGTGTTTTTTTTTTTGTTCGTTTCTTTGTTTGCTTGTTTGTTTTTTTGTTTTTCCTCTGTTCTTTTGTGTTGGTTTGCCTGGGATTAGATTCTGTGGCATCTAGAAGTGATTTCTGCGAAATCAGAACTATATAGCATGGAATTTAGAGAAGGCACTCCCCCCACCCCAGGAAAAATGTCTTTGTCTGGGTTTTTTTGTCCATTTGAACAGTGCTTAGGACATTATGGGTAAGGTCCTGTGTAGTAGTACTGAAAAGTGATACCCCTTGAATACTGAAAGGAAGCTGGGGACTGACTGAGTGGGACAAAAGAAAGCAGATGCAATACTGGAGGCAGTGATCCTCCAAGCAGGTACTGGGGTAGCCAAAAACTGAGGGGAGCTGGGTGATTTCTTTTTAACCTGTGCCGTGGATCTTCCCTACCACTGATGCTAAAACTTTCAGTGTTATTTTCACAGCTTTGCTATAAATTGAAACTCCATCTCCTCTCTTGCTTTGACAGGAGATTACTGAGTTTTTAAACAGCAAACTTGAGGAGCACCGAGCTGTCTCTCATGGCCAGGACAAATTGTCAGGGTACACTTTCATCTGTCAGCCTGGCAACCTCACTACAGCTCTCCTTTACTCGAGTTTATTGCAGGCTTTTGAACAGAAATTTGGTCTTCGTGAAAAGTGGCTTTTAAAGTTTTTTCCATTGGCTGGAGTTTTCAGAAGTTCTGGTCTACAATTTTAATTGAACAGTTGAAAAGATGTCATGTTTTCAGGACTTTGGGGAAAGACTTTCTTCCTTCTCCCCATCTTTTGGGGGCAAGAGGAAAAAAGGCAGGTAAGGGAAGCAGAGTTAAATCATATAAATTCATAAATGATAGGATTTGTTTGACTGTTTTTTTCTGTTTTCTAATGCCTGCTTTGCATGTATTTGTGAAGATTTACCCTATGTAAAAGAGATGAGCAGGAGAAGATGTATGCATAGGGAAGGTCTGAGCATTAAGTCTGATTTCAGGGCTTAGGCAGGATATAGAAAAACATCTATGTTTTGGGCTCTGGCTTCGAGAGAAAGGTTTCATCCAACACTTAGAAGATTTTTCTTTATTTTTCCTTAATCACAATATGCCAGGACACTAAAAGAACACTCATCTCACTCTAAGTTTGCTTTTGTGTTAAACCATCTCTATACTGTTTAAAGTACATGAATTTGGAAGAGCAACAGAATCATAATTGGCCGCAATTTGTAACTTTTCCAGAATTCCAGCAGTAGGAAAAGCCACAGAGAAATCATTCTAATGTGAACGCAACTACTGTGCTGGAATTTGATGATCTGTAAGATTTTCTTCCAACTCCAGGCATTCTGTGCTTTAGATACTTCAGCATTTGATAGGATATCCACCCATTTTATTAATTTTGGCAGATACTGTGTCTATGTTGTATAACATCTTCTAGGAGCTGACAATGATTAACATTTTGTGTTGAATTCTTGAAAATAGTGTAAGATTATTCCTTTAATTCTGGTACCATGCCAGAAAAGTCTTTGTTGGCTGCTAAACTTTAAAAAAAAAAAAAGGCGTCAGTGTTGTGATCTTTCTCTCCTTGGGGAAGATGGAATTCTCTGTTCCCTTCTATTCAGAGTATTGAGGGAAGCTAGTGATTCAGCACCCTTTGATTGAAACTGAGAATAATTTCTAGCTAAAATATTTAGTTCCCCACTGCAGAGGTAACACAGAAGCCTATGAAGATTCTGAGAAATGATTTGTATTATACAAGGACCTATTTCTTTGGAGTTAGGTGAGCCACAGGTGTGTACATGTGGGGGTAGAGAAGGTGACATGCCACAGCTGTTGAGTGTCACTTGTCAAAAAGTCTTTGAAAATTCAGTCCTCAGCAAGCTTAAACATTCTCCAGGCCCGAGCAAGGTGAAACGAACTGGTAGGGTTATTTTCCTTTCTGTTTATAATCGAAAACAATGAAAATTTGGCTTCAATAGCATTTGTCTTTGCCTTATCTTTATTTCTGTTTCAAGATACTTGAGATTTTAGTTCTAGTTCCTAGATATTTAATATGGTATATAAATATCTTGCTGGAGTAACTGGAAAAGGGCACTAACGGCTCTTAGAAATAACAACAAAACCAGAAAGTCTGTATACGTATAGCCCTGGAATGAGTAGAGCTTTGAGTGCCTTTTTAATATTTAACAAGCCATTTTGGTGTATCTTATTAGGCTGTCCTAGAGCAGCCTATTCATACAGATTCAACATTAATTATTAATTCATCCTGGGAAGAAATAAAAAAATAAAACACCCAAATGCATAAAGTGTTTAGTTCTGCTGATAATCTTATAGGGCACGGTCCTACTTTTCATATGATCATTGTGCTTTCCTGACAGAAATTCCATTAACTTTAATAGATATTCTTGTGATACAAAGTCTAGGTGCTTGTAAGTAGACCTGACCTGGGTTTAAAAGTCGTTCTTATGGCTGTACCTTCATATGATGTAAGTGCCTAAGTGCCCTCTGTTTAAAATAAAGTGTGAGTATGCTCACCAAATTCATTATTTCTTATGTCTTTATTTTTCACATTGCAGAAGTTCATGAAAGTTTCATCCAAACCTGTGTGTTAGGTACAGGAAGGAAGAAGGTCCACTTAAAGGAATTTCTAATATGTAGAAAGTCAAAGAGGTAAAAAGATGCAGCAGTATAATAAATTCACTTCTTGCTGATATGCTACAGATCAGTATTAGAGCTGGAAGAGCAGCTTCATTTTTTCACTGTTCCTTTATATTAGGCTAGGCAGCATTGAGAGATATGACCTTGCTGGAAGACTTCTTTGGATCTTTTGGTTTTTTTGGTTTTTTTTCTATGTAAAAATAAGATTGCACCTAGTATTTTCTGTGATGAAAAAAAGGTAAGCAATCTTTAATCTTTCATTTATCAAAAAGCATTCAAACATCAAAAGAAGAATCACATATTAGATGAGATTTTCTTATGGCATTAGTTTTATTAACTACGTTTACATTTTATGCTTGCTCTTGCTGAGATCAGTTTCTGCTAATTTGCAGTTCTCAATTCTTCCAGCTGGTGAGAGTTACTAAAGGAGACAGAAAGCTCAACACCAGTTAACAACTACCAAAAAAAAAAAAAAGACAAAGGAAAAAAAGTACAGATGGACAAATACTAGTTATTTACCCAAGCAAGTCACAAATTGTTTCACTGAATGCATTCCTGAAATGCACTCTAAAATAGTGGAAGCATTTAGCCCTTGATGTTTGAGTTGTAAGAATGGCTAGATATTTCCTAATAAATATGAAGAGGGAAGGTTTTAATAAATATGAAGAGGGAAGGTTTTGCAGCATATCCCTGAAGACAAATACAGAGAAATCAGGACTTATATTCTGTGGGCTGTTTGCACTTCTTTGTTCTGAAATTCTTGTGTACTCATAGACTCATATTTCATGTATATTTTATAATGCATATATTTTATATATTATATAGCTGTCTGAACATCTATAGAAAGATAAATACTCAGCAAGCTTTTTTGTGTATAATCTTAACAAAACTACATCAAGCAGTGTGCTTGTACAAGAAAATGTCCAAGGGTGCTTTATTTCTTCTGTGGTTTCTGGTGATGAACATAAATTGGTCATGCTCTGTTTTGTGCATGTTTGGATGTCACTGGAAATATAATAGAGCTTAGCTACAATTTCTTTTTTCCCCTCTCAGGAATCCCTTTTCAGTAATGCCAGCATAATCTTTTTATAAGATTCTCATGTGCCCACTAAACACTACTCAGTGGTCACATATTATATATTTTCTGACTCCTTAGGTTTCTGTCATCTGACTTAAGATTGTCTTTCAGTGTTAGAGGATGTAACAAAAATTCAGAATTACTGTAAGGCATGTCTGTACTTGAGTCTAATCACTTCTGGAGTATTGTTGATCTAAGTGTTGTTTGTAACATCAGTTGTACACCTGCCAATCCTGCTGTGGAAATGAGATACTTCAACCCCACGGGTGGCCCAGGAATTATCACAGATAGTAAAAAGTAAACACACAGAAGAACTTGCAGTAGAGACTAAAACATAAGTGAGGATACATTGTCTTTGATCACTTCAGTTTACCTAGCCCTTTCAGCACATAGAGTTCCAGATCTCAGTATACTCATAGCATGAAATAATATTGTATAACTGCATAAAATCTAATCCATAAACCTAGGATGGATTAAAATCACTAAATTTTTAGAATCTGCTGAAATGTTAGAGCAGCACAATTACATTTTCCTATATCTGGAAAAGAAAATAGATATTGCATGAATGAAATACAACATCTTAAACGTAATGCTGGAGAATGGCAAGGACTTCGATCATGGTCCAGATTTATTAATTCCTTAGTCCATACTCATCATATCTACCACCATCATCTTTTTCAGGAAATGGAAATGTTTGCTTTATTTTCCATCAAAAATTAAAACTGCACTTTTTCTAGTATGAAAAGTTGCCATTCTTGGTTTCTGAAGTTACTTAGTGTTGTGCTTCTTGAATTCATCACTAAAGCCCTCTCTCAGCTTCAGTAAATAATTTTTTCTCTTTAGTGAGAGGAAGAAAAGGAGGGACCATCCCCACAAAAGCCTTCTCAGTTAGCAAATGTAACTGATTTGTTATCAGCTAGGTCTCAGCTTCCATTGTACATGTACTGGACTTTCTGAAGGCAGAGGGCTATTTTCTCTCCTACTTAGAAATGGAAACTTGAAGTGCGGGTAGAACCTAAAAAGGAAGAGCTGTGGAAGTGTAGAACTTACAACTTAGTATTTTTTATAATTCTCAGATACGTGTTCTTGGCTGCTGAACCTCATTGATCATTACTACAGTAGGTGTGGGCTGATGTGTGGGAAGGAGCTTGTTACTGCATGAGTGTCATTCAGCCAGTCTGCCCCTGTGCCTACTGCTTCTTTGGTAAGTGGGTACTCAGTGTGTATCCGGGCTGAGAAAAACTGAGAGGAAGTGAAAAGGGGAGAAGTTCTTCCATTTTTCTGTTAAGATGAGGCATCCTTAATAACAAAGACCTTTCTAACATTGATGGCTTGTACTTTCCTATATTTCTTCATGCTATCGGTCTAAATTCTTTAATTCAAGGACTATGCTCTAACCTAAGTATCAGGTTGATGGTGGTGGTGCTCAACTTGTCGTTCTTTTCCCCTTTTTCTGGACTAAGACATGTACCAGATAATCTCTGCAAGACAGCAAAATTAATCAATACACTTCTCTGTGAGAATTTCTCAGCAGGCTGGCAGCAGGGCAGATCTAATAGTTCAATAAATGCAATCCCCAAAGGACTGGGAGCATGGACAGAGTTGTTGGAGAGCTATGATTGTACAAAGATATACAAACAACATCTGAAAGATTTCTCAGCTTGCTTTTTCTTTTACTTCCCCTTCAGAAATGAATATTTTGCAACTGAGGCTTTTATTGGCTTATGAAGTTTACCAACCAGCAGATATATCCACTGGAATAACAAATATTCTTGTCTTTGTACTTTAATTATGTTGGAGAACACAATTTAAAATGTTTTTAGACTAGGCATTTGTAGAAAAAAGACATTTCTGTACTTCTGAAGTCTGACTCACATGTGCTAAGTGACAATCACTCAGGAGTAATTACTTACTTTTAATGACTATATTTATAGATGGTTAAATGGAAATGTTACATGTCTGAAGTCCTGAAGTTGCCACATCTAGTCATTATCAGCTAATTATTTTCGGTACTTTGACAACAGGCAGAAGAGATGCATTTTTCAAAAGCTACCAAGGCACAAGTGTATATTAATGTGACAACTGGTCTTTCACATAACTTCCAGAATGTTACTTCATTGTTTTCAATGTGAATACTGTAGGAAAATTAAAATAATGCAATGATCGGAATATGCATGATTCACATTTTTAAATTTAATTTTCTTCAAAAGTTTAGCTTGTGCTTCTATATCTGGAATAGAAGAGAATTTGCATCATGTGACAATGTATTATAGAGAGCAGGGTTCATAGCTAAAGCAGAGCAGAAATACCAAGTGAAAAATTTGTTGTGTCTCAATCTGCCCAACTGGAAAGTGAAAATATTCGACTTAATAGAGTATTTTTTTAGATTCCTGCTGTGCTGCCCTTGGTGTTTTGTGGTTACATATTGATCCTTGGGCTGGTTGGACCTAAGGAAAGGTGGTATGACACATAATTGGTATGCAGAATAGTTGATATAACAAAAATCTATGTTCTGCCAAGACTTCTGTAAGTATTAGGTTCATTGTCAGAAAAGACAGTTATTTTGAAATGGCGCTATTAGCAATTTGTAAGGAAAGGCCTCCTAATGTGTGAAATCAAAGTCTCTTGAAGATTTCTGAATTTGAGAGCTTGGTCTACGGTGCAGGAAACCCCAGAGAAAGAAATATTGGTTTTGGCTCAGCTAAAGGATCTTCTGTATGTACCTGGCAGGTAAACAGAGCTGGAATGTTGATTATTCTCACAATCAACCAGCATGAGATTTTGTGACTGGTGGGCTATGAAACTGTGCAAGAAAGGAAATAGAAGTTGCATGGCAATTAAAATTTTAGGTGAGGGGGGAAAAAAAATACTTTTTTTCTGCTTTCAAATCCAGGCAGAAATGCAACTTTTGTCTCTGAATCTCGAATTATTTGTCATAGCGCACTCTATTTGTCTTGCAGTGTGTGTCTGCTGTCCCTGAGAACAGAGTAAAACTGCAGCCATATTTCAGGGGAATTTACATGGCATGTAAAGAGAGAGCAGAGCTGAGGCTCGGAACTGACCTGTGCCTCCTAGAGACAAACTCTTCCTAGAGGAATGTGCATCTTGATGGTGTGATGTGGTGCTCCTGACCTTCCTGCCTGTTCTTCAAATGACTGGTGAGGCTTTTAGAAGGAACGTCCCTAGTGGCAAGTTTCTGCCAGTACGACATCAAATGCTTTTGCTGCACTTCATAATTTTGTATTTAGAAGAACTTGCATTGTTGTAGTAATATGAAAACAAAACATTTGAAAATAATTAGACTGGTATTAAGAAAGTGTACTTATATTAGCTGTCTTAAGCTGCAGGCAAAAAATGTTTATATCCTTTTCCTACAAATACATATACATAGTTTATGCTCTTATTAGAATATTAGCATTTATCCCAATTTTACTACCGAGACCAAATCATAACATCTATTTGAGAGATTGGGGATGAACAGATTGCTCTGCTTCTATAGGTGGGACTTTTGCATTAGTTGTTTTCCTTTTGTGTTTTTGTCTCCCCAGTTCTGACTTGGGAGACAAAAACATGTGACATTAAAATGGGATAGAATTCATAACAGAAAGCCAAGACTAAAAGCAGAAACCTTGGTTAAAATAGGGAGGATGATTGGGTTAGTCTATAACAAGGAACAGAGGAGCTGTAAGACTTTTATTGCAAAAATAATTTTAAGAAAATATAATGGAAAGAGAAACAAGGGAAAACAGAAATAAAAGGGATATCCATGTAGCTGAGAGATCCCCTGAATATTCTTGCTAATCAGGCTATATTCAAAATTCAACAAACCAAGTTTTCAAGCAAACATTTAATCAAATTCTTGGCAAAAGTAATGCAAGTTTTTGCCAACTCTCGTTTTTTGAATGGTTCTTATTTTTAGTATTGTTTTTGGAGCTGTACTTCCTGCCATTCTGTCTCTCTAGTTATAGTTCCATTAAAGGACCATTAGCTGCCTTTCAGAATGTACACAGTGCTCCTTGTTCCCAGTGTAAACAAAGTGAAGTTTATCCCAGCTGAAGTGGATATGCAGTAAAGGTCTTATCAAACAAACTAACATCTGTACTGGCAAAATAACAGATGGCTCTTATCTGCTTTCTTCATGTTTGTAGAGAGGATCTGGTGGGAAAGACCATTCCTGTTGGCAGTCTTTGATCTTAATACCTCGTGTAAACCAGTACAACAGGGAACATCTGTCCACAGTGACTCTACTCTCTGACAAGTGGATGTGTGAGGGCTGCTTAACATCAAAACTCTCTGGGCAAAAACAGTGCAGGGAGAGCAGGAGCCCACAGTCTAATTTGTATTTTGCTGCCCTTCTTGGTTTTCAGCACTGAAGGTGTGCTTATTTGTATTTCAGAAATGTTTTCCTCATCCACCTATGCACAGTAGATTCTAGAAATCTTGCAAGAATTTGTGTATACATTAATTATTAAGGTACCAAATTTTAAGGGATGCTGTCTTTACAATAAAAGTGAGGCTACTAAGCTATGCGGAGTATCGTACACACTAAGGAAAACACCACTCACAACACGGTGTACCTTGTTATTTCTATTCCATTTTTTTTTCCCATTTCTACTGTGACAGCTCTCTTGATCATTCTCTTTAAGAAAATAGTCTCCCATCTGTGCCATTGCTGACAAATCCAGTTTAAAACTGGGACACAATTGTCCCTCAGAATACTACATGAGTTTTCTTGTAATAAAGGTACATAACCAGTGGTAACTAACCAGGTAATAAGAATCTCTATAAAATTCATGAAAATATCAAACTAGCTTGTATCTGATTTGAATCTGTGTCTTAACTAAAAAAGCCATTTGGCTTCTACACATATTATTCTGAATTGTGCTTTGGGCGCTTAAGGACACTTTGGTGTGCACACTATATCTGTTTTCTTGATCACCAATAAGCTAGGAAGGAATATGTGTGATTGTAGTTTAGTGCAATTCTAGAAAAACTTGACAGTCTTTGGGACATTACAATTATTTTCTCTCGCATTTCTCTTCATTCCTTCTGCTAAAAATTGTTTAGAGAAATTTTTCTTATATGTGGGAGATGTCAGGAAAGTGTATGTTGAAATTCAGAGAGCTCTAAATGATGATAGTGTTTTCATGACTTTTCTGAGCTGAGGAGGTTGAATGTAGTTTGTGGATACAGTAAATAATAATGGCCGTATCAGAATGCATTGAAGTGAGGAGCAGAGGAGATTATATTAAGCATGCAAATATGCTCAATCTGCTCATGCACTAGAATCTTCTATGAAGAAGAAAGTGTAATTTGTCTTAGCTTTGCAATTACTCATTGCAGAGTGTTTGTATCTAAACAAATCCACATCTCGGTGGGGGCTTCAACTTGTCACAATAATCTTTTCTTTCTTTTAATCAAGATTTTAATAGTATCTCTAAAATGGATTTTAAAAGGTAATTTTTCAAGCCATTCAGTTTTGGGAACCATTCTCAAGATAATCAAATCTTTCACGAGAGAGTAATTCATCTAACTCTGCCACTATATAAATATTTCCATCACTTTAGGGTCCAGTGCAATTGGAAATTATTTACTGTACAGTAGCAGAATATTTACAGAGCAAGAATTAGACACGTAAGCAATGTTTTATTTTAGAACTCCCAGATATGCAGTCAGCCATTAATGCTCTTCTTCATCTTAAATATATTGAAAAATTTTCTCTGTTTGAGTTCAGTTGGCTTGGTTCTAAGCAGGCCATGTCTGTGACTCTCAGGACTGCTCAAAGGCACTAAGATACTTGCCCACTTGGGAATATATAAATATGCACTTGTGCCTGAGTTAGAAAACTAATCTTTAGTTGAAGTTTTCATGCTGTGTCTTTGAGATATCACATAGCAAAGGTCTCACTGGAACAAAGAAAATAGAAGGTCTCTGTGGGAGACTAATGGCTTCTATAACCTTGATCTGCTTTGTACTTACCATAAGGCAAGTCCCAATTTGACCCTGCAAATTTAATTTAATTTCAGATTCATGGAGAGCTGTATTTTTGGTTTTATTTCTCCATATTCTTCTCATTTCTTTCTTCACAGTATTTTGTTTTAATGTATTTCTAGATGAAGGGAAATTGAATTTATCTTACTGGAATTTGAGTCTGTCTATATCAACAGAATTTATGGCCACTGCAGTTAAGAAGCTTGAACCGAAGGGAAGAAGCTAATCAGGCTTGATTAAATACACTCATATATATTGAAGACTGGATAGCTGGGGCATCAGGCAGACAGACACATGCACATTTGGTGAACTGACCTTCATATAATGATACCAAAAGTATTTGTCTTGGACTGGTGTGCTGGTTTGAATGACAGGTGTCTGTTAAGAAAGGCAGGAGCCTCTCTTTGAAATGGTGAACACCCTCCCTCCAAATTATTATAATTTTGAAATTAAGGGGCTCTCAGGCAAAGATATGGGAAATAGGAATAACAGTTCTTTACTAGGAAAATTAAAATAGACATACAGTATTGCAAAGAAAAAAACCCAAACATTGACAGAGTCAGAACACAAGCTGACACCCCATCAGTCAGTCAGGGTGTTGGTAGCAGTCCCATTAAATGGTGGCTGCAGTCCTCCTGGTCTTGTAGTGGGTTTTGTAGAAGCAGTGGTTTTGTAGAAAGGTGCATTTTTCCTCCAAAGATCCAGTGATGATTTGGGAAGGTCCCATTTTCCTCTGGAATGCAGTGGGAAAATGCTGCTTTGGTGTTCCAAATCTCAGTTTTTATCTAGGTAGGAAAGGCTTGTCTCCTCCCCCTGCGTGGAGCATCTCCCAATGGGATGATGGAGTTTTATCAGCCATGCAGTGGGACTCAGTAGCCCATTAACAGAGGATATCTCCTTGGAGGGAGGATGGGTGGTGGAAAAGATAAAGAACACTGCCCCACCTGGTTTTTAACAGCTGGCCCATTAGCAGAGAACATCTCCCACGGAGATGAGGATCACTGCCCCACCTGGTTTCCACAGATGGTGATAGAATACATACCTTTGGTCACATCCTGTATTGTAATGTAAGACAACTGGCTACTGACTTGGGGTTCTATGACAGACTTTTATAACTTGCTTTCAGAAAAATGTGTAAGAAGAGCAGAAATACAGAAAAACTACAGAAATATTTGGTAACTAGGGAACGATAAGATTTAAAATTTAATTAGAAAGAAGTTTCTACAATTCCCAATTTCATTTTCTTCCGGAGTAAACCAGATTAATATTAATCATGTCTCTCATCCTTTATATGGAGTTACTGGAAAAATAGGTAGTCTGCCCTACTATCTAGAAGCTACAGGAAAAGCATGCTTGTGAAAAAGATGAATACATCTTAAGAAGCAGTTGAGATAGTGCTGTGAATTTTTAGAGAAGCTATTTTCAATGTTGAAGGATCAGTGATGGGATAAATTTCCCAGGAAAAGCTAAAAATATCTATACACAAGTGGTGATTGCTGGTGGCATTTAAGGGTTACATCAACCTAGAGGGAGGTCAGTGGTTAAACTACAGAGGTCCATGAAGTGCTTGTATGCAGAAGTTCCAGGGATGCCTGTCCTTGCTTTCCTTAGACATGTGGTTACCATGGGGTGCAAACAAATGCCAGGGAGAAACTGTACAGGGAAAATAAGGCCATAAAATACACATACAAACAGCTTTTGTTCTGTACACGCCCCATACGTCCTTGCACCATGAGGGTTAGAGGCTCTCAAGCACCTGGAAACACATTCTGCAAAACAACACTGCTGTCTCGGGGTTAGATGTTGTTCTTTGTCTGTCTTTGATGCAGTATTCTTCCAGCTGTGTCAGGCTGCTGGATAATCTCCTGTGACTGCCTCTGATCTGTCATAAGAACTTGTGTTTTCCATCAGTTTGTACATTTCAGTCTCTGTTCCCGGAGCTAATTTTCCAAGCTATAAAAATAAAATGGGCAATATTGTCTATAATATTTAAATCAGAACAAAACCAAAAGCTAGGATAGACTTAAAGTCTTTAATGTATGAAGGACTATTTTATATATATATATATATATATATATATATACACACACACACATATATATATATATATATATATATATATACAGTGAAGGTAAACATAAGTCTCTACAAGAATCTTTGCTTTTAAATCTAAGAAGGAATAATGAAAAATGTAATATTTGTACATCTATGTGTCTCACAGATAGATGGTAAGACCATGACATTTGTTTTTGGTTTTACTGGAGTCTTGCTGCATGACCTTGTGGAAGCTCCTTCCTGATTCTGTTTCAGCTTCCCCATCTTCCCCATCCTCCAGTGATGCTTCTAAAACACTTTGAGATGCTGTGGAGAGTAATGTCGCAGGCATTAGTAATTCTCAATTCAGAGGAAGTAAGAGGCGTGTAAACTTTAGGAGTAAATGCTGTGCTGAAATAGTGTAATTGTGTGTGAGAGTAGTCCTACACATTAGGACAGGTAATGTGTTCATGGTATCATTATACAGATAGATATAGATAGAGGATACAGCTATAGATTAGATATAGATATATTAGACACAGATATAGATATATAGATACAAGAACAGAGGTCCGTTTTGTATCTTCCTCTGCACTTCAACTGCACCTTTTCAGACGACTTGACGCTTTCTGGTATTAAGGCTGTGCTCACTGAAAGGTTTGCTAAAATACTTAAATTTCTGTTCACATTTCCCAGAGTTCTGATTATGCACTTTTCTCTTAAATTAAAAAATAAAAACAACAAAAAAAACCAAACAAACAAAAAAAATGCTCCTCTTCTTTGGATATAGCCCAGGACATGATTGGCTTTGTGGGCTGCAAGCACACACTGCTAGACTATGTTGAACTTTTTGTCAACCAACACTTTCAAGTCATTCTCCTGAGGACTGCTCTCAATCCATTCTCTCTTTTGCAGTCCCAACCAGCCTGTCTTTGTGCTTGGGATTGCCCTGACCTTGTCAGGACCTTGTCTTGCCTTGTTGAGCTTCATGAGGTTTGTGTGGGCCCACCTCTCAAGCCTTTCAAGATCCCTGTGGATGGCATCCCTTCTCTCAGCGTGTCAGCTGCACCACACAGCTTGGTGCCATTTAAAAACTTGCTACAATATGGTAAATCAATTGCAGCACCCTGTATGTTTTTGTTCTCTGTATTTAGTTATAGTAACAGCTGCATGTTGGTAATGTGTAAGTAATGTGTTAAACTCCTAAATTCTAGTTCTAAGAAAGACCTTAAAACTTACTTTAAAATAATGTAGCATGAGTTTACATATCCCTTGACAAAATTTTATGTAACATTGTCAGTAATTCCCTGCTGAAATAATTGCTGCCAACACTTCGCTTCTGGACTTGTGGATTCTGTTAGCTTTTGACAAAAAATTTCTCTTTTGCTAACTGAAAGTTGCTGATATGAAAATGACTTTTAAATCTTCATGAATTGCCTTCTTTTTCTTAATTAAAGGTTTTTCAAGTAACTTCTTTTTGGGTCTGGAATATAAGATGATAACTGGCTATACTTTGCTGAGATAATGTCCTTCATTACAAAAATAGTAGCAAGAGAAGGTTTTTTTCTAAATATCAATAGATTAGAGTCATGCACACTGTCAGATAAAAGGTAGTCTTCATATATTCAACCTGGTTCAATTAAATACTCTTCTTCAAAAACAAGTCCAAATCATGTTATGGTGTTTTGTTTCTACTAATTTGCTGCAGTCATAGTAGCTCAGACAGCTTTACTGGTTATTAGGTTTCTGAAGTAATTTAGATGTTAATTTTTTCTTCCTTGTGAGAGAAAAATAATTGCTGTATACATGAGCATAAAATTATTTAGAGCAGGTAGAAATAAAAGGACATGAAAAGAAAAAGAAATAATTAATAATTGAGAACCTGTAGTGTTTCTCAGTGCTCAGATGGCCGTCGCTAGCTTAAAAAACATGCTATTGGGATTTTTCATTTAGTCACACATAGCATCCCTTTCTCCTCGTTGGGATGGTGCATTCTGGATGCATGGACAAGCAGATGAGTAGGAAAAGGGTTTGAATGCTCAAACCCAGAGGAAGGAATTTTACTCTGCTGGGTGCAAGTAAGACAAGCAATAGCACGGAGGTTTGTCCTGGGCCCCCTCCTGTGTAAGTTTATAACCAGAGGTGTGGCTGAGGCCATGGAGAGCTGGCTGAACAGGTGTGCAGCTGGCACACACCTGGGGGAGGAATGGTCTGCTGGGAACCTCGTGGAACTCAGCAGGGCCATGGGCAAAGCACTGGCTCAGGAAGGAGCCAGCCAGAGATGGCTAGGGAGCAGCCCTGTGGAAAAGCCATGGGTGTCCTGCTGGGCAGCAGTGGGATGTGGGCAAGGAAAGTGCCCCGGCAGCCGTGGGAAATAGAAAAGGTATATGACTCTCAAAAAGTTGTGTGAAAGTAAATCTTAGGATGAAGAAATACAAGAATGATGAAGATGCAAGGACAAATAAAAATAGGGCTATGAGCTGTGTAAAGATAGGCCTGGGGGAAATATGTTAAGTTACACAGTAGAAATATGTGAGTTTAATAATGGTTTATCTGTTGTTTTAAGCCTTTACAGGTAAGCATTATTAGAAGCAAAAGGTGTAAGTATACTAATTGGCTAGAGCAAACACTTGTCAGCTTTTAATATTATCTAATTGGCTGAAAAGCTTTTAAGAGACCATGTAACTGAGAACACTTTGTCTGCTGTTGCTAGCAGCTGAAGCTGTTCCATATCCCTTGCTCAGCTCTGTAAAATGAGGCTGATGGCTGTGATGGAATAAAGGCTTTGAGACAGCTGCTCCAGCAGACCCATTCTGTTGTTTGTGTATGTATATAGGTAAATATAAGATAAGAGAAAAATATTCCATGTAACAGGCAGTAAGTTGGGCAGTGACCACTTGGGCTGTGTGAACAGGAGCATGACCAGCAGAGCAAGGAGAGGGAATAATCCCTTCCACCTGGCACACTTCAGAGGACATCTGTGTGGACAGAAGTCTGGAAAGCAACTCTTATTGTCAAAAGGAGTAGGGCACAACTGGTGATATGGAGGAATAAAAAACAGTTTTAAAAAGTGAAACATTAGACTTTGTGCTTTAAATGTTCAAAGCAGGTGTTTCTAGTTCCCTAAAGAGCCATACTTATGTTACTTTTCCACCACAAGCAAAAAGTGAAAGATAATCTCTTTTGAATCTTCAAATCATTTCCTCGGATGCTTTAACAAACTTCTGTAGCCTTTACTATACCTTAATTGGATACATGAATGCCTTATAAAGTGCAAAGAGAAGCCTTTTTGCTCAGTCTCTCAGTCTGAAAATTCAAAAGTTCAAGGAGGAGTGTAAGTACCCTCTGAAATATCCTATAATTTAAGAAAAACCCTTGTGCTTCATAAATCAATTCTCACCTTAATTTTTCAATATATTAGTGGAAAATATTAACTTCTGCACTTTCTGATTGCTGTACTGATCAAAAAGGGAGGAATAATTTTTTTAAGTCTCTTTGAAGAATAATGAAAGCAAATGAAAGATGAAGGAATTTGATAACATCAAAAAGAATTATAATTTGACGATGACCTTTCTGTTTTCTACTGGTCCATTTCCTGTTCAGGTTTGTATGTTCTCAGACATACTTTGGATGGATCCAAACTATAGCCATGGATCTAGATGCACAATGAGAGTGAGCAAGTTCAAAAACAAATTTCTTGGCAAATTTTAAGGTTAGTTAGTTTCCCTGACAAACAAAACAAATTCAGAATTAATGCTATAATGCCTCTAATTGTTAGCCTTCTGCTGAATTTCTGGGATTTATTGGGTAACTGTAACATAAAATACTATCATGCGTTTCTGTTGTGGATTACAATATGATTACATGCAGTGTATAATTTTTTTTAAATTTTAAAATCTGCTGATTTATTGTGGATAAATATTAAATTTGCTCTTTTAATGAAAACAAGTCTTTCTTGGATTGATCATCTCTGGTAGACTGATTTTGCATTGACAGATACAGGAGACTGTAATTAATTCTGTCCTGGTACCACTGTTGGTTAAAAGATTTTCCTGAGTGCAGTGATTGTCAAAGCAAGCCCAGGCCAGTAACCATGGTGCACTCTCAGCTAAGCAGAGGTATTGAACAGGCTGCTCCTTTTGTTTTGGGTTTTTTGATTGCTCTGCTACTCATACTGACCAGAAATATAATGGTCTGCAAATGTAGAGTTGCATAGCAACAATGAGTAAAATACTGGGAGATCTTTTAATTTTGCTTTTTTTATTTTTTTTTTTTTTTTTGGTCATCTTAGAACTTCTGTGATGTTTTCTGTGGAAAACCATATTGGGTGTTTTTACTATCCATAAAAGCAAAAGGATGCAGAACAATTTAGACCAGAGCTATCCATGACACAGGTGAATCAAATGACTGTTGAATTCATTGTTTGAATTGTTTCGGGTTTTGTTTTGGGGTTTCTTTTGTGTTTTGTTTTTGGAGTCCGTTTAACAAAATAGTAGGCTATTTATACTCTTGCTTCTCCCAGTTGTCTTGGAAAACAGCAGCATGTAAAACTGCTTTCTTCTTCTGCATTCTGAAATGACCTTGTGGTACTGATATGCTAATATATTCAAATGAGACATTATGTTTCAAAACCCACTAGCAGAGATTAAAAAATGGCAATATACTAAAAATAGAAACGCTTTTGAAATGCGGGGATATAAATTTAACTGTGTTAACTAACCTAGCAGTCAGGTTCTGAAAATACATGTTTTGTCAGGACAGTCTGAGAAGGTTGGAGCCACAAATGTTTCTGCAGTAGCTGCATTGGTTTTTTTGGGAGAGGTGAATGGGAGTTGCTCTGTTATAGAGTAAAACCTGAGAGGCTGGGTCAGTTCCACCACCAGCCTGAGCATTGATGGAAATGGAACTCAGTAGAGATGGGCAGAGCAGTGAGATACAGCTTTGCCTCCAATGGCACAGCCACCCCCTCTTCTCTGTCCACATCACGTTCTCTGTGCATTACAGACCCCTTTCCTCTCTTTCCACGGCACCTGGAACAACAAACTGCCACGACAAAGCTCCTTAGAGCAGCAGCACAGGGTCCAAGAGCACCTGCCAAAGTTTGGTGTGCCCCAGCGAGGTTTGAGGCAGTTGCTGATCTTCATCAGAGGCTTAGTGTGCCAGTCAAGACAAGAAGTAGCAGCGAATTTGTCTCAGAATAATTACTTTTTAGTCCCAGAATTGAGTATCCTCATAAATAGTTGTTTGTTTGATTATTATGGACAGATCAAATTTATTTTGGGAGTGAAGGCTGGATAACTTTCATAGATCAATGCAAGTTTATCACCAATAGGTAGCAGGAAGAACGTTGTGGTCTTGTTATGTTCTGTGGTTGTGAAATATTTCCTGATTTACCTGTTGGCAGGAGAGAGCAGAGAAGGTCTAGTTAGGGGTGGGGAGAAAGGAAAAAAAAAAAAAAAAAAAAAAAGGTGTAACTACTTCTGTCTTCCATCACTGGTCTTAAACACAGTTACAGATTTTTTCCAGATCAGGCAGTTCTTGTGTTGGTTATTATAGATAAACAAACTGAATCAAACCTGTAGTTTGCCCTGCAATAAAATGTCACCAGTGACTAAATGCAAGCAGTAGTAGGCCAACACCAGTTCTTGAAAGGAAATATAGTAGCATTTAGATACGGTTTGTCTTTTCAAATTATGTCAGTCTCTAAATCAGCCCATCCATGGGAGACTGTAGAGGTCAAAGATTTTTGTTGAAAGGATCTGAATTTTTCTGTTTCCCCTATAGGTTACTGCAGATGTTGAGGGTTTTGACTTTATTTTATAAAAGGTCTTAATGATTTAAATTATGTATGTAACATGAAATATAGCTGTAAGGTGGCTAGAGATAGCAATTTAAAAACACAATAATTTGGAGCAGCTTGTTTACATCTTCCCTCAGAATCTGAATTTAATACAGCTTAACAGAATTAATTACCTTTTTTCATCCTTTACTTGTTTTGATTTATTATGGATAAACAGTAAACCTTTGACCATCACTTAAATTTTGGGATTATGTGCATGGCTTACATAAAAACATTTTTAGTCTCTTTATAACTGGTGATTATCTAGTGCCCCAGCTACCATCCAAACAGTATCATATAGCAGAACAGAAGAATAATCTTTAATCTCTTGAGGAAAAATTTACTGCATCACATATAAGAGTTTATTCCTTTGAAAAAGCTGCACATGGTGTCAACATGATTTTTGTACTTTGTCATTTGCCAGAAAGTTATTGGATCAGTGTTATCATTATATGACTAGAACCAAAACATTTGGGTATTGTTGAGAAGGGTTATTTTGATTTGGGTTTTATCAGATTTTTTTTTTTCCTAGTTCTTGTTGCATAAATACCAGATGAATCAATTCAGGGGCAACTAGAGTATTTGAAACATTATGAACATGCTTTTTAATTGTCTCTTTGTTTTGACAAGAAAATAAGAAAAGAAAATGTTTATTAAGTTTTCTTGCCTGTTGAAATCTCTATTGCCTGAGCTCTTTATTTGTGATAAAGAGCAGTAAAACTTCATGGTGTATGTAATAGGAAACTGTGATTTATACTTAGGTGGCATTGTTGTGACTTTTCTGGGCTCTACTTTCAATAACCTGAAAATAAATTTAACTAGTACTCAAAAAAACGTTGTGTATAAACACTCTTCTCATACCCCCTTGAAGCCAGAAATGTTCCATATAGTTTTCTATATGAGAGTTTTAGGCTGGGCAGCTTTATGAGAGGATTATTATTTACTAGATAGCTTTGAAGAGCAATAGCTAAGTTGTACATGCAGGATTCAGTAATTAATCACAATTATTTAATATTTGTATTTAAAAATAAAAATTAATTTTAATAGTAATTAATTTTCAATTAATTAGTTATTTAATTCACTAAAATAATACTTAATTTTTTTTTAAACTAGGATTTTTTTTTTTCTCTTGCTTGATGCATCTGGAGACAATGGAGAGTCTTTGATGGCTGTTTAATGAGATGCCTTTCTCAAACACCAGACTGAACATTATGGTGTTTTGTACCATATCGTTTGTTTCTGCCCTAGGTTGGCAATAACCATAAAACAGTGCTCTCCCCAGTTCTGTTTCCCATCTGATTTATTTACAGGCAGAAATTCCATCTCCTCTGACATTTCATGTGTACTATACAAAGTAGGTTAACTCTTCTGTTCCTGATATAAATTCTTGTGTCCTGAACATACACTTCATGCAGTATCACAGGTGCTCTTTGACCGCCGTTGTGGACTTTCTCAGCTTCTTAATGTTGTTTTTTTCCAAACTTGCCTTTGACTCTTTAGCACGTGTGAGGTTTTTCTCCCTGTCATCCCCAAATTATGAGCTTCCTACATAATAGAAATTAGTCCATTCACATTAATCCCATTTCTGTTTTTTCCCTTTCAAAAGTCAATCAGACTATCTTTGTAAAACTGTAGACCACATTTTTTTTAAATGCCACATTTTATGTCAATAGTGGCTGTCATTAATGCATTCCTACTTCATGTTAGTCAATGTAGCACATCGATATTTAAAATATCAATCTTCATATCTGTCCTTCAAGAATTGCTAACTTCCTTGCGCTCTGATTATTTTTTTAATCCCTACTCACTATAATATTTTCATCAAATAACATTGTCCATAGCTGTTTAAACTTACTCCTCCTCCTTCACCATAACTAATATTTGTGTGCAATCATATAAAAATCATTACTAAAATTCAGATTAATAATGTCTGCTTTGTAATCAGCTCCCTTTTCAAAAAGAGAATATTAACCTAATATTATGTCTATTTATTATACCTTGTACAGCATTTGTTGCATTTTTCCCCATATTGTTCATAGGAATGATGGTTTTCATCTGTAATGTCTTTATCTGTTTCTTACTGTTCTTAAACTCTGCTATTCCAACAGATGATTTAATAAATGTGCCTTTTTCTTTCTGATAGAAAACCTTTATCTCACAGATGTTTCCTGGTAGGTGAGAAGTCAGTGCATTTATGTACAAACCTCCTTTGGGGTGGGGATGACGGGCTTGGGTGGTGGTGGTTGTTGCCATCTGCCTGGAAGAAGCTGAACACATCCCTCCTGGAGTAGATAGAATTAAACAAGCTTTAAACTAAGCTCTGTACAGATAATTGTGGCATCAGAGATGAGCTTACTAATTTTTTGCCTTCAGGCTGTGAATAGTTTCACAGCGTTGGTTTCCAGCACCTGCATTGCTTAATTCAGGAACTGAAGCAAGTTAAAGATCATTCAGCTCTGTTTCCGGAATACTTAGGCATGACTGATTTGCAGTGTTACATCTACCTTAAAGATGATTTACTGGCAGGTGGAGAAATGCTAAAATCATGTTGGAGTTATGATCAAAGTGTGTGTACACTTGCTAGTTGCCGCTTTTGAGTGAACTTTAAATTCCTGTGCTCTAGCAGCAGCAGCACACAAAATGTGGTGTCTGTCTGTCCTGTCTCCCTCAGCTCTGCCCTGCACTGGCAGAAGTGTTTGCTGTCACCCAGGACCACGCTGGAGAAGGGACTGCTGACTTCTAATCATATGCACTGGCAACTCTTCTCCACTCTGTAAACTCAGATCCTTGTCTTCCATCCAAAACAAAGTCTGGGTCTCTTTTTTTATTTCTGTGTCAGATGTGAAGAGCAAAGGAGGAGCTGTTTCAGGCCTCATGGCTGGATTTTGTACAGAGAGTGCTAAAGCTGCATATGGCACAAACATTGGAATTATCATGTGTGTGGGCATGGAACAGGCAAAGGAGCACCAGCAAGTCAGTTCTGCAGGGGGGAAAAAAAAAAGGAGACAAAAGTGGGAGGAAATGGGGACAAACAATATTAGTTCAGTTGTTCCCTTATAGGCAACTTGAACTGATTCTGGCCATAGAATCAGTTTCAGTTTCTTTGCCTCAGGAGCCTGTGTAAGCAGATGTAAACCACCTTCATTTCAAGATCTGACCTTAAATAACTCTCGGCTGTGGAACAGTTTAGTAAAGTTTATAAGTCAAATTACTTAGCTGAAAGTCTGTCAGCTATAGGTAGCTGACTGCTTTTAAACACAGCATTCCTAAGAAAGAGGAATCCTCTTTCTACGGAAAGAGAAACAGTAGCCCTTGGTGAGGTTGCAATTATAACGTTGATTTTTTTTTCCTGTCGTATTTTAATGAAAAATTTTACTGCCTTAAATTCCTTTGACATCTACTGAAAAAGACCTTTCATAAATTGGGCTAAAAGAGCAGAGATCCTGCTGATCAAGGAATAATAATTTTGCTCTAACCCACCTGGAAGTACAGGATGACACCCCTTTTAAGATATTATGCTCTTAGGATTTATTAATAGAAAAAATAGATTAAAATTTTGCTATGAAATCCTGTAATACTTTTGACTTTCTTCAGCTATTTTCTTCCACAGTGACAAGAGCAATGAGGCCCAGTAGCGTGCTAGTTTTTCCAGGAGCATAGTGGATGACACTGGTATTTGGCATTTAAGTATATTGTGCAAATATGTAAGTGCTGTAATTTAATAAAGGTCACATTTCTTATGTTAGTACCTTGTTTTGCCAGAGTTAGAATTAGATGGAAACCTGCCTTTTAACCTTCTCCAGTTCTCACGCAGGAAACGCTGCTGTTAAAACTGTACAGATCTTACTAACAAGAATAATCCTGCTTCTCTTCAGCGGTCCCAGCAACCCCTTCTACAAGCAGGTCCAACAAGTAGTGAGGAGGGGGAGCATACAGTGACAATTGTAAACACTGCTTAAGCACTTGTAGCCTTGTATGTCTTCTATTTATTTTTGTGCACTCCTCTAATATTGGTGTTCTACCTTAAGGATTGAAGAAAATAGTTATTTTTCTGCAAATATCCACAGAAGTGAAATCTTGGGAAGAGATGTGTTGCCACAAATAGGTTATAGTTCTTTGAAAATGAAATATTGTATAGGTGTGGTAAAAACTGGATTATGAATTCCACTGTGGATGTTGTGGGGAAAGGGAGGGAAAGGCTGTGGCTTTTCTCTTAGCACCTCTGTGTTGTGCATATATATGCAGTGATGTGATATATACTGTAGATCACCAATATATGCTGAGATGAGTATCTCCTTGAAAACAGAGCCATTTAGTGGTAGGAATTACACTGGAAAACATTGTACAGATCAGAGAGGATGAATATACTGGCATTTTTTTACTTTTTGGTTTAAGTGAAAATGACTGAATGAACCCAACTTTTGGGAGACATAAATTTGTATTTAATATTTTCTGCATTTTGACAGAGTAATTTTCCACATTGGTTACAAATAATTATCACAGTATTATAACAGAGCACTTGTGCATATGTGATGACAGAAGCTGGTTTTGGATGCAGGTGGAATTGCAGTCTGTTCAAGTAAGCTTGCTCGTGGAGTTTGCATGGCCAGCTTATATTACCCAAAGAGCAATTGCATGCATGCAGCTCACAGAATGAGCTCCAAACCCCCTGTGAGTTTCCCTAAGAGAACAGGACTGTTAATTTGAGCAGTTTGATGACCTGCCAGGAACTTTGGAGTAAAATCCTGCCTCTGTGAAAATCCAGTGGGAATCTTGCCATTAACTCAACAGCTGCAGAATCAGGCAATATATTCCTAAGTATCTTCAGTGCTACATTTGGCTCCTAGAGTATTATCAAACCAGGGATACTTATTTTACCCGTTTATTAAAAATATACCTCAATTTGGGTTAAATAAATGCTATAAGTAAGAATGAATATTGATTAACCAAGGAGATTATTAAAAATAAGTAAAAAAACTAGTTGAGTCTGGTCTAGTACTGGGAATACATGAGCAAAAGAAACTTTCTTCTCTCTGCTGCTAAATTTTATGGATGTATGGTAAAAGGTTCTGTTGTACTATCTGTATTGCAAAGGTCTTGGTAGTGTTTAATTTTCTACTTTTCATAGTAAGTAGAAAATGATACTCTGTGTCTGCTGCAGTTCCTCTGGAAAGTAAAGAAGGACTAAGAAGTTCCATATTTTCATGTTTGCTCTGCAAAGCTTTATTTGAATGCAGCTAATTAAATAATGTCTGGTACATTTTCTCTGCAGTCTCTGACATATTGAAAGTTGTGTAGTGTGCCAAAGAAATGCATTTTTATACAATATAATTATATACAAATGTCACTGGTACTGTCAAACCTATAAAATATTTATTTAGCATGTAAAACACAGAGTGTTAAAAGTATTTTTTTAAAGAGAAAAATTTTAATCTGACAAGCAGTTTTGAAAATAATTTAAAATGTGATTGGGAAAGTAGAGTGGGAAAGAATTTCTTTGAGACACTGCATTCCAGGTAGAATTTTGGCTTACTTTTTATTTTGATTAAGCGTACTTTACTAAAAAGCATTTTTGAGTAACATGAATAGAATGTACATTTCAAAAGATTCTCAGGTGACTTTTGCTTAGCCAGGCAGAATTAATGTGGATGTTTCTTAGACACTGGATAGTTTCTCTTCTCCCACAGATCGGTATTTATAAACAGATATATAGAACTTCATAGGTACATTGCTTAGTGAATCAAAGTTGAACTCATGATGTAATAATTCAGAAGTTTTCTCCACTAAGTGCTTTCCAAACTGTGGCTTTGCCATTTGCTGAACCTATTTTGCAGGCTCAAAAGCCTATCCAAAAGTTGAAAAGGAATCTTTACCAAATCCTGTGCAATGTCCTTTAAGCCTTCACTCTTTCCAGGCTTGTTCATTATTTCCTTATCTATAACTAGAGAGAGAACTAAAAGAGAACTCTGGACCAGATACACAAAGGGTGTAATTTCCAATTTTCACAGCAAAGTGCTTCAGAGTTCCAAATAAAGGCTGGCAGCCTTCATATTTCACTTTTGCTCACTTTGGGTTTGCGTTTTTTGTTGTTTGGTTGGTTGGTTTTTTTTTTATTTATTTTTTTTTAAGATGCATTTTACTCATCAATGTAATTTCAAAAGACAGCTGAAATGCATTGATGTTTCTGTCCATCTACAAGGAGAAGAAGGAAATTACTTTGAATTTGTATTCAGCTCAGTCAAGGGCAAAGTAAGAAAGGAGAAGTGTCACGCTAGGAAGCAAGGCAATCCAGGGGCAGGTATAACTCTGGAAACAGATTAGAATACCTTAGGAGTTTCTCTGTCATTCTTTAATGATGGACCTTTGCACCAGCTAAAAATGTGATGAAGTGGCACATAACCTTTTAAGTCTGATAGCATTTTTGAATGCAGGCAGAAGAAAGGAGACTACATAATTAACATGAGGTCTCAGGTTTTTCCAGGGGGAGTCTGCCCGACTAATCCTGAGAGAATTGGCTGTAGCTCTTAAAGTTGAGCATTTACAGTGTGAATGTAGTTGAAGTGATTTAATTAGCCCCTATACACTGGGGAAGCAAATATCCCCTACAGATCACCATATTAGTTGACATTGGATGAATGGTAGCTATTGACATGAAATTGTAGGAATTTAATTGATTTCCATCAAATAACCTTTTAATATTTTTGTGTGGGTTTTGTGTGGTTGAGTCAAATCTATCTGTAAGTTGTAAATAAACACAATTTTGGGGAAAAAAAAAAGAATTTAAAAATACTGTGAGAGATGTTAAATATTGATAGCTTATTTCATTGCTCCTGGATACCAGAATCCATCATATTAACTCGTTCCAGACATACTATCTTGTTCAGACAGTGTCAGACACTTGGCAAACAGTGCACCCCTTCCTCTTTTGCAAATTACTGCCTGATGCAGGGATTGCCTGCCAGGAGTTTATATAGAGTATAAAAACATTCTAGGTAGAAAGTTGTCTGTTGTGCTTGTTTGATGTCATCACCCACGTCACCTGGCTACAGAGTAGGAAAGGGTGCCCCTGTGAAAAGGGGAGCTATAAAGGAATCCCCTGAGAGCCTCCTGTGAGAACAGAGCTACCTGGCTGAAAAGCACCTATTCCTTGGGCAAAGAAAGTAATTTTATGTCATTCTTCGAAATGGAACTTTGTATCAGTTATACTTCCGTTGTCAGCTTTGTGCCCAAGCAGTTGAAGAGCAAAACCATTTTACATACTTACTGTGCTTCCTGCTCAGGTTTCTGAAGTAATATCTCTTGTCTTCCCAAGAAGGAGTTTTCGTGCTGTATTCAGCAAGAAGTGTGAATGCATTTTATGAAGATGATGAGCATTCAGAGGGCTCACAGCATGGTTCTGTGTGGAAGGAATGGCAGATGAAGTTCCTTGTGTGTGTGTGTCCTGCTGCCTTCAGCATTTCTTGTGTTCCTCTGACCCTCTGGCTGAACAATCCCTTCAGAGCCGTCCCTGTCCACTAAACTGATTCTTTGCTGCTTCCTAGAAGTGCTTTGTCCTTAACCATCCCCACACTGAAGCTCCAGGTGCTGCAGAATTGTAACCAGCCACATCTCCTGCAGTTTGCCACGAATGGAGCCAAAAGACATCACCACAATCAGGGCTCTGTGCGTCTGTGCAAAAAAGAATTAGTAGTTTTCTGTTTCATAATAGCAAGAATGACACATTTATCCTATTTTTTTTTTTTTACTGAATCATTTGCTTTAATTTATTTCAAGAGAATAGACAGCAAGCAGTTGTTTTCATCACAAAATGCTTGCAAGATGCAAAGGCTAGAACTAAAAAGAACCCTGTTCTGTGATCCTCAGACTTCCAAAGTAGTCTGTCAGTATTTCTGAATTTATGTGTAAAGCATATGTAAAAAGCAAATTGTGCTACGTTTTATTAAAATTCAAGAAATCACCTTTCTAGTGATATTTTAAATTCAAATTACTATGTGTGTAGAAACATTTTTTTTTCAATTTAGAAGTTGAATGAAGGCTCATGGTACTACTGTGCTGTTATTCTTTCCTTGAGCATCCGATTTTAGATTCAAATCAGAGGGGGATTTGCAGAACAGGACCTAAATCAGATAAGACAGGTAGATCGACTATCAGGAGGAGAAAGGAGGGATATGGAACAAAATGTTCCACACTTCATTTTACTTTTAAACACAATATTTAGGTCCTGTGGAATGCCAGAATACTCTTTCACCCCATTCACTATCAAAATTAGAAATCTAATCAAAACAAATTGTAGGACTGCAGTCCTTGACAGTAGATTTTAGCTGATTTTTTTTTTTTTTCCCCCTGGATTTTGGGGGTTTAGTGCATCCTAATGCCTGGTTCCATAAGATGGTTCTCTTAAGAGAAAAGAAAATTTGGAAAGATAGATCTTGTAGGTTATTTCTTAACTGGAGTTTTTAAACTGTATTTTGACTTTTCCTTCAATTTTTATTTTCAATGTGAAGAGAGCAAAGACCTCTTGTTATTTCTGTGTCTGTTTAAATAGTCTCTCATTTTTTTTTACTCTTAAATTCTAGATTCCTTAATAAGTGATGATTGCATTGAAAAATTATTTTTAAATACATACAAAAATATATATTTATTCTTGAGGGAATAAATAATTTCCTTGATATAACAGAATAAATAATTTCTTCAGCAGTCATTGCTGTGGTTTGGATATCAGACTTAATAACTTAGTTCTTTTATTCATTATACTAAATCCTATAAATCCCCAGAGTGATGAAGAAAAGTCTATCAAATAAAAAGGCTGACAAGAATTAATGTAAAAATGTCCTTTGTTCTCACAACACTGGACACAATTCCTCATTAAATATATTGGTGGAGAAATAACAACAGAACTCATCTGCCTACCCCTGTTAGTTTAATTTTATTCAGAGGATTTAATTGTTGTACCTGCAGATGGAAGATAATCTGCTGCATGCCATATAAACTTTGCAGAGTGGGAAATTCACTTTAATTTGCTTTGCTGTTGAATCTAATTTTCATCCTCACTGAGGGAGAAAATATTTCTTGTTATGAATGGATGGTTATATACTTTAACTACTTCACCTTTACCTCTAAGAATAGCCCTAACAAGGACTTCCTCATTTTCCACGTAGTGCTCCTAGCTATTTCTAAGCTATTTCCTGTGTCTACCAGGAATTGTTCTGAATAAGGGAGAATCGCTGTCACTTTGGGGAATGGGGCTTAAGCATGGCAGCCCTTTTTATTTTCAGTTGTGGGGTCAGAAAGCAATTGGCCACGTCTCATCCTAGAACTCAGTAAAGTTCCACAAGGAATGGATTAAATGCAGCAGCTAGATTTCTTTGAATACCTGTGTACCATTAGTAGCTTTTTCTCTGTTTCACAGATAGGCTGATGCACAAGGGCTGATTTGCTAACGCTGGGGAAATGGCATTTGGCCAGAAGTGGAGTGGAAGAATGCACGGCTTCTTTGTCTCTTCTGAAAACATACTTCTCTCATTATGTGGCAAATTGGCGTTTAGCTTTTTCATTCCTACTGATACACCAGCCCTGAGGAAATATTTTCTTTCACAGAAATTTCAAGAGCCTGTTAGAATCTCCCGCATTTAACAGTGTCGCAGTTTTGGTTTAACTGGGTGGAAACACCAATTTTGTGTAATGGTTTTGGTTCACCAGTTTGAAATTTCCTGGCCAACACACCAATTTATGTTGTGGGTTTAGCATTGGCCAAATTGCCAGTGCACCCACTAGAATTATTTACTCATATCCTGCTGTGAGATAGGATTAGGATGAAGGCAAAACAGGCTTAAGCTTTGAAGAGTACAAAGAAAACTTTTATTACTAGAAACTATAAGGAAAAATAATAAAAATCAGAATAAAACTTTCAGAACACTTTTTCCCCAACTTTTTTTCTTTCAGACTGGCAATGTACAGAAACAAATCAGTCAATTTACCATCTTTAAAAAAAAAAAAAAAAGTCTTTCACCAACTTAATTGGGAGAGGAGATTTCTCTTCAGTCTATGGAGATTTTTTTTCTCCACAACAAACAGTTTTTCTTGGCCTCAATGTCATAGTGATCAGTCACCCAGGAGAATGGAAATCTATGTAAAAAAATCACTTCCTCAACTGAAAGTTTCCCCACAATCATTATTGAGGACTCTTCATCTTTGAAAACAGAGGTTTTTCTTCTTCCCTGGGGGCAGCAGGATTCTTCATCTCCTCTCTATTCCCTGTTATGGAATCACAGCCATTTCAACATCTGTTTACTTTAGCACCAATTCCTCTTAATTTACCCCGTAATTTCCATGTGTTATAGGGAAACAAGAATCTCTTCTCCCTAGCTTAAAAGAAAAAAAAAAAAAAAAAAAGGAAATTTTAGCCCACAACTCTCTTCCTTCCCTCAGCTGGATCTTGACTCCTCCCTTAGTCTCACCTTGGTGTTTTCATGCTTCTCTGTGTATCGTCATCGCTGTCCTTTTCTTTCACTCGGGAGAGAGAACAAAGTGTCTGCAGGTCTCACTGCGGGCAGAGGGAGAGTTAACGCCCTACCCGGGCAGCAGAGGGTCCTGTGATCAGATGGAGGCCAGAGCTATTTATGATGAAGAGTCTTTCATGGCCGTGCTGGCCTAGGCCAGGATCGTAAGGGCCCAGCCAGAAAGCAGTGATGGTTTTTCTGGCTGCATGGCTGTTTTCTGGTGTTTGCTGCATTCACTTCTAGCCACGGGCTGGGATCTTCCCTCCCCCTGCCCAGAAGGCAAGGGTGGGGCATGGGGGGCCTTGCCACAGCAGGGTCCGTCTGTCCCCGCGTCTGTCTCCCAGAGTCGCTCCGAGCCTTGGGCAGGGCAGGGCTGTGCCGAGCTATGGTCTCCCTGGCCGTGCCGGGATGGGGGCTGGGATCTTAGCAGGTGTGGGGGCCTCCCCTGCCCCTTCTGGTATCACAGCTTGGCCCGGCCTGGGCCACGCGGACGGCCCTACCTTCCGAGATGTTGGAAATGAAAGAGAACTTTCCCGGGGTTTATTTGTTTTAAAATGTGGATCTCACAGAGGTGTGTCCATCTCTTTTAGTGGTTTAACCAGTTGTCAGTTCTCAAAACCAAGCACTGGTTGTGTTTTGTTAGACAGAGAGGAAGCCTAGCTGCTCCTCTCAGACAAAAAATAAAATCACTTCCTTTTGTTGTCTTTAGTGCCGAACGAGCACCCAGAGTTAGGTATAGCAGGGGACTGGAGAAGAAGCACTGGTAGGATCTGTGCTTTGCTCGGTGAGGTTACTGTGGCTCTTGTTTCACCTGTGAACAGAATGAAAGCCCTAAAGTACAGGAAAATCATTAGCGCACACACACTCTCAACCTGTCATGGGATGAATAATTATTACAAAGGGAAGCTTGTAGTGGAGGGAGCACGGGGTGAAGTTGTTTGCCCTCTAAGATGTGTTTGATTGAGTTGTGGGTGTGGACCTAATCTGAGGAAAACCCCTGAAGACTTTATTTGTTTTTTTTTAATTAAGGATGGAAAGGAATATATGAACTATTTTTCTTGTTTGGTCTTTGAAGTAATCAAATAGGATTGTACATGTGGCATCCATATTTGTACAGTGTGAACACTAGGAAGTGATGTGTGGAGGGGTTTTTTAGGGTTTTGGGAAAAATAGAGCTGTAATGTCTTTTACTATGTTATAAATCAGTTTTAGAGATGTATAAGTTTGCCATAGCCATGACCCATTATGCCCAAATCACAATATTCCTGTGTCTAACATTTTAGAGGTTGTGTTCTTTCTGTAGCTAATTACATTCCGTTGCAGTATAATTTCAGTTATTGTTTTAAATTGCTATTTCATCTCTAAAAGAAATGTTGGCAAACAGCATTAATGTGTATTATCATTTCTTGGATGTGTTTACGGTTTCTTAGACTGTAGAGTGAAAAAGGAAGGGGCAAAGGAGGAAGGTTGCACTAGACCAAAGCACTCAACTGAGAAGATTTGGAAACAGCAAGTCTGATTAAACCTGGTATTCCACTATTTCTGCCTTCCTTTAAGTGTAGCTTGTTATATAAGGAATCAAACAAAACAAAGGGGTTCCATCGAAGACTTGTAGGCAAAATGAACGTGCAGGTTCTAAAACTATCTCGTGTATTAACTTGTGTGCAGGAAATCTGGAGGATTTGTCAAGCTCCACACAAATAAATGTCCATCATGTACACGTACCCAGAACCTCGTAGCACAGTAGTAATAAACTCAAAAGACGAATGCCCCCATGAAAACCATCCATAAGATTGCCCCCATGAAAACCATCCATTAGATTTTTCTTTTTTTATTAAGGGTTTTTTGGGCCCAAAGTGTGGTTAGAGTTTTCATGTTTAGAATTTCTTCCTGTTGTTTTGATAAGACCTGGATACATAAAATTAAACCTCTCTTTTCTTCATTACAGTTTCAGGCTTTTCCCAGTCTGAAACATAATTTAGTGAGCTTTGATTTGAGAGTTGTGGAAACAATTGCTCTACTCCCACACTGTCATTAGCAGTACTTCCCCCCCTTCCCGTTTCCTTTATGATACCCAGAGAATTGAAATTGTGTTGTTCTCTTTAGGTCTCCTGAGCTGAATCCATTTCATGCTGAAATCGGTGGAATTTGGAACAGTTCTTTGTGCTCCTGTTAAATTCAGGGGGGAATATTTTCACATGAGAATTTTTCCTGTGCTGGAGGAGAGCTGCTGCTGTGTGTCTTGGGCTGTAACTATCCCCTAGATATAACTTTAGCCATCTGGGAAGGAATTATTTAATTAAAGAATTAACTGTACCCTAGCACAGAGAAATGGAAGTACATACATCTAAGAAAGAAATGTAGGCCATACTTTCATGAGGAACACAATTTCGGAAAAAGCAGCTGAAAAAATTCCTTTGGGCAAATGAATGTCTAATATTTTAGGACTGAGAGAAAAGGTAAAAAAAAGACTTAGGTGTGGAAAGAATGGACTATTGAATATAAACAATACTCTGTATAGACCAAAAAAGAGTTTGTTACTGGAATAAATTTTATAATTCTCTTCATTGATAACGTGGCAAATTTTAGGGAAAAGTTCCCTAATGATGATGTATAAATCTTTTATGGTGTGACTCAAAGGACTAATAGGACCAGCATGTTTTTTGCTCATGGTCTAGAAATGCACATTTACGGCTGCAAACAAATTTCATTTTAAAATATTTATAAACATTGAAGGCTAATCTACATCAAGATCCTGTAGCATCAAATTTAAAGTAGAAAAGGGGAAAGCCTCTGTTTCTATGTCATGGCGATTTTTTCAAAGTTGTTGTTGGGGTTTTTATGTTTGTTTGGTTTGGTGTTTGCTTGTTTGTTTAAATTACTGCAGTTATACATAAGAGAAAAAGAATATACAGAGAAGAATAAGAATTTTTTTGTAAGTATGAGCATAAATGGAATAGAATTATGTTACTTTTGCATTTCAGGCTGAAATAATCTATAGTTGTCAATATGCAAATAAAACACTGTGACGTTCTTTGATATTTTTCTGGTATAAAAATCTTCAGTAGAATTCAACCTGACCTTTAGACTTAAGCAGGTCAAATTGCTTGTTACATCTGCACATTATTAAGGTTCTCATTGCTGAATATAATAATATTCAATACTTACATTCAAAACAACAGTATTGTTTGTGTCTTTGTATTAATAAATTCTCTCCAAAATAAAGGGTATTGAAACCTAATACAGCTTTTCAGTTTAGGAGGATGTTCAGTACTTACAGAGAGGTTGAGTTATGCTTTATTTGTCTTGTCATCCATGGGGCTTTATGCCTATCCATGGGGCTTCATGCCTATCCAAAGGTTTTGGAATGGAATGATCTGCTGGGATTCTTTTCCCTTTCTCCTCCCTGCCCTGTTCCCCTCTCCCCCCCAATTTATTCAAGTGGGTTTTTTCCACTGTCTCTGAGGAGGACTTGTTTAAAATAGCTGTTCCTACAGTTTTTAGTGTAGCATTAAAAAAGAAGAGCCTTAAGACAAAAATATCAACCTTTTATGTTTAGTGGTTTGTTTTTATTTTTTTGACAGAGCAAACTATTGTTCTGTTTTATGGCTTTTAAAATTTTATTTGTTAGTGCATAATGAAGCAGTGACATGGTAGTACGCTAATTCAAGCAGTTGGATTTTGTCCATGTCCTACTGTGATGTGAGCATGCATTATGGATTTTGATTTTAGTCTGCCTATGGTTATTGTTTTGTGCATGTCACAATATGAAAGGATTAGTACATTTTCTTTCTTGAGTCTTTATTTCCCTGTGTTGTAGACATGAAAAAGAGGGTCATGTAAGTGCATATGTTGTAAGATTATTTACTGCAGTGCCAGCAATATAGGTAACATGGGCAAATAAACATTGATTTAGCTTATAACTTCTGTGAGATTTGCAGTTACAAAAACTGTAGTTGCAAACTGATACAATAATTACATACATTTCTCAGATCCTTCGTAAAGCTTTTTGTCATATGGAAAAACTCATTTATTCCTATCTGTTTCTTTTCTAAACTACAACCTTCCCATTGCACTATGGCTTTGTAGAACTTTGTGAAAAGCGAATTCCTTCACTCAGAACTCCAAAACCCTAATATCACAGACTGAGTGCCAATCACGTAGTAATTTTATTATTCAATACTTATTTAAGGACTGTGAAATATACATTCACACTAATTAATTAATTTCAGTGAATAAAGATAAAACTTTATTACTTCATCATTAAATATATAATGAAATATAATTTTATTCGTTAAAAGAGTGCATTCTTTTGGAAATAGTGTATAAATGTTAATATTGCCAGGTTTTTTTACTGTTGTTATTATCATTATACAAATCTATAGAAATGGCTTAAACTAATGAAAGAACAGCCTTAGCTTATTTTAAATGTGACAATAACTTCCTGACATCTTTTTCATACTGCCAGTCCAATGGACTTCAGTTTCTATGAGATTTTTACCAGGCATTTCCACTAAATCTCCTATATCAGTGTTATTAAAAATAGAATTCAAATTCTGACTCGTAACATTCCTAGTAAGGACTAGAAGTTGTGGTGAGGTGCATTTCTGAAAAAGCAGGAGCAATGCAGACACTGTTGGTGTATTCATAAAGCCATTCCTAAGAAGACTGGGCTGACTGTTGTTTGAATAATGGATGGCTCAACCCATTTCTCTCTGGGCTCTGTGCTCGAAAGGTTATTTGTTCTCATTAGCACAACACATGAAGTCTTTCTATGTCTTTCCACACTGTGCTGCGCTTTTATTATATTTTTGTTTTCTACTGAGATATAAATGCATCAGTTCATGATCAGGTGTCAGTCATGCTCTGTCATACCCAATTTGTTTTGCTCTCTCTTTGGAACTTCCTCTCTTAATTTCACAGGTGAATTTGACATTCAGTGTCTCTTCCTGTGCTGATTATCCAGAGATAATGAATGCTGCTTGTATATGCATGTACTTTCACCTTAATATAAAAAAAGTTTTGACATTCAAAAAATAACGCATCAGTCATAGACTTCTAAATATAAATAGATTAATCAAAGAGACCTTGATTTCTCAGTGCTTCATTCAAATTCTGTTTATTTGTCAATCTTAAAGAAAGTATAATTACCTATGTGATGTTACACCTTTATGGATTTTCGCTATAACTTTGGTATCATTACAATTTTATAGGGAGCTAAAAGAATAAAAAAAAATAAGGTATTCCAACTGAAAAAAAAAATGGTGGGAGAAAAGGCTGCTAATAGCTCTGAATAATTTCTCTTTTTGGCAATCAGTTGGATATTGCCATATGGAGCTTCAGATGAAAGAATAATTTTGCCATTGATTTCAGTGGGGCCTCTTGCCAACTCCTAGAGCAGAGCCAGGGCACGGGACCTGCAGCAGCAGTTGCTGAAATGCCTAGTGGAATAAGGCCACAAGAGGATGGGGGGAATTGCATGCCTGAGGTGTCACTTCACTATTATAGGAGTGGCTAGGAATAAAGCTTTGCTGTTGTTTATGTCTTTACAAAGACTTACAACGAACAGTCCTGGGAAAGGTCCAGGTTCCATCCTTGCATTGCACAAAAGCTGGAGGACACGACAGAGCACTTCAGAAACAGTCACTTCCCACATCATGGAGGTGCCCTTCTCAACCATGCAGTAAAACTCGTGGGTTGAGGTTAAATACAGTCAATAACTCTGTCTTGTTATGTTGCTGTCTAATTTAAAACCAATTTTGAAAACTTAGTATTCTTAAGTTTTTTATGAATAAATGAAGCAGCAGATCATAGGAAATACTCAAAGGTTTTGAGTGGGGAAATCCACAGGGCAATCTTTTAACTCTCTAAGGCAATTAGATAACCTCTGTGAATGGCATTTCCCCTGAAATACATCCAGTTTTCAAAGTGAGCTGTATCACGTAATATTTACATCCATTCAGACTTCCCACAAATGTGTAAGCATACATGCTTCCATGGGTCCATATACATAATGTGCAGAGGCAAGGGCAGGTGAACCACTTAAGTTCTAAGAACTATGGTTCTTAGAACTAGGGTCTGTGAATCCTAGCTCAGAATGGAATAAGATAAAACATTCTCAGTCTGGACAATCATGCAGCATTTTTGCATTGCTCTAAGTAGATGACTGTATTATTTTTAACTTATGCACCATTAAAGAATGGGAAATTGGGAATTGGTGTAGTGCTGCTTTTCTTCAGTGGCACTAACTCATGCCAGCCAAGAGTTAACTCCAAAGGAGAAAATGATCCATGCATGTCAGGCACATACTATGTATCAGGCCTAATGTAATTTGGTATGACTCCAATTAAGTGTTTGCTTTAAGGCAAATTCTGGAAACTTGCTCAAATCCTTTCACATTATGAATTAGAAGATTTTCTTAAAAGCACACTTAGCGAAAAACAAGAAAAATAAAACTAAAACCATAACGAAGGCAATAATCAAAGGCACATGTGAAAATATCAAATCCACTGAATTTTGCAGGCAGCAGCTACCATCATAACCTAAAAGAGAAGTCATGGCTGAGCTGGGAAATCCTTTCAACATTCATACTGGAAAGTAGCTGGGTGCATGAAGGATTTTCCAAGTGTTCTATGTACAATAGCATAATGTTATTAGACTGTCTAAAATTATGCAGGATTTTTAGGATTTGGTTCCTTACTGAAAGGAAATCCAGTACTGACTCCTCATTAAAGGGGGGGCAGCTGGAAAAATGCACAATACTGGAGCTGGAAGTTCAAGTGATAGCTGAGAAGAGAGGGTTCTTGGTGGTAATTACAAACTGAGATGTCTTTTAAGCCTTCTTTCATGAATATTTTTTCTTTTCCCTTTCCTTGGCTATTAACTGCTAAGAACTGAACTGATCCTGTACATCCAGATGTGAGGGAAGAGTGGAAGAATTTCTCCTGCTAATAGAAGTCCCAAGTTCCAGCTTCCATATCTTGTGAGCTGTCCCCCCTGTTTGTTAAAGTGTGGCTTCCAGCTACTTTTCCCACGTTGCATCACTGGTTTCTTGCAAGGTTTAAACCCACCTTCCTTTTTCACTCATCTTTCCCGGGGCTATAATCTGCTCACTTTCTGCCAGAACTCTTTTGCCTCAAGTGCTCGAAAACATGCAGGTGTTCAAAACCAGGGTTAGCACTTGGACTCAAATGTCTTCTCCAGCTTGAGAAGTCTTCTATGTGAAGACACAGAGGTGGTTCCATGTCTGCAACTCAACTGCAGCCTGCTCCCCACAGGTGAGTGCCTGTCCCTCCCCAGCCCAGGGCTGGAGGCAGCCCCTGCCCCTTGGCTTTGGGCCACCGCTTCCAGCCTCCCTCTGCAGCCTGCCCTAGTTATCCAGAGGCCTCATTCTCCAGCTGGAGCCCGGGTCTGGGGCTTCAGTGCTGAGCTGAAGGCAGAGTTCGGTGTGGTTCAGTGGTGCACTTCAGGCTGTGTCGCTCTCTCTTGAACTCCAGAGGCATAATTAGGGCTAATAGCCAGTAGATCAGATTTAAGTGTCCAACATAAAGGATAAGGTATAGAACATTCTGAAGCATTTTGTGTATGTTAGTTCTTCATTATTTTCAATCAAGGCTGCAAATGAGCTGTGTAAGGAGAGTACATCAGTGGAGATTGCAGTGTGGTTGAAGTGCATGTGAGTACAATTACATACATGCCACTTTCTGTCTTCTGAATTGTATTTTCTACTTAGAGAGAGGGAAAGCTGGTGGAACATACACTGACAATTTGTTCTTGAATTTTCTGGAAGGTAACCATTGTGACTGCTCAGCCAAAATCAGTATGCAAGATTCAAAGCATGTACAATTTCCAGCTCTTTTTCCAAGTGTGATTTGCTGTGGTAGTGAACTGTGCATCAAACTCCTGTCAAAGCATTCTAAATGGCCTTTCTAAAACACTTCTAGAAATGTAATTGGAATGTTAATTGTAGTAAGTTGAGCTCTGTGATATTCTCATAAATCTGGGTAAAGTGCAACTACATTTATACTACTCCAGTGAAAAACACCAGCGCAGGGTCTAATGAAAAACCTCAAGGCAGGGTCTTAAAACATAATTGGTGTTCAATTTCTTTGCAAGCTAGATTTGTATCTGAAGTTTCATTGATTTGAATTGAAAAGTGAAACTAGTTTCATATTGCTCTCTAATCCGCACAGTTGAATTCTTCCCTGGAGGGGTGAGCGTAGAGTGGATCACATGGATAGTGATCTCAAACAAAATTTCATCCATATAAAAGGCCAAATTCTCTTGTTGCAAGTAGGTTAAATTCCAAATAAAGTAATATATCTCAGAATCACTACTAGTTTAGGTATAAAATTGTTTGTGTTCTCCAAATTAAAGAGTTGTTGGTAAGAAAATTGGATATTTTTAACGAAACTATGGGAGCACATAATTACTTTGGGCTAGATCAGTCTCTCCTGGAGAAAGCCTCGAATAACAGTGCCTTCTCAATAGGTACCTTCAGGGAGGAGTGTCAGAATTTGTCTGCTGTCAAATGGGTCAGTAGAGCCAACCCTATGAACACCCCCAGGTTTTTCCACTGAGTTCTGTTAGCTTAAGGGAATGATCCCAAAGTCTCATGTCTCCTTTTAACGTGGATTTCTGTATTTGGAAGTGACTCCACATAAAAGAACTTAAATTTCTTAGCGATCTTCCCAGATGCAGGAAGGAGTGTGTTTCCAGTGTTTCCCTGGCACAGCACCCCAGAGGCAGCTGTGCAGCTCCTCTGGCCAGGAGGATGTGCTGGGTTTGCATCTGCAGGGGCACAGCTGTCCCCAGCCCCTCTGCTGGGAGGGACCAGCTCTCCACGTCACCACGCTCCAAAATATATGGCTGAGGAGGAAATATGCAGCCAGTTTCAAAATACTCTATTCACCCCTGTTATACAGCAGCAGTTACTGGTGGAACTTTAGGGACTTGATAATTTTATGTTATTAAAAGGGAAAATTTGATTTGCCTTCTGAAACTTCTGACAGGTTCATAACGGCAGCAACATAATGGATATAATTAATTCTCTGAAATCAAGTAGTAGAAACAGTAATAGTAACACTAGTTTAATGTATTGCTCTGATTTTTTAATGTTAATTATGTCAATGAATTATTATGAGGTTAAAATATTTAAATAGAGCAGCATGCAATTTTTCTAATTGCTGCATTGGAACCTGATAGATATTTGTACAAACAGACTTTGTCTTTTCCAGGAATTATAAAGATACTGCAAGTAATGCTGGAAGAGAAACTGACACATAAACAGAGTTTTAAGCATTTAATTAAGGATCTTCTACCCTATATTCAGGAAGATGCAAAACCCAATAAAAAACTGTATTCAATGGAACATTAGCCTTAAATTTGGGAAATATGAATTATTATCTTTCCTCTTCAATGTATTTCACTAGGCTTTAATAATATTTTGTAGTCTTGGTGCCCCAGTCTAATATCTGCAAAATGAAAGTAATGTATCTGGGAGAGATTATTGTGGAATTCACATTCATTTATTTGAAATGCTTAGAATTAAAGCAATAAGATGTTCTAGAAATATGTGTGAATTCCGGTGTGAATATAAATTGATTTAAACAGATGTCAAAGAGATCCAATTTGAAATATTAGCAAAACTATGTTTTATTTATTATTGGTGTTTCATTTGCGTTAGATACTGCAATAACACCTTGGATAATGGAGTCCCCAGAGGATGTAAGACTTGCACAAATAGAGTTTTGAAGAGGATTGTTTGTTTATTCAGAAAAAGATAGCCATTGAAACAGCAGCCCATTCTCTAAATTCCATTGGAATTTAAAATATTCTCTGAGTATATTCCATGTATATCAGTGTTTCCAATCAGTGCTACTGTCCAGAGAGCAAGCTGGAGATTCTGGCAGTATCTCAATATCTGGCAATTCTTCAGTTCTGGCAATATCTTCAATATCTCAGAATCACTACTAGTTTAGGTATAAAATTCATCGTTTGAGCGATGTTCCCGCCCATCACAGAGCCTTCTGTCAACCTAAGGGGAGAACTGTCTTCTGTTTTCCATCCAGAAATTATCTGCTGCTTTCCCTGGAGTTGGTCACTTGGTGCCAGTGGACATCTGGCCTACTCTGTTCTGTACATAGATGACAGAAGTGCATAGTGCTCTACTTCTAGAATTTTCCTTGTCATTGACACTGAATTTGCAGTAATATAATTTGATATTAAGTATTGTAGAAAAGGAGGCCTCTATGACTGTGTGCAACAAAATGCACAGCTTGTTTTCAAACTGCTTTCCTTTTTCTACTCGAAACGTGTAAGGATGCAGTGAATATCTTCTGCGAGCCTAGCCATATGTTTCCCCTCTGCACCCATGTCAGGACCCATATGCTTGCCTGAGTTTGCTTTCTCTGCATGCTCTAAGATTTTTCTGGGGACTCGTCTCTTTATTTATGTCTGCAAATAACTTAGCTTCAGTTTTGAGCTGCAATTTGTGTAAGGAAACAATTATTTTATAATTAAATATACATTAAACCTGCTGGAAAAATATCAAGCTTTTTTTTTAAAGAGCCAGTATAGCATTTTAGTTCAGCAAATTCTGCATTGCTTAAAAGAAACCAAGTTAATTCTTCCCTCACTAAGTATTTTCAGGTTTAGCAAGATACATGTTGCAGTGATGATTTAGTGGTTAACAGCTTGTGCACTGATAAAGAACCTTTAGCAGGCAGCCATTGACAGTTAAAAAGATAAACTGCTGATTAGAAACCTTAATGACGTGAAACTGAATTTAGTCAGAAGTTCAAGCAGGTAGCTAAAATTTTGGACATGCAGGTGTTTCAAAAGTGTTATCAAACTAGCTGGGAATTGGATCAATGAGAGATGGGTTCTGCTATAACTGCTCTTGCACTGTATCTTATCTTCAGATTTGTGAAGGTGTAAAACTAAAATTACACAAAATATATACTATAGGAGTTTTTTCTGACTACTGCAAGTAAATTCCTAGAAACCTACATAAGTAAATGGGACTGTAGTGGTAAGAAAAGTCTGGAACCCAGCACTGTCTCTCATGGACTGAGCAAACCAGCCTGCAAACTCTAAGTCACTCGAGTTAGTAAGTACAGCAGTGTGGGCAAGAGTATATGGATCTACTTATGTGTGGAGCTGTGCCAAATTTATCCACTTCTGCATACCCCTAGGACACAAACTAAGTCCGTTTATCTGCTTGCAAAATTAAATAACACATTACAGAAGGAAACCATGCAAGTGAATGAGCATATGCTGTGTGACCTTAGTTGAGAATTGAACTGTGAGAAGAAATTCCCGAGTTTTTCATTCCTGATGCTTTTTTTTTTTTTCCCCCAGTTTTTGTGTAATACCTCCAGGTATCAATACCTTTTATTAGATTTATTGCCCTAAACCCATACCCTTCCCAAACAGATTATTGATTATCTGTACAAACTAGTGATGCTTAGTGGTTTTTTCTCATTCGAGTTACATCCGTCACTGCTGGTATGTCCATCTTAGGAACTCTGCCTTGTTATCCCAAAAGAGTAAAATGGTTTATCCTGAGGTACCACTGCAGCAGGGGAACGAGTAAAGCCAACTACACTCTAGGCATTAATGTCCTTTTCCTTTTCTTCCTAATATCTCTTGGAATAATAAATTTCACCTAACAGTTAAAAATGCAGATCATTTATTGTCATTATTCAGATGGCAATTCTGATTCTCCTAATATATTAAAAGGAGTCTTTAAAGAAAAGGAAAAAAGCTTTCTTCTCATTTGTCCTGGGCTTTTTTCAAGTTTCTGGTATGGAAATGGAATTTATTTGCAAAAAAATTAAACTTGTGATCTCAAAGCAGAAGTGATTTAAGGAAAAGAGTAGAGAAAAGGAATTTATTTTTCTGTGAACCAATGAGAGGCTGAACAGATTAAGGATATGAAAAAAATCAATCATATTAATCTTTTCAAAGGAGTTCATGAAGTCAAAATATTTTTAAATACTAGTTATCATAGAAAGGGGGTAAAAATAGCATTGTTTGTTTATAATCCTTCCAAGGACTCAATGTTACTGTTATTGGACTTTTATTCCCTCAAAATATGTTCATTATGACTTAATTTGTTAATCGACTCAGTTTGATCACAGCAACTAAACTACAAAATACAGCAACAAGACTATTTTTTCACAATTGTCCCTCCTTTCATTTTCTGTGAATCTTCAAAACTGCATCTTTAAAAGGTGCTAATGTCTCAAGACAGGCTCACAATAAACTGGAGGGACTGAAAGGTAAAAGAAGGCTTGTGTGTAAAGCCAGGAAATGCTGATGAGAGATCTCCCTGGGAAGCAAAAGGCTTAAACACCTCTGAAGCAGCAGTGAAATTGCCTTTTTGCAGCTATGGGGTATTTCTGCACACTTTGGTGTAAGGAGTCTGAAGCCATCATGTGTGCTTCAGCAGATGGCCTTCTCTGCATTCTTAGCACTTGCACAGCTTATTTCTAGGACAACAAACACAAACTCACTGCAGGCTGGTGACAAACCTGCAAGTAAGGCTATGCAAATAACTGACAATCGCTTGGGCAGGCTAATAATACCTATAATAACAGAAAGATCATTTCCAATTAGGGGAAAAAAACTCATTTACTTGATGCCAAAACAATAATTTGGGAGTTGAATTGATCATTCTTCTTTAAAAGAAAAACAAAACCAAACCACAGATAAATGGGAATATTTTGTCTTGTACGCAAAAGAAAAGCAAAATAAATGTAAATCAAAAACTGCTGTAAGAGATAAACCAGGAGCAGTGTTCACATTTTACATACTCGAAGTTATATTGTTTACGCATACGAAACAGAACTCTGATTCAGTTCTCACTTCTCAAAAGAATATCTTGTTCACTGCTAATGTTTCAGCTGTTCTTGGTCAGTCTCCTGTGGATTCTCTGCCTGCTTTTGGAAGTAATAACCATGTCTCAGAAGATCTGGAAGCTTTGTATCCTGCCTTGCAAATGAATGTCTTAGGGAATAAAGCTCTTTTCTTGCTCAGTTTCTGACTGGAGAGTGTCAGAGAGAGAAAGGCTCAAAATGCCTCAGGGGAAGGGTGGCCTTGATGTTAAACTTGCTTTGCCCAGGAATTTCTTTTGGACTGTCAGTTAAAGGGAGATTTTGAAAAACGCTCTATCATTCCTCCTTCAGTTTTTCCCCTTTTGATAAAAAAAGTAGTCAGGCTTAACTAAAATTCTTAATTTTATCCAGACGTTCATTAAAGTTTGTCTAGATTTCTCTGACTTATCTTATACTTCAATTTAATTTGAAGTTTTAAGTGCAATGAATATTCCTAAGTAATAGCACTGGTAGAGTTGTTTTTTTATTTTAAATAAACCATTAGCCAAACAATAAAATAATTTAAGCAGCTATAGAGTAGGAAACCTTTCATCACAAGACCACTTTTATCATATCCAGGCCAAAGTAATTATGACCTTTGAATCTTGTCTCATGACCAGTGAAGTAAATTGAGAACAGCAATAAAAAATAAAACAACCCTCTCCCCCCACCCCAAACCTGTCCTCTACACTGCTTTCTCTTTGCACAAAATATATAATGGTATTCTGGGGATTTGTCATTTTCAGCATGACATCAGACAATGTTTAATGTTGCTCACTTCTAATATGGGCAAAACATTTACCAGGTAGTTTTAGTGGATCAAAATGCAGAGCAGTAGGAGAAGAAATTTGCTATTGTTTAAAGTGAATAGAAATTCATTTATTGACTTAGTTATTATTCTGAGCAATTGTGAGGTAATAATGAAGTCCAGTTAAGTATCACAATACTCCAAAGCACAAGGCTTAAAATACAAGGAAACACTTGTCAGATGTTGTCATTCCTCTTTCATCCCAGTATCTAGAACTGGTCACTAGTACTTTCCAGTGCAAATGAAGAGCAAAAGAAGACCACATTTTCTTACATAAAATGTTTCAAGGAGGTCTGGCTCCTTATGCTGCTAAGAGCATAATGTGGCTCCTGAAATATCACAGCTGATGTGGATGCTTTGAATTAATTTCCCTGAGTGTGACTTGTGAAAATGAACAGGATTTGGCTTGAGGCAGCTGGGTAGATAGGAATAATAGAAGGATGGGTCTTTTAGACAGCCCTAAGGAGGTGAAAAGGAAGGTGGAACTGTCCATTTTGTTGGTGGACTTTGATGAATGTGAAGCAGCCATGAGATCATGTCTTCAAGCCACCATTAGCAAACCTAGAGTAAATCCCTCACAGTTAGTGGCATCACCAGGAATGAATTCAAGAACTCAGGAAATCTGGACCTGCAACAGCTTTCAGGAAATGGGCTTCCCAGTCAACCTCTCCTGGGATTTCTGAAGGTAGAGAGAGCTTGAAAGTAACTTCCAATTTTTTGCTTTTTCTTAATGATGCTTAGGAGCTGTTTTTATACAAATTATGGTTAGGGTATCCAGGCAAGTCTTGTTCAGCTCTTGATTAGTGGTTATTTTAATGAATGGTATGCTAACTAAAATGAATGTAGCAAGCAGGGAGGCAAAGCTAGTGGCACAGATAACTATCAGCACTGACAGTTAAAAATAAAGGCCCCACAGATATAAAATATGAATAGTACAGGTCTCCAAGATAAAATCCCCAGTAGTGCAGGTGGTTACTCCAAAATAAAAGGTTTCCCTTTTAGATTTTGTTTCCATCAGAGGACCTAGCACTGCACGAAGAGCTGTCATCAGCTCTGCCCTAAGGGCTGGGGGAGGTCCAGGCGACCTTCAGCACAAGCACAGTGGTGCAAAGCTGTGCTGCTGCACTGATGGATAAAGTGGATTGGATAAAAGCCGCCATGGTGGCCTAAGGGTTTTTCAAGCCCTTGTCATTATCCTCCAGAAATACACACAGGGTCTGACTAAGGGCAGATCAGGCTTTGTGACTGCATTATATGTTAATTGCATTTCCAAAAATTTCGTTGTCATAATTCTTCTTCAAAGGTATGCTTACTTCCTGTATTTACATTTGAAAATTTATGCAGATCACAAACTTTTTTAATTTAACTTACCTTTGCTCCCTAGGACTTTTAGGATTTCTTGGTCACAGTCTAGTATATTTTGTCTGGAAAAATTCTAATTAAAAGGAATAACCTTTCAAAAGGTGTTCAGAATACTTTGTTCTGGCTTGTTTGCCTCTTCCCTTATTTTTTCCATAGCAATTCTGATGCTAAGCTGTCCTCGGTCTTGTTGGCCTTTCCTATTTTTTCTGTCTGTATTTAAGCCAAATGCCATGATATGTTTAGCATATTAATAGATACACAAACTCAATCTTACAATAGAACTTCAGGGGATTTTTGTGTCCCTTGCTTACTTAAATTAAAGTCACCACATCTTTTTCTGTGTAAAGTTCCTGTCTGTATATATAAACGTGCTCAAAAGGAGTTTTTTTTGGTTTTCTACTTTCTTGAGTAACAAGAGGAACACATGCTATGTCAGGGAGAATGCTGCTATTCATGAGTGAATTCCACTTGGGATTGGTGACATTTCTAATGAATCTTTGGCTGTGGTATCTCTCTTACAAAAGCAAAGAAACTGCAGATTTATAAGAACAGCTTCCGTGATATTTATTTCATAGAGCAGCTGCGATTCTTTCCCCATTCAGACCTTCCTAGTTCTTACGTGTCACATTTCCCGTTATTTGGGAGGAAATATAATTCATCATAACTACATATCAGCTGTTATGTCACCCTTCCTAGAATCACATGCATTTCAGTGATAGGAAAAATGATGGTAAAAATAAAGCATTGTTAAAAAATTAATTTTACTTTTCCTCCGATGACCATGACACTAATCTCTGTGGTTACAGCAGATTAACTGTATAATGGAAGTACACAAACAACATCTGCTAAATTAATTATGAACTGATACAATAGCCTCAAAGGTTAAGTTTCGGTAGTGGGTGTTTATGAAATATGCATTATAACATATTTCACATTTTTAAGTATTTATATGGTTTATACTGTAGAGGGAGGCAGCTTTGGAAAATTGGAGAGAGGCTTTATTTGAAATTAATCACAAAATAGCAGAAAGCATTATTTGTGGGGTTTTTTTTTCTCACACCTTTCTCTGGTTGCCTCCCTCCCCAGCTTGAGTTTAAGAACACAAGCCCTAAAGTGCTACTCTGATCTGGAAGGATTAGAATGTAGAAATCATATTTGTCTACCTTTAGCCAAAAATGTCTATAAATGTATGCCCTAAAAATGTTCCTGGTGCTGTGGGGACAGGAGGAATGTCTTTGGAGGAATTTTCCAAGGATTGGTGTGTTGATTGCAGTTGAATTGTCTTGGGACAATTAGACAATGGTCTAATCCAAACAGTATCTTGTAGCACGAGCAGGAGGAGTCCCTAACCAGAGCTGGTTACTATGGGTATAGTCATGAAACACTGACATGGAAGGACTGAACTTTGGAGAGAGACTGAAACTGCTTCACCTCTGTTCCTAATGGACTAATTTTAAATTAAAATATAGAAATTACCAATTCAAAACTATGGCAGTCAGTCCTGGCAGGAGGTTCATATTAACACTGTGAAGAAGAAAATTCTCCAGAAAGCCACTGTTGCCACAGTTCTTTTTGCATTCAGAGGCTGGACTTGAAATTCAGAACTTTTAAGCTATTTTCCCGATGTTTTCTAACACATAGCTAAATCCATTCTCCTGTCCAGTGTCAGGATTTTACATTTTATTTAGCTTAAAATACAGCTCTATCCCTGACCTGACACACACACTAGCAGACTTTTAAAATTTGGATTACTGTAATAGACCAAGAATCAATTCAAAATTTAGAAACATTACTCTTTTTTAAAAAACATGATTTTTTGCAAGGAACTGAAGTCACTATTTTCTGGCCATACACATTGTTTATATACTTATTTTTGAAGAAGCTACTCAATTAAATATCAGTTTCATGTTCCTCAAAGCTCAGTCTAAGTGTGGTGCAGGAAATAAATCAACACCCAAATCACAGCCTATTTAATTTGTTCTCTTCATTCTCCTGCTTATAAACACGAGTTTTAGACTAATTTCATCCTCTACCTCAAGTATCATCGAACAGTGTTTGTAAAGTATTAGTAGCTATGTGCTGCCATCCTATGAGCTCTGCTCAGCAGTACTGAGGACTCTGAGCATCTGCTGCTGCTCCCTTCGTTGCCATCCTACCATCTAAAGACTGAGTACTTCTAAGTGTGTGATCACTGAAGTGTTGAATCTTGAAAATTGAGATTTTTCAGGGCAAAATAGATTTGACTCAACAGCACTGTACAGAATCTTCTGTGAAGAGTGGGAGGCCTCTCAAAGGTAATGGTGAGAAAAATATTTTCCCACAGTGTTGATGCTCATGAGCAGTATTTGAGCCAGAGGACTGGTAGACTGGCTTTTGTTTCTAGAAAACTGGTATTAAAACACACAGATAAACGTATTGGCTGTTTGCAAATAAAGTTGACTTCTTTTTTTAACTTTCATTTAAAAAAAAATCCATGTTTGTGTTTTAAAAAACAATCAAAAAATCTGTCATGGATGAATACACAGAAGTGAGCACAGGCAGATGGGGAGGTTAAAATATTTTGATAAATATATAAATTATTCAGCAATAGAAAGATCAAAGCAGTAGTAAACCCTTATTGTCTCACAGATCTGCAATCTAAGAGAGAACTCTTTGCAATAGTGGGAGAGCTGCAGGATATGAAAATGACCAGATCCAGTACTCACCATTAAACAATTCCAAACTCTACTGTTAGGAAAGGATTAAGTGGTAGGTTGTCTTCTCATAATATTTTTCCAGATGACTGATAGAGGCTGCAGCCTCTGCACTCAGCTCCCTGCTCTCAGCTCTCTTTGTCCTCTCAGCTGGATGACACTAAGGAAGTGGTGCCTTTCCTGGCTTTTCCCAGCTTCTACTCCAGCACACTTTCCCTTCTTGGCTAAGTGGAAGGTTTCTGTGTGTACTGGAGGCTTCCCTCTCAAGCTTCCCCAAACCTTCACATATAAGAGAGATGGAAATGAGCAACAACAGCAGGACAGCACCCCACAGTGGCCCACCCCAAATGCCCAGGCTTTGGTGCAGAATGGTGGTTTGGTGCAGGAGCTGCCAGCTCGCTGCCATGGCTTTACTCTAATGCCAGTGCTAAAGATAGTGCTTAAGTGCCTTCATGATTAAAGACTTAATACCCTGAGTTTCCTGGTAATAGGGACCAAATCCCAGAGTGCTGATTTGTGTGAGTCAGTGAATCAGCGTGAGGTTAAAGATTATTAATGTTTATTTTCATTTTATGCGACTTTCCACTCTGTTTGTCTCTATTACTCATAGCTTCATTTCTCTCAAGAGGGACTGTAGCTGGCAGTCAGGGATGTATATGGAGCATCCCTGGAAAAAACAATGCTTACAGAAATGTACACCTAATTTAGCAAATATCATATGAATAATGGAATCAATTTTACCTAAGGGATGAGACCATACTGCAGCACACAGATAAAAGTCTCTGCAAGAAACTTCCTAGATTTTCTCTTATGATAGTTCAGTGGGTTTTAGTGAGAATCCTAAAATACTTCTGAAGTGTTAGTATGTCTGCTCCTTCCCATCCTCCACACTGATGTAGCTCAAACCCAAGTTACATGTTTTAGGAAATTGTTTTTAGCTTTAAAATCATAGAGAAGCTTAAGTGGAACATCACAGGTAAGGATCTAACACTCACAGGCATAATTGTTGTAGCTTTAAATAATTCTATATCACCTTGGGAAGTACCATTTTCTGGTAGGCAGCACTGAGTAATATAAAATTTAAAAGACAACTACTTTACTTGAATGCAGTGCTGTTGGTCTTGTTTAATTGGTACTAGCCCTAGGCTCAGAATTTTTTAGAATATTAAGATATTTGTATAAATTTTGTCTTGCCTCACTTTAGCCTTATTCTAACTTAGCTGGGCTCTTTTTTTTTTTCTCCCACTGAAATCTATTTGTTTTTCAAGTCCCAAGTCAGTAACTCTTTCTATTCTGTTTTGCACAGGCCAAAAAGTGCAGTTAGTGATTAGTGTTTGTTATCTCCTGACTTGTGACTTGTTTGGCCAGCTGATCTTCAATGCACCTGCATATTACATAGTGTATATCACAGCTGTTATTATGATCAAACATTTACATAAGCTGTAAACTTACAAGGCTTTTTTAGGTGGGTAAAACATATTCTCTGCCTCAAGACAATGGCTGAGGCCCAAGAGAAGTATTTGAAAGTGCTAAGAGTGTGTTACAATAATTTAAGAGGCACTGAAGGGAAGAAGAGTCCTTGCTCTAATGGCTTGTTACAGGGAAAGAATTCTTGGCAGATGAAGACAATGAAGGCATTCCAAGTGTGGGCAACTAATCTGACAAAACTTAGGCAAAATATTTGAAGATAATAAAAAGTCTCAGGAAAATATAAGAAATACAAAAATGGGAGAAAAGCTGTGCAGAAGACTCAGGTGGGCTGAAATAAAAAGGATTTGTGTGATGGAAAAGGCTCATGTACAAAGCTTTATAAAACAGGACGTTGGGACCTTGTCTTCTTTCTGGTTTCCAAACCATGTGAGGTAGGTTTTGTCTGGAGCCTCTGGTATGTAAGTAGTGAAATGAAGAGTAGGTTCAGTTCTCACTTCTCTTTCAGTTAATACCTCATTAACTTACCTTCATCAGGGATTTTTCATGAAGCAAAAGGTCTGGACTCAATTATCATAGAGGTCTTTTCCAAAGTTAACTGTTGTATGAGTCTGTGATTCTCTGCAGTGCAACTGCTAACGTTGCTTCACATATCCTTGCTATTCACCAATTCCACAGTATTTACTGAAAATAAAATCAGGATTTTTAGAGAGAAGCAATGGAGCTTGCTTACAAGTGCCACAAACACCACACAATGGCCAGTGTGTGGTCGTACTACCATGATGAAATTTACCTTTACATCCTCTCTTTCCAAACTAATCAGCTATGATGCCACAAACTCTATTTTTTACTACTTTATATCTGTTGTGTACCAGATATGTGTAAATGATAATTTTAAATGAGGGCATCTTGCTAGCAAATCTAAGTAAAGGGAGCCACCTCCACCCACCTTTAAATTATTTACATAATTTTCTTTCTGTTGCCTTTTTTTGAAGCTACAGTTTGAAAGCCTCAACTGAACCCAGCTGCAGTCATGTTACTGCAGTCATGTCACATAGGACATGACTGGTTCTGGACAGACTTCTAAAAAGGTATCATTTGTGGCAGATTAAGCAGTCTGAATAGAAAACATAAGCAGTGAGGTGAAAGAAGCACCATTGTCTTGCTTGGTGAGTGGGAAGAGAAACATGAACAGATCTGAGGTATTGATGTAGACAGGACTTCACCTTAGCTCTGAGAGTAGCTTGTATGGCTTTAAACTGCCACTGACTGAGCCCTGTAGCACTGAGAGGGTTTAACTCATTAATTCTGCCCAGAGAGGTGCTGTAAAACAGATTTACTGTGTTACACACAGGAACCAGAATTTACTGCACACTCGATGTGGACATTCCAGTTTAAGACTGTGCACTGGTCTGTGATGAGCTGCTTGGACGTGCTCAGAAATATGTAAATAAGTCCGTGACAAAGCTGTGAGTCCTCAGATTCCTCAATGTCTTCTTCATGGCCAAACACATCTTTGTTGCTCTCGCTGCTGAGTTTCCATTTTGCATTTTTTTGCTGATAATACTGTTTGTCATCTATCAAACACGTGCAGGAAGGGGTTACAGAATAACAAAAGATACGGTGTTATTGCACTGGAAATGGAGAAAAGAAGATGAAAAAAGCCTAAATTCAAAATCAGAAATACATGCTCCTCTTACCCTTCTGTGCTCTCTCTCTCTCTACAAGCTGAATAATCTTTTTTTTTTTTAATTTGCATATCTGTCAGCAAAAGCCAGATGATCTGGCTTGCATTTTGCTTACTAGGGTAGTCTTTGAGTACTCATTGATCTTTTTCCCTCTGTTTTTACCTGCCTGCTTCTTTTTCCGAATAGTGCCGTTTTCATTTGCTGCGCCAATTTGTCTGTATCATGAAAGACCTGTTTAGCTCTTTTAAATGCATTTTTTATGCGTTGTGGGTCGTTATTCCCTCCGGCTCGTTCAAATGCCTGCTGCAGCAGGGGAAGGGGGATCAGAGCTGCGATCAGCCCGCTGTAGGTGGCACCAGCAGATGCAGCAAATGGCTCTGAGCAGCGAGAGGAGAGGCTGGGCACAGCGCAGGCTGCAGCAGCAGCTCTGACCAGCAGCATCCCTCAGCACGGTCCTTAGCACCTACACAACACCGGATAAAAACGTGCTGCAAGTTGACATAAGTGCTTCTTGCAGCACCTGTACTCTTGTTTTTACTGTAAGGTATTAGCGCTTGTTTTCTTCTTCTTTTTTTTTCTTTTTTTTTTTTTTTCTTTAGTTAGAGTTGGGATTGAAGACACGAGAGAGAGAGTTTTGTGTTTGGACTTAGTTGTTTATTAATTCTTATTTATAGTAAAGTGAGTGCTACAGTACTTTTAGCTAACAAGCTAAAAGCGAAAAATTTGAGGTGTATTTCGCTTGCTTCAAGGTCTTTTAAAGCTAAACAGCCCAATCAAAAACTAACATCTACACTATTTTTATTTTTGACTCAATGACTAAACACTCGTGACCCGCACTGCGGCACTTTTTATTCAACTAAAAAGTACCACCTAAAACTAAGAAGAAGAAAGAAGAAGAAACTTCCATCTTAAAAGTCCATCTTGTCCCTTGCCTATTACTATGTTCTAAAAACTCAAATTCTAAGCCGTTTACCATGTGATATTACACACTTCTACTCAAACTACACACCAGTGATTTCAACTCTATTACTCAATTTTGGAAGCTTTTTCTTAAGGCCTTAAGTCAAAAGTGTTCTTTTGGGGTTCAGTGCCAGAAAGCACAGGAAGTTCAAAACTCCCAGGCTTCAGGGTTCCAACAGTAAGGTAGCTGTCTATTTTTTTTTGTCTTCTGTTTTGTGCAAAACCCCTATTTTGTCGTTAAATTTTACTCTTGTATTTTACTCACATATAATGCCTTACTTAATCTTTTAACACTTCATCATCTCTTCTGATGTTCCTTCTTGAGAGGATCAGATTCCATGCAGGGGAAAGGAAATCTTCTTCAAGATAACAATGAGGATAAGCTAGGAAGGGATTTCAGCTCAAAAGCCAACCTAGCATATTTCCTTTTCATATTCTGCAATTTTCCTTGACTTAAAATTACAGAGTGGATTTTGCTTCAAGGACAATATTGTCTATTGCAAGAATTTTGTTATTTGAGATGGGTTTTGGTGTTTGGGTTTTTTAAAGTATTTTGAAACATTTCTGCAATGTTAGCTAATCAACTGAAATACTGAATAGCTATTTTAAATTTATCCCAGTTCTTTGTGATACTTCTATAAGAAAAAACACACCAGGTTTGGCCTCACTTTCACCTCAGTGACACCAGATAATACAGAGGTTTCCAAGGCCAGGCTGATATTGTGTAATGTGTTCCTGTGCCACGGGAAGGGGAAGCATGTCAAGTGTTAAGTACAGATGTTGGGCAGGATGGTGATGTCTGGGTAGGCACTGTAAAAACATGACCATGGCTCACTAGCTGACCAGTTGCCCATGCAGCTACTGGGGGGATGTTAAGAGAATTCCCTTAACAGTCTTGTTAAACACACTTTGATTGTGAAGGATGACTACTGCACTTTACCTCCTGAGGCCTTAATATGCTAAAGCAGGCAAGCTGTGCAGTTTTACAGGATAATATAGATTCATAAAAATAAATTAATCATATATGATTTTTCATGCTGACAGATGCTAAGTTCTGATGAACAGTTTTGTGCATGATGTTCTGGGTTTTCCAACCTAATTTGGCCATATTTTTTGCTTCTCATCTCAATATGCAAAATAGTGTACAGAAATACAATCTGCTGTCCTTAAAGACAGAATAAGCTCTGCTAGTCGTACACTCGGGAAGAAGTATTATTCAGAATGTGATGTTAAGACTGGAGGAAAGTTTAGTTAATGTTATGTTTTCACTGTATCCTCTGATAGGATCAGGTTTTAAAAAGCTTGAAAATCTCTTGACAGAATTTTCAAAATTGCCCTCAATTGTTATGGGAAATTTATTTTTATGAATCTGTATGTTTAGGTTCCTAAGTACATTTGAAAACTTAAATTTATCTTTTCCTTGCTGTATTTCTTCTGCACCTTGCCCCTTTTGGAAGTGAAAGATTCGTGCTCAGAGAAGTTTAGAAATGGATGAGATCGAGGTGGAGAAGGGTCTGTTGTTGTATTTGGACTGTGGCTCCTAAAGGCTTTTCAGCCATCTGTATTAGACACTTATTATGCACTCCATTTTTTGTGTTGGGCCACTCTAACCAGCCTAAGAGCAGTTGTGGATGGCTGACACCATAAAAGTCAACAGAAAATCTCCCAATTCTCAGATCATTCAGCCGGTGTTCACTTTATATAATGCACATGGAGAAAAAGGAACACGAGATTTGCATATAAAAGGATAGGTTATGGGATGACAATTTAAATTAGGTATGAGAGCCTAAGTTTTTACACAGACAGCTCAGATCCTAGTAGTGGTGAAGTCTTAGAAATTTCCAGTATCTCTTAGATTTCCTCTAGGAATAAAATAGATCCCGTTGTTTTACTTAGTAAATTCATGGTGTGATCACATTTTGTATGCTTTATAGAGTTACTGTTTTTGACTTAAAATAAATGTATATGAAAGCTTAGAGGGAGGAGTAAATACAGATGACAAGGGCTGTCAAGTCTATGGAATGGCATCTGTGTGATAGAAAATTAAATAGAACTTCCCAAGCCAAAAAAGCCACACCTTTCAATCAAAACATATAAATGCATCAGCCAGGGGTACATTGCTATGATGAGAATGTTTGGAAGACTATTAATCAGAATTGCTATCACTCTCTATCAGACTTCAAGAGCATACTGAGAAATTTCAGCAGAGATTTGACTAGGATCAAAAATGTTCTTTAATCTTACAGCAGGGAAGGGCTTTTAAAACAGCAGATAATGCCCAGGGCTCACTAAAGACATGTTGGTTTGTTGTTTTTATTTAATTTCTTTTAATTTAAGCAATTTTCTGATTGATGAGTGTGAAGTTACAGACAGCAATCATCAACTGCACAAATGTAAAATTTGGTATAACTTCCTGGGTAAATTTTTTGAAAGGAAAAGGTCTGATGACATGTCAGCCATGTGGAAAAGATGACCAAAATCATTATGATACACATAAACAAAATTTTAATTGGCAAAATTGGTAAAATTGGAAAAATGTTAAATAATCCAGCTGTTTAACCCTTGTAAATTCTCAGCTGGGAAATTGCCCTGAGTTCTACATTCATCACAAAGTAAAGCAACTGCAGAAGTAGTGGGCAAAAATGAAAAAACCCACAGCTGAAAGAAGCAGGATTGTAAGGAAAGGTTGCAGAAGTTGTTGTGAAGGTGACTGGACGAAGGCATAATTTAAAAAAAATAAAAAGAAGAGGAAAAAATTTAGGAAATAAACCAGACAGCCTCTTTTGGTGAGGGGAAAATTGAGTGTGTCCAGTGTCAGCAGTGTTTGGCCCAGCTTTGGGGAAGACCTTTCATTCATGATCCCATCATTCACATCAGCAGCAGTTACTAGCTCATGTTTGCTTGCACAGGATGGTGCTGAGAAGCCAGAGGCTCTTTGTTTTCCAGGCTGGCAGTTTTTTGGGTCTTCTGTGATCTGGTTTACTGTTAGTCCATGGTACAGGGACTGTCCTGCCAAGAGTGATCAATGATCTCCTGTGCACTATCAATCGTGGCCACTCTTCTGTCTTTATCATAGTTGATTTGTCACCACTTTGGAATTGCACAGCCCACAGGGTCTGCTGTCATAGCAGATTTTCAGTAATTCCATACAGCAGGTAGAAGTCCCTGTTAGCTCTATCCTATGTTGTTAGGATAGGGATGTGTTGGCTGCCACGCTGTAAATCTCTTCATAATTTCTAGTTCTGACATTTGTTTATTTTCATGTTAGGATTACACATACCTTGGAGAATGCTAAAATAAAAGAGAACTTAAATAATTTTCACAAATTCCAAGTTCAAATTTTCTGCTTCTTCAAGATAACACTAATAATTTGCTGTGTCCACTCTCCTGTTGTCCATACTAAAGTTCTAGATGACTGTTGCAATATTGGCTTCTTTTAATGGCAGTATTTTCTCTGTTACATGGATCATTGCTCTGCCTCTTCTTCCCTACCAGAACTTTATTTCTATTTCTTTCAGCATACCTGACCTTTACAGAGTTAATCCTGTGATATCATGCCTACAAATCTATCAGGTGACAAATACCTTTGGGTGACTAGAATACCTCAAGTTATGACAATGATATGCTAACTTTTACCAGACTGGAATCTCTCAGAGGCTAGACATAGTTTTCAGGTGACCTGCAGAGTCATTTCAATAACGTTTTTGTAAGGAAGTATTTGCACTCTGAATTGTACCAAAATCAAGAGTAGAACAATAAAACTGTGGTCGAGTTATTTCCATTCTTCACATCCTTTTTTAGTTTTCATGTATTGTAGACAGGATTGCAGTAACAATACTGGCAGCAGCCTGCTTTTGGGAAGCTGAAGAATATTCCTTTTTGTGTAAGGTGCAGGGCTCTCTGTGAAGCTGATGCTCAAAGCACTGGAATAGAGACACAATTCCATACCTGGAGTATGGCTGTTATCTTCAAGTAGGTGGTAGATAGTGTCCTAACTGTTTGTGAGTCTATAGACTTCAGTATTTTGGAAGACCATCCAAGTATTTTTGCCATTTATTTCCTCTTGAAATTGCTAACACTCCATTCAGAATTCTGTATCCACCAATCCTCAGGAATGAAGTGACTCAGTTGCAGAATGTTTCTGCACAGGGCTGGATCTTGCTGTGTCCAAACAAAAGATCACTAGTAGGGAAATGAGCTGTAACCCCACCTTACCTGTCAGGAGTATTGCAGCTACAGTAAGCAGCTTTATATGAGGCAGCATGGGGAATTGAATTGCTCCTCCTACTGGGTTGCTTGTGTAGATGATTAGGACGTGGCTTTGCTGAAAGAGCTTGTTTGTGGAGCAGAATTTGTTATTGAATAGGAAAGTACCTGTGCCTCATCTACCTTCAGCAATTTGTAACAAAAAAATTATTTAGGTGGCTGCTCTCAGGAACTCCTTAATGACTACAGTGTTACTTCTGCTGTGTCTATTACTGAATAGGACATTCATCTTTACAATATGACTATATTCTTTAATCTTTTTCATTTTTTTATTACACTTATGATTTCCTGATAATTTGTGTGTTTATTCCTCAAAACGTAATGTTAAAGGAACTATTAGAAAACATACCTTAGGAACTGTGCAAACCCCTGGCAGGCTCAGTCTGCGTGGAGCAAGAGAATCCCTTCCTGCACACCCACTCTGCTGTGGTGGGTGTGATGCACAGCACAACACAAGTGTTTCAGAGAGGGATTCTGCAATCCACTGTAAATTCACACTGCCAAGAAGACAAAACAGAGATGGATGTCTCATTGCACTAAACTTTCTTGGTACATCATGCCAGAAGTAAAAAAAAAAAAAAAAAAAAAAACAAACAAAAAAAAATTGAAGCAACAGGATTCCTGGTTGCTATGCATTGTTTTTGCAGAAAATCAATCCTATCTCTGGTGGAAAGTTAAGTCACCTTAGGGTAAGGCTGGGAGGACTGGGACTTGTGGTTGTATAATGCTGTAGCCGAATTGCACTGAAAACTCACCACATTTGCTTTGCACTTGCATGTAGTTAGAAAGTGATGTGGGTAGACAGAGCTGTAGACATCTCATCTGCCACCACAGACATCTCAGTTATCATGAGAGCTGAGGTTACTAAATAACGAGTTACAATGCTGTTAGAGGAAGCTCTCACACAGTGCTCAGTGAACCAGTTTTGAATATTAATAATCCTGCTTGCAGCTCTTATGAAAAAAACATGTCGTAAAAGAAGGAGATGAAAGGAGGAAAACATTTTTTTTCGGTATATGTAGTACTGAGCACCGTGGAAAGACGCACTATTGAAAAATGACCAAAGTTGGCCTATATCTTGGTTTCAGGATGTCAGACTCGTAAACCTATATTTAGGCAGCCTGCAAATTGTTGCTTTTCCTCCTGTAGTGCCGAATACCCAGCAATTTCCATTAACTTCCCCTAAAGCTGTGCAAAGTCACCAGGGCCCCATGGGCCCCTCACATAATGCAAACTCAGGTCTCTCATCAGCAATCAAATTTTGTGTGGAACTGGAATTTTTCAGTCAAGGCAGAATCAGGTAACACCAATAGCACTCACTGTTTTATTCATCTCTGGTTGCTTGCATACATTTTATTTCCATTTCCCTACCTTAACATGCTGGACTAGTGCAACTGAGTCTGACTCAAAAATATCCCAAAACACACCAGAGAAAAAGCAAGTGAGACATGTAAATATGTTAGAAAAAGCGAGTAAGGTAAACTGAGAGGAAAATAAATCTTATTTCAATGAAATCAGAGTATGAAAGGATTTTTCATGGGAGTCTACAGGAGATGAGCTGGGATAGCCAGCTGAGTATGTGGGCAAGATAGTGCTTATTGTGATAAATGTTGTTTATGTGCACTCCAGCAGGATGTAAACTGAGATTGCTTCTTCTTCACTTAAGTCCTAGGAGCGAAGCACTTGAACAATTGCTGATCTTAAAGTATTGAGATTAACAGGGTTAATTTTTGCCTTTTATAAAAAGACAAACACCCCTTCACCCTGATATTTATGAAACCATAAGGAAGGAATAGAGATCCAGAACCCATCTGAGGATAGGAATAATGAGCTCTTTGGCAGTAACTTACAGTGAACTATTTTATCTTTTATTACACCAACAGCAGATTAGATATGATTCTGAAATAATGTCTGTATATCATAAATGATGTACACACATAATCCTAAATTTATTAACAGTTTAACCAGATAGCTTAAATTTATTAACAGTTTAACCAGATAGCTTAAAATTAACATGTGTTTGGTTTCTTCTGTATAAATTAGAAGATTGAGGAACTTAGAAAGATTTAAAAGTTGTTTTTTTCAGGTGCTGATCTCTAGTTTTCCAATGAACCATTTTAAAATTGGCATTAAATTCCAGTTCTTAATAAAAAGAATCACAAAATGCTTAATATGATGTTAAAATAATCTTAACCTAGACCTTTTTACAGAATCTGCCTTCTTTTCATTATTGATTCCTTTATGCTTCTTTCCTGGCTCTGCTGTGGATTGAGAAAGTCATTCTGACTAAATGGCTGCAGTATCTCATATTTGCACTTCCGAGGAGCTGTTTGATCTTAGCTCTGTAGTGCAGATATATCTCCATTTAAAGCAGGCTGCAACAGGCTGCATGACTGCTCTACATAAATCTGAGTGCATTTAGATTTCTGATTAAAATGTCCAATAAACTTTTGGCTCTATCATAAAAATGAACTGTGGTGCCATTCTTTCCAGTTATCTTCTTTTGGGGCCAATATTAAGGAAATTAGTTTTTCAGGGCTTATTTTAACAACTGAAATTAATTTCTATATATCTCTGTAGAAACCTGATTTGATGTAACATTACTATTAGATAATGTTTTATGCAAAGGACACGACTGAACTTTATTTATAGAGAATATAAATGGTTTTGGAGAATTGGTTGTAGAGAATTCTTGGTACTTGCTAGTGTACAGCATATGCTGTTGTTTCCTGTGCAGCTTTTTTAATAGTGTTTGTATTTCTCACTGAAGGCAAAAGTGTAGCTGAGGAAAAAAAAAATATGATCAGAAATCAAATCAAACCAAACATGTCTTTCAGTATTGAAAAGCAAAAGTGCGAAAATTATCTGTGAAAATAATGTTAGATGTTTTAGATGTTTCCTGTGCTAAAATAGAATTTGAGTGAATATGGAGGCCATTGCCAGAAAAATGCTTTTTAGCAGGAGGATGATGACTATCACTTGATTCCTTGGTTTAGGTTCACATTACTTTTGCTTTAGCCTGAGATGATACTGAGTTTTAAGGCCTTTTTACCTTCTTGTGGTTGCATATGCTGAATTATACTTTTGCTGCCAGTACTGTGATACTGGGAACTTAGTTCCTAGTAAAGTGTGCAATAAAGTTGCCTTCCCCTGTGCTCTGGGGAACTGCCATAGAAGACAAAAAAATAGTCTTCAGTGCCTTGCAACACCCAAGCATTCAGTAATCCAGTCTGTCCTAGAAAATACATCCAAATGTTTGAAGTGCTCTGCGTATTTTCTAGGATGGCTTTTTACAGGTTGCTAGTTGAAATGAAAGTCTATAAGATCAGAGAACTGGAGGAGGAAAAAAAAAACAAGGATGGACTAGAATCTTCAGTTTCTCCAACTGAGTTTACTGTGCTTGTTTTCTTTCTTTTTGGTCAGGCTGCTATTATATTTATTATTATGTTACCCCGAGGTTTCTGTTTGTTTTTCTTTTCTTCTTTCTTTCTTTCCAAAACCTTCTGCAAGAAACTGGTATACCTATTGCTTTATTTGCATAGGTTAAGCCTGCTTGGAGCTCTTGAATTTCCTCTTGAAAAGCATAATTTACTTACAGTCATTTTAAAAATTATAATTGTTAAAATAGTTTCAAATTTGAATCTCTAAAATGTTTGTGGATGATGTCTGTATGGCATTAGGAAGGCTAATTAATTAGTTATTCTAGTAAGCTGAAGGTGGTTCAGTAAATTTCTTGCTAATGCATTTTCTAAATGTTACCATGTTTATGTTTCACTGAGTTGTCATAAAATGACTTGTTTCCCTGGCATACCCTTGTGAGAAATGGTAGCTCACTGATCTTCTCAAGAGGGAAAGGTTAAATTAATGACTGATTCAGTCAGTCTTTCACCCTTCATTAACACTGAATTAATTTATTAAAGAAATTAAAGATCATCTTGAGTGGTTTAATGTGTAAATTTAATTTTAAACAGGCAGAGGGCCTCATCTATTTACAGAATAATGATTAATGGTGAAGTTTAAGAAATACCCTTCACAAATGGCTGATCATGCTAAATTGCAAGACCTTCCCCCTAACCCTGCTCTGTGGTAAAAGCTAAAAAAAATGCACAGGGTTGGTAAACTTGGTTTTAACAAGGAGGATCTCTATTTAAAGTAAAGACTTGCTGTGTTAGTAATGTGTAAATGGGCTTTAGTAATTATAATGAAACCATAACATTTCAGTGTTTCAGAAGGTGGCAGTGATAAGCCTAGAAATTACTATGGTTTTACTTGCAAGGGATGGAGAATAAAGAGTTCTCAACTGCTTCCAGAATAAATGTGGAAAGAGTATTTTCCATACAGACTATTTTTTTTTAAATCTACTCATGTATTTGAATAAATATATGCGGTCTTGGGCTGTAGTCTTATAAATGAGATGAGATCAAAGAGTAGGGCAAGAGGTCTTGAAGGTATTTCTTAGGTTTCCTTAAATGATACTGGTGACTCACTAGGTCATCCTTCTTTTGAATCAGTTTTGAACCAATGTTTCATAAAGTACTAGTGGGAAGTTAGTGTGGGAAGTGCTCTTTCAGATGAGACCATATGTGCCCATGAAAGTTTCCCCCGTTCTCTCTTCAAGAGTAAGATTTGGAGGTTTGGATTTTTGTTTTGCCTTGGTTCACTTCACTCTGCCTACTGCATCTAAAAATTAATCCCGTAATTTTAATTATGGTAGCCATTCTTTTTTTTTTTTAATGAACAACCCCAAAGTCTTGATAAGTGGTTCTTTTTAAATGTGATGCATATTGAATTGTATCCTTAATAAGTTTGCAGTGCTGTAAAATGAAAATGTAATCCTTAATTTAGTCTACAAAATGTTATATTTATTTAAGAACTGCAAATATTGATGTCTTTTATTACTATTATTATTATTATTTACATGTAGACACTATAATAGCCTTTATTATGTTGGGCTATGTAAAAGTACTTTTGTTAGAGTTTTTTAAGTAGGAGTTGGGGTTTTTTTGCTTTTATTGGATGGGGATTTTTTGGTAGAAACATGTTTCTACATACATAATTTATAATTTAGTGTGTGAAAGACAACACAAAGAACATGCTGATTATTCATTTATATATTTTTTTTTATTGGCTCAAATATGCATATAACATTCCCTTATGCCATCTGAATACACAAAACCACTGCGTGCAATGGGGAACCTACCTGGTGAAAATTCAGCAGCTCTGCATAGCAGTTTGTTCTGTTCAGCACCAGCTGGCAGCTGCAAGCGGGTTATAGCTCCAGATAACTCCCTGTTACTTCACCCAGTGTCTCATGGCTGAAATACTTCTTGTGGTCAATTTACTGACAGCACAAAGAATGCATGTAATTTCATTAAGAATGGTCCTGCTAAAATTATTCTGAGATACTTAATTTAATAGCACAATCATGGAAGTGACCGAATACGTCAGCCCTCTTGCTGAAATAATTCATATTATTGTTGGAATTAAATAACAGGTGCTAAAAAGATGAATCCTTTGGTATGATTTCTACAGTCTAAATATAGACACTCTAAAAGCAAGCTGGGAGATTTTGGAAGAAGACTTGGAAGGAGCAATAAAACATTCAGAAAACCTGAAAATTTTTAGGTATATTTTAGGATCAGATGTTGGTTTTATGCTGCTCCATCTGCTTGCATATTAGAGAAGCTGAAATGAGACAGGGAGGAAATAAAATCTTTAATGTTTATTGATACTTTCAATTAGTGTGTTCAAATATATTTGTATATTATTTTCTGTGACTATTTGTGTACAAAAAGACCCAAACAAAGAAGTAGAGGTCATTTCCTATATAGTGGAGAGGACTCCTAGGAAGATCTTCTTCACTTCAGATTCAATGCACAGACCCGTTCACTTAATCCAGCAGGGGAGATGGGATTTGGATGAAATTGGGAATATTGTGCCTGGGAGGGAGGGCGACACGGGCTATTTGGCATATGGTGGAGGGAGGAATGAAACTCTCTCACAGAAAATCAGGGTGCTGATACATGACCTAGAGCAGCCACTGACCCCGAGCCCTTTGTCCGTGCTGGCTTGCAGGCTCAGTTCTCCAGCTCCGAGCAGCCACGGCCGGGTCGTCCCCCTGGGTGTGGTAGCACAAGCACGAAGTCATACCCAAAGAAAGATGCTCAGTACTCATATACCGTGATTAGCCAAAACTTTGAGGAAGGTTTTTCCTCTGTTACTGTGTCTGTGTGACAGCATGGCAGGTGCCATTCAGCAGCAGAGAAAGCTAAGGTGACAGATATCCCTGTGAGCTAGCTTTGGGCTTCCTGCTGGAGTTCAGTATAAAATCACAACTTCAGAGAGCTGATTTCGCTTGAATTCAGACTCTGGTGTTTCAGCACACAGCGCTCCAGGGTACAGTGTCCTCTCTGTGGCTGCGCGGGGGCTGAGCCAGAGACTCATTTAATCATGGCACCGTGCACCTCTAGAGGCGTTTGGAGTCCTGTGGAATCCCACCAGAGAACAGGCTCATGGACAGAAATGAGGTTTTGCTGATGACCATCAACTTCTTGAGAGAAATCTGGAGAATTCAATCACTATCTGAAATCTTACCTAGGTGTTTTCTTTCATTCTCTATTTAACCTACAAAAATGAAATTAATGATGTGATAATGTGGTTCTTTTAGGAATATTTTCATCACTGTGATTTAAATTGATTTCACTATCAGATCACTGAAACATTTGTGTAGTTCCCTAGCTACTGTTATGTATTAATAGTCCTGTGATGCTGAAAAGAATTTGTAAAGTTTCTCCCAAATATAGTACATTGTTCAGCAGGGAATAAAGGAAGTAAATAGAAGTAGTGAGTCTGGACATGTTACATCTTTAAATTGTATATCATTCTTTGCCTAATAGGCATTTTTTATGCGACCTTAATTGCAATGAAATGTTTATAACAAATGTTTAATCAGGATTCAATGATTAAATAGGAAAATTTAATTTTGCACTTGTTATTTTTTCCTAGGTAATCAATGCAGATGTGATTTAATGACAAAGTCTAATTGAGTACTTTCATTTTGTGAAAAGAAAATTAAAAGGAGAAAATACACTTTTAAAATTAGAAGTAATGATGGAGTCACAGGACAATTCCTGGGGATTAATGACTATCTGAGAAAGCTCAAGGCTCAAGGTTTAGCTGTGGGCTGTTAACCTCAGGTGGCCATTTATTCTTCAAGTAATGCTGCATGCCCTGATCATTATTACAACTGAGCAGGGATGGAGTAGCAAGTTTCAGCAATTAAACCATCAGCAATATTTAAATGCATATTTTTCTCTCCCACTTGGACATTCAGACAGAAAATACAGAATGAATCAAACTATTGATGGTATCCAGTCAAACCCTTGGTGTTTTTCTTAATTTGCCTGATCTGTCATTGAGGACATGCCACACTGTGTGTCTGCATTTGTTGAGCCACTCACTGCTGTCCCAGTAGCTGTGCTGAAGGCACATTAAATATAAAAGTGGATGTACCTGGCCCCAGGGAGCCTCAAAGCTTACATGGATTCTTGTTCTCTCTCTCTCTCTTTTTCTCTTTTTCTCTTTCTCTTTTTCTCAACAGTGACGCAGATGCCATCAGCTTCACTGACATCAGAATCATGGTGTAGGTAGCACCCTCTCATCCTTACCATTCTACATGCTAATTTCCCCATCTTTCTGCAATAAAATTGTAGCTAAAACTTATTTTCCTCAGTTCTTTGAGACTGTTGTATTGCCCCAGTAGCCAAAGGATGAGCAAGGCAGAAATCACTTGTAAGCCAGAATTTGCTGCTGAAAACAATGTAAGAGCTTGTACCAACGTATCACTGACTTGGTGTGGGGCTTTTCATGAAGGGAATTCTGGTATCTGCAGCCAGAGCTTTTCTCATTTCTGTAAAGAGCCAAAAAATCTCGTGCTATTGCTTTCAGTTTGAGATCTACATAATGACCTGAGAGCACCACGTTAGGCTGAATTTGCCTCTATCTAAGCACTGCATTTATACATATAATATACTGCTTGGTGCACATACAGAGAGTCTATAAATACCCCCAGGTCTCAGCAAGGCATGCAGGTTTTTCTAAAGGCACTCACTAAGTGGTTCAGAAACAACTGTTGAAATGCTTCAGAACTCCCCTGCTACAACATTTCAGTCTATGAGTCAAGGGCAGATTAAGAGACAAAAACAGCTAATCCAAAAATCAGCAGTTGATGCCTGAGCGGAGCAAACAGACTAAGGAAGCATACAGAGCTGGTTAGGTCACAAAGAGATGTTAATAACATCTCTGCAACGAGGTGAGCGAGCCAGTCACAGCAAGCCACCTTCCTGAGTGACTCAGGTGAGAGAAGGACCGAGGAGTACTACAAGCACTCCCTAATTAGCAACGTCGTTGTCACAGGGTCATTGTGAGCACGGAGAGCCTATACAGCATAGGTAGCAAGCCCAAGCGTTTTGGTTTCATCTGCTGGTTTGAAGTGCAGCCTTTATGAGAATGCATGACCTGCAGAATAGGCATGTGGGTGTTAAAGTGTGTTATGCTTCTTGTTTCACATAACTTTGAGATCTAACTTGTTAGTTCCATTTACATTGATGCAAATGTGAGTAAAAGTATCAATTATTCTCAGATTAATGTAAAACAATAATAACTCTAGGGCAGCTTTGATTATTTAAGTTGATTATAACAGTTAAATGTTGACAGGATAATGCATTCACCAATTATTTCACCCAATAATACATCTTTTATTGCAGTTCTCTACTTGTTAAGATAAATCTCTCTCTTTTTTGAAGCTGTCTCTACTGAAACTTCCATTTGTGGTTGTGTTCTCCCATAGCTCCTGCCTGAAGGAATAAATCATGTGCTTGCACATTATGCCAGTCCATCAGCATGTTGGTAAACCACTTCATATGCAACATAAACATTAATGGCAGGAAAGTCAGAGTTATGGCTGCTACTATCCCCTCTGCCTGCATCATCCATCTCTGCTCTCTGTCAGTCATAATCGTTGGGAGTTAGGATTTCTATTTTTAAATTTCTTCCTGAAACGGTGTTTTATGGAGTTTTTCTCCTTCTGATGTAGTCCAGCATAGCCATTAGTGAGAAAATAGCAGCTGCACTTTAATGATTCCTGTAGAGATCCTGGCTTTTTGGGCTTGGGGAGAAGGGGAAGAATTCCCTGTGCCTGAATCTGTGACAAAAGAAGTGTGGTTAAAAATGAAAAATAAGCCTAAACCTACTTTTGATCCATCTATTTCACAGCTCTTTTCACCAGTTTTTCTCTCATACCCTCATTTGATCCTGTTCAGTTGGGTAGCACAGCACAGTATGAGCAGCAGGTCTGAGAATAAATGACAGGATATGCATTGCTGCATTGGAGTTCAAGTAAAGTACTGCTCTTACATATCTGTTGCTTAAAAAATGCATGTAAAAATTCCAAAAATCAGTTTACTCAAAGCATATAAAAGCAAGCAATAGACCCTGCAAAGACTTGATTAAATACTAGCCTACAAATGGAGGAAGTAATTTAAATAAGGGATGGTGAGTAACCCCTGAGTGGCCCCTCATGCCTAACAGACAAGTCACTTGTATTTTCTGTGCATTAGTTTTGTTTCTAGAATAATTGCTCTTGAATGTCGTAAATTAATTAACTAAATTGAGCAGAGATAGCTTTCTGATAAGTGATGCAAATTCTCTACTTTTAATTTCTTTTATCACTTTCTTACAGAATAAGGATCAGATGTGGAAAGGAGAAAGCAAAGGAATCCAGGTGCTCCAAGCTCCTAACAGTGTTTCCAGATGCAGCTGGGAGAGATGTATTCACTTCAACTTGTTTTGACTCAACAAAAAAAAGTGAGTTGCATAGCCAATGAATATACTTGTGTCCTGGAATCATCTGTTAACACTTGTGAATGCCAACCTGTAAGATTAGAATCTGACTTTAAGCTATTGTTCATTGTTGAGACTGGAGAGATGTGTTTTCCTGCTGAGATAATGGACCAGAGCAGGAATGATAACCAAGTCCTGTGGGAGACATTATCTAGGCTCAGTTTACATCCCTGTGGAGATAGGTGGAGTGTAAGGCTAGGGCTTCTCAACTCCTTATCTCCTACAGGGCTTCGAGGAACAGCAGCTTGGCTTTCTGTTTCACCTACTGGAAATGGAAGAACTGACATTATGTGTGGTTTTTCTGAATGCAGAAAGTAGCTCCCAACAGTTGTTTTTCCTTCTCAGAGGCAGCTCTGCCTCTTCTGTTCCCTTCCATAACCTGTACTAGGATACTTCTGTGCCCTATGCAAAAGGATTCCTTTAGATTTGAGAGTTAAGAGTTAAACTGAATTCTCTATCATGATATAAGGCTACAGTTAATATTTTTGCTCATATTGTATTGCCTTTTTGTTTCATCATTGTGGAGCTAATGAATGAACAGAAATCTTCACTAGAAAATCAAAGTGACCTATAGGATATTTTTAAATAATTAATTTTTAGTGCTTAAAAGATGATGATACAGAGCAGATTACTTTGGGGAATTTGTTATATAGTAAAATTCTGGAGTGTGAGCATTCAGGTTAACTAATGTCCTTCCAGTAGGAGACTCAAATCTCAAATCATAGGGAAAGATACAGAACATATTCCTCCTTATTCTCTTCCTTTATCTGTCACCTTTATCTTCATTAAAATATGGATTAAAATTCTTATCCTCATTCTTTATCTCCATTAGACTGTTGTCATTTGAAGAAAATATTTTTGACCCAGCTGGTTTCTAGGAGTGTTATTGTGCTTTTCTGGCGTAGAGGACTATAGAAAACTTCCAGCTTTCAGCTTTTCATCCAGATAGTTCTTTGACAAATACTGTGATACTTTATTCAGATAAACAGGATTCTTTTCTTTTTTGCTTCTTTTACTTCTACAGTATAGCAGTATTTTTTTTCTCAGACCACTGCTCTCTTATCAAGAAATTACAGTTCTATAAAATATTATGTCATCCAGTTAGCTGGTTTGTTTTTTTCTTCTTTTTTTTTAATTTGTGATTTCTTAGCAAACGAGCCTTTTTTTTCTGACACTACGTGCGGAATGTGCTTTATATTGTGTTTCAACCAGCAGTTTAAACATGCCTCTTGACTGCTAAAACATGAATGGCAGTCTCACTAGCCCATCTGTTTAGAGTATTTTTGAAGTGCTATAGCACAAGCCATAATATTTATGAAATTTCATATTCGTTTGGATAGTGACAACTTTTTTAACTTTTATTTTGTTTCTGGTATTATTGCCATGAAGAAAAAAAAAAAAAACTTCAGAAAGGAAAACATATGGGAGCCTAATTGTGCAGATAAGGGCAGAGCTTTACATTGAATAAGCAAACATTTGTGGTTTTCTTCCTTTTATGTTTTCCTGCAGAAAATAACATATGCCCCAAAAAGTTTGGGAGCAATTTTCACACCTAGGAAAGCACAAAGCCTCAGTCTGCCTGGCTGTGCTGTCAGAGTTGAGAGTAAACCCAAGAGAATCAGTGTAGCTCCAGCAGCATACACAGAATGAAACAAGGTTGGAGAGCCTGAAGCTGGGCTTGCTGGTCATGGTCATTCCCTTCAAATTCATCTCTGGGCTGTACCAGATAAGATGGTTAAAAATGATACAGATGAAAATGAAACAAACCAGCATAATGCATATTTTACTGAGCCAAATTGTCATAATGTAACAGCAGGTTATTCAAGCTCTCACACCATGAATCTAAGCAACTGAACCTGTCCTTAAATAAATCGAGCTGAATATGGTTATAAGTACAGTAATCAGTAGGTTATTTCGCTCTCAATAATTTTCCTTTTTCTATCGTCCTATTCACTCCAATATGCCTTCAGATTCTTCTCAACAAAACGTATTTTTAATTTCTAAGTGTGTTTTCTTCACCTTGCATCACTCACTACAGTTTATGCATACATGAATGCAGCAATTAATGTGAGCTGTTTGTACATTTATCAGATTATATCTACCCCATTAGTCTCCCTAATGGCTAAGCAGTGGTTCCTTCTCTGCCTGCTGTGCTGACCTCTCTCCTTGTCAGTGGGCCCACAGTGGGAAATATTCTCCTGTTCTCAATAATATAATTTACAGCCTTTAAGTGGACATGATGGTATTATTCACAAGAGTCAAGTCATGTTCAGATGTAATTTTGGCATGTAACATCCATGGAGGTATTTAAAAGACTTGTAGATATGTCACTTAGGGGCATGGTTTAGTGGTGCACTTAGAAGTTTTGGAGTTGATGATCTTAGAAGACTTTTCCAACTTTAATGATTTTGTGATTCTAAGGGGCAATCTTAGGTCCAACAAGATGGGAACACAGAATCCCTGTTGTCCAACAGCAGGATGAGTGTGCAAGTATAACCAAAATTGTCAGTTTTGAACATTCGTAGCTGGGGATTTAGTGCCTAACTCATTCAAGCTTCAGTTCTGTTTTGTACCTGGAAGACAAATTAAGGACAAGATAGGAACATAGTTCTGAAACCAAGAGCATTTTCAGAATTTTTAAATTCTGAATGCTAAAATGAAAATTATTCTACTTTAAATCAATACAAAGTTATCTGAAGATGTTCTGGAAAGTATAAAATTTATATATAAGGATGCTTTCCAATTTGGCCTCAGTCCAATCAAATGAACACTCAGCACGAAACATTATTGCAAAGAGTAATATGGTCACTTTCTGTCATTACTGTGCATCTTTTTCCTTTATAGCTTGTTAGTTCTTAGCATGATGGAATGATTTTCCCTGCAGTTGAAACAGAATGAATGAGCTTTAGATACATCTCCGCTGCTTGTATGCCAAATTAGAAGCATGATTGTGAAACAAATACAGTAAGTTCTGTGATCCTCTTCTCTTACGAACTATCAGGTAAAATACACTCAGTGGACAAATAGCAGTTTTTCTGTGCAGTGAATAGATAAAAATCTTTGCAATTGTAATACTTATTTTTTTCTAGTTTACTGTTATCATTTAGCCATGTGCTGTTTCACTTGCCTGTATAATTCTTGGTGCATTAGTCCCTAACATGAGATGATTAGTACATGGAACACTTTGCTAAGTTATTATAACATATGAAATTTGTATAATTTGCATCAAGTCTGGAAATTTGTAAGTTCGTCTGGGTTTTTTTCCTTAAGCAAATATTCAGATCTCCCTGTAAATTCGAATCTCTACTCTTATATAATGGGTACCTGACTTACCACACCATTCTTCAGAGGTAACCATGTCATCCATGTATTTAAAAAGTGTCAGCTGATTCTGATTCTTCTCCTTCATCTCACCTTAACTCCTTTTAAGTTGGATTATAAACAGAATATGGACTTTCCTGTATCCTCTCTGTGTATCCTATTACTGTCTTGGGGTCCTGTGATGCCTGCAGGCAGTAATGCATGTAAATAAAATTCAGAGCTGCAATGAGAAGTCCTAGTTGGTGTTTTACAAAGGTATGAGATTCTCTGTGTATGGGGCATCTTTTTTCCGTAGGGGAAAGCAACTACTCCAAAGCAAAGCCACAGAACAGTGGCAGGTCAGACCCATTCCAGCCCTCATTCCACTCCTACTGTGCTCCTTCAAGGAGTGTTCTAAGCCAGATTTAGCTGATTAATGTCAGCATAACTGGCTAAAGTTTCCCATCGTTCAAATCCTGTCAGCGTTATGGATGTCATGCATCATCTTTTAGGTACGAATAGTGGTGAATTAAAAGGTAAGAGCAGTGCCTGCTCTCCAACACCAAACTGTTTAGCCAGCAGAAACAATTCCATATTGAAATGAAAAGCAGTTTTTATTATAAAAATCTCATGTAACATTCTTGTGATTTGGAATTCACAATGTTAGTTTTTCACTTTGAGTAAAAAAATATGATAATAATTTTCAGCCAATATAGGAAGAGGATGAGAGCTCTTTTTTTTTTTTCCCCTAAGCATAACCATGTTATGCTATCAAATTAAAACAGTACTTCACAGTAGTTATCAGTCAGTAACTTTCAATCCAGAATGATCTTTTGAAGTACATCAAGTTTGACTTGGTCACTTTGACAAAGTATTGTAGTTGGTAAATATTTTAAAAAATCTGTAGTTGAACATTTTCAGATTTAAGTTTCCAGGCTGATGTAGGGAAGCTTAGCATGGGATGTGATCCATGTTTGGTATCTTAAACAAGAGTCACTGCAGATGGTGCTGGTCTTCCATGGGGAGGCTAAAAAATAATTTTGCTTATTGCAAGAGTTAAGTGGTGCTTGAAGGTCAGACTTAGCTAATCCTCCCTGTCTGCTTAAGATACATTAAGGTATTGTCCTAGGGTGACTATACCAAGACAGGCATATAAAGCTACGTGACAGTTTTACAGAGAATTTAAAAAATTATAAATATGGTTGTCATTCTGACCACAGTGCTATATAGAACACATGCTTCTTGCCTCCATTCAAACTGGCTTGAAAAAGAAAAAAATGCTATCAAATGAAAGAGGATTCCACGTGGAAAATACAGCTGCAACACCTACCAGCAATAAAAAACTGTCTTAGAAGTGTTATAGGAATTTCAGAAATATTAGCTGCTGCAGGAGTCTGTAAAGGGACATGGGGCTGTGGATAGAGCAATCATTCATCATTTAACATCTGAATCATTTCTTGCTGACTAAACAGAAATACATAGCAGAGAAGTCAAATAATCCTTTCCCATTATTATATATGATTCATGAATTCCAGAAATTACACAAATGGACCATTAATCTAAAAGGATGCGGCATTTCTCAAAATAGCACTTACAGGTTTATAATAATATTTAAAATTATTTTGCAGTAATTATGTTTTTTTTTTCCCAATATGTTTACAGTATCCACACTCAGAAATACCCTTTTGGAAAATACCAGGATTTGTTTGTAATGAACTAGCATATGAATAGTTGGAACCTTGTCTGCACTTCACTGTCTATTTGCATTTCTGCTACAGAATAAAAATAACCATACAATCTGCTATCAAACATTAAAAGTCAGAGGAAAGTAACATCAGAACCTTTTTGTTGCATCTGTACTTACCCTTCGTTTATTCAAAGTTTAAACTGAAAGGTACGGGATGTGTGTTTGCAGATGTTTGCAAAAAAGATGTGGTGCTGATGGCAGAAAAGGCATCAGGTCCACCTAGGAGGTTTCCAGCTGTTTTGTGCTCATGGTAACTGTGGAAGCAGAGAAGCCTTTGGCACCTTGTGGCTGCTGAGCTCCTCACAGCTGACCCTGCTCTCAGCAGGAACAAACACTCCAGGACCTGCTGAGGTCACATCCAACCTCACCTCCCTCGCTTCTGTTTGGCACCCAGTTAATAGCAAAGTGAAGAGGTTCTGGGATGGAAATATGGTGAGATTTGTATCCCTAAGGGTCCTAAGAGGGTTTTTTGGTGTTCTTTAGAAATTTCAAGATCGCTCAGATAACCACCTTTGGCATGTAGAAAATAATTTATGTAGTAATTCAGGAGGGAGTTTTGGCCTTGTGGTTTGTTCATATTGCGCAAAAGAGCAGAAGAAGCAATTGTCAAGCCAGTGGCATAAAGCCATTTGAAGAAAAGGTGGCTGAAGTGTTTATGAGCATTTATGATGAAGCATTATGCAATCTAGTCATAAGAAGCTTTTATTTTCTAGCTAGAGGAACATATTTGGAGCACATGCATCCTGACTCGGCCTTAGTCCCTGCTTTTCCTGCTTTTGAACAGGGCACGTGCTGTAAAGAAAGAACAGTAGTGGTAGGATTTGCATAATATTAAATGTGCTTTCTGATAGAGGAATTTTGGCCTTTTTTTTTTGGAATTAACTTGCTGTCCATGTGCAATTATTTCAAAGCATACCACTGCAATTATTGGGATTTTTTACTGTCAATAAATCTGAATATAATAAAGAGCACCTGTGGTGGGATATGAAACATGATGCTTTTGGTATAAAAATATCATCAGAACTTCCAGCTTTGCACCCCCTACACGAGTACATTTATGTTCGCATACATGGACCTGGAAATTTCTTTTCTTTTTTAGTTGGAAGGAATTAGGGTGTTGCTGTGAAGGTACTAGAGAAGGAGTCGAGACCTTCCTGCCTGCACCATAGATTTTCTCTGCAGTCCTGGACAAATAATTTGGTTTCCACCACTATAGTTTTCCATCTGAAATTCAAAATGTTGCTTTTCTGTTTCAAATAGTAGTTTAACAAAATGTGTATTAATCTTGTTTGAGGTATTTAGATGTAATGTCGATAGGTGATTATAAAGTAGTACATGAATACATTGTTATTGAAATTTTAGTTTTGTACACAAATTACTTAACTCAATCATTATTTAAAGGAGTTTTTATGTAAAAATAAAAACCAAAACAGAAAAGAAAGAAAAAAAGAACAAAACACAAAACCTCCTCATGTTAAGCCTGAAAGTATTCTTGATTTTGCCTCAGAAAACAAAGAGAGGAAAACAACTAGCTCTAAATGTGTTAATTTCATGGTGTTTCTAAAAGCAGATTAATTTCAGGAAATTAATCTTAATACTTCTAGTTTTGAATTACAAAATCAGTAGAAAGAAGCTGTAGTAATCAACACAGAACTGAAGATTCTCAAGTAGTGCTTGCACTGGAAATTAAAGAGACAATACTTAGCCTGTTACCTGCATTATTAATACAAATTATATTTATGGTATTGCTTGCATCATTAATACTGTATTACTTGTATTACAAGCAGTGGAACTTCCAGCTCTCTTGGTGACTCAAGCTGGAGAGAGCTATTTAAAGAAGTCCTCAAATTAGTGGTGCCAATCAACTTGTTGTCTTATATCCTCACTTAAAGGTTTATGAACTTACCTAAGTTCTGGTGGCTTTTGAGAATCCTTCTCTAGTATTGCTCTATTTGTTGGTCTAGCAGAAGTTTGTAAGTGAGACTTTTAGGCACTGGAATGTTGCTCAGCAATTTTCTTAAGCCATGGTTATTCTATTGCTCTCCTGCTGTGCTTGAAATTCACCCATTTATGTTTAAGTGTGACAGTATGAAATAACCACTGTTTGTTTTATCATGTCTCTGGGACAGATTTGTCAGCCTTTCATCAAGCAAGACTTGCATTGTCCTCAGCAGGATTTCTGTGTGACGAAGGACTCCTGCATTTAGTGCTTTGAGGTTTTAAATATTACATTTTTTGTGCCTGGGCGTTGACAAATGCAGGACTCTAACACCATATATATTCTCTATTGAAAGTAGAAACTTGCTTTGCCCCTCTCTTCTTGATTCTTGTTGGTGTCAGACAAATTTACATGGATGACTGCTTCCTTAGCATGCTTATCTATCATCATAACTGTGAGATATCACTACCAGTGCAAACCTGAACAGAAGGGATCACCCAAATTCTGCTATTTATTTAAAGGACACATTAACCTTTAAAATCTGATTTATTGTTTATTTTCACATCCATGCTCTCCCACATATTTGTAACGTTTTTTTATATAAACTGTTCCCATGAAGCAGGTAACTTTACATTAGTTCCAATGACTTGTTTTTCTGAGTATCTGAATCTTGTTGCTGCTATACCAAGCCTGCTGAATTTCTGCAACCAAATTTTGTATGCAGCCAAAGCATAAAGGGCTTTATGCTCAATTTTGTTAAATGTTTGCAACATCTTCATGGATGAATCACATGGGAGACTGGGAAGCATTTATGTGACATATTTCTTCCCCTGTTTTCTTAATTTCTTGGGGGGTTTTGGTTTGCATTATTCTTCCTTGCACGCACAAAGTATCACTCAAACTGCAGCACCTAGTTGGAGGTGTCTGGTGTGATACAGGTTCTGTCCTGTGCAGTGCTGTCAGGTGGGCCACAGCACGATTAAAACTTCCATGTTGAATAAGTTCCTTCATGATGTTAAGTTCTTCTTCCCTCTCTTCATATGATAAGTAGGTATACGAGCAAAACCAAATACAGCACAGTCAGTAGAATGACCTCGGGAATTTTTTTTAAAGTATGTAAAATTCCCAGGAGTCGTACTGGTGAGAGTTTGAAAGGAATTTTAGGTCCAACTCCCTTTTGAAACTTTGAGAAATATTCCTTCTATATTTAACACTTGTAATAATTCTGAAGTCACATGCACCTCCCACACTTCCTGAAGGCTGTCAGCACACAACAAACTGATGGGAATATGGTACAACTTCACGTATAATGATGTTGTCATTAAAAGCTGACTCAGCTGTTTTGGCATTCTCTTCAGAAGTAATCTTGAGGATTACAGCACTGCATTCATTATTAACTGAAGAAGATAGTCCAGAAACAAGGTTTTTTTTGTGGCAGCACTGAGCTTTCTGGATCTTTTTTGTTCCATGACAAAGTGAAAACAAAACATTCTAATTGTTTCCATGTACCTGAAATTTAATTGATTGAAAAAGATTTTCAACTTGGGTCTCCTCTGTGTATCAACTGAAAAGAGAGAACCTGGACTGGTTAAATTGATATTGCTTAATGGCTCTCTTCTGTCTTCCTTAAAAAGCACTATTCACTTGAAAAATCTTTAATTAAACCACTTTGGCCAACTCTTAGGGGCAGTCATTTTAGCATTTATTTTAATACATCATTTTTATTAGGATTTGCACAATATGTGAAGAAAAGGCTTGTCTTCTAAAAGAAGAGCCCAAACTAATGATAATGGTAGACAGGATTCCAACTGGAGACTTGTAAGACCAGAGCTGTCTCTGCTAAAGCTGTATGTTCTAGTTTTTCAAAAATACACCAAGAAACATTAGACCCGTATGAATGGCATTTACAAAAGCCAGCCCAAAGTTTAGTGTTATGCTCTTTTCCCCAAAGAATTCATGAGCTCATAAGACTTGACTCAAAGCCCTGAACTCTCTTAAAGAACAGGATAATCAGAGGAAGAAAGTCTTTACTTCCAAAAAAAGAACCATATATTTTAGGATGAAGTTTAGGTATGTTAGTGGTTGGAATATTTTAATTTGCTATGAGGCCAAACTCTTTCATTTGCTTCATGAGGTTTCTGGTTCTCTCACATTCTAAAATAGTGTTCAAATTTCCATAATATACAGTATTTCAGGCAAGATATCTCCAGGATTTCCCAGTGAAGCAGTTGGCTATGTATGAGCTGGCTCCACCTGCAACCCGGTGGTTTGCACAGGTTACAGGACCATAAAATACTCTGGCCCTAATTGTCACCTTCTCCATCTTTCAACATATGCAACTGTTGGACCAGAGAGGGACAAAAGATGTAACTGCCATGAGTTTGCTCTGTTTTGAGTGGTGTGAAAGAGATCAGATTTTGAAATCATCATCATCATCTTTCTTAACATATTGTCTATATCCTCATTTGATTAGAGTTTAACCTCTAAATCTTATGTGAAGATGCATTCTTAGAAATATGACAGTTCATCATATATACCACAACAGAGAATATAGCTGCTAATACCTTTTCAACAGACTATACAATTGGAAATTGCTGACCTGATTTTGAAAGTCATTCAAAGACAAGTTACCTTTTCTGAAGTGCTTCATGTGAGAATCTTTGGTTCCCGTTTTAGCAGGGACATCCAAGACTTCTCTGGTGACAGCTGGCTGAGTCCATTTACATCTTTCTCTCTTCACTCTGGGGTTAAGGAGGCTTCAGAGCTTTTATTAATCTCGTAACAGAGAGTATCAGTGAAGGGCTGTCAAGGACGAGTGACAGATGAGAGCTCAACTTTCAGATGCACAGTCAAATCAAATATATGTTACCCAGAAGGAGAAACAGGAACAGAATCTCCGACATCTAGTTTGGATTAAATCTCTATCATTTATTTAATGTATATTAACTTGAAATTATGGATGCAATTTTCTGTAAGTAGAGTTGTAATTTCTGACTGATTAGGAGCAGAAAGAACACTTTTAGAATAAGACTGAACTTCAGAAATTTACATCTCATTTGCCTTTAACAGGTACGTTGAATCCCTCCTTCTGACCACAATCAGAGCTAGTGGTGCATCAGCTCTTAAGTGGTTTGATTGGTTGGTTTGATGCTAGGTGAAAGCAGATGTTTTCCTGTTTTTATCAAAACAAAGACTTACATTTAAAGTTATTAACTCTTATCATAGAATAGGATACATTTTTAAGCTTATGAAACTGCATATTTAATAATATTTTTCTCCAAAACCACAGTTGGTTATAAAGATCCAATAGTGGATTGAAAAACCTCTACAAAATTGCACTTGACTATTCAAGAATGTGTCCTCTGTCTCCTTTCATTTGGTTTTATGACTGCAGGAAACCCAAATTTTGCATGAGGTTCTATCATGGATTGAGAACCTTTAATAATGTGTATTGGTCATTTAATAGTATCACAGCTGATGAAAAAATATATTTTCATCCTGGTTTTGGAAGGTTTCGAAGGAATGTATGGTCCAAAATACTATAATTAAATATGTCAAGCCCAAATCTGTAGTTTAGAGAAAATATTACATTTACTGGCAAACTAATACAATTAATTGGAAATCTCAATTAAGGTAAAGTACCAGACAAAATATTATTAGCCTTTATTATAGAGGGATTCAAATTGAAGATCATCTAGAATAGCTACTGAATAATTATGGTACAGAGTGCTGTTCTAGGAAAGTTTTCAGAACATGATTTTAATGTCTACACTTGGGTTAAAGTTTAAATTTACTCTTAAATATTTGTCAGCAAGCCCTATATGGTCATTAGCATAATTGAAAATATTTAAAATCACTATTATGCTTTTCCCTCAGAAAATGTGGTGTTGTCCAGCTGGTGTTCTTTGATTCCATTACTTCAGTTTTTTTGAATATCTACTCTTATAAGATAATTTTGCTTAAAAGAAAAATTAAAATGGTTGTTTTTATTGAAGGTGGAGTGTTACAAAACAAACAGATCAATATATACACACAAGTGAAACTAATTCATAAATCCTGTTTTGGAGTAACACCTTTATGTTTCTGCTATTACTGTGCTGAAAAACAGTTATGACATATCATGCCTTACTTTCCTCTTTAGAATGTTTTTTTAGCTTAACATATAGAAAGTTCTTTGTAGTTATTTTGGGTTGGGTTTTGTAGGAGTATGCTTCCGTAGCCTAAAGTGAAATCTCTTAATTGCAGGGAGGGCAGAACACGTAGTGCATTTACACATTGAATCTTAATTATTTCATCCATATGTATAGTCCCATCTGCTTAAGCACACTGCACTCAAAGAACAGGGTGGCCTTCTCCTTTTTCCCCCACCTTGAAGAGGATTTCAACAAAGCGGCATAATCTGTTATATCAAATAATTAATCCTTTTTTGTGACAGAGCTGGCTGGTGTCATCAGTGGTGAGCTGTAATTTCAAGTGCTCCTCAGCATGGTACACTTCAGTTCCACTGTTGATGGTGACACAGATCCAGCAGGAGGTTTGCAGTCCCACTGGTGCAGCCCCATGCCTTGGGGAACTTCATACTACCTGAAATTGCCTGCCCCAAACAACTTTGTAGACCAAAATCTAAAGCCACACTGGAAATATAAATGAGATTTTTTTTTTTTTTTTGCCAGGAGAATGTTGAATAATGAGCTTGTTTGGTGTCTGTTGTTCCTGCGTTATTCAAATCTGTTAATTTGGCTCCTTAGGACAAGCAGAGTGGGTCATTCACTTTTCAAGCTCTTCTGTTGAGATAATTATCCATGAGTTTTGCACAGGAGTGTGTCAAGATGGAAGTGATATGAGAATATATTTATGGGAATTTAGTGCATTTTTATCTGTTCAAATTTGCTGTGCTCATGTGCATGGAATTTCTGATAGGGATAAATTAATAAATATTGTGAAAAATACCAGATGGATGTGTTTTGCCATGGAAACTTGAAAATTCACTTGAAATTCATGTAAATAATATAAAATGTTTTACCATTTTTATCTTGTGGTGATGCTGTTGGTAAGATGAGATATTTGTGATGTGCTGGTTGGAAGGCTTAAGAGAAACAGAAAGAGCTTTTTGCACTCTTAAGGGCTGAATGGGCTGCTAAACAAATTGGAAGCTGTTCATGCATTCAAGTACAGCTGCAGGACTTAAGCTATGACTGTAGCTACTGCACAAAAAGTAGTACTGCACAAAAGTACTGCTTTACTGAGCTACAGCAACAGGTTTGATTCCTTGGGGTGGGGGAGAAATGTTAGGTATATGATGTAAGCAATTACCTTTTAGAAGAAAATACTTTTCTAAAATGAGTTCTGAATTCACTAATCAGGTTAAAACCCTGAACATTTGACTTTAACCACCAGCAGTGAATTACAAACTCCAGAACTTTCAACATCTGATACAAGAGTTTTTATGTAAATTCTCTGTTTTCCTAAGCAACAGCATTAAATCCACATATTTTTATAATCCCCTGTAAGTGAAAAGCAAGTTACTAATCTCATAAATTATGTAGAAATAAATAAGACACTAATTTGCTCTTCTACCATTAAAGAGGAGAGGGACCCTGAGAGGGGATGGAGAACCAAATGATAAGTTTGCCCATGTTTAGTCTCAGAAGGAAGTGTGGTTTTGTAACCAGACAATGGGAACAGTCAGGTCAGTTGTGGTCACCTCAAATTTCTCATTCTTTTCACATCTTCTGCATCTCAGTTCAAATGATAAGGCACTAATATGTGAGATTCCTGCGTGATTCCTTGCTTAGCTCACATAGTCCTGGCCTTAAAACTATTTGCAGTGAGAACTATCTAACAGTTCAGCGATCTCCAGGAGGTGAATGCCTGTGATTCAGTCCAAATAATTATGTACTTTAAGCAAAATCTTCTCAAATTACTAGTTTTGCTGCTGTCAGATTTGAAGCTGTGCCACAGATCCAGTGTAATGCAATTCTATCCCATCAGGTTTTTCTGCTCATTGGTCTCTAACCATGACAAAAATATGTCTAGTTTGTTACTAGCTGCTGCCCTGTAAATTTTGTAGGTCGCAAGTAGTTCCTTTAAAAAGCTGCTCTGGTGTTATTTCTTCTTCTTTCTGACCTGGCTTGGAGTAAAAGGGCATAAGAAGACAGTTGCTATAATGTGTGGAAGAGAAAACATAGCAAGAAATTAAAATTATTTGCACCAGCAAATTACTGGAATCAAAGAACCAGGAATCTATGTGCACATTATTATCATTTTGACACACCATAGGACAGGGGTGTTCTATCTTGTCTTAAAATAAGCTTTCAATGATTAGTCTGGTAAAAGTAAAATAGCACCCTGTAAGGTAAAAAATACCAACAGCTATGCAGAAAAAGCAAAAATGGCATTTTCATTTAATAGGAAAGGATTTCATGTTATTGTGTATTGTCAAACCAAACCTTGTACACTACTAAATGACACAATTTAATTGTATATACATTTCTATTAAAATTTTAGTTGAGTGTGTAGGAAAATATACCCAGATGGTTGAGCATAACTTCATTTTACTGTTTCTCTTTGCACAGTTATGGCTCCCTGAACTATAAATTCCTGTGACTTAGTGACAGTTCTGTACTGCTGCTTTACAGCAGCTCGTGTCTGCAGGGCTCCAGTTCACCCACTGCTCTAATAACCTCATCAAAGTCCTTTGGAGATAATAGCATGAGACAAAACATTATGGAGAACTTCAAAGTGTGAAAATAGAAAGTTATAATGGTGACGACTAGTCAGGGGCTTTTAATTTAAAAGTAACTGGGTAACTTTGAATATTAAAGCTTTATGATGCAGATATTATTTCTTTCAGCTCTAAACATAATATACTGTTTTTCTCCTATATTGTCCTCTAATCATAGCTTGAAAACTTCAGAAACTGTACATTTTTTACATTTAAATCTTGATATTCAATAAGAAATCTTTCAGCTTTCTCAGCTATCCATTTACAGGACATCGTATTTCCTTGGAACATGCCCACCTGCCTTAGCAGACAAAAATTATATTCATGTCTGATTCATAAGCTGCTTGCTGTTGATTTTCAGTTTGAGAGCTTGTGAAGCACAAAACGGAGGATTCATTAGCACACACCTTTTTCCTGTTCCCTGCAGTACCTAATTATGCAGTGTTAATAATGCACTTATATATATATATATATATATATATATATATTGTTTATATATATAATTATATATTTTATTATGCATTTTGGTGGTGTCAGTGAGGTTACACATCCCAGAGTCCAGTCAGTTAGTTGATACCAGTGTCAGAATCATTCACAAATTAAGTTTTCAAACTGGCACTCAGAAATCTGCAAAATGCATCTAGTTTCTCTGTTCAGCAGTAAAATAACCAGCCTCTGTAACACACTTCCACAACTGTTTTCCATCTCCTCTGTTCATGTCTCTCAAGCAGGATAATGTTTATTTCTTTGTGAGTTTGTGAGCTCTGAATCAGTAGAGGTCTGACTCTGTCGAAGGCCCCTAGAAGTTAACTGTGATCTGTACTGTGGGAATATACAGATGTGTGATTTTCAGGGGAAAGCAGGAGACCCTTCATTCTCAGGGCTAAAATGCAAACTCCTTTTAAAAGGTATTCTTAGGCTTGAAATCTTGCCTGTGTCCAGATTTAATACATTTTGCTCACGAGCACTCTAAGTTTCATAGGAATACCTGGCCCCTGGATTCTTCAGGAAATTATGGAAGCTTGGACAAAAAGTAATTTTCTCTAACCCCCACAGTAACTGTATGCATAAAGCATCCTGTCTTAAGAGATGTTTTGTGAGAATAAGGGAAAGGAGCAAAAATATTCATGAACATTTTTATGAGTTCCGAGACGGTTGGAAATGCAGGAGGGTATATGGGGAAAATGTTTCATCAAAAATCACAGGGAGGAGGAAATGCTGCCGTGTGGTTACCTTAGAACTTCAGCTCTGTGCTGCTTGCATAGCTTTTAATTTAAGTGGTTAACCGGCCTCTTGTCATGAGTCTGCTCTCATCAGATGAATAAACTGGAAAACAAATATTTTCATCCTTTTTATCTAAATGTAGATTTTAATCTTTTTAATCTGATGAAAAATTATGAATCATCATTTTCACACCCCAAAATTCTCTGTGTTCTAAATCTCAGACATATGTTTTGAGGTTCATTTTTTACTTTTAATTTTCATGTCAATGTTCTCACCTTTGCTTCTTGCTCATCATGCATTCCTTGGATCTCATAATGGTTTTTCTCATTTTTCTGTTCCCATCCCCCTAGTTTATCTATTCTGAATTTTGGGCCTGGTTCAGCTTCTAGTGTCCATCCCCCTTATAACAGTCACAGTTTCAATTATAGTAGTGCAATGATGATAGATCAATGGAATATCAAAGTGTGGTATGCTGAATGTGTTTCAGTTTTAATTGATTCTGAAGTTAAAAAGAAATGTTGCTACTATCTTATTTCCACGAGTATATGTGTAAGAAAAATAGCATCCATAGGAATGTTGATGTGAAATGTGAGTTAGAACAGCAAATGATTCCTGGCATGCACAGCTTTTCAACTCATAGTAATTCTCATCTCACATGGAAAGAAAATCAATATATATCAGTTAAATAATTTTCTTGTTTAAGTATTTTCTGTAGGAATTCAGTACTTCCATTCTTTGGCAGAAACTCTGACAAGTGAGTTATAAAGGCATTTGTATAATTTCTGTCCATTTCTATGCGTTGCATAAATCAAGCCTAACACCCTGCAGGTATTCTGGAGTTGGAGTTTGTCCAAATTACACACTTACTGTGTTGCACATAGTTTGCATGTTTAATGAACGTTTTCAGAAAGTTTATTGAAAACAAATTATACATTGAAATAAGACATCTGATGCTTGATGTTAGTAAAAAAAACCTAACATTGTTATACATTTTTATTGTGCTGTAATGTTTTATGTATAAATCTTATAATGTCCCCAGCATCATACAATTTTCATTTTGTAGTTTTAGATGTACATATACATGATTTTCATTTTTAGGTTCAAAAGATATTTAGTATTTAACTGAATGCAATGAAGTAAGAAATGTAATATTGATCCAGCTCAAATGTGTTGACAAGTTGTTGACATGATAAATAAATTTAACATCGTAATATTAAGTAACTTAAATGCTATATATTCCTGACCATTATATTTCTATATACCATCTCTAATGTGAACCTGCATGAGTGTGCCAGTGCTCCTGATCAGCACCAGCACAGTGTGCCTTTTTATGTGCCGTGTCATTCACAGGCAGCACAGTCACTAGACAAGGTGAAGAGATAAAGGAATGTCCTTTTGCAATAATAGAGTTATAAAAACAGAGAACAACAATACATATGCCAACATAGTTAATGCTGTCTACAGGAATGCCATACCACAGGTCGATCCTTCTTCATTCCTTACAGTAAGCCAAAATGTCTCTTTCTCTGGGTTTTGTCTCCAGTGTCTTTCATGCCTCATGGATAGGATGTCACTGGCTCCTCCTGTTCGTGCCTCTGACCACCTGTCTCTTGATGCTACAGAAAAGAGAGGATCACAGGCATATTGCATCTATGCCCTTTTCTCTGTGCATTCTATTCTGTTCTTGTAGTTCTAGCTTCTTGTGACTGACACACTACTTCTGGACTACACTGGTGTGCATTACTTCTTCTGTGTGCTCCTTTTACATATTCAAATGGCTTTCCTTGTTGCAAATTGCTAAAACACTTGCTAGCTCCTGGAAACTTGGAGTGCTGAAAACTCTTGGTGAAATACTGTGCATAATAATATTATTAGTAGTAGGTGCAGGGATGTGCCTCTCTGTGCATCATGCAATGACTTCAGAGGATATCCTGAGCACTGTCATTTGGGGAATAGCTGCCTGCATGGGCATGCCCTCTGTTTCCTTAGCTCTGAGACACAGAATCTCCTCTGGGAACAGTGTCACAATTATAAATAGTTTTAAGATCTGCAATAGTTGGAGGTAACCTGCTACTAAAAGCAGTACTAACACAGCACCTGACAATGTTCTGTTTATTCTGCCCAAGAAGAGATGTAAATTAGAGATTGGTGATTGATTGCCACATTGATAATGAATAAGAAGCTGACCTCAGCTGCAAACAGGGGCAGAGCAGATGGCAGAGGCATATGTTATGCCCTCTTATGTGAGGGAAACACAATAGCTGTCTCTCTCCCTTCTAACATCTTTTACTTAGCAATAACCCCGAGCATTTTCAATAATGGTTCAATCTGCCCAAGAAAAGAATTCTCTCTGCTCTGTGCTACTGCCATCTTCCCTCCTACTGATGAATGCATTTACTACCCCATTTCATTGACTTCAGAGCAGCCTTTAGCATCATTCCACTCTCTAAAATGCACAGAAATTTCTGCCTTTAGAGTCTAGTTTCATTTTTGTCCCCTTTCCTGTTCTGCTGTGCTTTTGTGTGCGTGTCTATGGCTGTGCGTGTTGGTGTCCCTGTGCCAAGACCTTCCCTGCTGAAGTTTACAAAAGCTTATTTTGGCAGTCTCCATTAACCTTCTTCATCAGTTTATTGTGCCCTGAAAATCCAGATACACATCCAGAGATGGCACAATACACTTCACACATTGAAATGTCAATGTTCTTTTAAAAAAATCGGAGCTTTCTAAAAATGCAGCATGAATAAAAAGTGAAAGGCAAGGTGCCTATGTTTAGTGTAGTTTCTTTACTCTGCATGTCCAATAGAGCACAACTATTTTTGGGAACACCTGTCACCACTCTTACCTCTGTTTTGCCTGGTTATTTCCTATTGACATTCATTTATTTTCCTATTTGCCATCTTGCAGTTGCAGCCTTGACATTTGGGATAACTTTGTGACACCTCTCTGCCTTTAGAAATTCCCTAAAAATATATGTTGCTTCTCTGTCCTTAAGTATTATCCTTTCTTTTTACTTTCAGGTTTTTATTACCACTATTGTATCATTTAACTTAGAGCACTCTGGGACATAGCTTGTACTGTAGGAAAAATAGTTATATTTTGCTTTACTAGGGAGCCATTGTTCCTCAGATATAATTGTTATAAAGGAAATTCCAAGTTGGTTAGAAGTGGTATTCAGCCTGTCATTATTTCAGTATTTGACAGAGGAAAGAGCACATAAATATTAGAGTAAATACTGCAGATACTTTGACTAAGCCTTTCTGCTTGATGCTACAGCTCCCTTCAACCACCTTTCATTATTTTCTTTTTCTTTTTTATGAGACATATAACGAAAGGGCTGTTGCCACCTGAAACAAAATGACTTTATGTTGAATGATACATAGCACTATTTAAAGATAATAATTCTATGAATGAAACATACTTTAAACACAAGTTGAGGAAATTGTTTGAATAATAAAATAAAAAATAAAATAAAAGAGAGCAAACATAATTGCATAAAACAATATAACATTTGGATAAATGCTTACCATAATAATTGAGAGATAACTATTTTGGATCAATTTCTGAACCTTCTCCTCGAGATCCAAAATTCATGTCTGATGTGGAAGATTCACACATTAAAATTTTGATTGTTGTACCATGAAGAAATTGGCTGGCCTACACGGGAAGAAACTCAAAAGAGAAAAATACTATTTAATTTGGTATGTTGCAGTGTGGAAACACAGACTGTCCAGGATATCTGATCTCAGAGCTCTTAAATTTAAAACTTGAATGTATGTGATATAAGCATCATATCCAGGTAAGAAGGTGACATCTGATGAGGAAAAAAACCCAGACCAATTTAGAAAGGGTGTTCTAGATCTGATTTTTTTTTTTTTTTTTTTTTTTTTTGCTAAAAGTTTGTAGTGTCTGTGGCTATGCAGCTTTTTGTGGTGGGTGTTTAAATAAACTTTAGTCTCTATAATAATCAGAAAAATATGCTACAGGGAGCTCCAGTTCTGATGCAGACTGAAGATGGTATCAACACTCTGTGAGCATCCAACACCCACCACGATGGTTTTCTCTGTTGCTGGCTATTGCAGGCTGCTTCTCTGCTGCTTTAAGGAGAAGCACACAGCCAGCACAGTTCTTTTTTCCTGCTCTTTCCAAGAACCATGGAAAAACCCATTAAATTGGTTATATCTATTTGAGTTTTTAGAACAATTTCAATCCTAACACTAATATTTCTTTATACAGTCCAGATATAATGGTATTTAGGAGAAGCTGTGTACCCTTTTCAGTTCAGACAAAAATTTTCAGGAAGATTCTGAGGAATTGTATGCAAATGTAGATAGAAATAAATGCTCCCAGTGAAAAGCATACAGTGTTTTAGTCTGAACATGTTTGTTTATTTCCACTCTGCTGAGTGCCTTTGATGTGTTCTGTGTTGTGCCTTTTGGTGTGCTAGAACTTCATAAATATAAATATTGCTGATAGCCATATAATTATGGACAGATGGACAAGTAAAATCCAACTGAGAGACACTTGCTTGTTTTCAGAAATGGAATGAAGTTTGTTTGTTTGTTTGTTTGTTGTTATTCATATCAAAGATGAAAAGAAGCAAAATTAATGTCTGCAGTGGCAGGAGCAAGGCAGAAGGAAGCATTACATAAATCTTCTACTTCCCAATCCCATTCCCTCCAAAACAGTTTTCATGACAACGTTTGAAATCAATCTGTATGCCTCAAATCTCTTATTTCTGTATCAGGTTCATAATGGAACACAGGCCCTGCAGTTTTGGGGGGAAAGAACAGCACAACAAAATCCATTGTAATCCTCTCTAGCTCCCGACAAAGCAGTTCAGCCTGTTGTGCTTTCTCTTATCAAAACTGAGTTTTTGTTCAGCTTCAGCATTTTCACCCGTGGATCAATGTCCAGAAAAGTTAAAAAGGATTAGGGAAGAGATAGACAGGAAAATGTAAAGACACAAAAAGCCTCACTGAACTTTGATCAGTCATTTGGGCGTGTGCCCCAGGTGCATTCATTCAGAAAAGCTGCAGCCTATCCATGCATTTCCTGGAATTCTCCTGAAAGCTTTGTGTCTTTAATTTTCGGTCCCTGTAACTGATAGACATTTATTAGGCTCAGAAATGCTACAAAGTTATATTGCAACATTTGTAATGGTGGGGGTTTTAATATTTTAAGCAATTTATGAGAATGGGGTTTAGTTTAACAGACAAAGGAAACAATGAGTCAGCAGTTTTGAAACGTTAAGAATTTGGAGACACTGGCTCAGTAAAATGCCCAGTTCAGAACAGGTTAATTCCTGTGAATGCAAATGGAATGCGAAGGTGTGAACATCTCTGAGATGAACTGACTTCAAAACCTGCTATGACTATGACTTTAGACTGCTATCATCACGGAATAGATTTGGGGCTTAGATTCTTGCTGCTTGTTTTGAGGGTTTTTTAAGTGTTTCAGAAGCGTGCTTTAATCGTTAATGTTAAATAAAAAATGGTTGGAAAGTGAGCCCTGGCTCCAGGGCAGACGGTGCAAACTGACTGACTCCCAGACCATGAGAGCAGACTGCAACCACAGATGCAGGCTTTGCACCAGGATGATTTCACACAGGAAGCAGAAATAATACTGAATATAAATGCTCAGGTATCCATCCTTGCCCAGGATATTGTCTTGGAGAGAGTTTTAGCTGTCCCAAAAAGGCTGAAGAGAACTAAAGCAACAGTTGAGCACTGCAAATGGCAAGAGGTCCCATACTTGCCTTTCCCCATATCTTTTTCTTCATCAGAATTGCTGTAGCCAGAGTCTCTGCACTACAAGGAGCTACACAGCCTGTGTTCTGTACCCAGTGAGACAGGCTTTTATGAGATTTTCAGGGAAGCAATCTCACTGATTTGTTTATCTCATTGAATAGACAGGGTTCTCTTCATCCAGAATCTAGTCCTTAATGAGGCTTCCATCAGCACAGTCCTAGAGTGTATGGATGTGGAAGTAGCATATGACAAAGAATCAGAAAGAAGGGCACAAAATACTGACTGCTCAGCTACCAAAGAGGATATAAATAAATTATAGATATTGCTATATTGTAATTAAATATACTACAAAATGTGTGGGGTTTGGCTTTCCAAGCAACAAAAGAATATTGCAGTGCTGATATTGCATCTACTCCTTCCTGCCAGAGCATAATTATTATAGAAAATAAGTACTCATCCAAAACACCTGAAGTTATTCACCAGCTACAACAATTTTTATAAACATTTCCTGGATCTGGGATTTTTTTCTGCTTTCTATTGTATCTTTTCAAGAGGGTAAAAAAAAAAAAATCTCTTTTCGTCAACGTAAGAGCAATATATTTAAACCCTGGATAAATATTTATTAAGGATAAGCTATATGTATTTTAGGAGCTAAATGGAATTTTCCATCAGGATTTTAAAGATCCACATAATTAAACACACATTGTGGAGGCTATGGCATGTTTGTTTGTTTGTTCTGCAATGAACTTTGTTTTTGAAAAAGCATTTGCAGTTGATTACATATTTTGTTTATCTATTGTTGGCTCAACCGATCATTTTGAGCCCTTGTTGCCTCTTCTGTGCAGTCAATCAACCTATTTCCTTTGTTTAACCACAAAAGATGTCTTTGTATTGTTTGAGGTATTAAAATCTCTCTGATTTTTTTTTTGATGGGGGGTGGGGGTACATATTACGTAAATGCAGGGGCTGATTCCATGGAGTGTCTCTGTGTGAGCTGGATCAGCTGGTGTGTGATTACCAGTGCCTTTTCATGTCTGCATAAATGCTAATCAAGTTCTTAGGGTGTCTGTGGAGACATGCATGGATTGTTCTGTGGTGTATGAGACCAACATTTCTTGGCAGGTATAAAAGACAGACATAATCTCCTTAGCTGCCTTGTAAACAGAGAGATTTATCAGTGGGCTTTGATCCAGAATATTCAGATCTGCTGAAACTGAAGTTTCTTTTCTGGGATGTATCTCAGCACATACCAGAAGGGAGCACAGTCCATCAGCCCCAAACAGATTTTCTGTTTATAGTACCTCAGTTGCTCACACTTGAAAAAGCAGCAGTGAAACAAGGCTACCTTTCAAGAAATTGCCCCAACTTTTAATATATGGCAGCAAGAGTGGAAGGATGCTGATTCAAAGGCCTGTCATATTTTCTTTAATTTTGTATTTCTCCCCTCAAGCTTAGCATTTTTCTTGTCATAAGGATTTGTCCTACTTTTCCACTCTCATCTAACGTATCAGGAGTGCAGAAAATCAGAATTAATTTGCAAGTAAAAGTAAATAAACCGTGTAAACTCTCAGGCAATCTCCTTTAACTGCCATGTTGTGGGATTGAAAATCACTGTGTATCTGCAACATTTTAAATGATGATATAAATTTTTATAAATCCAGGCTGAATACATGCTTATAGAAAGGTGGGTATTTATGAGTATAGGGGACACAATAATTACTGGGGCAGATGCTCCCCTCTGCTAAGAATCATAATTATATAAGAAGGCCTATGTGGTTTTGATGTCATTTCCTGAAATGTGTATCAGATGTGTAATTTTGGGGACAGAGTGACAAACAAGCAGTTGGCTGATTACTAATATGGTAATTTTAGATTCCCTTATTGTCATGAGCAACAGTCACCCAACGTCACCTCTTGCCAAAAATCTGTCTCTGGCAGTTGATTTAATTCCATTGATACTTGGCTTTTTTTGGTCACTGATCTAAGTAATCCCACCAGGGAGCTTCTGATGCAAGGTAGGCCAGGTAGAATGTGGTGTGACAAGGAGTAAGGACGAGGGACAATTCGGTGGCGACAAGGGAAGTCAAAGCATTGAGAATCTCTTTGACATTCATGAAGGTCAGTCTCTTAGCTACTTCTCCCTTTGCTTTTCCCACATTCTTTCATAGCTACAGTATCTCTGGACTTGGAGGGATTGCTGGTTTTTCTCCTTCTTTTATTCTTGGACCTTTGAACAAAATGAACAGCTTTCACAAACTGAGGAAATGAGCACGAGAAGCAGCACATGTTGGTGGAACCAAGTGGAAAGGAAGGACAGGGATGGGACCCTGAGGTTCATGGGTAACTAAAGAGGATTCACAAAACAATTAATGCTGTGCTGGTTTTACCCTGGGGGGAGGGCACACTAGGCAGCTTTTCTCTGGAGAACTTCCTCTGTGGATTGGTGGGACCAATTGGAGGCTGGTTTAGTTGTTGACAGCACCTGTGAACAACATAAATACAGACTGATGTCAGGAGATGCTCTTTTATCACTTGTCATGAAGAATGGGACTACTGTCCTAATCTTGAACGTGGTGACTTCCTTGAAAGGATATTTTACTTTCTTATACCACAAAGGATATTGCATTCCAGATGACATTTAAAAATCAGCATTCAAGGCAGCATTTTTTTTTATTATTATTATTTCCTATAGCAGAGTGTGCAAATAAATTTAGCAGGTGTTATTAGAGCTGGTAGGGGGTGAAAGACGAATAAAAATTGCTGATAGGGATTTTCTCTGTGTGCTGCTGCTGGGATCCTGCAGAGACTGGGCAGTATTAGTTAAAGCTGCAGTATGTTGCCCTGCATGGGAAATCTATCACTTTTTATACTATTTCACCTGTGAAATCTATTTACAGAAGAGGAATTTTCCATTCACCTTTCCTAAAACCATTTTATATTGTTGTTCAAAGTGGAAGGGCAATCTGCAGCTATGTATGGTAAACCAGTGTGATTTGTTATCAGGAATATAAATGAAATATTTTCCTGCAAGCTCACCTTTTTCTTTTCTGTGTGGGCATACAAAGTTCAGAGGTTGGACTATGCACACACCACAAGATATTACACTCTGCTGCTTTTACCTCTCTTTCATGTTCTTTTCTCTTTTCTTAACACACGTTCACTTTAAAGTAGGCCAGCATGATGGATTGATTGTGAACTAAAATACTCCTATACCCCATGTTCTGGATCTTCCAGCTTTAAAAGCACTCTGCCAGAAAGAAATGTGGTTACAAGAAAACTGATGTATTCAATTTATTATTTTCTATTGTCTTCAGTAGAGCTTATTTGGAAAAAAAAATAGTTCTTGAAACAGGGTGAAAGAAAGAGGCTGACTTGCATTAAGATTCTTTTGCAAATTCATTGTTTTGAGGGAAGGAAAGAAGGATATTTGTTCTCAAAAAAAGCCACGAATCTTGATGGTATTGTTACAAAGAAGTGGGTAACCACTGTAGAATACAGTTGACACTGGTAAAATGACATGATGTTTTCCTGGTAGTGGTATTCTTTTATTAAGATTCCTTTCTTTTCTGATGATTGAGTTCCCACTCTGCTCTCCTGCAAGCAAAAATATGAGCTCTTCTCCCCTGCCCCTGTATTCATACTTTTCCCATCTCCTTGCTGCCTTTTGTTGCTGAAACTTGTTGCCACCATTCTGGAGCATATCCATCTCCTACTGTCTGTGGCTTAGTCAAGCTCTCTCTTAGAACAGATACTTGACCAGGATTTCTGGGAAGATAATTAATTGTTTTCCACAAGTAACATTTTGAATGCAGGGCTTCTCAGTACAGACACCTCAATTATTTGCCTAGCAGGACAAGAGAATACAGGCAGAGATGAATTTTATTGTTCTAAATTCCCTTCGTGCCTTTGTGAAAGGATGAGTTTTTAGTATTTTGACTGAAAAGGGGATTAAACTCCTTGTAAAACTCTGAATATTCCCTGTTTTCTCTATTGCACACTGCAACCATCCTGATGCTACTGCCAGAAGTCTCTGCAAGGTGTGGGCAAGGAAAACACAAAGAACCTTGCCTTAATGCCAGGCTGCGTGTCACAAAGCACCAGAGCGTGGCCAGGGTGTGCTTGCAGGTGGGGAAAGAACACATCGTGTTGGTGCTCAGGGATTAAACAGCCAGCAGTGCTGGGTCTCACAGGCAGGGGTCAGCTGTGCACACAGTTAGTTTTGGCTTAGGTGCTAGCTTGGTTGGTGGGTTGGGGTTTTTGACTACACAACAGTAAATGAAAACACTGTCACCACAGGCACTTTGGTCAATGTCAGTGGGAACATGTTTTCTGTAGAGCTTAGGTAGTTTATTTGACAAGTCTCATATGCCCTTCTTTTTTTTTTTTCTGTCTTTCCTTATAATGGAGAGAACCACTATGAGCCATAACTATGCCTTTCATATTTACAGCATTCCTGTCACGTCTCCTAAATAGCTGTATGAACAAACAAGGGAGGGGTTTTCCACCTCCTAATCCTTCCCTTACTATGGAAACATTCTCTATTAAATCTGAATTGATTTATCCCCTGATATCATGCTGCATGAGTAACACTGATAGAGCTGTTAAACTATTGAAATCAGTTGATTCAGTCTTAATTCTTAAAATTCACATGTACTTGGATAGAATTGGACTTTTTTTTCTAATTTGAGGTCTGTCCCAGTAGTATTGTTGCATCATGTTATGCAGACTTACAGTACTGATTTAATCTTATTTCAAACTTGTTTGTTTTTTTCTTTTTTTGAAACTAAACAAAAAATAAGGCAATACTGAAGCAGAAAAAAAGACAATGCTTTAGATTGAATTCAGTGAGATTTTATGCTCACTAGACAGTGCTATGCATTTTTTTATTAAAAAGGAAGTAAGAGAAATATTACTTTTGCCCATCATGGTTGATACCTTGGGCTTTTCCATATATCTTCTATTCCCTATAGAGCTGCAACATCACCAAGATAAATGTTCATACACCCTTCTGTCAAAATTACTTCGAACATTTTCAAATGCAAAAATCCATTTCCTTTATCAAGGAAGAATTTATACTAAATAAGAATATTTCTAAAACACCATTTCAGCATATTTATTGACACTTGCAATGACTATATATATTTTTTGTCCAAAACATTCATATTTCTGTCTTGGAAGATTAAATTTGTGCTATATTCATATTTTGGGAATGGAAGCCAAAAGGATGTCTCCTTGTGCAGAAACCTGTATTTGCATTTATGCACAGAAATATTTTCTGAGATATATTGAAAGCTTTTAATTTCATGATTGGAGCTTTATTGATGGTTTGAAGGATTCTATATTTCTTACTTTTTGGGGTTTTTCTCTAATATTGTAGTGTTGTTGCGAAGACTTTTTAAAGTGACTGCTGAGAAATCGTGAAAAATTGTGTTGAGGAAAATAACCAAAAAAAAAAATTATGTGTTTTCAGCAGAAAAAGTAGAAGAATAATGTTACTGTTTCAACATTAAGTAAGAAAATCCAAATCCTTATATAATTCCATTTTTCCCTTTTGTATTGGATTTTCTAAAAACATAATTGTGCTACAGATAGGAATGAGTGCCTACTGTATTAGTAGCCCCAACGAGATTACAAAATAATAAATTTCTAGTCACAAAGAAAGGAAAGGCAATGTTAAAGTTGGGAAGCTGCAAAGACTATGCCAAAAAAAAAAAAATTGGAATTACATAATTTTCAAAAATAACACCAGTGAAATAAGAATTGTAGCACTTTGAAAGAATACTGACTGTTAAGTTGGGAAGCATTGCCTTGATTTAATAATCATCCTGAGCCTATAATAGCATTTTCTTACCGAATTTAGTAATCTGAACATTTATATGTATTTATAAGGTTAAGACACAGAGTCTTAACAGTTCTTTCGTAGGAGTTCAACTAATTAAAACATGATAGCTCCATAGAGAATGTGAAACTGAACTCTGGCAAACCATATATAATTTGTTAAATTATAGACAAGAACATCAAGGTTAATGTGTCTGTTGTTATAAAAAAAGGTTGGATTCATTAAAAGATAGTTTTAAGATTCATGTTTTCAGATACTTCCAAATTTGCAAACGTGTAGCAGTTTTGGCTGGAAGTGTGCAGTAGCTGAAGGTTTCATGGAAATCAGTTTTATTTCAGCCATAACCCCTTCATTTGAGTCAGCTATTTATTTCTCAGGCATATGATGGTCAAGCCTGTGCTAGTGGAAACTGTAGACATAATTATGTCCCTATTAATTTTATTTTTTGAAGAGAGGGAAGAAATTTTATTTAAGTGGTGACAACAGTCAATATAAAGCCTTCCCCATTTTTTTTTTTTCCTTTTTGGCGCACAACAACCCTGCTGACAGAGGTGAGACAAGGTAAAATTTTTCCCAGTTTTTCTGGAGGTTTTAGCTGCTCTCACTTTTTGCAGCCTTCCTTACTGGACTTGGAAAATGTGTAGGCTTGTGAAGTCCATCTGAAATCTCTTGCACTGATGCCACTGATATACTGGGAAAATAAAGATGCAGACAAAACTACAACCACAAATCTGTTCCCACAGTCTGTAGCACTGAGCTGCACCGATATGTGCTCTTACTTTGCTTTATTTAAAATTCATACACCATTAAAGCTGCCTTTCTCTCAGGACTCAATTTTACTGTCAGATTCTACAGCAAAGTCTTACATGAGAGAAAGAAATGGACCTGATTGATGCAGATATGCTAGCTTTAACTTTCTAAAAAAATATATTCATTCTAAATAAACTGCAAATATATACGTCTCTCCAACCTTCGTGCCTTTTATCTGTAGTCTCCAATTTCACTTCACACTTTGCTGTGATAAGTTATTTGACTGCTCTGAATGTGTGATAGTCAAAACTACTTTTCTGTGCCTGAAGTTGGAGTCCATGGGAGTATTATTGAAAAGCTTCCTTCTTGATATCCATAGGGTAGTATCAGTGCTGGGATATGAGTTTCAGTAATTCAGATATTCCTAAATTCTTTTCACCTTCTATCTGTTATATGAGAGAAAAAGTACACATAATATTAAGATACTTTTAGGTCTGCAGCATTTTTCAAAGCTGCTATTAGAAGATAGAACTAGAATTCTTGAAATACTTCAAACAGATTAATATATACCTTAGGCCAGACTCTCAAGTGATGTAAAGCTGCCGGATTCTGAAAAGTCGACAGTTATTCCGAATGTCTGGCCCTTCAAATTTAATCCCACTCATTTGATCTGTCTAGAGAAAATTTCATTCTTCACACTCCCACGTGATATTCACACAAGGTCCTAGCTGGCAATGAGGATCATGTGGACTGTACACTTAGCAATACAGAAGTTTAAGAAACAGCCCTGTTTCACCAGACTTTGGTATCTGTTTGGCGTGAACTTAAGGACAGAATGGTGAGCATGGTTCTGAACTAGTAGCAGGTGGACTCCCATTTCTTTGTTTCATGTTTACTTAGTCAGCAAGTGCCTGTGGCATGCCTGTCTCCTGTTCATCCTGACTCCAAGCAATGCTTTATTTCCTGCCTTCTAGACATACTCCCTCTCATACTCCCTGTCCTTTTAGAGAGCGAGACAGAGCAGAAACCCAGGTGAGATGGTAACATTTACAAGCCTTTATGTTCAGAAGAGGGGTTATGTTTTAGAAGCAGATCTGGAAAGCAGAGAAAAGTTTTAGTACTGAGTTATTCAGCAGCCTACATTTTCAACTATGTAGCAAATTTTTGCATTAAATATAAAACTTAGCATTAGGTTGTTTTTTTTTCCCCAAGTAAGTTATTTTAGCATTTTAATAATAAGAAATATGTGTCATAAGTTCTTTCGGCCAGTGCTACAGAAAATCCACAGACTATATATGTTCTGGTCTTCCTGTTGTTATGGACAGCAATGTACTGTATCAGTATCTACATGCCGAAATTATTTGCAACCGTTTTAGGTTCCTTTCTCTTTTGCCATTGGATTTTGGCACTTGTACTTAGCAAAATATTTTCTGCTGTCACATCTTTGCAGTCTCACCTTTGTCTCTGAGGGAGAAAAACGATTGTTTAATGAACCCTTGTTCCAGTATCAAGCAAACTTTAAATGCATCTCCTGGATGATTTAAATGCATCCTTAAAAAAATGTACTCCTACAGGAGAACTTAGAAATGCTAGACTTTTAGTCTGTGCATAATGTCATGCTGTTCAAGGACATGATCCAAATATTCCAGAAGCAACTTGTCTCTTCTTCAAGATGTTTTTAGTTTGGAAAATTTATATATTTTGAGGTTAGAGTGCTTTAGTAGTTCTTAGTAGTATGAAGAACATGGTGTCCTCTCTCATTTATGAGTTATCATATGTTTATTATATTTTAAACACTATATTTTATAAAAATTCATATTTAGAAGTGTTTAAATATATTGTATAAGACTATTAATATTAGATTAATATTTTTAGTGTCTTGTAATAAAAAATGTTGCATAACTTAAACAAGAAACAATCAATACCTATGACCACATCCTTTACTTGGCCGGTTTCAAATGCTTTGGTTTTTTTTAGGGGGGGCAAGTAAAACCATATCAGCTATTGCCAGTAAATATTAAAGTTTTAAAAATAAGGGGCAAGATCTGAGGTTAGAGAAATGTGTATACTTTAAATTTAAATATAAGTATTAATTTCTATTTAGTTCAATGAAGACACTGGCAACCATATTTTGGAGAACTTTATTTAAAGTTATTATCAAAAACAGTACCATGAAATTTTGGAGATAAGTGCCATGTAATGTAGAGTGTTTCCTTCCACCTTTTTGGCTTATCACCTTTTAAATTGGCGGAACAGAACAAATACTGCCAGATAACAACAGGGTTTTGAAGCTTCTTGCCAATCTCAATGTGATAAATGAATCAGTCCTTTTCTGCAGCTGTCACATTTCATTACTTATTTCAATTCACTTTGCACGAGATCTTTTTACCTTGTAGTTTTGACACAATTCTGCTATTTTAAAATCACACCAGTTTGTGAACTTGTGGCAACTGGTAACATGTGAAAAACATGTTATTACCTGCAAAATGTGTTGCTAATTCATGACTGCTACAACTTACAGGAATGGATTTCAGTGATTTCAAAATCTGCCTCCCACTCTGGACATAGTATTTCAGAAAAAAGTTATTCTAAGTATTCACTTTGCAATGGGAATTTCAGTTCATGTGAATCCAAAGTAAAAGCAGAGCAAAGGACAAGGAGACTGGTGAAACAGTCCCTTTTTAAAGCCTTGTGTGTGCTGGGAGTCAACTTCTGTGCTGCATTATTTATGAGCAGGGAATATGTTGGAGAGGTGGTGGTCTGGACAAGACATTTAGTGTCTGGATGGTACTTCCCTCACTCCCAGTGTCCTGTCGTTCCATTTCCTTAAAATGAGAATAATGCAACCCTTATCTTTCATGCACATTGCATTTGGACTTTTCTATTTGAATAGCAAAACTTGTGCCACTTCAAGGGATGTTCACATTGCTGGGATACTTTCTTTCCTTAACACATGAGCAGAAAGAGTCTGGGTGGAAAATACGCCAGATAATCTGGTAAGGATGGTAATGGGTGATAGCACATCAGTGATCCTCAATACCAGTGTTGTTAATGAAATGAGCATTCATTCTGTCACTGCTGAACAAAAGATTTTCAAAGCTTTTTGAAAAGTTTTAAGGTTTCCCTGAGGAGCTTTTGGTATGTGTGTATGCTCATATGAAGCAGGGAAGCCTGATTTACAAGAGGGATGGAAAGAAATCTGCCCGTATTCCTAGATTTTAACTGCAAATTCCACAGTTGTGTGTGTATGCAGAACATACCCACGGTGGGATTATAATCCATGATTAGGGCTCCTATAATAGAAATGCTCATGCATGCACTAATGAATTCCATTTGCATGAAGTGTGTGTTGTGTGTCTAGAAATGTATGCAATAAAACGACTGTAGGTGGGGCTCTATCATTTATTCAATAATTAACTTTTTCGCTTTTCTGAGATTAATTAGATGCTTTTTCTGGGGAGGACTCAAGATGTAGTCATGGGTACATAGCAGAGCCAACCAAACTGCTGAGCAATCTAACATTCTGTACCCTGACCATCCACCCACACTCTCCAGTCTCGTGTGGCTGCTATCTGCTCACTTTTTTTTCCCCACTGGGGAGGAAGGCAAGAAAAACAGCCATCAAAAAGCTGTTTCTGACTTTCTTTGCTGTAGCAGTTTATAAAATACTATTGGAGACTTCTTACTGAAGTATGAAACTTTGCAGAGAAAGAAATTCATGTTTTCCTCTCTCACTTCAAAGGTGAAGTGCCTCAGAAAACACTGACTAGATTGTGATGGCTGCTTATTGTCCTTAAGGTTAGAAGTCCTTTGGCCATTCCATGGCATCTTTCTTTCCTTACTAACAGCAACGGGATTTCTAGGAAGCTGTTCCTTCCTGTGCTCCCTCCTTGGCTTGTTCTCCCTTTGTCTTTTTTACTTGGGAATAGTGCTCCCTACACTGTTGCCAGGAGCTGAATCCTGTTTACCAGAAATATAAAGCACTACAAAATTAAGTATTTTTCAAGAAGAGTCTCCAAGGCCTCCAACATTTAAGAGATCTTTTTAGATTTTCCTTTGCTCTTCAAAGAGCTGTAACAGTAATATTCTTTAACGGGGAGGGACTTGCTGAAAAGATGCTTCCAGCAGATTAAGAAACTAAAATCAATGACAACTACATTGACAAGGGGCTGCTGCTGCCCTTATATACATTTGCAAGCTATTACTTGATCAAATTTTTTGAGGGGTTTATATTTATCCCTCCAGAAAGTTTTGTCCAGCATCTTACTGATGTGTCTGTATGGGACATCAAAGTTCAGGAACTGAGGACTATGAATGTCAGAGAACTACACTAAACCTTTTGCCTTTCTCAGTTCTTTTAAATTCTGAATTCTTCCAATGCTTTCAAATTCCTATTTTAATAAGATTTTTTTTTTCTGATTATGCCAGAAATAATAAAACCTCTTAAACCCAAGAAACATCACAGCAGTATTTTGTGATGAAGGTAAATGGTTCTGATTCCAGCTCAGATCCTTCCTGAAGTGAAGGGATTTTGCTGTTGGAAATGATCCAGTTACCATGAAGACATTGAGCATTCCCTCTGACAGTTGTAAATGTATGGAAATTCACACCTGTGCTCTGGAGGTGAGACTTCACAATTCTTACAATGAATATCTCCCTTCTCTGAGAGAAATGACCAAAGGTTTCACCCTGGGGCAATTACACAAGTGCCCATGCAGAGATCAGTTTTCACACAGGTACTCACAGAGGGAAAACTGCAGGCATAGCTTGAGTGTTAGCCAAATGAAGCACAAGTATCAGGTCACACATAGGAATAGAATGCTCCATTCTTTCCTGTTCAAGGAAAAAAAGTATATTTTAAATTGCTGCCCTTCTGAAGGAGAGGGTACATAGGGTGCTGTGTATCAGCCATTCACTAAAAGTGATAAATGTGTATTACTGCAAGTGCCTCTCTGTATGTCTCTAACTGCATCAGATGACATTGCTTCAACTGTGCTTTGGCTAAAAATATGGCTTTACATCTAAAGTTCCATCTGTGTTGTTGTAACGTAATTCAGCTGCAGAATGCGAACTCCCTGTATCTTTGTACAGAGAAATATCAAGGAGAGGTGAAGCAAAGAGCAATTTTATCCATATATGAAATATACTTATGTAATGTCCTAATCTGGAAATCATCTGTGTTGAACAAGGGGAAAAGCCCCTAATGAATAAAAAATTCTGCTCAGAAGGGCCAGTTCAATATTTCTCTTTAACATTTCAATCTGGGCAGAAAAAAAAATGCTATTCCATTTTAAGGAAGCTTTCAAAAATTTGGTTGTATTCCAATTCGAAACAAATGCTCAAATCTTTACATTTTCTTCCAATTAGAATTGTAGGGCGAGCTTGTCTGGGAGGTTGTACTTGAACACAGAAACTAAAAGGCTGGAAATTCCAGACTCCAAAAATATCTACATGGCTGCAAGTGAGGTAGCTCAGAGCAGCTGGCTCTAAGAATAGGAACAAGCAGAAGCCTGCTGGAGTGCCTGGTCTAAGCTTTGCTCATCTCCAGCTGACCCTGCCAGTGTTTGTTGTTGACTCTGATGGACCCAAGACAATCTCAGCTGTACAAACTATTCTAAACTTGCTTGGATCTTTTCAGATTTCCAGGAGAATATAAGTGTATTCTGATTTGGTGTACCTGATTTTCTGTCAGCTGAACTGTCAGTTCATTTCAGAGGCCACATATATAAATGCATGCGGTTGCCAGAGTCTTCTAAGATTTTAGAAGCATTTTATCTATCTGGAATGCTGTGCTGGTTCTGATCATAATTAGTAACATGGCTGCATGACGTTTTGGAATCATTGGCTATAAAATATAGGAAAGACTGCTTGCAAAAAATGTAAAATAGTAAAGGACTTCCAATGAAAAATTTGGTCCAGAATGTTTTGGGGTCTTAAATGGATTTAGAAAGCAATAGTCTCTCATTTCTGTGCAAATTTCCTGGTAGATGCTGTTACTGCAGGTGTACTTTAGATGAGATTAACAGCCTTAATTTCTACGGGAGGGTGCCCTGTGTGTTATGGCAATTGGCATTTGTGGAAAACTGTCTGACGACTTGAAGGCCTGCCTACAGATGTGTGATCATATTCCTTACAGAGACTTAAATGGAATAATTTGTTATTATTTCCCGTGTTTCTTCCTGGTTATCCCTTGCAAGAATCACAACTGTTCCTCATTCACAGTTTACATTTCCCTTTGAGAACTTTTTGCGTAGCTCTAGGATATGAAACCATTTTTAAGCTGTATCATTTTTCAAGCTTTTTTTTTCTTTTTTTGTTTTCTTTCTTGGATGATATGCCAATACCTAATTACCATTGCTGCTCTAATGTGGTTCAAGCTGTGGGCTTTTTTTTACTTACATGTAGCAGGTGAAAACACCCACATTGTATAAAAATTCTGTTGCTTTCTCCTACATTTAGGTAATAATCATGTCATCAAAGCAGAAATTAGTGACTAGAACATTTAAGGCTGAAACCTGTCCCACTGAAATGACACTGAAATTATGTTGACTCTCATATCTCATTTTTCTGCAAAAGACAATTACACATGGATTTAGACTATTGCTGTCCTTTCTATGACCAAGCAAGAATGGTATTTAAGAAGTTCCCAAACTCCAAGACCTATTATAATCCTGATAAGAAGCATAGCAAGTGTAAAACAAAAAAAGAAAACCCAGTGAATGAATCCTGATTTTCTGTAAAACTAAGGGGAAAGGGGTCTGTGAATCTTATGAAATGCAGTAATGTATTTTATTAACTGCAATAATGCTACTCTGATTCATACTGTGACTGGAGAGCAGTGTCTTACAAAAGGTTCCAATATTGTTCTAGTAAATAAACTTTCAATAATTATTCTTGTTAAAGACAAGCCTGAAGGTCTAGCCAAGGTAGACAACTGATTTTGCAGAAGAAATTTGTGTGCAATACAATTTCACCTTGAGGCCTTCTTGCCCTTGCACAAAAAATGAAAAGTCAGAGAAATAGAAGATCCTTGATCCAGTCATTCACCTTACACCACTGAGTCCACCACTAAACCATATCCCAAAGTACCACATCTACATGTCCTTTAAATCCCTCCAGGGCTGGTGACTCCACCAGTTCCCTGAGCATCCTGTTCCAATGCCTGACCACTCTTCCAGTGATTTTTTTTTTCCTAATATCCAATCTAAATGTCCCCTGGCATGACTTAAGGCCATTTTCCTTTGCTCTGCTGCTTGCTGTCTGTGACAAGAGACCAATCCCCACCTGGTCATAACCTCCTTTCAGGGAGTTGTAGAGAGCGACAAGGTGACCCCCAAGCCTCCTTTTCTCCAGGCTAAACACTCCCAGCTCCCTCAGTCATGCCACGTAAGAATTGTGCTCCAGATCCTCCTTAGCTTCACTGCAAAGCTGAAGAGAGGATTTGAGCTGTGGCTTTACCAGTGCTGGGTCCAAGGGCTCCATTGCCAGGACACTGCCAGGACACTGCACTGCCAGGACACTGCCAGGACACTGCACTGCCAGGACACTGCACACTGCATTGCCAGGACACTGCCAGGACACTGCACTGCCAGGACACTGCACACTGCATTGCCAGGACACTGCCAGGACACTGCACTGCCAGGACACTGCACACTCCATTGCCAGGACACTGCACTGCCAGGACACTGCACACTGCACTGCCAGGAGAGCCCAGGAGCAGGGAGGCATTTGCCCTTTCAGCGCAGCAAAGCCTTGGGGGATGCAGGAAATGTGGAAGCTGTCAAAGAACCGAACTGTGAACTGAATTCTTCAATATTTCAGCCAGTGGTTTGAGCTCTGTGGAGGACACCAAGCCTTGGGTTGGCTTGTGCGACAGTCCTGGCCATGTTAATGAGGTTGCCTAGAGACAGAAAATCTCAAAGTAAAAGCCGGGATGTGACTGTTGCAAAGCCACTGCAGAGAAGCTGTAGCAGTTCTGGAAGTAAAAAAACCTTACCAAAGAATGAAATTATACTGTATTAGAACTAGCTTCTCCCTTAGAATAAAATTTACTTTCCAATTTTAATTCAAAGTCAATGAAACTTTCATTATTTTCAGGACAAATAATGATTTTTACCGGCTATCTTGTTTGTTTATTCATTGTCTGAATTCACAGCCATTCAGTTCTTCCTTTAAGACTTGCTATTGAAAGCCTGTTTCAGGAGTAGGAATGACATTGGCAGGGAAAGAGAGTTAATTCTGAGTGGAACATCTTAGGGATGTTCGATTGCTAACACACAATGATCAGGTCAAAACTTTTCAATCAGATAGCAACAGATTTTTACATCTGTACCATCTATTGCAAAATGGTTAAACAAACCCTATGAATGATTCTTGGTTGGACTGTATCCACCAAGTGTCACAGAAAGTAATTGTTCTGTTCTGTAGCTCACACTGCAGGCCAAACACTTAAAAAACAGCCAACCAACCAGAAAATATGGAAAAGAGAAGGGGAAAAGAGAGGCAGAGGAAGAAAAGCAGTAAATGCCTTCTTAGTAATGAATTTCTGCCAAACAAATTCCTTCAGTGTTAGATGCCACCTGGATATGAGATACAGTTAGATGACTCTTAGGATTGCTCTGTCAAACATGTCTTCTTAGTGTGTTAAAACAATGATTTAAGAATAAATGGGTAGCACTGGCTAAAATCTAGACAGCTTGGATAGAGCTTCTCAGGAAGATATGGATCTATGTGTTTGTGGCTGCATAATGGATGTGTAAATTACACAGTGTCCCGCAGTGGCAGACTGTACATCAATACTTTTATATTTATTTGCTGATGTAAAGCTATAGTTTACAGCCTGTCAGGATGATATGCTAACAATTTAAGTACAGGGGCCTCATATGGCAAGGCAATTAGGTAAATTAAGTACATAAGCTTGAGTTTTATTCTAAGCCTGGGACCAATTACAATGAAATCAAGAAAACTGTTTCTGTATTACATTCTAGGCACTGCCCAGCCCTGGAATTATTCTACAAACAGCACTGCAGTAATACTCTATATAATCTGCAGCAGAATTGCTGATGTGAATCCCACTACAGCTCCTCAAATAATATGTTCTGGGACAGATCTTTCTGTGTTTTGGCACTTGATGCTACCACTTACTAGACTGACTTTTGCATGTTGCTAGGAAAGGCACCTCATCTGAATTTTTCCAAACTCTTGTTAGGTCATAGAAAAGAGTTTCTGCAGCCCTATTTTTCGATTGTGCTGTTTCCCAAAGAAGCAGCTTTCATTCACTATCACCAGAGGCTTTTCAGCATGAGATTAAATAAAAAAAAAATATATATATATAAGAAGAAAGGAAAATTGTTATTAATCATAGATTTAGCCACACTCTGTCAAAAGTATCAAAAGTAAACTATAAAAAATAGGAAGCTTTAAATCTGTCACCAACTTCTTGTCCTACCTATGTCTTTTTATTTTGGAGTGTCAGTCTACTGTGCAAGCAAAGAGATCAATTGTGTAATATTGGCTACTGTATTTCAGAGTATTCTTCTATCAGTAGGCTGCTTTCATTTAATTTTCTGTTTCCTACTCATTGCTCACCTTCTTAAATAGCTAAAACCTCCCTCTGCTAACAGGAGGGTCTTGTTCTGCTGTGTGTACCTTTGAGCTGTGTGGACACGTTCACATCATATTTTGTGGACATATTAATAGCCCACCTGTGAGCTTTGATGAGGAGGATTCCCATGCCATTGGTACAGAGTATCACTGAAATCCTGATTAATCCACAAATTTATTTTTTGCTTTAAGAAAAAAATCAGCTGACCTGCATTCATAAACAAATAATATTTTAACAAGCATTAAGTATAAAATTTATTCTTGTCCCCCAAATATCAGTTTCCTTTGTCTTTTGTTCTGCAATGAGGTTGCATTCCTCAGAGCACACGATGTATTTGGCAGCAGCACTGCTTTTAGGGTTAGTATGTCATACAATCAGTGCAGAAAGACTGACTTAACTCAGTTGAGGGCTGAGGTTTGATTGACTAGATATTACAGTTCAAATACCATCATTTTTACAGGAAAGAACTATCATTTTATACCAGATGGTGAGAGAAACTTACAGTTTGGGTTTCTTTTCTTAAAAAACAAAAAAAAAAAAAAAAAAAAAAACAAACACCCAAACTATTACCTATGCCAAAATGCACTAGTTCCATACAGTTATTTCCACCTTTCCTTAAAACACAGTGTGTATTCTACAATACTATTGGAAACCTGAGTTTTTCACGAGCTGTACAGATACCAAAATGTTAAATATGCAGGCTTCCTTGCCTTGAGCTAGACGTGTAGCATGAGTGGTTCATAAGAGCATCCAGGCTGCAGCTGTGTGGTGAGACAGAGCTTGGCAGGAAAAGTGTGACTGTTGGAAAGCATTTAGGGGGATTTTCAGCTGCATCTTGCTTCAAGCTTTTTGTGTTAACTTCCTGCAGTGTTTTAGTACTGTCAGGAATTATTAACAAGGGAAGATAACAGTATATGAACAAAGCATATAATAATTGTAGTCTACAAGCTAGGAAATATTTCAGACTAAACTGCTTTGCAGGATACAAGAAATGCAAAAGTGGTGGAAGAGATTACTTGTCTCATCACCTCACCCACTCCTCCATACACTGACTGTGCCTGACCTAATCCATTATCCTGTCACCCCGGCATACAACAACAGAAAAGCTTTTGTTTTAGTTTTTTACTATAAATCAGAAATTTAAACTTCAGAGGAAAAGAAACCAAACATGCCCATTAAAATTTCTGTCAGTAGCTAGATTTGTGATCTGCACTTTAGAAAACATACACTGTAAGTTTGTTTCAGAAAAATGGTGCTTGGATTTAAATAATGGGCCAGAACTGAGGTAATTTCTGCTGTAACACTACAAATCTGTAAAATCCAGTATATATCCACTGAAACTAGAATCTAAGAAAAAGAAATTACAGTCTCTAGTACCTGAAGTGCCCAACTTTGTTTTCTTATGTACAACCTTAGAGAGCAGTGCTGGCCTCCAGATATTTGCATTCTCTATGAGAGTATTCATCAGAATAGAAATAAATATCTGGATATGTAGAAATACCTGTGTATGCAATTCACCATCTCAGTGCTTTCATGTGCACCTTTTCAGTCACTCAGCATCCCTTTGATGAATTCCATAAAGCTAACCAAGTAAGAAAACTATATTAATATATTGAAGAAAGGCTTTTGGTCTCTACATATTCATTTCTTGGGATCTAATTAAAATTGATTTTGCTGCTATTGGGTTTTAATGACATCCTATATTGTGTCAGCTTTTCCCTATGATTATTTCATAGTTCTAAATCAGGGATCATGTAATGTGCCTGGCAGGTTGACACACATCATTTTTGGGTCATAAATATTTAGAATTTCTGAGAGAGCTTAGCTTGCTTTATCTACATTTTAAAAATTGGTATGGTGTAGGCTTCACTCAGTTTGAGCTAATAAGTTGTGCAGTGTCATGTCCTAACAATCCACTAAGCTATAATCACTATTTGTATGCAAAGCATTGCAATTAGAGCAATTTTCTTTGCTGGTAATTCTGAACCTGAAGGAAAACAAATTAGAATGAAAATGCAAGCTCTTTATACCTGAGTATATTGTACAGTATTTTAATATAAAAACTGACCTGCGTAGCTTAAGGGGAAAAAAAAAAAAAAAGAGAGCCATTGCAATTTCTCTTGCTCTCAGTTTTAATCTGTTCTTGAAAAAGAAAAGAAAAGAAAAAAAATCTTTCTGGTTCGTTTTGGTTTTCAGCTACCTTGGCCAAGATTGATCTTTTCAATATGTCTCAGGATTCTCAGAGAGATGAGGCGTTTACATTTAAAATTGAGTAATCTAAGTCTCTTGTTATTTTATTAAAATAGTAAGCATGGTCACTTGTGAGCTAATAGGTAATTCAGATTGTGTAGGCATGTCAATATTTGGCTCTCACACTAGATCTGACTTTTATCTGATTTACTTGACCAAATTGCAAACTTCATAGCAGCTTGATAATAAGAATATAGAATGTTCTACATTCATAAGAAAGATCTCTTTAATTCAATTGACTCAGTATAAAACGTGAGGCTAAATTACTGCACTGCCATAGGTCATATGTTGGAGCAATTATTTCAAAAATACGTTCTTCAGAATTTTCCTGTGTACAATTAGTTCAAAACATTTTTATTTTTTCGGTTGTTTTTGTTTGCTTATGTGGATTTTGAAAAATAAAGTAGACACAGTAAATGATAAACTAAAAGTCTCTTTGGAATAAGGAAGATGACAGGACAAGAGGAATGTATTTCATCAAATGGCAACTCCCTCTATCTTACTGGCTTTTAATGAAGAAAACAATTTCTAATTAAAAATCTTTTTGTTTCAGTAAGTAAAGGCCTGGAATGTCACGGGGCAGGAAGCCTCCATGCCACACTCAGGGAAGTTACTGTGCTTCGGCAGGAACGCTTCTGCTGGCTTTAGGGAGGATGTCTTCCAGCAGGTCCTGAGCACTTCCTGAAGAGTTTCTGCACTATTTATACAACTATTCTTCATACATTTGAAACGGGTAGATAATGGGAGCTGCTTTTGGAGGACACAGCTGCAGCAGCACGCTCTCGAGACAAGGAACATGGCAGTAGTGTTGCAGGACAGTGAGAACCACCACTGTGTACTAACAGTGACAGCATGTGATGCTCAGCACAACTCTCTTCCCAGCACTGTTCTGGCTTAGCACATTTTGCTGCAGAACTTCCTGAGCTGGTAGTATGCAGTGAAATCTTCTGCCTGCTCCTACAGACAAGTAATCTCTACAGCTTCACGTTTAAACTTGAGCCAGTTCTCAGTTGCTCTGTGAAGATTGTGAGCAAAATCATATTCCTGTTGAAACACAGAGAAGCTCTACTATTGACCACAGCTGGGACTGTGCTAAGATGCTGTCAAGCTTCTGACATTTAAACACCCTCCTCACTTCTTGAATCTTATCATTGCAACTAATCTGTAGCAAAGTTTAAGAGGGAGGAATGTGGTTTTCCATTTGCATAACTTTAATGATGGAACTGATTGAGCTTAACATTTCTTTCAATTTCCCACTTTAGTTGGCATTGCTAGTGTTGAAATCACATATATCTCAAAAGTAACATATTTTTGGAAAGCTCTGTGTGATAGGAAATGGGGTCTTAAGATGAAAAGTGCTTTTCATCTTAGAAGTAATTTTTATCTCACTTGTGTGTAAGCAATGTGCTGTGGAGGGAGTCAGACTGCGTGCAGCTATGTGTACATATTTGCCTGCCTGATTTTTCTCTCACTCAATCAAAAGAAGCTTTTAGGATGAACAAGTAGGAGATAAAGCAAGGACCAGAGGCCAGACACCCTTTTCTATGTTACCTCCTAAGAAATAGTGGTGGGGCCATGGTGAAGAAGTAATTTAAATTATATCACTGCTTAATCAAAAGGATTCTTAATCATTAAAAGCTTCCTCATTATAGGATATAAAGACAGTTCAGTATTTAAGGACAGTTTGTGTAAAATTAGTGAATGAAGACAGTGACTGAAAGATACATTTACACAAACTAGGATATCTCTGTGTTTGTGAGATGCAGTAGGTTTTCTGAGATCAAAGGTTAGAGATTTTCTGTTCTTTGTATACATGCCTACATACACTTTTGAATCTATAGATGCAGCATATTTATTTTTAGGGACAATTTTCTATTAGAAAGCTGTTTGTCACCAGCTGCTTGGGAAAATTTCTTGTAGATGTCAGTGCAACTTGGCTTGCACAGCAGGATTGAGGAATAGAGGCTGAATTTGAGGGCTGTGTTTAGAACATTTGATTCTAGGGCATATCCTCAAGAGTGCAGAAGTAATGAAATCTATAAGTTGATCTTTCCTTGCCTTCAGATGGAGGGTAGAAACCACACCTAGACTTTTAAAATTATAGAAATTAAGTTAAACCTTTCTTCCAGGCACCTCAATTTGTGCAAGTTAGGTTTACACAGAATTCATGCAATGGACTGGTGATTTTGCTGGAAACAGATGATCTGCAGCCCTTTTTACACAGGTGCTTTATATGAGATGTCCAGACAAACAATGAAAATGAAGACTTAAAGCATTCTGGTTTGAACAATATTTTGCTGCACCGTGGATGTTGTTAGGCTGTACTACAATCTAGGGCAGAAATAAAGGAAGTGAAGAAATAGCACTAGAGAGCAGCTTATGAGTGACCTTGGGAACACTCAGGATTCCCTGACCACAGGTTTGGATGATGAGGGAGCTATAAAGTTTGAAATCTTAATTTCTGACCTCTTGAGTACATGAGTACAGCTTTACCATTGTGCTGAGCTTGATTCACTGATTATAGAGGGATTGACTGACCAGAGAAGTTTCTTCTTTAAAAGGATCAATTTCCTAAAAGATATGAAGGGAAATGTGAATGACTGTGTAGAACAAATGAGTATCTGAGCAGTGTATGAAGTTTAGCCACTTAGCCTTTGATGACAGCTGTTTTAAATAAAAGTCTTCTCTTTGCACAGAAAAGAGACACAAAAATTCTGGTCCCAATTTGGGATTGGGAGCTTACACAATTTTGTTCCCAAAAAACCCATTTTATAGCTGTCTTGTTTAGGGTTCGTCCATGCATCCCAGTTGATGGTGAGGGATGTGATTCAATTTCTGACTGCCAGAATCTCCTGGTGGGCCATGGATGTTTAATTTGACCTTGAACTATGATTCAATGAAGTGGTTCTGCATCGTTTCTTCTAGACCCAGGAATATTTGCATATGTATATTTGTATATATGTATGCAAAACTGAGCTGCTGAATCTCCTAACAGCTGATTGGTGTCTGCTTTGGTACCAAATGGGACAGAGTCACAGAGCTTTGTTCCACAGCCAAGGGACGTAGTCACGTACTGTGTTTTCTCCACAGCTTTAACATCTTCCTTCTCAAATAGATCTACATTTACACACCCATGCATGTCCACATTTGCATACATACATACATACATACGTACACATTTCTAAAAGCTTTGCTGCTCTCCCTTTAGATCTCCTAGTGACATTAGAAATGTAATTTTGTAATTTTGTCAAGAAAGAAGTTGTTTAAAATAAAACCTTGTGTGACCAACATAGTGAACTTGTTTTCTTTAGCCAATTAGCTCAGCTGGTCTGGTAAAAAAACAAAACACTGCAATAAGAAAACCACAAAAGAAAACAAACTCTTTCATAAACCTTGTATCTATTTGTTTATCATGCTTAAAACATCAGACTATGCAAGGTATATTGTTAAAGGTATGATATTACTTATTAAATATTAAATCCCTGATTATTGAGCTGTAGAGAATAACAGTGCATCAATGTAGACATAGTGCACACAAAGAAATAGAGTACTATGATTTAGAATTGCTAACTGGGATTTTAGGTTGCCTAATGCACATCTCTAGTTTTCCATTGGACAAATAAATGTTAACACTTACAGTGTCCATAAGTAGAAGGATAGAATTCTACACTGGTAATTAATAAGTTTAAGGTTGAATCTTAGTTATTTCTTTTTTTTTAAATCTCCTTTTCAACCTGGCAGGGTTGCAAGTTTGGCTGTTGATAGCTCTATAGGTTTCAAAATTCTAAATTTTCCAGAGTACATTCTTTTTTTTTCTTTTTTTTTAAAGCACAGATTTAAATATAGATATTTATCAATTAATTTTCCATCAGTTTTTCCCTTTGAAATATTTATTCAGCAGCTGTGTTGCTTTGGGCATTGTTTTACTTCTTCTTGTCCCCCCCTGGTTTCTGTCCACATGCAGTTAAATTAAAATCATGGAATCATAGAATGGTTTGTGTTGGAAGGGATGTTTAAAGGTCATTTGTTCCAATTCCCCTGCAGTGAGCAGGGACATCTTCAACTAGACCAGGTTGCTCAGAGCCCCATCCAGCCTGATACATTCCAGGGATGGGGCATGCCATACTTCTCAGTGTAAGAAATTTCTTCCTTAGGTCCAGTCTAAAGCTACTCTCTTTTGGTTTAAAACCATTCCCCCTTGTTCTATCACAGCAGACCCTGCTAAAAAGTCTCTTCCCATCTTTTGTGCAAGCCCATTTTAAGTGCTGAAAGGCTGCAGTGAGGCTTCCCTGGAACCTTCTGCAGACTGAACCAGTCTCAGCCTTTCCTCACAGAAGACGTGGTTCATCCCCCACCTTTAGGGCAGGTGTGCTCCTGGTGAAGCTGTCCTGGATCACTTCCCTGTCCACGTGCCTTAGCATAACTTCCAGGAGGATGTGTTCCATAAATTTCACACAGATGAAGCTGGCAGGGCAGTAGTTCCCAGAGTCCTCCTTTTTATCCATTTTAAAACTTGGTACCAATGTTTCCATTTTTCCAGTCACCAGGAAGTTTACCTGACTGCTGTGGTTTTTCAAATATAGAGAGTGGCTTGGCAGCTACATCAACTGAATTCTTCAGGATTCTTGGGGCATCTTATCAGGTCCCATAGACTTACACATGCATGCATAAGTCATAGGAAAATACATTCATAAATGCACAGCAGTGATAAACCCAGGATTCTCATCTAATTTATTTTCCATAACTCTTTATGCTGGTGTAGCTAGTTACAGAAAAGTTCCTCAGAGTTACACAGGAGCACTAAGAAAAAAGTTTATTCTGACTCCTCTGTTGAAGGAAAAAAAACATGTTTTTTCTTCATAGTTGAAATCCACGAAGAGTTGAAGTGCTTGGAAAATTTGACTGATTTCATGGATGTCTCAAAGCTTTAAAGATGAAAGATCCAGCTTTTCTTCCTGATTAAGCTATGAGAACTATGAGTTCCTGTGGGCTTTTTCTACTTCAAATGTAACTGTAAGGATGGATGCAACAAAATGATTTCCATGAATTTTGACAGAATGAACTCCCTTTGTTTTATGTGGAAGGATAAGGAGATTGCCCCCCTTGGCTTTTTCTACCTGTTTTCTACCTGTTGCTGTTCTGGACATTCAGAGCAGCTTTGAAGAGGTTCCTGCAAATCTGCTGAACCTCCTAAAGCTGTTGGAATCTGACATCCAAAATACCCAGCAAATAGCACATAGCAGCAGTGCTCTCTGCACTGGGTACAAGTTGCATGGGACAGCAAACAATGTTGAACTGAGAAAGAAAAGATCAAAAAGTCTGAAATATTATATATATTCACTTTTTTCATGAGTGGGGTCAGGTGTCCTTGATGGGATGGAGAAAGTGTAGATTTTCAGGAAATGTTTGGAAATAAGTCATAATAATAAATAATTTTAACTTTCTTGTCTATTGATGACTGGTTCATAGGCTTTCCCACTTACTGTTGTCACCATTTTGTCATAGATCTTGGAAAGATGTGAATTTTGATTTAGGGCTTAGTCCAAGAGTGCAGTATACTGAGAGATTTCTGCTGACTTCATCATGCTTTGGAGCAAGCCCTTTTGATGGCATTTTCATGTTTGCTTTCAATTATTTCTTTCTCTGGCATCCTAAATTGATGTTCCTGATAAAAATCTCAGAGGTTACAAAGGCTTGAAGAGTAATATATTAATTTCTCTTATGCTGCAGTGGCTTCAGGATGTCACAAGGGCATTGTTAAGACTAGTCACTATATTTCTCAGCCTGAAATCATTGTTGTGTTCTTAAGGGACTGATATGACTAAAATAAGAATTTAAAAAGTACTTGCCAAACAGAATTTATCCCACTGAATCCTTAGAATTTATGGTCAGTTAAAAGTAGAGAATATTGAAAATTTGGTTTGATAAAAAGTGAGTCAGGCATTTAGGATTTCAGTCATCCAGCAATAAATTTCTCCGAGGAAAGTGTTCAGTTTACTATTATTTCCTGACTCAAAAATGTCTTGTAGGATTTGGGGTGTGGGATTTTTCATTAATATCACATCATATTTCATTTCATCATTACAAAGCATGCCAAGAGAAATATTTGAACAGTATATATTCATTGGTGCACATTCAAGTGTAATTCTAAATATTTAGTGGCAGCCTCGATATTTGCAAATTGGCTACACATGACTTGAATAACCTAGGGCTGGTGACTGTTGAGGAGGAACCAGCACGCTGGCACCCCCTGACAGGATAGGTCTATTTTATCCAATGAATTTACCCATGGGGCTGTTTTTCAGAGCTTATACTGCAGTGAGGGAGAGCAGGCTCTCCTCCTTAACCTGAACTGAAGTGTCACTCATCTGACACCTGTCTGAGACTGAAGTAACGCAGACGAGCAGCCTCCTCACATCTCAAATGGCTGCTGTGCTGTGGAACTCTGCAGTGCATTTCTCACTTGTTGCACCTGGGTGCCAGGAGAACTCCTAACACCCTGTGTAAGAATTCAAAGGAATGCTTCTGGGACCATATTATAAACAGGTCCCTAGCCCAACTCCTCTGACAACATGATAAAGCTGAGTAAAGCTTGGTCTGTCTTGTGTGATAGCTATTTTAGCAATCAGCATGGGGAGGAGCACTCCAGTCCTGAGCACTGGTTAAAGCCATCACTGGAGCACTGACTGTGCATTTCACGTGCAAGAGGGACCACAGATACCTGCTGACCTCAGACAAAAGCAAGGTTTTCCCCACCAGTGAGCTGACCTCTAGAAATCTGTATGATGTAGCTGAGCTGGGGATGAAAGCCAAGAGGAAGAATTAAGTAAAGAATATTCAAGTGCCCTAGTTTGGGAAGCAGCGTAACACCTATTTACGTAACCAGCCCCAATTCAGGCATCCTTTGGGAAATTCTGTTTTATTCACCACATCCACCTGCTGAAGTACCAGAACACAGCAGGTGAGGTGGGTGCTGGAGCAACTCACAAATTCAAGAGTGGTTATGCTCTCAGCTGACACCATAAAGCAAAGTAACTGTGGAGGTTTTGTTGCTCAAAACTTCAGATGATTCTTACATGAGATAACAAGGAATGTCTTCAGTGTTTTGTAAAGCTGGGGAGGAAAGAAAGGCTTTTAACTGCGTGTGTCTGCAGGACTGGGTTAAAGGCATCCCACATGCATATTGTTTACATGCTGAAATGGATGCAGCTCCATTTCATGGCTCTGATTTTCCAAAGTTGAATTTCTGCTTCTTTTGTTGGCTCTTTGGAGGATAGTTATCCTGAGGTCTCTAGATCTGATTCCACGATAGCAGTTAAACAATAATCTATCTCCCTTAACTCACCCACTGCATTTCATTGTTTGAAATAATGCCTATGGGCATGTGTGAAGCCAAGGAGGAACAGCACCCTTGTAGCACAAGCATTAGCTGGGCCATACCTACTGACAGCCAGTGGAACCCCCTGGGACAAAGTGACACATGCATAAATGGACCTGTTATGTGCTGTGTCACACCAGTCCTTAAGAAAATTCCACTTCTGACTCCATCATAGGTAAGTCATTTTTATCTACAGATGTCCTCGAGGAGATGCTACAGATTTCTTTGCATATTATGAAGAAAAGTCAAGGAAAATAGATTACATATTGTTTTCTGATCGTGATAAACATATTTCCAGAAAAAGTAAGGGAGTTGGGCTATGATACAAATGAGTAGGAAGAAATGCAAGTGAGAGCTACCAAATACCTACGTAAATTAGAATTAATGCATGGAACAGATTCATTTTAACAAGAGTGGGCTGATTTGAGGAACTGATTATGATTTGAATATTAATTTTTAAGGACAGAGAAATAACCTAAAAGCATTCAGAGACTGTGTTTTTGTATACATCATAACATTTTAACTCATGACTAAGTTATTACAGGAAGACATTTCCATGTATTGCCTTCATTAAGGTGTCTGTCTAGATGAATGTTTTTTTTTTTTTAACTGCAAGATAACCTATTTGAAATACATTTGCATTTACTATGAGGGAAGCTTCTTGTATCAAGATCCATTTCATATTTTTAGACCAAAGAATTTTCTTCAAGAGGTAATAGTCATTGGTAAGATCTTAATTAACATATCAGGGTAATGCCCATTTTTAAATAATTCACTTATAAGGCAGATTGAAAGCATTCCATAATCAATTTCAAGAATAGTTCCTCAACCCTCAATAAGAATGGGAAATTGTAAGAAAAGAAGCCTGAAAATCTTTACTAATAATACAGGAAGTCCTCCAATATTAAATGATGAAATGGCTACACTTGAGTGATCTTAATGGTATCACATCCTGAGGTCTTCCATTAGAACCATTGCAAAATTTAGGAGCTGATAGCTTGAAAATTTTAGTGAGGGAAGAAGTGAAGTTGAGAGTTAGGAAACTCTGAAAGAGTTCAGGACATAGTCATGACAAGAATAAAAGCTCTCTGTCTTGTAAATGTTGTAAAACATTTTTATTTTTCCAAGAAGCATGTACAAATTATTTGAGGATGAAGACAGAGTGATTCATGCTGGGCTTAGTGAACAGCAATAAGGTTATGGAAGAGGCAGGAGCTACAGGACATTTGTACAGGCAACACAAAGCACATAGCAGGACAAAGGTATTCCAAGCTTACAAGGAAGGCAAGAACTCTGTCGGACAGGCACTCACGACTGAGTTCCAGATTCCTGGTTCCAAGTTTCCATAAAATCAGTGAAAAAGATTCCCTGGATTTGTAAGACTTCCCTGACTTTCTCATTTTTTTGCCTTATTTGGCACCCATTTGTGGTTCTTTCTAAGGGCTTTCTCCTAATCCTTTTTCCTCTTCACTGAAGGAGTAGAAACCCCTAAATTCATGTTTCCCAGTGCCAAAGTGGGGGCATTTTTTGAAGTGTTGAAATAGTACACTTACCTGATAAGCCACTTCCAGAGATCTTCGAGATGCCTGTTAGCACAGAACTATCTTAGAGGAGCTGCCAAACTCCAGAGGGAGTTCTTGAAGTGACAGTAATCTAGATATCTAGTTAATGTAATACTGATAATTTAAATGGTATTAACATTCATTCTGGAGAAAAAAAATCAAGCGGGTGCGTCTCAGTTGCAATATTTTATTTTCTTTATTTGTCTCTCTGTACACGGATCAAGTGCATTTCACAGATTGTTTCCAACTTTTCTGCTTACTCATCCTGTAGAAATATCAACACCCTTAAATACATGAGTAAGGAAATTATACCTATGCAGCAATACCAGAAAAGGACATCAGTAAGGTAACGGGTCAGAAAGAAAGGGTTAAAAACCTCTGTACATGTATAATTCTATAGATCATTTTCTAAAATTTTGAAAATGTAGGTTAAGTCACCTTTGGCAAACTTCTGTTAGCCCTTCAGCGACCACCCTAGCTGGTGAAATGTTTGTCCAATGAGTGAAAGGAAAGCACCCATTGTTGACTACACTGAACTTGCGAATTCAACTTTGGTGTAGACCAAACAAGCCAGAGCAGTTAAGATGTCAAAACTTGTCTGGCAACCTCAGTATGAGCCTGTGCCATCAGTTTCTCCCCAGCTGCTGAATGAATTGTCCTTTTGTTGCCGGGTTGTTGTGTTTCGGTTGGGTTTTTTTTTTTTTTTTCTTTAGTGAATCCCATTAGAAACAAGAGCAACAAAATGCTGCCAACTGATACCTGTCGGACAGCACGAAGGTAGGAGAACCCCTGTCCGGAGCCCTGGCCGTGGCTGGGCTCCCTCGCTCCGTCTCCACCCTCTCCGCTCCCTGCACACAGGTCCATTCTGCATGGAGCACCAGCCTATGGGATCGCTACCACAGGATGGGTTCGGGAGCTTCGCCCCCACCCCGCGCCCCCGCCCCTTTCTCTGGTCTTTTTCTTTTCTTTCCTTTTGCCTTCCTTTCCTTTCTTTCCTAGGCTCCGTTTGCCGTAGCATACACCCTCCCGAGGGGTTTGCCCGGATCATTTATTTATCTTGTGCGCATTAAGAAACCACCATTAGGCTTTGGTGGGAGGCGCCTTGCTCGGTGCGCGCTCGCCTGCCTCCGCGGCGCTGCCAGAGGAATACACAATCGAGCCGAAGCTGCAAGCTTGGCAGGAGCTGCCTTTGCGTGCCCATTTACTTGCCGGATCTGTATTTTTTTTTTTTTTGACGACTGGGTCATTGCCGGTCCCTTCCAGGATTTCATCTTAATTTTAATTTTTTTTTTTTTGAGCGTATGTGGATTATTTAATTTTTTTTTTCTTTTTTTTTTTTTTTTTTTTTTTCGGGAAGCCTCGCCGGAGTTTTGATGCCGGGCCGGACTTAGCGCGTAGGAGCTGAGCGGAGCCGTGCCGAGCCGAGCCGTGCCTCCTGCCCCGGGCCCCGCCCGCGGATCGGCCTCCCTGGCCCGGCGCCGGGCGCGGGTTGGCCGCGGGGCCGCGGAGTGGCGGGTGCGCTGCGCCGCCGCCTCCCCGCGGAGCCGCCGAGGGATGCTCCTGCGCCGCGGCCGGGCATAGGCAGGAGCCGAGCGGGCGGGGGAGGGAAGGAAGGAAGGAAAGAAAGACGGAAAGAACGGATCCCCCGAGCTCCGAGGGGAGAGGAAAGGCGAGAGAAGGTGCGTGAATGTGAAGGAATGTACCTGCCCGTCGCCGGAGCCGCAAGCTTGGGATAAAATAATAAATAAACCGAGGAGGCTGATCCCTGCGACTTATTGCCCGGAAAAAAAAAAAAAAAGAAAAGAAAAAGGGGAAAGAAAAGAAAAACCTTATAGCGGAGGGACAAGAAGAAGAGCGACGAGTCTGCAGCGAGCAGCGCCAGAGCCGGGCGCCCGGCGGATGGCGCGGCCGTCCCGCTGACTCCGCGGCCGCGGGAGGCTGCGCGGGGCGGCGCGGCGCGGCGCGGGGCATGCCGTGCCGGCGGCGTGACTGAGCGGGGCGCTCCCGCCGCCCGCCCGCTCCGCTCCGCACCGCGCCGCGCTCCCCTCCGCTCTCCGCCGCCGCATGCCGCCGGCAGCCGCGGCGCGCTGATGCCCCGGGGCCGCGGCGGCGCTGCGGACAGCCCCTAGGATGAGCGAGGGGGCTGCCGGCGCCGCGGCGCCCGGGGCGGCGGAGGCGGCGGCGGCTGCGGCGGGGGGCCCGGGCGGGGATGGGGCCGGGGGGCCGCCGCGGGAGCTGCGCTGCAGCGACTGCATCGTTTGGAACCGGCAGCAGACGTGGCTGTGCGTGGTACCCCTCTTCATCGGCTTCATCGGTCTGGGGCTCAGCCTCATGCTGCTCAAGTGGATCGTGGTGGGCTCCGTCAAGGAGTACGTCCCCACCGAGCTGATGGACGCCAAGGGCGTGGGGCAGGACCCCTTCTTCCTCTCCAAGCCCACCGCCCCCCCCCGCGGCGCGGAGACCACCGCCGCCGCCACGCCGCGGCCGCCCAGCCGCGTCAGCCCCCGCCTCACCACCATGAGCCGGGCTCCCCCGCGGCCCCCCGGCACCCGCGGCCCCGCGCGGGGCGGCCCGCGGCCCACGGCCGCCCGGCACCCCGTGTCCCCGCACACGGCACCGCCCGCCAGCGGCCCCCCCGGCACCGCCGGCCGCGCCGCCCGGCCGCCGCCCGCCGCCCCCAGCACCCCGCCGCTGCCCGCCTGGCCCACTGCGGCACACGCTACCTCCTCCTACAAGATCTACGTCCACGACTCGGCGCCGTCCTGGACCTTGTCTCCCTTCCAGGAGTCGACTACCACCACGCCGGAGGCCAGCACGACCCCCAAAACCCGTAAGTGTCGCCGGCCGCCCCGCGCCCTCGGGCCGCCCGGTGCGCGCCTCGCCCCGTCCGGACCCGGCGCTGGCCGAGCGCCCGCGGGGTCGGGCCGGGGCGATGCGTCGGTCGGAGGCGGCCCGAGGTGTCGTTCCCGTGCGGTTGCTGCTATGCGGGAGGCCGGAGAGCTCCGAAGTTTGCGCTTCTTTCTCCTTTCCCTTCTTGCGCCCCCTTTTTTACCCCCGGGCAAGTTCCCTGCCTGTGTGATGGATGTTGAAGCAGGAGCAGCCATTTGAGGAGACTGCTTTTCATTGTGGTTTTAGGAAGGCTGCGGACCCCCTCCCCACTTTCCCCATCCGGGCTGGTCTGCCAAAGGTACTTAGGTGATGGTGGGAGGTGTCTGAGCGAGAGGGACCGGTGATAACCCCCCCCCCCCCCCCAGCAGGGGCAGCGTGGAGAGAGTGGTCTTCAGCAGGTGCGGGCTGGATTGTGCATGTGCTTCTCCGCTGGTGACGGAGTTTGGCTTCCCGCACACTCGTCTCCCTTGAAACGAGGGCGGGCTCCGCAGGGATGCTCTCTTCGTCCCAGAGCCCGGCTGCTGAAGGAGCTGCTGCCAGCTCAGCCGGGAAGGAGCCCGGGGCACCCCGCGGATATACAGACCCATCCCAGCGCTTTGCCGGTTCCCGTGTGTAGCCACAGCACCGTGTTGCAGTAACTGACTGTTTTTTTTTCAAGCAGAGGAGGGGGCTAGTTCTCCGATTGATGCTTGGTGACTGGTTCTTCCCACCCTCCCAAGCACAAACCTAAGAATTCGGGCTAAAGCTGAAAGTTCATTTGGTCTGGGTGCATCAACTTTCAGCTTCTCATAAAGGTTACTTAGGACAAATGTAATCCTTGCCAAAGGAACTTCTGTGCGATGCTAGCTAGTGAAATGCTCAATTGCACTGTACTGTAGTATTCTTCTTCGCTTTCTTGGATGCAGTAGAGGAAGTGAAAAGCCGGGTGTCCTCCATTAACTCTTAGTTGCTACTACTGGGAACCTCGGTTTAATCTAATCCCTTTTACAGCCCTAGGCTCCCCTTTTGTATGCTAATGTAGGGCTGTTCTGCTGGAGGATTTTGTTGGAAAGCACTGTGGACTTTATTTTGTCTATTAATTCCATTTGTCGATAAGCACTGGGTCAGAGAGGATAGGCAGGGCGAGCTGATCCTGTGAATTGACAAAATTGGGAGGACAGCTAGCTGGATGTGTATGTGTGGGTGGGTGTGCAGGTGGCGGAAGGCTGGGAATGATTAGGAATGAAACTATCACTAAATCAGAAGAGCTAACGAGGCAATAACTTGTTTCGCCTGTGTCTGCCACAGTAATTGAGGCAGAAGCTGCCCTTACAGGTGTGTGGGAGCCTGCACGTTCTGTCGGTATAACCTAAGGTAGTTTAGAAGTTGCCAGAAGGAACATCTTTTGTGGAGCTCAACGCAAGCTTCTTCACTCAGGTATAGGGAGCTGTATAGGGCACTTAAAAACAAAACAGCAAATGAAGCCAGATTTTCATATGTCTATTTTCAATCCTTGTGTGAACCAGATCTGCTATATGGTTCTTCAAAACCACTCTGATTTCTGTGCGTGTATCTGCCTGGATTTGCCAGGTGGGATCTGTAAGGGTCTAAATGCTCCCTTGCAGTCTCTTCCTTTCTCCCCTTTCTGTCTCATATGTAAGAGAAATCTACAGCAATTTCCACCCCTCTAGACTGTCTCCTTATAAGGTATAGAAGGCAGGAATATTCTGATTAATAAATAATGTTCAGCTGCCAGGACTCTCCTCCATTCAAGACACACAAAGGAAGAAGAAAAACCACAATCTTGCACAGTTCCTGGCAGTTGCAGAGCTTCCTAACTATTTTTTTTTGTTTTGGGGAGGCTGTTAATACCTTTTATAGCAGGGTGTTTCCCTTCATTAAATGCAGCTCAGTTATAGGGTGGAAATACAAGAAGTGCAAATCCAGCAGAAATTTACCCTGTTTGGGCACATTGATAGCAGAGATTATCATTAATGGAAGATTAAATAGATTACATAAAAAAGGATTTGAATTTGTAGGGCATATGAACATTATTTTAAAGCCTACAGCTGCACTCTTCTGATACATATAAGCATCTCTAAGGATACATGTAAAATTCTTTGAGGCTGCAATATGCTCTGAGGGGAGAGAAAGGAGAAATGCAGTCTTTGTGCTGTGAACTGCTGACATGGTGTGACCCTAAAGCAAGTATCTGCATCTGTCACTCAGAGCTCTCAGTAAGAAATGGATTTTTTTAAAAAAACAAATTCATCCTAATTTCCCCCATTGAGCTGCATGTTCCTTCTGTGCCCGTTGTTCCAGCTGCTGTTGGAATGAAAGTCATGGATCCTGTTGTACCTTGTGAATACAAATCTGACACGATGAATCTCATGCCCCAGCCTTCAAAATAGTGCATGCCCTTGTGTCATCCTCTGGCTTGGCAGGGCACATATGTGGGTGGGAGTCATAGGTCATTTAGCATTTTGCACTTTTAAGAAAAGAAACAGCTATCTTTATTTATACTGGTTTGTGTTGTGGTTTATTTAATTGTTTTAATGTGTTAAAATGGGCTCAAAACAGGACTTAGGAAAATGGGCGGCAAATCAGGAGTTATTTCTCCAGAAAGCCACATGATTGCCCACCTGAATAAGTGTTGGTAAAGCCTTTTCTCTGTGTGTGTTCATCTGAGGAGATGTTGTGAAATCTCTCTTTTTTGTGGGTGTGCATAATGACAATAATTCTTGGTTGTGTTTCACTCAAAGTCAAGCTATCTGTTAGCTGTTTTGAAAGTTCTTGATGAAGATCCTTCAGGTTCTGACTAAGCAAAAGCCACTTACTCATCAGATCTCTCTCTGTATCTTGTGCCTGCGTGTGTTTTCCATGATCACGTATGGACTATGCCTTTCTGGCCTAAGCCTCTTTGTCCAGTGCTCAGTGTAAAAGTCAATCACTGATTTGGAAGGATAGTCCAGTCTGTAGATCAAAAAAAAAAAAAAAAAAAAATCAACCAACAGACTGGAACATGCTAGTGAGGTTTTATTTTTATCAAGCCATTGGTTTCATTTCTAAAGTCATGCCCTGATTTTTCCAATATGCATTTTTCATGGTATTCTGCGTTCTTCAGTAATGTTATTATCCTCGAATTGAGATACTGTACTTAAAAGAATTCCTGTGTGAATTCAGCTGTGAAATAGCACTGTGGTTTCTCTTGTGTTCAGATGACCAAAGGCTAATGCAGAGAACTGAGGTGAGGCAGGTGGGGCTCAACTAATGCATAGTAACCAAGAAAAGAGATGTTACAGAACACTTAATCAATATATCTCGTGAAGTCCAATTGCAACCTCTTTTTTGTGAGTCTGAGTATTCTTTGATTTCCTGCTAAAGATTTTCTGGTCCAGTCGTTTATCCTCGTCATATCTATGACTGATTGTTATGCACAGCATGGGTTCAAGTAACAAGCATCTGGCAGATGCACTGCTACCAGCACTGACATTTTGGTAAAAGCTGTTTGTTTTATTTTGCACTGACTCAAATATCTTTTTCACATTAAGGATGACACTTAGATGGAACTGCGGGGTTTTCACCAACTGGAGGGTGTTGTGGGAGGTGCCAAACCGTAGTAAAACCAGACCTACTCTTCCCAGAGCTCTGAAGCATTCTGCCAGCAGATGACATGGATCGCGAACGTTTCGCATGATGAGCGTGAGCTGTCCCTGAATCGAGGGAAGCACACGTGGCTGTGGAGCACGTGCCTTTGGCATTAACTGAGATTAATACACCAGTTATCTACCAATCCAAAATGCTTCAAAAGCTATTGAATCTGGAAAAAAATACTGATGCAAACAACTGGGAGTTTTAAGAGCATTTGGTGTTTCTTCATTCTCACTTATTTTCTATTCCCATACCTTCAGTCAGTACCACAGATGTGATTGGATTTGTGTTTCCCATCTTAGATGCTTGTTGACAGGAAGGCTAACTACCATCAAGGTAAAAATAACACAGATGTGCAGCCACATCACTGAAGTAAAAGTAATTTTAATTTATTTTATTTTTCATATATTACAGCTATAATTTGCTTCATCTGTTTCAATTAAGTTGGAGGACACAGGACTTAATTCCGTTTCCATTTTTAATCTTCTTTATAGCTAGGGACTAGAGCAGCTATCACTGAATTCATAAGGAAGTGGAATATTCAAATAAGACCCACTCACATATGTACATTGATTCTATTCAGATATATTTCTTCTCTCTTCCCTTCATTAAAGTGATTGTTGGAATCTTATGACCTAGAAGAGCTTGCACAGCACTGGCATGATGAGTGGGGGGAATATGGCTGAAAGTACTCCATGCTGTTTTTTATCCCTGAAGGAAATTCTTCTGGGGACTGTAGAGTTTGTCATTACGTTGATTTAACCTGTGATCACAGGTGAAAGCAAAGCCTTGCATTTTATTTGGCTTTTTTTTTTTTTTTAATCTATACAAGGACATTATGGGATATATGTTGACAACAGAGTACCATTATTAAATTAGTGTATTGATTCATTGCAAAGGATTATGCTAAAGTAATGTTGATGGTTTATCTAAACCCACAGAAAATGGAAATTAAAAATTAAAGCAAAAGACCTGTCTCTACAGTATTGTGTCTAGTGTTGCACAGTGCATTTATCATATGACTCATTGCTTTGAATGCAAAGCCCAGTAAACACACGGATTGCTTTGGATTTGGCCTTGACTTTCAGTTTCATATGGTTTCACATGGTTTTAATTTTTTTTCATTTCAGCCCATATGTTTTTCAGGAAGTACCTGAAACTACCAGTGTTTGGTTTTGTTGATTTCTCTTGTGATTGTTTTGGAAACAAGCTGCACAAGGAAAAGTGCCTAGTAAAATCATGTGGGATGACTTGGTCACAAGCATATATAAATAAATTTGTTAAAAGCAGAGGCTTATTTGTCTCTGTGCCTGGTGGTTTCTTTTTGAGCTTCTTTGTGTTTGTACAACTTTTCAATACTGTGCACATGTGTGTGCACACACAAAATACAAGTATGGATTTGTGCATTTGCACAGTGCCAGGTTTTGAGGAGGCTCAGGATCTCAAAGCCTGTAGTAACCCCAGGACCAGTCTTTGGCTGCTTTGGTTCTGGTGCTTGTCCAGTCAGAGTGGTTCAGAAAAGACACCCAGAGGTTTCACTGGAGCTAGTTGGACTGGATGCCAAGCTGAAGTGCATCTGGTTTAATTAAGAAGTCTCTTTCAGGTTTTGCTGTGTAGAAGGGGTTTGTAGTCACTGTTGCTATTAAGCACAAGTACTTTTTTGTTATTATTTTGCATTATAAGAGTAAAAAAAGCACAAGAGAAACGATGAAATACTTTGTGTTCTGGAGGTGTTTTCCTCCTCCCAGCGACTCAGTTCTTTGCTCAATGTGGTGAGGGCTGGAAGTGTCATTTAATGAGACAGCCATGCTTCAGATCCAAACTGGAGCTGCTTTCTCATAGCTCAACTGCATTTCCAAGGTGGACAGCTCACAAACCTGTTTTCTTACTTTTACCTTCCCCCTCATGGCTAATTTCAGGCCACCCCACTGAGTAAAGTGCATCTTCTTTGGGGAAAGGAGCTCCCTGTGAGGATGGAGAGAGGGCATTTCCAACCTGGCCAAGACAGAGGGAGAGCCTTCAGGTGGCTTCTGAGTAGTGCGGAGGAAGTAAGTGCACACAAGTGGGAAAGTGCTGTTTGAATGGGTTTGTAGTTTCTGTGCACAGGTTTCTGGGGTTCCTTGGTAGAATGTCTTCAAGAGGAAAAAATTGAATAAAGCAGCCACGAGGAAAATTAAAATAGCAACTGCACTTATAAATTTCCATGTCCTTTTCACGGAAGAAATGCTTAATTGGATCAACTCTTCCTGGTGAATTTTGGAGGTAGCGGAGAAAAATATATTAACTAAATGCTTATTGCTAACTGTTTAAATGGTTGCTTTGGTTTTTCTATATTAATATTACTCTAGTAATATTAAAAAAAAAGATAAAATTGCTCTTCCAGTATTCCATCTTTTGCACCCTCTAAGACCAGTATTTTGTATTTCCAAAGCTGTGTTTCTTATGTAGCATTTAAATATGAGGATTCTGTGACTTTCAGGTCTTTTTTACAACACATTGCTCCTGATTTCTTTCTTTATTTTTTGGTGTGGATGTGTCGACTGCTTGACTGTAGGAGATAAACTATTCAGCTTCAAAGATAATTCACTTCATATCATGTTGAGGAAACAGTTTTTAAGTCCAAATTGATTTATGTTTTTTTTCCTCATAGTGATTTTATTTTATTTTTTTTATTTTTGCGGGAGTTAAACGTCTGGGGAAAGCTCAGGTAGAATGGAAAAGGCTTGCTGTCCAATAAAAACATAACCGGGTAAAAAGATAAACTGAGACATAGGCTTGGAATACCTGAATTCTGCTTTGGTCACTGCAAAATCAACCCGGACACCTGCAAAGTCTCCTCTTTTTACTTGAACATCTTTTTGTTTGTTGGTTGCCTGCCACTTGTATTTTCCTCTCATAGGAAGGATGCACATTAGCAGTGCAACATGGTAGGTACTCTTTGTAGAACAATTAATTAGCATTTTAGCCTGTGTGAAAATTCAGACCTTTCACGGGGGCATTTTGTAACTCTTACAGTAAAGCACTGAGGAAAAAATATCCTGATAGTATTCCATGTAGAACAAAGTAGTTCATAGTCTTTCATTTTTTATAATGAGATTGCTGTATGGCCAAGTTTTGCAAACATGATGGGCCCAGTTTAGGGTGTGCTGGTGATGCTCTTTCTGTTTTGTAGAGTTGTGGATCTGCAGAATCAGGGCCAATTTGTGAACATCTGTGTGATAATGTGTTAGTCTGTCTTAGATTGCAGTGCTTACAAAATATGCCTGTGTAAGTAAATGTACATCAGCTTTTTAAAAGCTGCCAGCGTTACTTAAATGTGCTTATTAGAACTGAGGTTCCATCCGAGCATTTTCTTTTTTTGTATGTGTGTATTCTTGGCACTGCCCTGAAAAATACATCATTATCCTGTTTACCCTTTGCCTGAAATGAGTTCTGCAATAGCATCTTTGTGTTCTGGAGGGCTGTAGTTGCTTAGCTGTAGACTGTGACAACACATGTGGGTCCTGAATCATTTTACGCATCACTTGTAAACTGTTTATTTTCCTGATTTTTGTTTTGCATTATTCTTGAGAATATCTCTGATTTTTTTTGTAGTTTTTATCACTATTATGTTCTCAGCTAGAAATATGCCAAAATGGACTTTTTCATGAAGCTTTTAGATAGAAAATGCTTTCTCAAACATTAGGGATAGCAAGATATATTTTAAGATCTAGTTATTTCCTGAAACCAAAATTACGAAATAAACTTTACAGTGTTCTTTTCACGGCATCATTCCTGTAGAAGTTCAAGATTCTAGTTCAACAAGAGCTGAGCCTTGATTGCTGGCTGTTACCAGATAGAGGGGCTATAGCACTGTGCAGTAGCAAACCATTAAATTAGTATTAATAGCAAATAGCCTCTTTTCCAGAGCTGTGTATTCTCACTGATGTCAGAACTTGTAAGGCACACGCATTGAGGTAAGGTGTGTTATTCTCCTGGAAGGGTGCTGGTGGTCTACTTTTACTGCAGTGACAAGTGGTTGACAAGGAAGGTTGGAAATGTTCAGCCTGAATTTGCTGTGCTGCTTCTGAATGTAATCAAGTGTTCAACAAAACCAAGAAAGTTGCACTGGCAAGTGTTGCTAACCTGGAAAACTGTGCTTCCTTGTGCAAGGCTAATAATGGTTACTTAGATCTCCTAGCTCAGTGCCTAGGAAAACAGCATTTCCAGTAGTGTGCTCAGGATGCCCCAGAGCTGTAGCTAACTTCAGTGCCTGAGTAATACCGCTGAATATTAAAATAAAAATAAAAAAAATGTGGGGAATCTTTGTTTCCTCTCCCGTGGTGAATTACAGTACAAGTGGTGAGTGGGCTATCATTAGAGTTGTACTAAGGTATCCCAGAAGCTTTGACTAGGAATTGATTGTATAATAGTTGCTAAAAACAATCCAGTAATTGTCTTCCAAAGGGGTTGCTTTGTTAGCTGTTTTTTAAGACTAGTGTTGTGTGGGGAGAAAATTAATTTTCTTGTTTAATCTGTGAGTGAATTCACAAAAGAGAAGCAGGGGTTTTGTTAGAAACCCAGAGATAATCTGCATGATGAACTGGTACGGTGATTTTCCTGCCAGGCTTTGCTCTGCTGGGGTTCAGTGGGCAGTGGGTTCAGGAACTTAACTGAGGAGATTATTCTGATGAGTGTCAGTGCTCCTGATTTAGAAGGGTAGAGGTACTTTTATAATTATTTCATAAGTAGCTAAACCACATTAGTCTTTAGCCTGAATTCTGGCCCAGATACATAATGGTCATAGTGGTAAAAGTTCAATCTCCTCAGTGTTTTTTGTAATTTTTTTTATAATAACCAGAAAGCTTAAATGTAATGCATAAATACATACAGCAATGACTTTTTCCTTAAGCAGTTTGTGTTTCTTTTGGATTTCAGTCTTTATTTTGTTACTTATTATAATAGAGCATACCACATATTTCACAGTGTCAGCTGCTTATTTAGAAGCTGTATTTCAGTGTAATAAAGTTGGTTTTTATTAGTTTTCATCCTAAAAAGAAAAGAAGTTAGAAAAATACAGATTGGAAATCAGAACAATTTATAAATTGTACTGTCTTAACAGGTGAAAGTAATCATTGATGCTGGTTTTGAATTTATAATATATGCCCTTTTAAATTCACTGATTCTCTCATGGTAATGACAGTAAAATGATGCAGTCTGCTCTGACTGAGGCTGTGCTTCTGCAGCAGGTTTTCCCAGTGCACGTGGCTTCTTTCTGCTCCCTCTGTTAGGAGCTCGTACCTTTGCCTCGACTGATTCCTTCCTGAGCTGTGAGGACCTTGATGCCCATCATCATAAAACCATCAGAGAAAATGCAGCATTCACAGGATACTCTTGGAGTGTCATTTTTGCTGGGGGGTGAACCTTTGCTGTCAGTTTGCCTTAGAGAGGAAGGGGCTGGGTGGGCAGAGGAGGTGACAGAGTGAGCTGAGCCTGGGCTGCCCTGGGCTGGGGACACACAGCCTCTGCCTTGTCTCTGTCACCGTGAGCTACCCTGCCCTGCTCCCTACAAACACACAGAGGGAAAGAAGTGCTTCTAGTACCTTCTCATATCTGGAGCACATTCTTTACAGAGCCCTGCTTAGTTGTAAGTGAAAAGTATGAATAGTAACTTAATATTTTAAATTGGTTTTAGAAGTGTCTGCCTGCAATAGGGAATTCTTTCAGGTTTTAAGTCTCGGATGTCTGGATTTAATCTGAATATGTGAAGCTGAAATGCTAGTGTGTGATGTGTTTAAGAGGAGAGGAGTTTGATACTGTAATTTTATAGGTGGCTGAAAAGATCACTTGCACCTACTGAATTTCAGTGTTTGGGTACACCACAAGGCTTGATTGCACCTTGTGTCTGCATACATTTGGAAAGCTGTCCTCTGTCACCTTGGCAGATGTAGGGGATTTGTAGCCAGCCACAGCTTTGCTACTGTAAAATGAATCTATAAATATGAACTGAGCACACACAGATTGAGGAGCTGCTGAGCTCCTCATTCCTGGTTTGTTTACAATGCATAATTTGGAACCACGAACACATATTTATTTAAATTTTACAATAGTTAAAAAAACATTTAGCCCTGATTTTCGCTGAATACTTGACTGGTCAGTGATGTACCTATAGAAAATAAAATATACTGGACAGGCATAGAGATAAAATTAGTTACTTAAGAGATGATGGTGGATAGAGTCCTACAGTGAGGTATGTTAGGTGATCAAAAGATTAATAACTCTTAGGAGATGTTTTATTTGCACGCTCTGAGAATTTTGGCTGCTTAAAAGCAGTGTGGGTTTATTAGAGAGCTTATATTTTAAAAAATGCTTTGAAGAAGATACTGTAAGATTATATCTACTTAATTAGACACATTAAATTTGAATTATTTAATTAGAGATTATTTTTCAATCTCCCCTTAAAATTGTAACACTCTCTTAGTATTTTTTTTCACATTTTTAATCCTGTTTATGAATGCAATCTATATGACAGCATAGATTTTTGGACTTTTCCCCTAACAAATACTACTTAACAACAAATTTCCTATGTTTTTGTGTTGTGGAATAGAATTAGAATCTGAGGAACTCATGTGTAACTGAGTATCCAGTGGGAGCTGTAGACTGGTCAGCAGTTCTGTACGAATCACAGCAAGAAGGAAGATTGATCACAGACAGGCACTAGAGTGAATATATTACATGAGAACTCCTCGTTGAGAGGAATTCAGAGTCTAAACATAATAGATGTCTTCTGAAGTTCAGCTCTGCCTAAATACAGGTTGGGATAATCAAAACATAAATAAAGGAAATCAGGAGGATATTAAATTAAATTGACATGCAGTTTCAGTAGTTGCTATGGAAAGAAAGCTGACGTAAAAAAAACTCAGCGAACCCCAAATCCTGAGTGTAATAGGAGAGATCCACCAGCACTTCACCTTTCTGTTCATTACTTTGCAATGACTTCATGCATTACGTAAGGCAGTAACTTTTCCCACTGGGTACAGAGAAGCAATCTCGTAGTGTGTGCATGGAGATCCTGCTCTAAAGACAAACCTGTGAACACACTGTGTTCTGAACAGACCTGTGTTCCGTGAGCAGCCTGTGTTCTATGAGCAGCCTGTGTTCTGTGAGCAACCTGTGTTCTGTGAGCAACCTGTGTTCTGTGAGCAACCTGTGTTCTGTGAGCAGAGCCGTGTTCCGTGAGCAACCTGTGTTCTGTGAGCAGAGCTGTGTTCCGTGAGCAACCTGTGTTCCGTGAGCAACCTGTGTTCCGTGAGCAGCCTGTGTTCTGTGAGCAACCTGTGTTCTATGAGCAGCCTGTGTTCTGTGAGCAGCCTGTGTTCTGTGAGCAACCCGTGTTCCGTGAGCAGAGCCGTGTTCCGTGAGCAGCCTGTGTTCTGTGTGCAACCCGTGTTCCGTGAGCAGAGCCGTGTTCCGTGAGCAACCTGTGTTCTGTGAGCAACCTGTGTTCTATGAGCAGCCTGTGTTCTGTGAGCAGCCTGTGTTCTGTGAGCAGCCTGTGTTCTGTGAGCAGCCTGTGTTCTGTGAGCAACCTGTGTTCTATGAGCAGCCTGTGTTCTGTGAGCAGCCTGTGTTCTGTGTGCAACCCGTGTTCTGTGAGCAGAGCTGTGTTCCGTGAGCAACCCGTGTTCCGTGAGCAGAGCCGTGTTCCATGAGCAGCCTGTGTTCTGTGAGCAGCCTGTGTTCTGTGAGCAACCTGTGTTCTATGAGCAGCCTGTGTTCTGTGAGCAGCCTGTGTTCTGTGAGCAACCCGTGTTCCGTGAGCAGAGCCGTGTTCCATGAGCAGCCTGTGTTCTGTGAGCAGCCTGTGTTCTGTGTGCAACCCGTGTTCCGTGAGCAGAGCCGTGTTCCGTGAGCAGCCTGTGTTCTATGAGCAGAGCCGTGTTCTGTGAACAGACCATGCTGCACTGTCTGCTATGGAGCTCTGCCCTTTCCTGGGACCCCTCAACAAAATCACCATCACTTTCCCCTTCCACCAGGAAAATAGGTGGCTTTAGAATGTCGAGCTGCTCTAATGGTCAGCTGCTATAGAATGACTTCTTTCTCACTAGTTTAGCTTGCTTATTGGTCTGCTCTTCATCCAAAGGCATTGTTAAACCCTCAGTGACAGTGAAAGATCTGAGACTGTTGGTTACTGGAAGTTACGAGACCAGGAGTGGTCCTTTCCTTTTCCTCCAGTTCAGGTTTTCTTATTTGTGAAGTAAAGACATGGTGAAGAGGTACAGATGAGAAGTGAGGTGTGTATTAATGAATATTCAAAAAAAAAGAGAAGGAAATATATTTCACAAGTCTTGTTTTAAATTTCAGAAAGTACCTGATATCCTAGGTTGTTCTGTTGCTTGAGTGTCTGATAATTTCCAATAATTCTCTGACAGTGAAATCTGTTTGACTTAAATACTGAAGAGGAAGGGACAGAAGCATCTATTTTTTTTTTTTTTGGGTGACTTAAAAATACATCTCCAAATATAGCCAAGATCTGTCCCCAGATGACAGGGCTGTCTGTGAGACACCCTTGCAAGCCACTTGCTCCAGTTAGTAATTCTTTATTTTTGTCTTGCAGTGAGTGGAATCGTGTTTGAATTTGGGGCACTCATTAGGCCAATGCCTGCCATTATGACAACCCCATTTAAATCTTTTTTACCTTAACATTCTAATCCCTAGTCACTGGGGATTTTAGTAACTACTATGTTTTATATTACTGCCTTGTTATATTTTAGAACCAATGTGTTATTGTTGCCATATCTCACAGCAAAAGGAAGAAACACTTTCAGGATGGTGTAGTCTTCTATAGATAGAGTCAAAATGCTCTCTGAGTAGGTGGGATCCTAATTCAAATCCAAACCCAGTGAGATAAGTGAGAATAAGTGGGCTCTAGCTAACATTTAAAATAAACAGTTACAAAGGAGTGACTTGCTTATCCCAGTCTGTTGTTCTGCATTTGCTCATGGTTGACTTTTATGAAGTGTAACTATGCTGTTCTCTAAAAAAAAAAAAAAAAATACAATAAAAATGCATTTATTAGAGTGAATCTCAGATGGAGAATGAGACAAGTTTTATGGGAGATGTATTGCCATAAGTCAACCAACACAACTGGAGAAAAATTGGCAAATGTTTTTTTTTACTGTATCTCTTTTGACCTCCTTCCAATAGGAAAATTTCGGTGTCAACAAAGTTTGAATTGTTTGTTTGGTTTTTTAATTAGCTGAAATGTTTTTCATAATTTGAACTACTGATGTGCTTGGGTTTCAATTATAAATAGGTAAGCTTGCAAAGTGTTTTATTTTCTTATTTTTCTTGCTGTGAGGTTTGGGGTTTAAAAACAATGTCTGTAGAAGAGAAACAGTGGTAGTTTGTAGTAGTCTGTAGTGGTGGGCAAGAAACTTTAACATCTCAAAATGTTCATGTACTCGGTATTTTAGAGAAAGGTTCCATATCACTGGTTATTACAGAGGATAAATATTGTATTAACACTGGATGCACGACCCCAACACGCCCGTTCTCATTGAAGACTCACTCACTTGTTATGAATTCCAAAGCCTGTATGAAATGATTTACACCGGTGCTTGTAAAACATGTTTTCATAATAGCCCTTTTAATGCCTTGAGGACATTTAATTGCCATTAAGTGGCACAATCTGCTGTTTGGAATGGAGAACTGGGAATATTTCAGTTGCAAATAGGATAATGAAATGGAAACAAGGAGGTGTAACAACTGAATAGATCTGTGATACTATCAGTGAGGTTGGCATCCCTTTTATGACCAGACTATACACTGAGTACCCCACAAGGTGGGATATCTGTTCCCAGGCAGCCATGGGGTTTCCTACAGGTAGCTGACTACTGAAGCCTGCACGTGGCCTGATGTGGGTCATGCTGAAACTCTACCAGCCTGGAACAGTTGTGCCTGGCCCCTTTTCCTGAACGGTGGGCTGGTATTTGTGTAGAGGGGTTTTGTATTTTATAATTTGCATGACTCAGTGGTTCTGTCAGTCTTGATTTGAAAAAAAAAAAGAAAATAAATATATTTAAAAAAAAAATACAGTTCTCCAAAGTCCCAGGTACTCTTTCTGTAAATGATGAGCAACTTTACCAAATGCCTGACTTCCCATAGAGCTAAGCAGTTGATTGGGTGACTAGTGTGGATAGCCACTGGGGAGGGCATCGCAGAAAGGGTGATTTGTAGATCCTTAAATAGTTTTGTAAAAAACCAACACATGGTATATTTGAAGCTTTTACATGAAATCTGGATGCGATCTATGGATCTATGGGTCTATTTTGTACTGCACATGTTAAAATTAACTGCAGAGTTTGGCTTCAACTTGCAGTAGGTGTGAAATCTAAAATATTCTGCTGTATGTGCTTTTCAAATCTTAGCTTCTCAAAGCATAGGCCTTCATAACTATATAGAACTTTCATTGGTGGGTTCTGTAGAACCTTTTAAATAGGGACATGTAATAGCTCTTCCCAAGTGATGTATTATTGGAGGGTATGTACGTAATAGACCTAACAGGAGCTGTCTTTCCTCATTTCAGTTTTTTAATGCATGCTATGCTACTGTGCTTTGCTGATGCAGTGAAATTGTGAATGCTGTTTCCAGTGTTCTGTGCTGATTCTCCCATTGCTGCTGTTCAGTTAAGCTCTTCCAGAAATACCCAGAGACCAGGACAGTGGAGGTAGGAGCAGAGGTAGGTCTTATGCTGAGAGGAAATGAGAGAGACAGATTTAGAAGCTCAGGAGATACGAAAAGCCAGTGGAACTGTTTGTATTGTGAATATTTAGTGTGCTTTCTCTTAGGCCTAATTTATTATGATAAGGCTCCTGCCAGCAAAGTGAATTATTGAAGAGCTAAGAAGGAAATTGCCCCATGATGATGTGCTGTGCCCATACTCAGGTGATACAGTCTGGGAACAATTCCTGTTGTGCTCTCCAGCACAGGATCCTCTGGTGTTTCTCCCAGGGATTCTCCTGGAATGGGTGGTACTGCCAAAGAGAAAGAATTAGTGTGGACTAGAGAAAGCATTCTGCATATGGTGGGTATTTCAGTGCATCTTTTCAATTTCCCAAACAGAAAGATTTCCTAGCCAGCTGAGCCTGTTGTTCTGTCTGTACTGCCTCTGCAGTCTGTATTGAATGAACATTTTATTGTCATCATCCTCATCACTTGAGTGTGCTGTGTCCCTTCACTCTGGAACGTTGTTGAAAAGCTGTCATATGTCTCAATGAACAGAAAATTGCCCCCAAAAGGTTGTGCTCACATGATCCTTGTATCCTTTTAGTATTATTTAATACAAAATGCTGTTTAAAAAAATGTCACTGAAGGGCAGCCCTGTCTTTTAAAATTCTATGTAATAAGAAAAGAATTATGAATTCAGAGTGTCTTAACTAATGAAGTTACTGTTGAACTTCAGTGATGGCATTGTGCTTTGTTTGTTTCTTGACAAGTTCCGGGCGTCCATCCTCAGTTTTCATTTCTCTGCCACCTGCTGATTAGGATGAAAAAAGTGATCTAGACAACTACAAAACATGAATTTGATACTTATTTCCTATTAAGCAGGTAATAACTTGATTGTATCAAAACGTGCTTAATTCTTATGGATCTTTCCTGCTTTAAGAAAATCTTACGGAACTCTTAGGAGAGAGAAATATTTGGGGTATCTTGGCCCACCTTTGTGAGAGTCAGAGACATAGTTTCACATCTGTTTTTGATTATTTGTTTGTTATTGGTTTGGGTTTTTTATCAGATTATATTTTTTTTTGGCAAGTGCCCTGGAATTTGCAATGAACTTTAAAAAGTAATCTTATAGAATCTTTTTGTGATGACACTTTTCTATAAGTGCTTAATTTTCTCTGTAAGTGATTCCTACTGGAAATGTAAAGTTTGTAGGAGATGTTTCCCTGTCATATTCTGCAGTAAAGATCAATACACAGAAGTAATTTATCTGCAGTATCCATAATTTATGATCTTTTAGTAGAAGATTCTGATTCTTTCAGAACCTTCCTGTTACTGATACACTTAAATACTTTATTTATTGCCTTTACCTAATAGCTTTTAGAATTCTCTTGGATTTCTGAATCACTTGGTCAGGATAGATTTCATTTCAGAAAGGATGTATTTTCATTTCTCTTGTTGTCTTCCCTTGCTTTCAGGGAGAGGAAGAAGTCCATACCCTTCTGGGTTATATTACAATGTTATTTGAAGTGCTTATATTTTATATTGTTAGGCTTTCCCCCCTTCCATTCAATTTCCTTCCTTTTTCTTTTTTTTCAACTTCCAAAATCTTTTGAAAAGCTTTATCTGTTGTTTTAAATGGCTGTGGTTTTTCTTGTCATCCCCCTTTTCTGTTGTAACTGAGCTGCATCATACTCTTATGTTTTGAATTAGCTTCTATTTTTCTGTGAGAACTGAGTCAAAACTGATTGCCTGATATCCTTTTCTTGCTGTTCCAAGAAGCAGCTGTTGCTGCTAGAAACAACAAAATAATAGACTACAAGAATACAATCACATTTTCCCATTTACTGTGTTCTGTGATCTTTTAAGGGGCCACAGTGGAGTAGAATTTTCTGTATTTCCTTGTATTAATCAGGTAGAATGTTGTCTAGTTATCCACTCTTTTCTGAGTCATTCCTTATTTTGTGAGGAAGAGTTTGAAGACTTTTATTCACCTTTAGCAATGTTCACGTTCTTCAAGCAACTTGAGATACAGTCTTCCCATGGTTGCTGCATTTAAGTGACTAATTTTTAAGTAACCTCACACAATAAGAGTGTATTTTCTGTTACTCATGGGCATAAAAATATTTGAAAATCATCCCTAGAAATTTGTATTTACTTACAGCGTTATTGATGTGTCTTCCTAGTTCTGTGTTGCAGTTCTTTGATTCCCATTCTTGGTATGGCCATTCTCCCTGAACATGGCACTTTGCTGAGCACTGCGTGGTGCTCAGGAGCTGGGTTTGTGCAGTCAGCCCTTCCAGCAAGCGGGTCCTTCTGCTTCTCGCTTCTCGCCAGTTCGCTTGTGCCTAACCGTGAGCACAGGAGAGCTGCATCTCCGAATAAACATCCACTTTGCTGGCTGAGGAGCACTCAGAACAGTCTGATGAAGAAGCAGTCTCCTGATGATTTGTTTTCCTTCAAGATCTTCATTTGGAGAGAATGCCAGCGATGCTCTGATACGGTTTCCTGTGTTTTGTCACTTCTGTGCATCCCTTCCTATACAATGCACTTGATTTATAGCTGCTGGGTTTGTCTTTTTTGGGCCCCAGACACCACAGAGAGAGGAGGCTGAACCATACTGTCCTCTCCTCAACATAAGGGTCCTTAATTCACTCTAATCCACCTGCTCCTCGGTTATATGCAACTTCTTTGGTATATGCATACCACTATACTCTCACTTTGGAAATTCATGTTCATGGGTGTAGGTCATGATTTTCAACCTAGGAAAAGCTTGTATTTTTAAATAATTATACAGATTTTTTTTTAATTGCCTCCCTTCACATGAGATCATTATCTGGTACTTTGAAATTCTAATAGAATAATACATTGGGGTGGAGGGAACAAGTATTCTGAATGACAGATATCTTCACTGTTCCATGATTTTAAAAGAGGTCCATTTTTCAGTTAAAAATATGTGGTCTGGGCTTTTTGAGTGCCTTCTGCTTCCTTAAGAGTAATTTAAACTTCACAGAGTTCTTCCTTTTATGATTTAGCACCTTTTTGATATTTCCTTCCTCTGAATTTGACGTTCTTGTGAGTTTCCAGAAGTTATTATTCAAATAAATATTTAAATGCACTGTGAAAAAACTTTAGGAAATACAGTAGGTTGCCTTTGTTCCCTAGATAACTAAGCTTTATTTTGATCAGTTAATTTGTAGTGGCTTTATTCCCCTGAGCAGATAATTAAATGAAGAATAAAACCATTTGAAAGAAAAAATCTTTTGCATTTTCTTAATATTTCTCAACATTTAGGAGAAAGTAGAATGATACTGTATTTAAAAGGACAATACAGCTATTTCTGTTTGAAAAATAGAACATCTTATTGTATTTCAGGCAGCACCATAGTCTGTTCATGATGATACTGGGATCCTTTTTAATTTGCAGTTGTAGAGCATATTCCTTTAGGGATGAGGGCATTTTTTTTTTTCCCAGAGGTCACATGCAGTAAAACTCCTGCTGTACATCAGTGAAAGAATTCAGAGATTCCTGTTGCACCTATCCCAGAGCCCCGTTCAGTTCCAGTCATCACTGCTGAAAATGTGATCTGGATTTAGTCTCCATTCCTTTTCTTTATTGGAAACACTTACCTGTCTCTGCTTCTTGAGATGATTCACCTAATAGTACACACAAATAAAAGTTCTTTTCAGATTTGTGAAGAATTCTGTGACATTTTAACCTTCAGTATAATCTTTTCAGAACTTCTTTAACAAAGGAACTTTCAAAACTTCCTTAATTTTCCCAAAATGGTCTGTGAAAATGCAGAATGCTAGCAAAATGTTAATTAAATAAGCTTGGGTTTATAATGTAATGTGTTGACAAACTGTTTTTGCTAACCAGTCTGCATGCCCACTTGCATATTTTTTACTGTGTAACCGTCATCCTCAGTTGCCTTTTATAGACAAAAAAATGTTATTTTCAGAGCTGGTCTGACTTAAGACTGCACTTCACACAGAAGTATGTGGCTTCCAACTTCCCTTTGCTTCCACAAAGACCATTCTGTTCTAGTGTTTTGCAATCCTTACCTATTGAAAGTTTGGACATTTTCCTAAGGTCTAATATGACTTTCCTTTTGTTGTTCTTTGTAAGGTGCACAGATAAAATTGATGATCCCTTTGCATCAGTTCGCTTTGGTTTCTTTAGTTTTATTTTGGGTTGTCTTGCTGGTTTTGTGTCTGCCAGCCATTTATTTTCTGTTGCTATGATCATTTGTGCTTACACATCATAACTTCTGCCTGTCCCAAGTGAAGAATTTAAAGATTTTTGGATTACTGTCTGCAGTCAGGAATTTTTATCTCTCTGCTCTCTCCAGAACTTTAATCCAAAATCTGCGAGAGAACCACTTCTGTGGCACTGGGAAGCAGAATGATTTGCTTCCTTTAACCTACATATGAGAGAGATTTTAATAATTTTGCAGTTGTTTAATGAAATCAATATCCTTATTCTCTATTTATTCCCAAACTCCATCACTGTTTTCTCCTTTCCTAAAGTGCTGTTAATCTTAGAACTGTTAATTTGTATCACCTTCATACTGATGTAGCTGTGCCCATTTTAGTGGTTGCATCATGTAATTCTAGATGAGACCATCAGGATTTTAATAAGGTGAGAAAAATGATGTGCTTTTACTTAGTGTTTATTTGGAATGAAATGAGTTTTGAAATTTTAATGAATCTATCTCCATCACTTAACATTTCCTTTTATAATAGGAGATTGTATTGTTAAGCAGATTTGAACCAAAAGTAGTATCTTATTTTGTGTGCTAGGTTTTTTTTTTTATTTTATTATTATGATGGTGAATTTTCCAGTTTTGTTTTTATTTCACAGCACACAAAACTGCTGGAGGGTGTAGACGTGCAGTTGACAGTATCCCATCTGATTTATTTATTTTATCTGCTTTTGAATGTTTTAGTACTTTGTATCATCTCTAACAGGGTTTCAGGTTGAATAAGCCTTAAGAAGCACTAAAAACCTGGTTTGATGACCAGCTTAATGCTTCTTCCAAGAACAATTTGTAGAGATTAGGATTTAGTGAGATATCACTGGAGGATTAGCAATTGGTTCTTAAGGCAGTCTGAGTTGACAGCTAATGGATAACTTTCCCCGATAGCTCTTTTATAGTCCACTGCAGCTGGATAAAAATCAATGAACAAGTGAACTTAAGTTTGTGTATCCATTAATTTTGGTTTTAACAGATGAGTATGACTGCCACAGTGACTTGCTTAGTATGTTCTTCCCATCTGTCATTATCTAGATAACCTCAATTAACACACTGATTAATCCTCAAATTCTTCTTCAGCAGTTCTTTCTGGACTGCACATTGTGAAGGAAAATGTTCCCAGCATATCTGAGCAGACAGAACACACGCTAATCAATACCCAGATAAATAGAGCCTGAAGAAAAGGAGTCTACTCTTCCTCGTGTTTCCTGCCCTCCCTAGGTGCTAAATAAAACTGTGCTTATATTATTTTTTCTTTTTTTCTTTCTTTAATCTGTTTTACATTTTGCTATTATTTGAACTTAAATCTAATAGTTCCCTTGAATTTTAGTGTTAGCTGAGAATTACAAAGTACTTTTCCATTGTCATTTCCAAAGAAATAGGAGTCATGGTATAAAAATGGCTTTATTTTTACAGATTGATAAACAGAGTTAGAAGAACAGTTGCAGCTGTCATGCAGGACTGTTTTTGAGGGAGCCCCAGCCCTCATTTTGAATCTGCTGGTGTTTCCATAGTTATAATCTAATTTGAGGGCTTTGCTTCTTAACTGTACCTGTCATATCTGTTGAGTATTGACTGGGGGACAGTTCTTCACTGCAGAAGTTAATGACACAAAGTATAGTCCAGTGTTTCAGTTCCAGTATTTTCACCACCTATGTAGGAGCATTGAATTATTTATTTACTTATTTATTTTAAGCCATGCTTTATAAAGGTAAAAAACATACAAAATGTGAAGAATCCAACAAAAATGTCTTTTGTTTTCCATCCCCCCTTCGTAAGAACTAGCTGTAGAAGCTGTTTCTTTGCAGTAGGCAGGATTAGCTAAGAAAGCTTTTAGTAAGAAACTTATGGAGAAACTAAATGTGTGTGTTGAGTGAGTAATATTTAAAAAAAAGCTACAGGAAAAATTACCTAGACACCATTTTTAGAGATGGAAGAAATTAATGCATGGGCGAGCTATTACAGGAAACTACCAAGTAAACCATTTTATACTACAAAAATAATCCATTATACACTTTCAAAGTTTTTATCTAAGCAGTAATGCTCACGAGCTTTGCTCTATAACCAAACAAAACTCTAGACTGCTCTTGTTAGAGGAAACATTTGCTGTGCTGCTGTGCCTTCAGGAGGATGCTGCAGTGACGCTGTGCTAGCAGCGCTGAACCTGACAAATTGTTGCATAAATAGAGTTGCAATTTGCAATGCTTTTTGTAGCTTTTACGATGTCGTTTAATTTGTGCTTTCATTTGTTTCCTGATACTGATGGTGGATCCTCTTTGAAAGACAGCATGAACTAGACAGTAAATGCAAATTCCTAAGATCTGGGCTAATGTTACAATGTGTATCTTGTATAGAACCAATTCTCCAGTTCTCCCTGGTGGACCTAGTTTAGTTTGTAAGTTTGTGTTCTTATGCACGCTTGACATTTTAAAAGAAATTGCAATGTATATCTTCTTAAGCAAACCGGTTATACCCAAGTGGTAGCTCTAAGTGTCTTTAACCTTTCTTTTCCACAAAAGCAAGTATTAATCCTTATTACTAAGGCAGAAAGCAAATCTAAACATTGGTTGGGCCTGTCTTTTGGTGGTATTTGTGTCAGTAGTTTCTTTCCTGTGTTTCTGTGACTTCTTACAGAAGAAGTCCCAGATTTCAAAAGCTCTTCCTCAGTTTCTGATGCAGAAATGCTGTCAGCCTTCCCTGCCTTTTGACCCCCGCAGCCTGGGGGATGCTCCAGGTGCTTCCCATGCCCGTGGACATGCCCTGGGCTTCCTGCAGCACGAGCCTGCTCAGGAATCTGGTGTGTGTCATCTGTACATCCCTCTGCCATTTCAGCTGTGGCTCTGCTGGTGGTAGACACCTTTTTTAGCATTTTAATGCTAGGAATAGTTCATTATTTTTAAAGCAATTCAGTGATTAATCTGCTGTTAGTATTACTACAAGTACATTAGGCTTTATGCACAAACTGGGCATCGTTGCTGTCTCAGTTAAAATGAAATAAGAGTTTGGGAAGTCTTACTTTATCCCTAGGAACAGAGAAACACGTCTGGAGCTTCTTTACAGAAGTGAACTTTAAATTTAGCGCACTGTGAGCATCTCAGAGCCCTGCTGCTGAGGAGCATGTGATTTAAATAGGACATGGAAGTCCAGGTTCTCAGCAGGGAGAGGCTGGTGCGTCAGTGATACCACAGCTCAAATGCTTTGACATATTTTTACTTTCTGGATTCCTGACACTGAATTCAGGCCGTGTTTAACTTCTCCTGTAGATCTTCTGTAACACATCAGTTGAGAATATTTGTTAGTCTCAATCTTCTGCACTGGAAATACTTTGTAATAATCACACCCCTGTTTCCATAGAGCCATAGTTATTCAATTATCTTCATGCTGACCTAAAAATATTGAAAGAAAGCCTGTTAAATCTTTTGAGTGTAGCAACGAAATGAGAAACCTGCAGAGTGCAGGGAATGGGAACAAACAGTTCATTTTAGGTACAAGTTTCAGTTTAGTTTCATCCAGGCAGAGTCCCCACGATGCTCTGAGCAGGCTGCATGGGCTCCTCCTTGCTGCAGTGTTGGTCATTACCCAGAGATTAGTTTCAGGTCATTAGCCCAGAGACAGGCAACCATCCTGTGCCTTCAGGTTTTGTATCACTTTGGTCGTTTGGTAGGTCCTTGTCATTTTTCTTATTTCCCTACTAAATGTTAGTAATATCACAATTTAATCTCTTTTCTTCTAGCCCTTGTCAGCCCTACGCTGATCATTTTTAAGATTATCTAATTGTATATGTAAAACATCCCAGTTATTACAGGGCTTAATTTCATTATATCCATATGCAAGTCCATCATGACTACTACCATTATAACACTTTAATTTGAATTTTTAATAAGGGCTTTGATCCTGAAAATAATTACAAGCATTCAATTATAATTGTGTATTATCAATGTATGTTATGTATGTATATTACTATGCAGAGAGCTTATTCACATGCAAGCTACTGATGTACAAGAACCTGTGTAATTAAATCCCTATTTTATCAACTTTTGGGAAAACTATTATTGCTGTATGCACAATAACATTTTTCAGGGGTACCCAATTTTCTTTTCAGCAGTGATTTGAACATTTAAAAGCCTTATTCATAGGAGGGGGAATAAGTGTGTGTAAATTATTTATTTTGGAGTTAATGGCATTAATAATCCCTTTCAACATGCCATTTGTACCATTGACTCATTGGCTGCTGGTGTACATCCCTGCACACACATTTTACTTTCCTCATCACTGAGGTGCAGCCTCTGCTCACAGAACATACACTTAGATTTTAAGTTTGTGCAAAGTAAGATCTACCAGCTTAGGAATACTGGACCTAAGATAAACCTTCAGGAAACTTATTTCAGTAATAATGTGCTTTTCCTGACTGCAGATTAAATTAGGTGCCTTGCAGTGACCCCAAGATTAGCTCAGCTGGTCAGAGCATGATGCCAATAACACCAAGGCTGTGGGCTCAATCCCTGTGTGGGCCATTCTCCTAAGAGATGGACTTGATGATCCTTCTGGGTCCCTTCCACCTCAGACAATCCTGTGAAATGGATTAGCACACCTGTGCCTCTATGAAAAAATGAGGAACAATTACTTCAGTAAAACTTCCTGTCCCATTGCTTTTGTTTATTTTTTCCCTGCCTTTTTCAATATATTTTTCATGATGGAAAACAAAACAAGGCTGAGAGAATTCTTTGCTAATAATCCAAACTTTGCACCGAAAGCATGCTTTGGGGAGTTTCCAAGAAACATATTTCTATTACTTTATCTCAGTTCTTAAGACATGAAAAGCTGTTTCTAGTTCAGCTCAGCAGTTTGTTCCTGGGGAGCCTTTTTCCTCAGCCTGCCTTTCAAGTTGGGTGTTATTTCTCATGGACCACATGATTTTCTTCTCCCCCATAGATGATGATGCCTTGGGAGATGAGCAGGATAAATGTAGCACACTTCCTGACATACTGATTCCTCTCTTTTTGTTCCTATTGGGAATGAGGAAAGAACTGATGATGTCACAGCTATTAAGGTTGTGAAGTTGTGAAGTCTTTAGTTAGTGTTTTATGAAAAACAGCTTCCTTAGCTTACATGGACCCTCATTTTGCTTTGCCACTGTTACTTTAAGCCACTGATCTCTGAACTGAAAGTGATTATGGTAGTTTTGTTTGATATGCAAAAATACAGTGTAGTCAATGTCACAGAGTAAACATAGCATATTTCTCATTTTGATATATAAATATATGTATGGGAATTTGAAAGCAGTTTGGAGAGAATGGAGTGGGAGGAAATGCTGAAACAAAAATAACAATGATAATTGGAACTGTGCAAGTCTGATTCATTAGATGCCAAAGAATACAACTCATTAATCGTGAGAGAGAACTACTTTGGATTAAAAAAGTATGATTAAAAAGGGAAGTTAATCAACAAGGGAGTAATGAGGATGAGCATAAATAGATAAAAATGAAAAAGCTGAGAGCACTGCATGTTAGGCAATGGACAAGTGCTAAATGATACCAGAGTGTAACTGAAAAGGAACAAGTATGAATTGCTGTAGTTTTTGTTACCAACTGTTTGGCAGCAGTGAAATTCTAAAAATGGCATTGGTCTAATTATAGCTAAATTTGTCAGAGAATGCTGGAAGGAAGGCTAAAGATATTTTTTTTTTAATAATTGGGAAGAAAAGAGAAACCTGTATGATGTACAGAAAAAGTGAAAATCTCTCTATTTTGACAAATAAGTAACTAATGGTTTGAATAATTACGTATGGAGTTAGAAAATTTTGAATTGCAGGTCTAGGTAGCTTGCACCAAAAAAGAACATTCTATTTCTGGAAAAGGGGCTTTCTCAGTCAGTAGTGTGGATTTTTAATTAATTAAGATATTGTACACGTGTTCAAAAGTCTTCTGAATGACTGCTAATATTAAAACCCCATAAATGTGGTGATTAGGGTGAGGACAGGTGAGGTCAAGTGACAGATGTTTTGGATAAAATCATGGTAAAGCTGGTGTGGGAAAGAGCTTTTCGTTGGCTCCTGGTGATCTGATTGCAGCAGTGGACAGGAAGTCTTGTCTGATTTGTAATATTCTGAGAGAATCTCCAGTCCAGCTCATTTACAGCTTTGCATTATTACTTAATTTCGTCACACAGCATAGCAGTAAAAAGGGAGCATGCTTTAGAGTGGATAAACGGTGTACAAAGTCAGTGTATGCATGTATCATGTAAAATCATGTTTAGCAGACCAAAAAATAAAAACCAGAACAATTGATTTCTAGAATTCTTGGGGGAGCAGCCTCAGCATGGTGTTGGCTGTGGTGTGTGAAAGAAAGTGCAGGTTCCTGTATCTAATGAGAGGATTAGAGATGTGCAGATGAATGTTCTATTTGCGTGCTTGGATTCTTCTCACGTACAAATATCCTCTGGGTCTGAATCTTGACTCTTTGCACATTTTCAGTCCTGATCCCACACAGACCTACTCAGCTAATGAGGTTTAAGATCATTGCCTGAGGTGGAAAGACTATAGCACATCAGAATTCACAGTAATCTTATTTTACACTTGAGTGGAAGTAGCAGTGAAGGAGTTGCCAAATATGCTGTGCTTTGCAATTAATATTTTAAATGTGTACTGAAGGTGCACGTGTCTCTTACTGTTCTTCACTATCACTGTATGATGTATCAAATAAAGGGGAATAATTTTTTTCCAGACATAATTAAAAATCTGTTATTCTGCGTGTTGCAATTCACTCTTTTACATGTGAATGTGACAGCTAAGGATTGTTAGCTGTGCTTGATGTTAAGTTTTTTAATGACAGCCCTACACAGTATTTTTATGCCATTTTTCCTTTCTCTTGTGGCAGTGCGTGTGACAAATTATATTGAGAGAATCTACAGGATAACTTCTAGAGTAAATGCTGGACTGGTATCTGGTATAGTTAGTTTGAATTGTGCCGGTACTTTTAAAATGCATTTTCTGTGTATAAAATAATGTCCACTAGGAAGGAATTAGCTCTTCCCTTACACCCTGTTGTATGTTCTTCTGCTGGTTTTTATAATTGGAAAACGCATCTCACTAATGATGTTGCTATTTTAAATTTTGATTTTTGTCAGTGAATGACATGAACCAAATAAAATCCATGCCCTTTACAGTTGAAAGGAAATACATATGTGCAGTATCCATCCATCCATCCATCCATCCATCCATCCATCCATCCATCCATCCATCCATCCATCCATCCATCCCTTGGTTTTTTATTAACTCTCAAAGTGGTCAAAGAAGAGATGTCATGCCCTGCTCTAAGCAGAACTTTGTTTCCTTGTGTAGATAATTTTAAGAGTGACGAATTGGTACCCAGCAGCAGGAGCATGGTGCTTCAGCTGGAAGTGTCGTCTGTGTGCAGGTGAAGTGTCACTTCCCTTCAGCTGTACTCAGGCAGGAATACAGGACAGGGGCAGGCTTCTCCTTTATTGGTCAGAGCTCCCTGCAAACCCCTGCTGCTGCCAAGAGCTCAGTTCTCCTTGTGGCACTATGGGACACTCTCCTGTTTCAATTACAGTGTAGTCGAAATGTAAGGACCTGCAGTTCTAAACTGCATTCCCAACACAGGGTGACATAAATCAGTAGTAATTTAAACAGCACTGCAGTTGGTGTAGAATATTTGAGAGGAAATACAGATAGCTGAACTTCCTCATTGTGTGACCTAATTACAGTGTTGAGTGTGCATCTGGATTACCACAGTGGTTGAATTTTACGGGGCTTGTGTGTTGGTGTTAATGCTGAGCTTGCCAAGATGTTTCAGCTAACCAGAATGATTCATTTATTAGATAGCACCTGAAAATTACCAGTCTCAGGGGAAATGTTAAAGAATAATTAATAATTTTCATATAATTAGCAGAAAACTCTCCAAGCCCGGTCACTTTCTGGTTGCCAAGGCAAGTCAAGCAGGGTGTGTTGCTGTCGAACACTGCAGCTGTGAGTAACTGGGGTTAATAGTAGGGTACTGGTTTAAACTTGATTTTTAAGTGCCCTTTTGGATTGGATTCCTTCACTAGAGCTGGTGCTTCACAGAGCAGTGCGGGTGCTCGGGGTGCAGCGCCCTGTCCTGCTGTGTCAGGAGCCCTTCTCCAGGGGCAGGTTCCTCTCCCCTGTGCCAGCCTCTCCAACTGGAGGGAGTGTTGCTGGACAAGAGCAGCCAGCTGTGCCTATTTGGCCCAACACACTGATGACTTTGTCCCCGTGCTTTTAGTTTGGTTTTTCCCCAGTTATTCTAAACTCTTGGAGCTGGATTCCCGACATAGTAGGGTGCATTTGCACAGGAATTGTCTAAAATATTTCTCTATTAGATCATTAATTTCTCTGAAATCTCTACCTAAGAGCAGTTTTAAAGTAAAATTCACAAAGTCACTGCCAAGTGCTGTGTTTGTTACCTGGGTCTGGAAGTCAGGAAATGCTGGGAACCCTGAAAAAGTAACAGGTTTGCTGCTACTGGGAAGTCCTTTAAACTGAGCAAGCTCTAACGGGAGTCTCATCTTCTGCCTGGAGAATGCTAATGTAAGAAACTTAAATTATTCAAACAGTGATTTAAGGCTGGGAGGAGAAATTCTTCTCTAAAAGCCAGCAGATTCTTGTCAAAACATCTGTGGGGGTTACTCTATAATAGTATTGCAGACTTTTGTATCTAATTATTTAAGGTCCAGCTTCTGAAATTGGGTAATAATTTAGTGAAACCAAAACCACTATATTTCAGTGGAAATTTCTAAATGAGTAATATCTTTGAAGCCCAGAACAACTTAAAATCATAGTAATAAAAAGTTTTGATTTTCGAATATTTGCTGTGGTAAGAGCTCCCTGTAGTTTGTTTTTCTGTGCTCTTATGCTTTCTTACCATTGGTAGCTAGCATTAATATAAAAAAGGAAGAAATGTAAAAGGACAATATCACTTCAAATGTAGTTTATAACATTTTATATTACCAACACCTTGGAAGATGATAGCACTGTTTATTCAAGTTTTTTTGGCACTGAAAGAACACTGTCCACAGTTGATTTATAGCCTAATTTCTGCAGGTGTAAATGAACCTGTAGGTCTCTTGCTCAAAGAATAACTTGGGCATTGCTGCAGCCGTGGTCTCTGGATGTGAGTTGTTGCTGTATCTGTCACAGAGATGTAAATAGGAATAGGAAATGCTGCAGTGGAGCTCTGAGGAGAGGTGTCAGCTATAAATGCAATGCCCAGGATAAGTACTTCATTTTCTCTCAGTGGCAAGATGCATAATAATAATTGCTGAAGACAATTATTGTACAATCTGTGTTCTGAAACAACTAAGTTTTTTTTTCTTTAGTTTTTTTTGTTGTTTTTTTGGTTGTTTTTTTTTTTTTTGTCAAAGAACTAATGCAAAGATCATTTTTCTTAGAAACCCATTTAGGGCATAAAGAAGAACTTCTCTGTGCAGAATATACATAAACATTAATATTTTTTCCTTATTTAATTCTCTGAATATTTCAAAAAATTTATCAGCAAATGTAACTAAACTTAGAATATCCAACTGAGATTTCCTTTGTTATCAAAGTTACTCTAATTTTATCTGTTGAAGAAATATGTCCATAATGAAGGTAATGAGCAGAAAGTTGGGTCACTGGCCAGTGTAATAATGTTGGCATCAACCATATCCAAGGTCATTGCTGTAGACTTTTAGTGAGTATTATGGTTATCTTCTGAAACAGTAGAACAGGTGTCACATTCTTTTTGTTGCTCCCAATAGGATGCTTCTTTACTTAGTTGGGTAAAGCAAACAAACACTGGAAATATTTTTACTGAAGCTGAAGGATTTCCTAGCTTGCTAAAGACCCAGACATGCATGGAAATATTAGGTGAATATTACCTAATGATGTGTCATACATTTGAAAGCAGGAAAGACCTTACATATTCTGCTAACATCTTTAATAGAGTACTCATTCAAACACTCCCTGAATTACAGAGGTAGAAAAGCTGCAGAATAATCAATCTCAAATGCAGGCAACAGCAGCATCTCCTCTGTACGTTTTTGTGGAGATCTTGTATAATCATTCTGTGACTGGCATAGGAAATCTGAGAAGTAGGTGTAGGAAGGAATATTCTCTATATCTCCATGTCCTGCACTAAAGAGACATTAAAATTCATCTTGTAATTCTTTCTTACTGGATCAAAATAAATAATTTTACAAGCCATGCTCTAAAAGTTTTCCAGAGGCAGCCAAATCACTTAGCCCATAAATCATAGTGACTTTTGGGAAGCTTGAATTTTCAATTGCAAGAACACTTTTGGTGTCATCAGGCTATCATTGCAATGGTTGTGAAATTGCTTTTGGCCGTATTAATCTGTAATCTTAAGTTAAAGATTTCATGTGCTGGAGTCATGTAAACAATAAAATTGTGCACACTGAAGCTCATAAAAGTGTGCTTTTGTGTTCTTTTAAATAGACCTGAAGATGCTATTCTACTCTTATTTAAAGGAAGATACAAAGTTTGGTGAGAATCCATCCATCAAATGTTTATTTTTTGTTTTATGCAGCTGTAAAGAAGGGGTGACTATCACTAATAAGTCACAGAGAAATTTTGTGTAATAGTGATAATAGTAATAATGTGATGATCACATTGTCCTGCCATTATCTAAAAAATATTGCTCATCTTTCCGTTCTTGCAGTTATGTTTAATTTTTCCTGTATTTTAAAACAAAAGCAAAAACAAAACAACCCTTTTTCCAATATTCATTTGTAGATTTTAATGTGTTTAATGTGTTGGTGTATGTGGGAAATTACTCTTCTTCCTTACTAATCCCAGAAGTTTAGGGGAATGTTTTCTTTCTTCACAAATCGATATCTTCAAATGTTCAAGGAAAACATTCTTTTTGATTTATATTTTTTTTTTGGCATCTATTAGTGTGTATATTTATTTTGAGTCTGCCTTAGCTGTAATCTCATCTCTATGAGTGATTGCAAGTGTAAAAGTACACAGCTTGCTGAAGTAATTAACAGTGTGAAGTGGTTTGTAATTTCAAATAAGTATAATATTTGTTTTCAATTACTTCTTTAACACATCATGCATTTCTGGTGAGTTTTAATGAATCTAGGGTACCAGTTCTTGAACACCAGAGGGAAAACACTGTTTTCCCTGACACTCAGCATGCCATGTGTTTCATTTTGACCTGGAACTGAATGGATGGATGGATGGATGGATGGATGGATGGATGGATGGATGGATGGATGGATATGAGACAAGAAAAATAATTGTTTTCAAGTAATATTTTAACTGGTGGAAGAAGTACATTAATATCATCCTTTCAATAGGTATTGGTTTGCTTGTACTTACCCCCTGATCCTTGAAAAACAAAACCCTTGGTAAAGCACTTCTGTTTCTTGATGGTTCCCTGTGCTGTCATGCAGAGTTGTTATAAGTTCTGCACTGAACTTGAGAGTGTAAAACTGAAAGGGGAGGGTTCTTTCCATCTGAGCTAACCCCTTGTGCAGTGGCTCAGAGGTCCACTAACAGGGTTTGGACAAATACATCCATATACATCCACTGCAATTCATGTTTTGTCTTGCACTGAGTGACTTCAATGTGAATTTGGGTGCTTCTCTGTCAAAGGAGGACTGGATTCAACCACTTCACTCACCTGTCCTTGTTTCATGACCCTTTTTAAAAGGGGAAGATTTCCTTCAGTCCCACATCCTCTGTCTGGGTTGGCACCATCTCTCCCTTGACAGATATATTTCTATTTAAACCATCGAACCACGTTCTAGTATTTTACAATAAAATACATACGAATTCACCACTCTCACATTCACCATAGGTGAGTTATTTTTGTTTTGCCTGAAGCCTATTTTCTTTTATTCCCTAATACATTAATATTTCATAAACTTACAAGGTTGTTACTTAATTTTGTTAATAGACTTCTGCCATCAGCCAGAAATATGACATGGAAGTCTTTGTGCAAAAAGCCACTTATTCAGTGTTCACCATTCATCTTGCATTAATTTTTCATGTATATGAAATGTATCAACGTGATTTTATCCTTAATATGCATGCTTGCATCTTGTTCCTTGCTGAGGCCTCTCTTGTTGTTTCAAACAGCGCTTAAAAAAATGACAAAGATAATTTTAAAATGTTGTGGCATTTCAGGTGATTGTGTAAGTCAGAGGGAATAAAAGTTTGAAACTGCTGTTAAGATTATAAAGGAGTCTTTGGAGAGCAGGATTCTAATTGTTTCCTAAACATTTAAAATATATATTAAAAATCACTTAGTTTTTAAAGTTATGTATTGTCTAAGATATCAAGCCATTAAAATTTTTTTTCATATGAAAGTTAGCTGTGCAAATCTGAAAGATTAAAAGTGACTGGATTTAGAGGTCTGGATACAGGTGAGGGAAATAAAGATTTGTTTCTGTCCTCTAGTAGGTGAACTGCAAAAAGGTGGATGGATATCACTATAAACCAGTAGAAAGGAGTAATTATCAGTAAGGCAGCATTTACAGCAGAGAGCACTGGAGGACACTAAACCACCCTGCCCAGCAGTTTCCATTTATTGTTTATTTTCCAGTTTGGAAAGAAAATAAGTGTTGAGGAGATCTCATGCTGCTGCTCTGTGCTCTGTGGAGGGACTGCAGAGCTCTGTGTTTACAGCTGGCCTGCAGCAGCGTGTTCCCTGAGCATTATACTGGGATAATTACTGTGTGACTAGAAGTTTCTTGAACTAGAGGTGATATCTGTCTGTTTATTTGCTGAAAGCTTAGACCATAAACATATGGACTTGCAGTGTATTTGTTACAGAATTAGAGGCTTTTCTGTTCGATCCATTAAAAAGGGGAAATAAGAGTACTAAAATATGAATTTTGCCAGACTCATCAGTGATTTCAATTCAGCGTGGGCTCGTTTTGTGGCAGAGCAAAAAGGGCAGGGCTGAGGTAGCTGATGGGAGAGGCCAGGTCCAGCCATTGCATCCCAGCAGTCAGGTGTGAGTTATGTGGGCAGCATCTCTTACCACGAAAGGAGTGGATGTCAGTCCTTCTCTGGAGGACAGCAGGGTCACCCTGACAGTGGCAGCACACTGCCAAGGGGCAGCCAGCCTGGTGGCACGTGAGGGGACAGTCTGGTCCCTCTGCCGTAGGACACTGCTGGGCACCTTCCCATTGCATCTGCTCATCCACAGGCCAGGAGCATCCCCTGGCTTTCCCCTTGTGTCCTGGAGACAGCCCTGAGAATCTGCTAATTCGAAAATTCATTTTAGCCCTGCACCAAACAAGGGGCATTAGCACCTGTATGTCTACTTTATAAAGTGGAAGAGTTTAAACTTTTGGGAGACTTGCTAAACATCTGGCAAAGTTCTCCCCTGAAGCTGTTTCACCTCATAATAGGGCTGCTCTAGGGATGATTGCTGTTGCTTGGCCATGTGCATAATGGTTTCTCAACATGCATAATAAGGTAAAGCTCTCCACTGTACTGGAGAGGTAAAATGAATCCATGAAGTTGAGTCTTATAAATATTCACTATTTTGACTGGCTAGATATTTCACCTGTTTCCTGCAGGTTGTAAACAGAAGAGAATAGGAATTGCCAACAAATCAAATTACAGAACATTGAAAGTGTCAGAGTGGCAGTGTTCATTAGGCTCATTCACAGAATATATGAGTCATTAAAGTTCTGATATTGCCTCAGAAAGATAGAGTTTGTAATGAGAATAAAAAAACCCTTTACTTGCATTTCTCTTTCTGGCAATGACTGTTGAGAAAATTAAGGATAATTCCAAAATGATTACCTGTGTCTCCTGCAGTCTTAGGTTTTCAGCTCTAAATGCCTTGTCTAACTGAAAGGCTAGGAACAGCACACTGAGGAGGTGCTGTTCATAAATAAAATTCTAATAAAGTTCTAATTTATTTTGAATTACAAGTAGGAGACTTTTACATTTTCTTACTAACTTTCCCATTGTTTTAAGATTATTTTTTCTCAAGTGTTTATTTTTTTAAAAAAATAATACTTTGAAAGCTCTGAAATGTTTTCCATGTAGAATAATTTTTTTTTTTTGTAATTTGAGATTTCATTAGCGTAGCTACGTTTTTGATGCGTGCTCTTATTTGTTACAAACATACTCCTTTATCCAAAGTCATGGAGTCAGATGGATTTAATCTGTCCCTTTATTTAAAAGTCAGAATGGGTCAACAACACAAGTAATTAACTCAGATTAATTACCCAGCCATGTGTTAGTGCTGCTCGTGCTGTCCTGTCAGTTCCAAATGCAGGCTCTCTGCCGGTTCCCTTTGCACATCAGGGAGGCTCTTCCCAATGCAGCTTTAAGAAATGGAGCTGCTTTTCACCTGCTTCTCTTGAGGGCACGAGTTTGTACCAGAACAGATGAAGTGGCTGTTCCTGCCCTTGTCTGTGCTGTCACTGAGCTGTTCCATGCTTCACACACATTTTGCAGCTTCGCAGCATCAGCTGGTCTCTGCGAGAGGTGAATCAGAGCCAGCAGATTTGGGCAACTTCTGAGTCGACAGTGCTTAACACTGAAGCACTCCTCAGTGCTCTGTTCACCAGCCCTTGCTTGATCCTGATGCCTTGTGTTTTAACTTTCATGGTATCCAGATTCTGTACTGCATTAGTATGTAACTCTGAACTGCATGTAGTGTTAGCAAGTTTTTTCACAGTTTAGTTAGACAAAACAATTCTTTTTCCAGCCTGAGAACCAAGGACATCGTTGCAGCTTCAGGTCCAAAAAGTGTAAACAACAGTGAATTGAGGAGAGCAGTCTGGGAGCATGGGACTTCATAACCTGGAGCTGTAATTGGACAATTAACCCCAATATGTAAATGGACCAAAACTTAAGTATGATAAATTGTGACACGCCATCCATCTTGGGTGTAGCCTTGGCCAGGCTCTTGTGCTGCCCAAGGTGTATCCTTTGAAGGCCTTTTAATAAATACCTACTTTATTCCTTTAACACCATCTAGCCTCTGTTCTAGGTAGCCTCTCAAGGCATCAATCCATCCCAGGTTTCTGACATACCAGTGCAGCTCTACAACCCAACCTTTATATTCCAAGTGGCAACAAACTACTTCACATCCATTTTATAAACATGCCTGTCTTAAGCAGTCTAAAATCCTGGAGTTGGAGCTCTGGGAATTATTCCTGAGTCTCTGTGGGGAAGAAATACAACAACAATAGGTATTTTTATGGTTTTCTGGAGCGCTTTAGTAATTTTCAAAGACTGTTAGCATATTATACAGATAATTGGACTCTCTACTTGGAGCCATCAGCTTTGTCACCTTACTGCACAAGTTCCCCAGGTTGTCCTGTGTGCAGTACACTTAATTTAGTGTTTGAAAATGTGTAATTCTTGTATTCTGGTATTATGTTCAGAATTCAGTTGTAGATTGTGACAACAGTGCTGAAGCTCATGAAGTCAAATCACATAGTGGGTATTTAGAGGGCCAGGAGAGCCACTTAGAAACACTGAAGGAATGGTGGTCATTCTGCCTGAGTCCTGCCTCTGCAGTGAACATCTAGGGAATAGTAAAAAAACACCTTTCCACATAAAGCCAGTGATACAGGTACTGCAATGCAAACTAATTGCCACCACAATTTCATTTGTGATTAATTTTAACTGTGTAAAACAGAAATTGATTCTGTTTGAAGAAAAATGCAGTGCAAGAGCTTTTTCCCTTATTTAGTCGGTTTCCAGTCAAGATAATTTGGTGCATCAAATATCCAACTCTAATATGGTTTGTGTTGAGAATTGCAGGAAATGTTTGTATCCAACTTTATCAAATAGCCTTTTATTGGAGTGAATCAAAGCATAAACATTAGAGATAATCTCTGGGCATTTTTAAAGTGGGAAAACAAAATGTGGCTGCTTACACTGAATTGTATTTGTAGATGGGATGAACACAGCTCTTAAAATGGAATATATTGACTGAAAGCAAAGGCATGTTTGTGTTTACTGTTCTGACGTTTACTGACCCATCACAAAGGTTACATTTCAGTGATCTGCAATTTTGTAAAAGGAAGAACTTTTTTATTGCTAAGGTGTTCAGGGACTCAGGTTATTACTGTACTGTGTCAAAAAAATGCAGATTTTAAAAATGTGCTTGTGTAAATGAAGAGGAAGAAGAAAAAAGCAGTTTTGTACAGTGCATTCCCAAATATTATAGGATACAGTCAGTCTAAATCTGGTGTAACTTCAAAGCAGTTACATACAATCACTGTCAAGCTTGCTGTTCACTCTCTCTGCATGTCAAATTCATACAGTTTAGTCAGAATAAATACGTTGTGTAGAGTGACCTTCAAGAGCCAAGATTCCAGGAGAAAGAGGGCTATGCAGGCAAAGTGGGGATAGCAGCAGAGACACAAGGGAGTGCCTTGGCTCTGTGGCCAGTGCCAGACACTGAGGTGCATGAGCCACTTCTGCCTTGGGAGGGAGCATTTAGAGGCCACCATAGGTAATTGTAGCTGTAATGAAACATAGACTTATTACTTACTTTCATGATCCCTAGAGGAGGGAATTCAGATATTAGTCTGGAGAACCCTGTATTTCAAAGAAGATGGCCATTTTTCTTTGTACCTTAATGATTTATAGTACAGAAAAACAGATTTAGGTACGGAAAAACATCATCTACTGTGTATCTGTTGTGACAAAGTTCCTGTAAACGTGGGACTAAGAGAAGTTCAGGGTGAGACTGCATCCAGCTCTGGGGAAGGGGGACAAAGAAGGAAAATGGACTAAGAGAGGTGACTGAAGAATGATGAATGTGTGATGACTGTAGTTTTCATGTACTTCATTTTCTGTCACCTCTGTCTAGAACTTTTGGTCTCAGCTCTGTCTAAAAGTTTAGGTTAATTATTGTGTATGCTCCCCTAGGTCTCTTCACTGACAAAAAAGAAAGTCTAGCAGATTAGTTTAGATGTTGATGTGTACACAGTAGCTGTTGGTTAGAGGAATCTCATGCGTCTTTTCTCTTAGAAATGTTAATTCCAACACAGAAGCAAATCCTCAGTGTGTGAGGCAAACACATGAAGTGGCAGGTAACTAGAAGGTGAGGGATGAGACAGGAATGCTTTAAATCATGTAGGATGTTCTCAAACTGTACTGGCAGTTTAAATGTTTTTGGTTTTTTTTTTAATTTTCAAATGCGTATTCAGGCCTTCTGAAGTAATGTATATCATATCCTTGACTGGAGTCTTTCCATATACAAGTAGCCTATTTCAGAGTTAGTTTCAGAGGTGAGAGACAATAACCCCTTTGTTTATTCTCCTTTTGTCATGACAGAATCATTTTTACATCTCTGTGAATTAGTTTATAGTATATGCAGAAGTAAACTAGAGTGCATTCATAGATTTGCAGGAAACTGATATTCATGGCATTTTAGTGTTCAGTTTTTATTCTTTCACTTCTAATTTTTGTGAAGCTCATACAAAACCTGTGCTCCAGATAGTTCAGCTTTTGATTCTCACAAAGGCATTTCTTTCCTGAAAAGCCACGTTTGGCCATAATGGCTGGCATATGGTTAACACATCACTCATCCCTTCCTAGAGACAGCCCTTGCAGTGCTGCTGCAGCCACTGTTAGGTGAAATTCCCAGCCACAGATGTGTGAATTGTGCCAGCTCAGGCTGCTCATGGCAGCCCATGGGGCGCTTTGATGCAAATTTGAGATAGCACGCCTTAGGTCAGATCTCTCCTTCTTCATGTCACTGTTGGAAATTATTTTTGAGTTAATAATTTCTTCTAAATGTACTCCAGCAGGAAGTTGTCTGAGGGCCTTTTATTCTCTCAAGGTAAAGATGTGAATAAATCTCACAGGCACTAAGATTTTTTTTGCATCAATAAATTTGTTTATGGGTGAGTTACAATTACACAGGAAGATTTGTAGTGGATAGCAGTGGGTTTTTCCTCATCATCTACAAAAGAAAAGAATTCATGCAGCCTGCCCTTTTAGGTTTAGCCAACCGAAAATGACCATTGTTGTGGAGAACTTGACTGCTCTAAGTTCTGTGTGTGTGTTTGTTTCTGTTTGAACAAGGGATTAAGGAAAAAGGAAAATCCTTGAGCTAAAAGTTGCAAACATTCTTTTTAGCAAACCATCAAACTCTTCCCAGGTAAAACCCAGATGCTTTGGGGAGTTTCTGTCAGTGCTCTTTGGACTGAAGGTGTTTTTCAGAGATGAGTACTATGGGCATAAAGCAGCATTGGCCTTTTGGAGAACAGTTTTTAGTAATCTATCCACCTGTCAGTACATATTCAGAGATGTCTCCTCTGCTTATACACAAAGAGAAAAAGACCAGAATTAATTTTAACTTCAGCTAATAAAGTCCTCAGAGTCCCATCACTAATAAAAGTACAAGAAAGATCCACAACCGAGGGGAAAATTACCCTGGCCTTTGCTGTCAAGCTGTACCCCCCCAACCCCAAAGTGTCAAACTTATTTGTACTTTCAAAAATATTTCTTTTGTCATTCTTGGTCTTTCAGACCTAATTATTAGTATCGTCTGTAAAATGCCGATTTTTCTGATATATGCCTTAGTTTTCATCAGTCAGAATGACTGTATCTTGTCACCTTGTGCTAGAGACTAAATTTTTGTTCACAGCCTTACAGAGTCCTCTTGGGAGCATTCTGGCCTTTCTGCTTTCCTGTTTCTGTCCCATTTATGGTGACAAAATATAACCCTTGAAAATTAATTAAGAGCTCTATGGTCTTTCATTGCTTGAAGCTTTTTTGTACTTTTACAGTATAAGTGAGTATGTGAATGCTTCATTTTTGGGTTCTTCTTACATAACTTAAAAAAACCCCAAAACATAAGTCTGTACTGTATTTTACCATAGAACTGAGAAGTAGTAGTCCCATGGAAATGCATTTAGGTATCAATGTAAGGCAACCCTTAATGCAATTCAAGCAGTTTTCCCAGGCTTAGTCTCATTCACTTACCATCTATTTTATTTTCTGCTCAGGAAAAGACTTGTGTTCCAAACTGCCATGTTAGTGGAAGGCTGGAGATGGAAGAAAACAGATTACTCATAGCTGGTGCAAGGCCACATGACGGGTGACTTTATTTTTAGAGTAGGCTAGCGCAGTCTAATCCTGGGATGTTGCTTGGAAGAAGGAGGCTTTGCATGAAGCAGTTACTATGTAGGTTACATTCTACATTATTAATAGTGTAACTGGAATGAAAATCTCACAAGTTTAATATTTATAAAACCCTCTATCTGGAGGTACCTTGGCCCCAGAGAAGGAGTACCTGCTGTGCTGCTGATTTCCATGCACAGTTGGAGTTCCATGCTGTGTTCCCATCCAAGCAGAAGAGTCCATGCTGTCTGATATTCATTGTCCTGAGGGAGGGTCATGATGAGAACCACTCATGAGGACTGGGCTCCTAGGAAAAAACTTCAGTACCAAACTTGCCATTGAAAATCTCTGCTATGGATTTAGAGATATGGATAGTGGTGATTTATCACCATTATTTGTCCACTACATCAGCTACTTCTAGCAGCTACTTCATTTCATTATGGTTTTCTTCAGTATTTCTCAAATAAGCAGACTGATGGTCAAGCAGCTTCTCAGTTATTAGTTATGTATCACAATTTTCAGCCATTTGTTTTCCCTTATATTTTTTTGTAATAGAGGGATCATGAGGAGTAATTCCAAAAAGCATCTGAGGCAACAGTGTGTTACTGACCTTGACAAACTGTGAAGCACATTAAGTGTATGTATTGAACATTACACTGTCAGGCAAAATGTTTTAGGTCACGTGAAAGAGAGTAAACTCTAGGGCATGATAATGCATAGAAATATGTTCTCAAGATGTGACTGGAAAATGGAAATTTCTATTGAAATAAGAATACATTACTTTGAAATTTAGTATTTTTTTGAGATTTTCATAATGGAAGGAAAGTGAGCCACCTTTATTTTGTTTAGTGGAACACTTGGTTGTGTTGTGTCTATACTTAAGCTGTAAAACTTCGTAGATTAAATCTTATGGATTAAACTTTGTTTTTAAAAGCACAAGAAAGAACTGAAAAAAACCCTTTAATTTTCATTGAAACAGAATTTTTATTTTCCGTTAAATATGATGCTGGAGTGCCTGTAAAGAATATGTGTATTTCTCTAAAGATTGTGGGTTTTCATTGGTTTTCTCATAATACTTTTTGTGCTATCAAAATGAAATTCACAAAACCTTAATACAGTTCTCTAAATTATTCTATTATTAGGATGATTCAAAGCTGAAATAATATTTAAATGCAATCTTTCTCCCTGTATTGGTCAATCCCACCTACACTGTAGGAATAGGAACGTGGATTTCCTGTGTTTCATTAAAAAGTTTTAAGGAAGCACATTATCCAACAGTTAAGAAAGCTGGAAATAGACAGAACGTGATTGTTAAAATGTATGTTTTTTTGTTAAAAAGGCACGTTTGATATTTTCCCCCTGTCACCGGGAGGACTATGTCCCTCCCTGTGCTGTTCTGTCTCTTAGGTGAATGCATACGGTTCCCCAGCTGAAAATGCTGCCAGCCTGTGAGAACAAACAGGGCAAAGTCACCTGGAGTCTCCACAAGGAGTACCCAGAGTGGGTACCAGTGCTTTCCTGGAGTGCAGTGAGGTGCAAGGAGGAGGGAAGTGCTGCTGAGGCTCCTCTGTTGTTGAGCTGGAGATCACTCCCTGAAAAAGTCACGTCCCACTGAGCTGGAAGTCACTGTGTTTTTCTCCCAGATTGCTGGATATTCACAGAGATGATACACATGATGTCCTACACTAAATAAGGAAATGTGTTGATTTTTCTCTCCAGATTTTATGCTTCTGGACTACTAAATAGCTGTTGCAGTGTTACATGGATTTTTTTTTTCTTTTTTGAATGGCTTGTAAGTTTGCTTACTTACAGGCTTGGAAGTAATTTCTGCATAATTCTCTATCAGACACAGTCCCAGCAAAGTATACCCAGTTAACAAGTGACTACGTATAAATTTGAAGGCTTACAGGTTCTCCTTATTTCCATTGTTCCCTTTTCTGTAAATCTTTAATATTTAGTATCTTAGATGATATCTCTTTCCTTTTTTTGTTTTCTGTTTTTAATTTTGCATCCTCAATTGATACTAGCTTGCTATGTGGTTTTTCAAAAGAAATTTCTCCCTGATGCATTGGTTCTGTGTGCCAAAAAAAAAAGAAATCTATCTGAATGAAAAATAATTAAAATAGCATAGTGAGTTAGCCTGTTAGGCTGCAAAAATTGGCTTTCATTTCCTAAAGCATTTTGAGTGACAGTAAGTGTTTCACTTGAATTTCAGGGCTCTGATGAGTCACCTTTTATGTAGGCATCATGATGGCACTGTTGATGCCTCACTATGACAGTCTTAATATAGCTGTAATTATGCTAAAACTACTCAATAAATGAAATCATTGTATTAATCTGTATGTTTTCTTTGCAGGCTCCCACAGAAACATTCAACTGTGTTCTTTCTCACGTTCACTTTACTCTTACACCACACTTTTGTAGGGAGAGGGGAATGGAATTATCAGATGGAGTCAATTCAGAAATCCTGATTCATACTTGGTAGCTGCTCCTCTCTTTCATGCTTTTCATTTTCCTTAAAAGAATTTCAGTAATTCAGGTGCAGCAGCCACTGTATGGCCACTGAACTCATAGCTGCACGTGTCTGTCAGAGAGAACAGGTCAGCTGCAGCAGCACTGGTAACTTCACTAACAAATTCTCCTGTTAGTCCTGTTGATGGAACAGTTCTATTGCCTTCCTCCCACTCCAGTCCAATTCACAATGCAGCTGCACACAGTTAGGATACAGCTGACACATATGGCTTTGAAACTTCAGCACAACTATCTTTGATAACATTTAGTGATCTGGATTTCCTAATTAATCATTTAATCAATTGAAATTGTGGAAGTATGTAATAAAATGTGGAAGAATTGTCTGCCCTTTCCTTAATTCTTGAAAGCATGAACTATCATAGTAGAAATGTCCTTAATCATTGTGTAAGTAACTTGCTTAAGTAATAGGCTTCAAAGTTACCAGAGTTGTCAGGGTCTCTCTGATACATATGTAAATTTACAAAATGGGCTTTGAATCACATTGGCACCATGGCTAAAAATGGCTAAGCAGAGTTCTTCCCAGATACATGATGTCAATAAATTTTTAAAATAAAAAAGTATTATTAATTGTTACATTTTAGATGGCTGTATAAATGGCAGTGATTAGAACTTATACTTCAGCCAAAGTATTCTGTTGAAAACTTTCCCTATACATTGTGGTAATTTTAATTTGAACATTTATATTTACATTTCAGCCTAAGAATTGTGTGATGACAGTTCTTTATGATTTCACAATGGTTAATATATTTCTTTTGTTTTTTGTCACTGTTCTTGGATGTAAGATTGACTTGCCTTTTATATAAGCTTAAAATGCCTGTTTTATATGTAGTCTCCAGTTAGGAAGAAGTCCTGTCACTGCTACTCGTGCTGAACATTTTTATTGTTATCGCAGTGGTAATTCTGGTAATTTCTGCTTTCCTAAACTCACATTTGGAATCAGGGTTCTCTGTGGTTTTATCATCATATTTTTTGCAACAAAGACCTCTGTCTCAAGGCTCCCAGTCTGTGCAATGTACTGACCTGCAGAGCCACAGAGTGTCTGAAACAGGAGCCAGTTTCTCCGTCGGTTCCTCTCTGTGCTCCATTGCAGCAAGCAGAGTTCTAAGCTGCTCAACTTCAGATTTAAGTTGATAATTTCCAATCCTAAATTTATCTGCTTGAATTCCCAATTTTCCTCCTGTTTCCCCATCAAAGGCTAAAGATGACTCGAACCCCTCAGTTTTCTGGTTTCACAGCAGTACACTCCAGTTCAGAAATCCTTTTGGAAGCACAGGAATCCTTGGTTTCCCCTGGTGCCCAGGAGGAAAGGAGTTCTAGGAGCTTTAGGCTCCTATTTTCCTTTAAATTTTCCTTTACCTTTTCCCTCTTTAGATGAACCAAGTTCATCCTGGGAGAGTGTTTTGTCCCAGCTGCTGGCTCAGCAGCCAGGCTCTTGGCTCAGGACACCAGCTCCAGTCTCCCTTGCTGGGCAGGTGCTGGGTGCTTGCTCAGCTGCAGAGCAGCCTCGAGTTCCCTCCCCACGAGGATTTCCAGAGGCTGCCCACGGTGTCCCCACTCCATTCCACCCCCCAAGCAGGTGCTGTGGTTGCAGATTGTGTCCATGGGGGAATCACTGTGGAATAGGCTTGGAGCTGCCAGCTCCATTCCATCCACGGAGCAGCAGCTGTGTTTTACCCTGTAATTTCTGTATCATTATACTCTCTCTTAGGATGTGAATATAACTTCTCAGTTTCCCCTAATTTTACCCCCAGCCATCTTTCCGCATACATATATGATGTAATTTACAAATTATTCTGAGTTATGTATTTGTTGGTAAGTATTAAATAGTTTAGAAAAATCGGGATACAAAATACCTCTTTGGATTTATTATTAAAATGAATAATTGGTAAAATAAATAAAGGTGAATAAGTGATAAAAATCGAAGTATGTTGAATTCATGTCTGATCATATGGCATGAATGTACGGAAGCACCTATGTTTTTAGTGAGTATAGTTTGATTTTCATAAAAATGTACTTGATAATAACAGTTTATTGATTTGACTCAAAATACAGAACTTAAAGAGAAAATGATTTCAAAAATTAATGTGGCTTCTGTCAAAAGTATTGGTTTAAAAAAAAATGCCAGCAGAATTTATATTGTATCTTTCTGAATCCCTCTCCTTGCAGTTAATTAATGTGTTTATACAGTTTTGTTCAGAGTAAATACACTGGCCAAAGTCCTGGCTGCCCTAAAATCAATGTTAGTTCCATTCATTTCATTAGTGTTTATTGACATAAGTAGATTTATTCATCAGCACCAGGTAGACATAACATTTATTTCTCTTGCTGAATGAACACTGATTTTGAAGGTTTTTCCTGTATGAGCCTTGGTTTGTAAACAGCCTCTTCGTTTATCTGAAAAAATTCAAATATGGAGATCTTAATCTATATATATTAAGTTACAAAGATTATTTCAATGCTCTGCATTTCAGGCATCATTGAAGCCTATGGGAGCTGGAGGAGTTCAGTGCTTTTCAGAAGTTTTCAGTATGAAATCTGATTTGTAAAGCACTGAACGAATTAGCTGCTTTTCTCTGTACAGTATGGCTTCTAACCACCGAATGAGACAAACAATGCGCACGTGTGCTCTGGACGTGGGTTAGCCTTAAAACAGAAATTATACTAAGCTGCTATACCATACTTTTTTCTAATTTGTGAACATAATTACTTAGTGAAATACTGAAGAAGTCTTGAGGATGGCTTCAGGGAGTCCAGTGTTGCAAAGCAGTTTTGTTTTCAAAGGGTTCAGTTGATGCTACAGAGGCAGAAATCTGTTCTTGCTCGTGCTCTTCAACGTTAGATGAGTCCTGTGCGTTTGTACTTGCAGCACTCGCACCCAGTGTTTGTCCTGCTCGCCTCCTTGCCACAATGCAGCCTTAGCTCTATGTTCTCAGCAAGCTTTTAAAGGAAATTACGGTGCAATTCACTTCAGACCCCGCTTTTGTTTACCCGCTTAAGGATGAATCATTCAGGCTGTCCTTGGTGTGGCAGGGAGATCAGCAGGCACCATTTCTGTAGTGCTGGCCGGGCCATGTTTTCAGATGTGCATCAATTACCTTATTCCAGCAAGCAGCCCGTGCCTCCCTGCAGCTGGAGGCTGCGGTTCGGTCACCAGCATCACCTGTGCCAGATGGAGTGCAGGACTGGAATTGGGAATTGGGACTGGCTGGAAGTACCCAAGTGTCCCCCATCCCTTTGCAGCAGCGCAGGTGCTGCCCTGCCTAAGGGAGGTGCAATTCCTGCAGCTGCGTGAGCTGGGAGAGCTTCGTGCCTCCTGTGCTGCCCGCGGCACCTTGGCACAGGGCTGCTTTTGCTGCTTTCATTTACTTAAAGTAAAGGTTTTCTTTTGTTTTTGTTTCTCGTTCACTGACCTAGTGTGAAATTGAAAATTAGCGTTTCTAGGCCTAGAGTTATACTGAACCGTTTATTCTCACGCCTTTTTTTAAGGAACTATTAGTTATATGAATTGTATGATAAGAAGTCTAGGAGTGAGTTTTTATTGAAAATATCTCAGTAGGACACAAATCAGTGGTATTTTTTGTTTTCATTTGGTTTTTGACACATTTAAATTAGAACATTGGCTGGAAGTTGTGGCATAGCAGTAATTTGACAGAACTGGAGTTGATGTAGAATGTGTTGCACATGTTCTTCCTATGTAGCTAAAGGGAATATATTTATTTTATAGCTTCTTGTTTGTCTGGAATAGTCCTTTGAGACTATGTTTTCTCTGAGTTAACTGTTAATGGGATCCTGATGTAATTCTAGTTAACAAATACCATTTTAATCCCCTTATTGGGCTAAACAAAAGGAAATAAAAATACCTTCTTTTTTGTTTGTTTGTTTGTTTTTTTTGTTCTTTTTTTTTTGGTGCAGATTTTTCATACTAATCCATTTGTTCAGGCTTTCAGACCACTAAAAGCTTGAGTGATTTTGCTGAATCCAGTTAATACAGCCACAGTGTGATTAGAGGTATCACAACAAATGACACCAATTGAGAAGTTTCACTTCATATTGGGCACCTTTAACCTTGTAGTATTTAGGTTTGAAACCTTTACCAGTATATAGCTTGAAGTTTCATTTTGCAATTTAAGCAATACAAAATACATTTTGTTGGAAAAAGATTCAGAGACCTTAGAGATCCTTGCATTCTGAACACCTGCTCTTGATAACATAGCAGGATTTAATGACACTACCAGCACTTGAAGCTATCTTGTTATCTATTTGAGTATTCATATAAATGAGGAAGACAAGTGTATATTGCTTCTATTTGAAAGGTAAAATTAATCTGTATCACACATTGCAGATAAGATACAAAAAGCAGTATGCAACTTGAAAATAGATAAAGTTGTCATATTACACTAGAAATACAAATATTAAAACCTGTAGAACAGATAAGGTTAGCTTGGTGATTCCTACCTGTATAGGAAATACAGAGTAAATTTCGATCCTCATGGAAATTACAAGCAATAAGAATAAATGGAAATGGCAGTGTAGAAACAATAATTTTCACCATTGTTCATGAGTTACAAGCAAGCTTCTGTATTTTCATAAATTGACAAATATCTAATGGGACTCCACAATACAACACAAACAAATTGCCATGTTGGTGGGACAATGGGTGAAGTGTTTTTAGGATAACTCAAGAGTACTTATACTGGTTTTGCCTCAAAACATCTTTATTCTTTTTGCTTCTATATATTTTGAACTGTAATTGAAATTAGGCTAGGAATTGGTGTGAAAGAATAAATAGAACTGCTTATCAGGACTAACTTTTCATTGTGTATAGATAAGCATATATATTCGTGCATGTAATACAGAGTAAATTTCTGAATGTTTTTTTTGTCCATTTTGCAGTCTGCATATATATAGATATGTCTAAATACAAGTTATATATACTACTTATTCTTTTCTATATTCTTTCTATCTAGCTAGCTAGTTAGCTAGCTGTCATTTCAGCAAAACTAACAGAATTCTTTTCCTCCTGGAAATACTTTAATTCTCCTCTATTCAAGTCTTTAAATCCTGTGTCCAGAATTAGGCTTTATATGCACTACTTCTTTACCCACTAGTAATGTTTCCCAGTAAAATCAGGAAATAAGTAGTGGGTCTAAGGTATGCAATGTTGACTTTTACCATAAGAAATAAACTTAATTTCTGCTATATTCCTTGCAAGCTCCTGCTCTCTCAAAAGCTTCCCTTGTGTGTGTAATCCATGCTTGAGTATTTCTTGTATGTGTTCACTGGGAAATACAGTAATAATTCTTCACGTGTGCATTTATTCTCTGATAGAGATCCTGTGTAAATATTCTTTGAGCTTGAATAGTGGCAGCATAAGGATCCTGCCTAACTTGGTTTTAGTCATTAATTACTCTGCTCTGTCAGCACTATGGTTTTTCTCTTCAAATTGTGTCATGTATTTTTCATTGACTGGCACTAAAGTTAGTGGAAGTCAGCTGGAACGGGTGCTACAGCTTCTAGACATGACCAAATCAGAAATCACTTTTCTTCAAGGTATTTTTTTTCTTAAATGTGTTTTCAAGTATCTTGATAATACCCTGAAAATTTCTCAGAAATGCTTTAAAAATGCTATATATCTGTGTAGTTCATGAAACATTGTTCTTTAATGAAAGCACCTGAAATCTGAGAATCTCCCTTCTAATTTTATAGGTACTCTCTTGCTTCAGCATGATATGTTTTCATTTTGTTCTACAAGTTACAGTATTTCTTGCAAGCAACACGGGGGGATTTATGGTGCAGGGATTTTCACATTTTCTGTTGCAGTGTTATTTTTCTAATGTATACAGATACAAATTCCCACTTCAGTTGGGTAATAATGTCTCAAGGGAATGGCATGTATAGATTGAAATTACAGGCGAGCATATGCCCACATGTTTGAACAGCTCTGGAAGCGAGATCACTACAAGGAGATCAGGGAGGATTTAGAGGGATGATTTCCACAGCTCTGTTTGAGGAGGCAGAGATGAGTGAGAGATCTGCCCGTGCCTTTTCCAAACGGTGGCGCTGGCTGTGGGTGCTGTAAGATGATGGGATGCTGCAGGGGAGGAAGGGGGTTACAGGCTGGCTGCAGTTAAAACATGCAGGTGATGAAAGGAGTAGGCTGATAAGATCCCTGTAGTGATTTGGGATTGTATATGTTGTGTTGCATCCAAGATTACTTCTCTGTCATCAAATAAAAGATCTTGTGTAAGCTGCTTTAGTTAGCTTGGTGTTCACTGAGGATATCCACACACATGTCCAGCCTCTGTGGCAGTCAGGGTAATCAAGATTTGCAAGCTTTTGGAACAAGTAAATCCCTCGTATTTATACAGACAGATAGAAATCTCTATGTATATAGCTTGCAGAAATCTGTATGTATACAGCCAGCCATTTGTTTGCCTCCTGACTAATCTAAATAACTACCCTTGCATTGTGTAAATAACTGAAATGTCAATAAGTTGTAGAAAGGCTTGGGTGCAGCTTTTCTCAGTGCCAGGATGGGAATGCACAACGAAGGATGCCTTCAGTGCAGGTGAATGGTAAACAGTTAAAAGGACAAGAAGTCTAATAAGGGAAAGGGTTTGGATGAAACTATTGAAAAAGTGCCATACTGAAATCTGGAATACAGTTGTCTTTTGAAAAGAGACAACCTAAGAAGTGTTATACTAGATTGTTAATAGTGCATTTCTCAATACAGACAGTTTAAGACTAATTTCAAAGAGATGACAAGACCTTCTTATGTTAGCAGCCATGCAGGGATGTTTTCCTTGAGGTGGAGGTCAGGTCAGAGAGAATGGAGCTGACTCCTCCATCTGCTCTGGAGCACCCAGAACTCCCAGTCACCGTGAAGGATTGCTGTCCCTGAGAGCAGCATGTGCTGTGGCACTAAGGGAGATCTGTTCTGTTCTGCAAACCCAAGAAAGAAGAAATGCTGCCATGTTAATGGTGACGCAAGCAAAATAAATAGATGCTTCAAAAAAAAAAAAAAAAAAAAAAAAAAAAACAAAACAAAAAACCACAAACTATGTGAACTTGTGGTATTCCAATTGTAAGTAATTATATGCACAAGGTATCATTTCCAAAGGCAGCATTTGAAAAATTCCATGTGATCTTAAGACTTCTATTATATCCTGTAATTCCCTTCAAACTGTTATTGTTAGCTTTAGGGAGAAAGTTTTGTACCATTTAAAAATGTGCAAAGCCTTTATAAATGAAGCCTTTATAGGCAGTTCATACATGTTAGACAATTTCTTCTTTGCAATTGCTGTGAATGCTGACAAACCCACTTATTTCTGTGCAGCTTGATGCAAATTTTTTTTTCTGCAAAATGTTCTGGCTTTATTTGTGGTCTGCTTGCATTTTGTAAATACCCATTTTTGATTTGACATTGATATAAAAATCTCCTAGCTAAAAAAAACAACAAAAAAAACCCAATGGAAATATTTAGAAGGTAGTATTTCAAATGAGATATAAATGAAGATAATGAGATAATGGTTCAACAGACATTGCTAGAGCATATATTCTTTATTTTGGGCTGTATAAGTTTCCAATAGCAACAATTTTGACAATTATGAATATTTTGGTCCTGTGTAAAACTACTCTGCAAAGTCTTATTCAACAAGAACACTGTAAAAAGTCTATGGAAGATGAATGGGTAGAGTCCAAATGTTGTAATAATAAAGACTGACAATTCTATTTCTTCTTGTAAGAAAAGGCAGATGTGAGGTTGACCTGTGGATCACACAAGAGTGGAATTTAATGCAGATGCAGTTATTAAGGATCAGTCATACTTTAGCAATTGAGCACTGCAGATAAGAAGGATTAGTCCTAAAAAACTGTTACTGATACTGGAATCCTAGGTTATTACTTACTGTTGTAAGTATGACTTAGAGATTTCTGTCATCTAGTAAGACCAAGGAAGAAATTATTTAAAACTTATTTTGCTTGTGTTATGGAAGACACACAAGAAAGAACTGTACTGACATGAACTGTGCTTTACAGAATGCCCTGGAGATTCCAGCCCAACATTTAAGCATGCAAACAAAATTAACCTAAAACCCCATATATTATTTTTTTTTTACCCAATGTTTTCTCTACTGTTTAAAGAAAATGTTCAGAAAGGAAAAAAGAAAAAAAAATCAGTCAATCAGAAATGTTCTCCTCAATTTATAAAGAAGGTAATTGTTATTTACCCTATTGGGGTTTTTCAGAAGGATAATTTCATTAAGAGACAGGGAAAGGAGCTGTGTGCAGGTATCATTAAAGCTTTAGCCACATACTGAGGTGCAGTTTAGGCATGCACCCTAAAGAGGACTGAGCTCTCAAGTGTTCACATAGTTGCTTTATTTTGCTGTAACATTGCAACTGCAGAAAATGAGTAATTTCACTGAAGTGAGAAAAAATCAATGGTGCTATTGATGTGCCCCAGCTGAGGTGTAGGTGGCATTTAAAAGATGAAGTGTGGAGCCAAAGCTGTCAGTCTCACCATAAGGATGGCCCGATTTTGCCTAGTTAAAACCCATTAGCTGGCTGAACTCTTGCTCTTGGTTATGTTTCAGGAGGTTCTTTTTGAATGTCAAGCACTTCTTTGGGCAGGCAGATTTCTCTTCTTAATTCCCCAAGGTTGGTGAGGTCATCCTGTGTTTCTTGTGAGTGCTTTGCCAATTCTCCTGCGGTGTGGAGTCAGAGAGAAACATCAGAGTCAGGTGCTGTTTTAATTTTTTTTATAATAGTATTCTTGACTACATTACTGTGGCTGTTTTTTGTTTAGACTAGTTATTGATTTACTCTTTTAGTAAAATGATCTAAAATGTTATTTTATAACAGGATTGTCAGTTAAAGGAAATATTACTGAAGACATTACTAGATAATTTCCACAAGTCCCAGTGATCTAGGAGACAGTAATGGTTGCACGTGAGAGATTTTAAAGTGCATGGCGTGATGGTAGAGCAGGAATTGCTTCATCTAATTCACCTTCAGAAGATGAACTGTCTCATTTCATTTACAAGAGAAATGGAGGAGGATATTAATCAAGAGAGAGATAATTTTCTGGGCTTATTTTATTATTTAGATATGAAACAAAGTAATTCAATACGCAGATCTGAAGAGAGCGTTCCTTTTGTCTTCCTTCCCTGCACTCCGGGGTCTGTGCTGGGATTTGGCTTCCTCTCAAGGACGACTGGACCTTCTGCTGGTGTTTGCAGCAGGCTCGTTGGTCTCCTTGCTCAGCTGTCTTTACAGAGCTGCTACCTGGCCCTTCCTGAATGCTGACGCGTGGCAGGACAGCTGCACAGCAGCTCTGTGCCTTTCCAGGCGAGATGTTCAGGAAGAACGGACATCGTGTCCCTCCCATCCTTTCTCCATGGCAGCCAATGAGATCTGTGCCTAGACGTGCTTGAACTCCTTGTCTTCCTAAATGGCTTTTGAAAGGATTGCTGTTGTGATATCCAGCAGTAAGGGTAAACCTCTGTCTTTGGGTCACACGTTTGCAGTTACTATGCTTTATGGAATTCTGCAAACTTGTTCTGCAGAAGGCAGGATGACACCAGTACTGTCACATGTAACTTTTGCCCCCCTGCCCCTGCTCGTCCCGGGCAGGGGTCAGTTACAAGGTGTGTAAGCTGGCCCATCAGGCAGTCAGCTCTGTTGTGAGTTCATCTTTGCTTACAGGAACTTTCTTCAGCCAACATAAAAAGACTGGGAGAGCAGCTCAGACTTTTCCCACAGGCTTTATTTCTTCTATGGAGGGCTCCAACAGCAATCTCTGTCTACATAGGGCACTGCATTTACTTTTATAGGGTTCGGGGGGAATCAAAAGTAAACCAGTAGGGTTCCAAGTTACGATACATAAGCAACTACATTAGGTTTCTTTGTTTAGGACAACCAATTATAAAGAATCAAATCTAACCAATAATATTCTAAAAAGATAAGAAAGAGTCTACATTTTTCTAACATGAGTAATTTCTGAGTACGTGGTTTATCTTATCTCAGAGAGAATACCAAAGGGGCCTCACAAGGTTATCTGCAGAGGGGTTCATCTCCTCTACAATCATGCTTCCATTAATATGTCTCAGGCTTATTATATTGAATTTGCATATTTTAGCAGGTGACATATTTATGCCACGTAAATCTTGAAAGCCAAAGTTGATTCAATGTATGCAATACAGAAATAATTGATAGATTCAAATCAAAATCTCTGACAACTTGGATGGCATTTAAAGGACTTGTTTCTCATTTTTTAATGACCTTTGATTCCTGAAAGAACTCACGGTGGTGTTTACACAGGAAAATAGGTTGTATTATTGGGTTGTTGGAAGTGGTGTGCTTTTGCTTTTTTGGTAGGTTTGTTTTTCATAGCAAGGTGAGTAAGGTGATGCCTGCACAAAACATTCATTTTGCCTTGAACTGTTACACAGAAAAATGCAGGCAGAAATACACGCTAACAGTCAATGTTAAATATAGGGGGGGGTATCACTTCAAATTAATAGAGTTATAAACCAGGACAAGTACTGCTTTTCAGAGGCACTGGAGAAGATAAGTATTTTAATGTTTATAGCTATCACCAGCCACATAAAAGTTAACATTCAAATGCTACTGACAATTGATTGTATTTCGATATTAACTTCTATTAACATGAATTGAGTAAGGAATGGCATTCTCACTTCGAGTGAATTCTCAGTATTTCAGGAAATTGTATTCTCATGAAGGGTCAATTCTGAAAAATTTATATTCCTGAACATTTTAATGAAAAAATAATGGTCTTAAAAATGCAGTTGGTGTGTTTGCTTGTATGAATATATATTTCATATTTCTTATTTAAATTAAACTATTCTTCTTTTTCCTTAAAGTGTGAAAGGCTTTGAAGTTTGAATTAAGTTCAGAATTCATGTGGTCTAGCTTTACTTTGAAAATGTAAAACAAGCTATTTACCAAATCAATCTTATACCATAAAGGAGTTCATTTAATCAAATTAATTCTTCCTAGTGAAAAATATTTTTTAAGAAATACATGAAAAAAATTATACCTCTAGGAAACCCAGGCTCTGTAGACTGAGAAAGAAAACCAACATCTGAAACAGCTGGAAGTATTTGGATTTTGCAGTCAGTGTTTGATTGTGATGTTTGGAATTACCCTAGCCTCATTTACAAACAAGAAAATAGAGCTGAAGAGAGGACAAAATAATCTTCATTTGAAGGAGGATAGGTGTGACGAGGAGAATCATCTCTCCCATAACACAGCAGTCGTGTTCGCGTCAAGGTTATCAGGTGTCCAGCAGAGCTACAGGCGCCCCGTTCCGGGTTCAGATCCAGGAACTTGTTGTGGGCTCTCTCTAGAATCTGAGTGAGGACCTGCAGATCTGAGTGAGGACCTGCAGGAAGAATTCAGGGACGCTTCCCAGCTGTGGCACCTGTAATCTCTGTGGATAAGGAGGTGCCCTGCAGTGTCTCAGCTCAGGAGTCACTGCTGCGAGTTTCATTAAAGGGGTGGCAGCTGCTTGTAGAGGAGCTTTCATTATTGGATTCCAAATCTGCCAGAACACTTTTGTCCAGTCCTTGTTCTCATTGCAGCTAATCATGGGTTCTTAAGCACTTGGGCCTCGCTGGGAGGATGGCTCCCTCCACACAGGGATTATTGATCCCTGCCACAGAATCACTGGGCTGAAATTTGAGGAGGACGTGTCAGAGAGAATCTTTTGCAATAAACCATATGGTCCTCAGGTCTGCTCTGCACCAAGTGTTTTTAACAAAATATCTGCTGGTTTTCTGCAGACTGCAAGAAGCAATCTTCTGACAGACCAGAAGGAAATCCCTTTCTTCTTGTCATTCTTGAGAAAGAAATAACGACGGGATGAAATGTGGCAAAAATTGTAGTTTTATCTGTTGCTATTCCTGAGGAGCACCAGATTTCTTGCAACTTCTGTGTTACAGATAGGGAAAATGAGATGTGTTTTGAAGCCCAGAATATTACTTGTTCCAAGCCTTTACTTAGGTTTCTGAAATGGGTAAATTTTGAGGAGAGAAAAGAAGCAAAAATAGACTAGGTATCTCTGTAATTGCTTTCACACCTATCTGCAGATACCCTGAGTGCAAGTAATTTGGCAGAGCTGCCAGGCTAGGTGAAGAAACAATAAACAGCTTTTCTTGCACTAGGACAGACTCTTCCAGCTAGTAAGAATATCTACAGCTAGAGCTAACAGCCTGTGTTTGTACAGAGTTCTATCAGCCTAATATTAGTAAGGGAGATCCAGGCACACATCCTGTTCAGGAAAATGAGAACATAGTTCTTTCATGTGTTTTCCACGTAGAGGTCTACTTACCCCATTGCCACTGAAGTTTAGTGGAGGAAGATGTGGTGGATAGGATGAATCTGTTCCATGCCTTGCAGAATTTACTTTCTGTGTCCATGGGCCCATTAGACACCTGACTGGAAAATGCACTGGAACTCCTTTGTTGAAAGCACAAGAATATTTTTGTAGGCAGGAGGAACAGTTACTGAAGGATATACTCTTAAATGATTTTTTGGCACGTGGAAAGAAGACTTGAGCTTTTGAGCAGGGAATTTGGTAATAATTAGGATTTTTTGATTTTTAGTCTTGTATGTACAAATTGAATTAATGATGGCAGCTCAGTAATGCATATACAAGTGGGCAGAAAAGGGGTACAGAAAAGTCATCTCATCTGTTGTATCTGACTCAGATATTTCAAACCATTTTTATTATCTAAAGGCCACTTCTTAGAAGCTTTTTTGAAATTTCAGTCACATCTGTTGTCACTAATTGGTAGTGTGTGGTTTTATACTCCACAGTTTACTAAAGAAGTGGAAGCTGGTGTTAAATCCAATGACTGTGTGCTCACTTCAGTAGGCTGTTCAGGACAGTTTGAAATGTTCCAGAAGTCACGCAGAGCACAGAGCAGTGGGCAGATGCCACGTGGGCTTTGTACAGCCTCCAGTGAAAAACACAGATTGGTTTCTCTTAAATGGCCATGTTTCTTTTCATAGTGAGTGACATAACCATAATAATAAACACTTTGCATTTCCACAGTCTTAGCATAGACTTCTGCTTCTCTAATCAATTCTCATGTGTAGTAAGTGGAACAAAAACTTTTTTCCATCTTTTTTTTCTCTCTGATAAGGAAAGTCTACTTTCATTGAAACTCAGTGTAGTTGCTTTTCCTGGCTGTCATTATTTACAAAGAGATTCAAAGCAGTGCCACTGGAGTTTTGCATGTGTGGCTGACAAACAAGATCTTGTAGGAAAATTGCCCCAAGACTTAATGAAATATGTTGAATTGCATTTGCTGTAGCAAATATATTCATTTCCTCTTGGAAAAAAATAGGACAGTTCTGTGCTGAGTCTTAACAGGGCAATTCTAGAATCTAGTCTAAGAAAATAACATTTGCAAGTGCTGTTTCTGTGCTAATTTTCTGATTGCTTCAAACAAAGAAAAGGAATTGAGACCAGAATGAAGCAAAAAAGTTCAACTTCAATCTAAATCATCAAGCTTCTAAAGCTTACAGATAGTGGTCTTGGTTCCTTCACATGCTATTTAGGTGAAATGGAATCTGCCGAGTTCTTTCAGAAATTCAAGAGAGAAAAACAGTATAAAGACAGTAAAATTGTTTGGGTAGAAAACAACTTTCCATGCACGTTAAAAGATCTCCAATAATAAGTATTGGATAAGAATCTGAATAGCATGAAAGTTATTGAGGTCAATTAGATACATGAATTTATGCTGAACTTAGTCTTTAGGAAGAAAATCAATGATAACAGGATCTTACGAAAAAATTAACTGTATTTAATAGCTTAAAAATGACTGGGACCAGTTTGTGGACAAATCCACAAGTTTCTGAGACTACACCAATGGTATCCCAGGATGATGATAGTACAGACAATAAGAAGTGAAAATGTGGTCCCGTTTTTGCTGCAAGTAAATGTACAGTGTTCTGAGGCGTGGCACTGGAAAACACCACCATTCTTGCACACCTTGTCCAGTGTTACTACTTTGTAATCAGATCTGGTTTCATTTGCTCACTAAGTTACCTAAAGTGTCCTAGCTGGGGGCTCTAAATTATGCCAACTTCAAGTTTTACCTCTCATAAATCAATAATCTGTCTGATTATTGAGGCTATTTGCCTGGATGCACCAAAAGCAGGTTTAGCATTCCAGTTTACAGGCAATTCTGAATCTATGCCTGGTGAAGATTTTATGGTTTTCCACTATGGTTTGTGTTGGGCTTTCGTGCATTTGCTTGCCACTTTTGTTGAGGGATCCATTTGGTGGAGGTGTCTCTGCAAGCTGCAGGTGAGGTGAGCTCTGGATGGGGGGAACCCAAGGCAAGAGTCCCTGAGCTGTCACCCCTTTGCATGACAAAAGGGACCTGTGGCACAGCCAGGTGAGTGACATGGCTGCAGGAGCCCAGGACTTGGGAAGAGCAACTTTGGCCTGGTTGGGCTGTGAGGGGATAAAAGCCCAGAGGTTCCTGTGTTGGGGCCCCTCCCTGGAGGCACCAGCTCGAGCTGTTTCTCTGCTCCTGCACTGTGAATAATTGGCTTTCTGGAACCAGGATATCACAGACTGTGCTCTGGGCAGCCTGAGGTAGAGCTGGTGAGAGCCTGGTCTGACTGTGTGGGGGGAGTGCAGGGGGGCAGTGGGCACCTCTGGGGTCACTGGGAAGGGGCTTCTGCGTCCCGACAGGGAAAGTCTCTGGAGCTGGGAGCATGACTGCCAGACAGACTCGGGAATGGTCACACTGGGAAGTTTCCTCAGCACTTTGGGACTCGCAGACAGGAAGACTCTAGAGAATAAACGCCGCTGAAGAATAAATGCCCTGCTTTCCCAGTGACATTAAACCTCAGGCAGGGTGGCAGTCCTCACAGCTGGCTGTCACCACAGCACAGCTTTCCATGGGTGCCACACACGGCTGGGCATCCCAGCCTGGGCACTCCTGCTGGTGCCTGCGCTGGGGAACCCTCCGCTGCTGATGTTCCTGCACTGCCAGCGCTGGGCTAAGGCCGTTCCCTTCCTCCTTGTGTCCTCCTTGTGTCCTCCTTGTGTCCTCCTTGTGTCCTCCTTGTGTCCTCCTTGTGTCCTCCTTGTGTCCTCCTTGTGTCCTCCTTGTGTCCTCCTTGTGTCCGTGGGGCAGCAGTGATCCCGGGGAATGGGACAGGGCTGGCTGGCAGGGCTGTGCGGGAGGCGTGGGCAGTGCAGTGCCATGCATTGAAGTGCAGTGCCATGCCATGCTGTGCCGTGCAGTGCCATGCCATGCAGTGCAGTACAGTGCCGTGCAGTGCATTGTCGTCGTGCCGTGCAGTGTAGTACAGTGCCGTGCAGTGCAGTACAGTGCCGTGCAGTGCATTTCCGTGCCATGCAGTGCAGTACAATGCTGTGTAGTGCATTTCCTTGCCGTGCAGTGCGGTGCAGTACGGTGCCATGCAGTGCATTGCCTTGCTGCGCCGTGCAGTGCCATGCAGTGTATTGCAGTACAGTGCCATGCATTGCTTTGCTGTGCGTGCAGTGTCGTGCAGTACAGTGCCACACAGTGCAGTATAGTGCAGTATAGTGCAGTACAGTGCAGTACAGTGCCATGCGTTGCCTTGCTGTGCGTGCAGAACAGTACAGTGCAGTGCCACGCAGTGCAGTGCCGTGCAGTACAGTGCAGTGCAGTGCTGTGCAGCGCAGTACAGTGCCCCGCAGTGCAGTGCATTGTCTTGCCGTGCAGTGCTGTGCAGTGCAGTGCATTGTCTTGCCGTGCAGTGCCGTGCCGTGCCGAGTGTTGCGGGGTCCACGCTCTGTGCGGAGCCAGCCGCTCGCAGCACGCCGGGCACGCTTCCCCAGCTCCCGGCTGGCAGCGCCTGGCGGATCTGGGAGAGCACAGGCGATGCAGGCTCGGAGAAGGAAGGGTGTGTGAGTGGGGGGAGCTGGCATCAGCCACGGCATCCGAATGTCGCAGTCGTTCTTCAGTCTCTCTCCCCCAGACGGCCGCCGCTCCTCTTGCCTGCACAGCCACTTACTCATTCACAGAGCAAATGTTCTTGTTTGGATGACAATGCTAATTGAAAGAGCTGTTCCAACTTCAGTAGCTATTTGTTTGGTTATATCACAGACAGTAACTTCTAACTTAATAAACCAAACAGACAAATGTTCAGGAGTTACGACAGCAATGTTAAAAGTGTTTGGCTTTTTTCTCAGTGTGACAGCGTGAATGAAAAACACAGTCCCCCGTCTGCAGCTGGCCTGTTAATGTTTAGAAAGAACATTCCAGTAATTCTCTTCTCTGATCTTCTAATTTAAATGAAAGATAGCCTAGTTTAGATTGGAAAACTGTAATTCTCAAATTCTGTAATGAGTTATTGTAGCGTCCTCTTTTTTTTGGTTTGGTTTTTTTTTTTACTTTTCCCATGTATATTTTAATATAAAATTCACACACACAAAAACATTTGAATTCTTGTTACCCATCAATTTACTTGTGTTATTAAGCCACCTTGATGCACTATTTGATTCCGTTTAATAATCTCTTTAAGTAGGTACAGATTTTTTATCTTAAAGCAGGCTGGCTACTCCACCCTAGGGAGAGTATCTGTCCATGGACACAGGAGAGCTGCCAGCAAGAACTTGGGAATGAAGGGTCAGATTTATGAGGATTATGTGGCAAGTGGAGGAGAGATTTGTGGTTTTTTCATTCTGCACATCCTTCTTCAAATCCCAGTGCACTTTTAGTGCTGTACCTTTCTCTCGTGCGGACTTCAGGCATTCATCACCTGTTATTTTACACTATGAAATCCTCAATTCCAGGTGCAGATTTAATCTCTTTTAGAAAAGGAATTGTTACCATGGATGTTTATGTTCGTTTCAGCTGGTTTATTTCATTTTGAAAGAGAGCAGGTGAGGAGCTTGGGTCTAGAAATGAATATATGACTGCTTGTTAGTATTGTTGCCACTGCGAGCGTGTTTTGACCTTAAACCAGGCTAGAGATAAATCTTATTAACAGTACTGATTTGCAAACAGGTGTATCCTCTGACAACAGGAATGAAAGCCAGAAAACTGATTTTACCACTGTTACAGAAGAGAAATTTCTACTTTATTGTTGTCCAGCATGTTACTTAGAATACACCTTTCTCATGCTAGTGCACACATTAGTATTAGATCATACCATAGGAGAAAGCACCTTTGTTCTCCACTGCATGTCAGCTGGACAGGAAATCTAAAAGCCTGCATGGTTTTATAGGGGGTGCTTTCTGGGAAGAAATGTCAGGATTCATACTGTGCAACCTGGCCTGGTATCTGTCATTTCCCAGTCATTCAAATAATACATAGCATTTGAAATGTCTCAGTTGCTGCTATTAGGCAAAACATGCTGAAAATGGGGATTTAATTTTTTTTTAAAGACCAATAAACTGGTTTTTAAAGACCAGTCACACTAACTTGCTGTCTCTGGGAATTCTTTTTTTAGTTAAACCAAAGATTTTTGTGCTGTCTTCAGCAGTAGCGTTTAGTATTGCTGTCAGATAAACAAAGTAAGCATGGATGTTTCAGAGAGATACAAATATTTAATTAAAAAATTGCCATTCTGAGTAATTTTCTCAGGATTTGAGTAGATGCAAATGTTTTCTGTTAGTTGTGCATTTGTTTGAAATGTATAGGAAGAATCTGGCAGCAGGAGCTGCCCAATAAATGAAGCCTACCTGCCAGACCCCACCACATGTTTGGAAAAGGATTGAAAAGGATTTGAAAAATTTCTTTTAGGAATTGTCCCTTATGGTTTCTTAAAATTGCAGAACCAAGTTTTGCAGGTTACCACGTTTGTAAATTTTTTAAAGATTTTTATATGCACAACAGAATTCCAGTGCAAACGCAGCTGATTTAAGAGAAAAAAAATATTGAGCCAAAGATGTGATGACAACTGAGACAATGTGCTGTGAAATGTTCCAACTTCCATCGGAAATCATGACATTCTTGGCTGAGTGGAGGTGTTTTAACTAAGTGCCGACAGACAATTCATTGTCATCAGTGAACCTATTAGCTGTGAAATTTGATTCCCTCATCATGGACTGTTCACTTACATATTTCAGATAAAAATGAATTTACATATCATTCCAAGCCTAACGTTGTGTACCTTTCTAAACACTCCTGTAGCACTTCTGTGGTTCAGTAAAGGGAAGCCTCAGACACTTTTTCAGGAGGAGTTGTCTCATGATTGACAAGAATCAGTAGTTAACAGTGCTGTTCTTTATGTCAGCAGTCTGATGCTTCAGTGGAAACTTGACTGGCTCCAATTTGTTGTCTCATCAGCAAGACAGAAGTAATTGCTTCTTCCTTGACTGGTTCCATCTTTTACTGGTGACTTTTGCCATCAGGGGAACTAAATGGGAAAATACTCTTAATGGAGTAAAAATACTTTCAGAAATGAAAATTATTTGCATGAATAATACTCCAGTCTTGTTAACAGCATTTTGGAAACCACTAATAATGGGCTTTCTTTTCCATTGCCAACAGTGAAGCAAGTAATAGGGCTTTTCAGAGATCTGTAGTGGAAAAAAGAGGATTCTATACTTGTATTTTGCACAAAAAATATTTATTTGCTTGAAGCCTAGATCTGTTTTGTGTGGGGAGATCCATTCTTCGGCTGCCTGCAGAATCATTGCAGGATTTAACTGCCATGCGACCTCTTCTGCGGAAAAGTTAAAATAATGAAAGCAGCAAGCTTTCTCTTGCAAGTCCTGAGTTGTTTCTGTGCAGGATTCATATGATCTCAAATTGCTTCAGGCACAAATGGGGCACTTGCTCACTGGTAGGTCATCTCAAATGGTAGTGGAAAAGTGAAGCATGGGGAGCATACATAATTGAGTGGCTTTGGGTCTAATTCTGTTCCCGTTAAAAGGGAAAAGAAAACAATTACAGTTTGCTTACACAAATAAGAATCACGTTTGGGAACTACAGCATGACACAAGGGTGGCAGAAGGGGAGTTGAGTGCATTTTCTGCTTCTGTGACTTTGTCTTTTGTGGCAGGAGAGTAACTGAACTCAGGATGTATTCAGTAATTTAAAGTTCTCCACTAAAAGCATAAAACTCTAGAATTTTTAGTTGAAACTAACTAACAGGGTGTTTTTCCTCCTTTCGTCTTGGTGAAGAACTTGATTTTTTTATTGGTTATACAGTGGAGCAGCTACAGCTGTACAACTCTTGGATGAGAAGATTTTTCCCTTGCCATGAACAATTTTTATTTCTTTCACCAGCTGCCAGGAGCTTGTATTTACCCTGGTGAGATACAACACAATGTCCTTTAAAAACAATCATTATCTTTCCCTTCACTGCTGAATCTCATCCTCTCTAGTTACTTTTGAAGGTACCCAAACAACTTCAGAAACTGCAGTAGTATCGTTACAGTTGATTGTATCAGGAACACAGCAAATAATATGTTGAAAATTTGCTGAGAGTTATCAGATCAGTAGCCACAGCATTGACTAGACAGCCATTTCCTCCAAAACTTAATTCCTGTGTAGTGTTACCACCTTTCAGATTAAAATCTCCGGACTTCTTAAAAGACAGAGGTATTTTCTCTTCTTAAAAGCAAACGTGGGAGGGAATTGCTTTTTTTCTGTTTTGTTCATGTTATTTATTCTCTATTAGCTCTACTACTAGTCAAACACTAGATCTGTTTGGTTTTTGCACTCAGTTTGTTGAAATTGCATCTAGAAAGCTGAAAGTGTGGAGCAGCTGGAATAGTGGGCTAAAAGGAAATCATTATAGAACCGTTATTGCAGTTCTTAATTTCTCCTGCAGGCCATCCTGTTCAATGTGCATAAAGATGAAGTCCATAGAAAATTCCTGGTGATCTGATCAGATCATAATGATAAATCTTTTCTTAATGCAACCCCCCTAAATTACCAGTGCAATCGTAGCTGGTTTAAATGCATTTTGAGAAGGCATTCGCTCTTCCATTGAGTTTCATTCCATTTTATCTGTGATAAAATGTATTTTTGTACTTAAAGCTCTTTTTTCCAATGATAATGCATGAATGAAATAACACATGATAAACTGTGACAACGCTTTAAGCCCAAGGAAAAAACCCAGAGCTTTATCTCCTACGAGTCCTTAAATTAACCTGTGACATTCTCTAGAGTACCACACTCTTTGAAGGTGACGGATATTTCTTCTGTGTGTAAGAATGCTATTTTTTCAAATGACTACCTGTCATCTGGAAAAACAACTCCTGAGTTTAAAAAAAGAAACCCGATCAATGTAGCTGACTAGAATTCAGGTGAATTCCTCATCTGTCCTATGTAACAGATGTCATTTTGGACATCACTGTGTTGAATTCTGTGGCTGTGCAATTGTTGCTGTCAGATTTGCATTTATACTTACTATGAATGCATTAGTAACTTACCATTGAAATAAAAAGTGTGGTATTTGCAAGCCTTCTGTCCTGCCTCTGCCATCAAAGCATTCAGTGCTTTGAAGAGGAAAAAGAGAAAAGCCAACTTCTAGAAAGAATACTGAAAATAAAAGTTGTAATTTCTTATTTTAAAAAGCTTCACAGGAAATGACAACAAAGTGGACCATCATTTTGTATTGTATTTTGAAACACTTGAAACGTTTCTATGAAGAAAGCGCAGCTCTGGATAATATCACTTCAGCCCTTTAGTTTAAAAAAGTAGGATTACTCACAAAAATATTCTAAAGCAAATTTGTCAAATTTCAGATTTTCTATGCAACCAAAACACGTAGTGTTTTTTTCATGCCAGTGTATTTTGTTTTTCATACTTAGCCAAATGTGAAAACATGTCCATTTTGTACAGACTATAAAGGAGACAAAGTGCAGGCAAGAAAATCATCATAAAACTCATGAACTGGAAAAATGTAAACACATTGCATCTTTAATGCATAAATAAACTGTTTTGTGTTCCTAAGGCCATTAGCTCTTAAGGCCTAATGATTTAGCTTCCTGCACAGAATCATCAGACTTTAATATTCATATTTCCTTTCAACTCTAGAAGATTCTCTCTAATTTCGATATTAGCATTTGGTAAGTACAGCATTTATCATTCAGTAAGCTGCGAAAATAAAAAAGGGCTGGACACAGCTCTGAGGAAACTAGAATAATTGTTTTGTATGGCCACACACATCATTAGAATGAAATTGAAACTGAGAGATGTTTGACTGTAATTTATCATTGGGAAAAAAGTGAGATTTGTACTGTTAATAACAAGTTGATAGACATGTATTCAAAAATATAGATGAATATATCAGTGGAAAAATTATATTTACCTCCATGGCCTGGACTTATGTGGCTGTGCACCTTCCAAGCACAAGTTTCCAGTGCCCAGACTCTGTTTTGGTGTGTGCCTGCTCTGAAGATGGTGCCTTGCAGGCATAGGATCCTTCCAACTGCTTCTAGAAACCTGAAGGCCTTGATAACTGCTCTGTTATATCTAAGTATCATCCCACATAGGCAAATGGAAAGAAATTCAGGCATGTTTAGAGGGTAGTAACACTTATGGGGGAATAGAGCATTTTAACTTTGAATGAATGACCAAACCTGGGTATTGATTGCATGTGCCCATGTCATAAGTGATAATATTTTCAGTTATGTTTCTGTAAATCTCTGAGCAAAATATTTTTTGATCTGTACCAGACATCTCTAAAGTTCTACCTCGCTATCAAAAAGAATAATATCAGTAATAGTGATACCTGGGAGTTAGGGAATGTGGTTGGTTGACCTTGGCTGGATGCCAGGTGCCCACCAAGCGTTCCCAGGGGAGAGAAAATAAGATAGAAGACAGCTCAAAGGTTGAGATAAGGGAGTTTACTAAAGAAGAAGTGGAAGTTTGTGTGTGCACAAGCAAAGAGGGATAAAAGTTATTCTCTACTTCCCATCACCAGTATTTGTAAGCAATTTGTAAGTAATGCTATATCATTTGGTGATAGCAGTAAATACTGACACTCACCAGAAAATATTTGGGCATCTCCCTGTGTGTTCTCTTATGGGTACAAATGTCTATTGACATGCAGAGGATGAGGAGAGAGCAGACAGAGAAATGTAAAGATGAAAAAAACATTTTCTGCCTGTTCCTGCAGATGTATTCTGTTTCTGTGCTTCCATGAAAATGAGAGAATGAAGACACAGAACAGTTAAAAGTATATGCTATCCTTTTTTATATACAATTTTAAGGTAAACAAAAGACAATCAAAAAGCCCGTCTTGAATATTATAATATGGCTTTTAATTTAGATGTTGAGAAGAACAGTTTCCTTGGCTTAATGTACCTGTAAATTGTTTCTGTATTCTTATTTCAGACATCATGCTGAAAAGTAAGTAGTTAAAAGAAGTTGTTTCAATTTGTGGCACCTAAAGGATTTTCTGAACTTTTGTTTCTGTCATATCAGTGAGGATGTTCCTAAAGAGAACAAGTTTTTGATCAATAAAACATTTACAGAATGCAGTTTAAACTGAAGTTCTACCATTAACTGGAAAAGGAACACATTTGGAGCTAAATTAATAATTAATATTAGCTCAAATTAATAAATATTTTAGCAGAGAGAAGGCAGAGGCCTGTATAGGAAAACAGGAGTTTCCTGTTTTAAAGTCTGCCTACAGTCAGTCGACTGTGATTGCTTGACTTTCAGTTGTGAATTTGATTTGCCATATGGCCTGGGAATAAGGGACCCAGGCTTACCACAGGAAGACAGTATTGATATGCAGACTGAAAGGGAAAATTAGATTTCCTTCCTAGAGCACAATAAAGAGTGTGTTGGAGGTTGACTTTAGACTCTGTTGTGGCAAGCAAGTGTACAAATTCTGTTTAATGTGGGTTTCATGCTTTCAAACTGTGACTTGAAACCTGCTGACACTGTTAGAAAGAGCATTAATGCTTTTAGTTTGTTGTTGGGTTGTTCCTTTTTTCCTGAGCTATGTCTTCTCAAACTGACACAGAGTCCAAGTGATTCTGCTTAGTCCTGCCTGTGTAATTAGCCTTCACTGGTCCAGTATGGAAGTCATCTTTTCAGGGTCTTTAACCCCCTTTTTTTCTATGCCTCTTTCTCAATGACTAAAGGTGGAGTGCAGGAGAGAAATAAAAGGACAAATTTTAACCTGGTGAGACAAATACATTGATATATATCTATCTTATGAAGTCATGCCTTTTTAAACTAGACTAGAGACTAGAGCTTGGCTCTGTTTAATTAATCACACTGCACAGAGAATCCTAGATTTAAAAAAAAAAAACAACCCAAAACATTATGTACGGCTAATATGCATCAAAGTAGCTTCACTGATAATCCACTCTATTCCTGTCCTTTGAGTATATGATGATTCTGAGCTCTGTAGAGAAGAAAATCACTTTAAAAGCTCTGAGAAGCTATTGCAAATGAATGGATGTGTCTGGACATGGCAAATCCTTTGTCTTGGCAGCCTGGTAATTTTTATGATGAGCCTTATGTTTTTCAGCTTTTCAGTGTCCCAGCGTGAGCTGTGTCAGACAAACCTAATGAGATGGACGAGTTCAGTTTTGACTGGATCAGACTCTCTGTCAGAGAAGATCCACCTGGAGTATTCAGCTAAAAATTAATTTCCAATCCTACAATTGAGACTTTGAGGATGGAAGCAGACTGTGGTGGGAGCCAGCAGTAAGAAGAAGCCTCATGGCTGGCAGGTTACTGCATGGAGCTTCTAGCTTGCTCCGCTGAACTTCTCTGGTGTAAAAATCGTGTAGATCTTCATGTACTCCCAAGATCTACATGTTGAAATTAGGTCTGTAGATAGTTGTGAAGTTCTTAGCTGTGTTCCAATGACAACAGAATGAAAACCACTTCTTTCTAATGTTCTCAGACTTGCAAATCCTCCAGCGCAGAGGGAGAAGTTCTAAACCAAAATGTAATAGATCTACTCTCTTTGAAATTGGGAATTCTGTTCAAGTATTTATTATACATGTATGGGACTTCATAAATTTATAAAAATAGCTGAAACTGCTTTTAGATTTATAAATACATCAATGTTAAAAATATGCTAGTAGCTAAAAGTTTCTGTATTACCAAGGAAATACATTTGATTAAGTAACCATCTGGTAAAATGTTTGCTACCAGTGAAAACACTGAATTTTTGATTCTGTATGTGCCAAGTTAAAATGTGGGCAAGAGTTACAGCTGCATAAATTGAGTAGGCAGTAATTGGACCATATACCTTTCAAGCCTACTGCTATCAATCTAAATTTTGTGATTCTCAAAGCCATTTTGCTTAGCTGATCCATCTATAGTCATTTGTTTCATCACATGTTAAAATTTTCTGAAAAGATTTGATTGGCTTTGAGTAGTAGTATCTGTACAAGACTTGGATGACCTGAGTTTTTGGTGGACTTAAGACAGAAATAATTAGGCCCTATGTTCCATGCATAAACCATCCTTTAAGTCAGCCTCACTGCTTGGTCTCAGAGCATTTGGAAAGATTCTCTGTGGTTAAATGACTTGGAGATGAAAAGTAGGTGCAGTTTGTCCTTCCTAGAGCTCCCCTAGTATTAGTGTTTTGGGGCATGCTGATAATAACAACGGGATTACCTTGGAAGAGTTGCTGTAGCTTCAGTTCATTGAGAAGTGTTTTGACCATTCATGCATCAGTGGCTTTGTAGAATGCATTTGTCTCTTTTATTCATAGCCTGTGGAACATCTGTAACCAGCATTCATTCAAAATACATCAGCATGTCAGAAAGGTAAAATAGTTAAAATAAGAAATGCTATAAGGTGTTGGTTTTATATTTCTAGAAATTTAACCTGGAAATCATATTTGTCCATTTTTTTTGTTATTTATTACCTTTTTAATCAATATGGTAGGGTTTTTGAGTCCTATTATTTTTTTCCTATAAAATTAAAATATTAGAAAGGTTTAGTATTTGTTCTGTGTTGTTGTTACCTGTGGGAGATTGGGAAGACAAGATATCAGTGCTATGCACACTTTGATCCCAGCCAGTTTTGAGGTGTGCTTGCCAGAGGTGAAAACAAACTTGTTTTTACAGCAGAAACCATTCTAATGCAGGGGATGCAATGCAGTTTTTCTATTGATAATTTACCATGTACATTGCTATGTCTTCATTTCAAATACTCATGGAATAACTAATGAAGTGGTGGTTATTTTATAACTTCATCTCTTTCTCCCTGACATTAAATATTGAAGCTACAAGCCCTTTCTGACAATAATGAGATGAGGAGCTTAGCAGAGTAGTTTCTTTGACAAACAAAACCCTGCACTAAATATGAATTAATTGTAATTCTATTGATTACATTTATAGATTAGAAGAAAATTGTAGGAAAGGTATTTTATGAATGCTGTGCTTCATGGACATCCTACAACAATTTTAAAAATTGTTTTGAAATTGCTGGGAATAGTTCCCTATGGGTTGCTGATCTTAGCTCTTACTCAAAGTGAAAGATGCTGTGAGCAAGGAAGAAGAAAGCTGAAGAGATGGCTATTATATAGTTTCTTTAAAAATGTAACAGGAGTGGTGAATAGATACATTTTATTTCCCACTGCTAAAAATGCAATTCTTGCTTTCCAATTATGAGTGTTAGACATCTATAATTTCTGTTATTTCTGTCTCCACTTTTTCTCTAAGTGGAGAATGGTGATAGAATATCTTTTGCTGGTGTTTCTGGTGTAAATTTTATTGTAAATGCTCAAAATTTGAGTTTATTTCAGCTAAGCTGCACTGACTTATTTGAAGTGTGTCTTTCATATTCTTGGCCCAGGGTTGAATCTAGGGGTGAACCTCCATGAAGATCTTTGGAACACAAAGCAGCACTGTCTGCGCTGTGAGGTGTGTTGCTTGCTGAGAGCTGGGTGGGTTTGTGCAGTCAGTGCATTGCTACTCCCTGAGGTGTGGGGATTTACACACTGCACATCAGCCAGGGGCCACTGCACTTGTCAGTCTGGCCAGCCAGCTGTTAAAGTGCTTTCAACCCACTCGCTGCTTGGTTTTGAGGAAGTGGGCAAGGAAATAACTCCAGAGAGGGACTAATCATAACTATTAACTATTAATAAGAAATAACTCCAGAAAGAACTATTTCAGTTTAACTGTGATGCTTCAGAATGCCAATGCATTTAATGTGTGACTTGATGGCCAATTTCAGAATAACTACATTAATTCAAATGCCTGCTACAAATCACACACTAACGCACAATTGAGTGAGGTTATCAGATCCTGAGGGCTGTATTGTATTATGTTGTTTCTTGGGTCCTTGTGTTGCTTCTTGTCTTCAGGTTAGGACCATCTCTTCTTTAATCTCCTCTCTCCTTTGATTCCATAGACCTGTTGAGCCCCTGCATTAATTATTGTCTTGTCCAGTCAGTGTGTACCACAGCCTGCTGACTCAACTCACATTTTTCTTCATTTATTGTAGTCTTCTGGCGGCCTGAATGTAGTTCATGTTATCCCTGAATTTGATGAAATGAAAGAACACATCCTTTGTTACAACGTCTGCTTTGCTTATTCTTCTTGCTTAGCAAGCATATGACCAGGTTATTCTGGGAGCTGCAATGTGACTAAATAACAATATCTCTGTTGCAGGGCAGGATGACAAAACTCGTGACATTCTCCTAACACTGAGAAATCCTTAACGCAAATATTGGTGTTTTGGTGTTTTTAAATTTTTTTTAATTGTATGCAACATTTGTAAAAAAGGAAGCAAATCAGATTAGTGTGTGCTAAAAGATGCATTTTTTGGGCTGGGCAATTCAAATTCTGTAGTAGGTCATAGCACCAAGGTGCAGTAAAGCACGTTAGATCAAATCACATATACCTTGTTATAATTTCAAATTAGAATTATAGCATACTTTCTAATGTACTTTGTATTTTATGATCCCATGGCATATGTATATATATAATTTAGATACTTCAAAAGATCATCACGCAGAATTTCCAGAAATAAAGGGTTTCAGTGGTAACTGCTGTTCACATCCTTGGACATAGAGTCCTTCTGGAAAACAGAGCTAATTAAGATCCTCCAGGTAAAAAATAGGCTCATTTTTTCCAGTAATGTTCACAAAATAGATACTCTGCAGGTTGACTGTGTTGTAGTATAAAGTACCAATGAATTAAAATAGTCAGCTTGTGGAAGGGGTGAATGGAGGGGAGGATTTGGGATGTGTGTGTGGGAAATCCCCAAAAGAAAAAAAATTCAAACTGAGTTGGGAATGTGGTGGGGAGAAAAGTGAAGGACCTTGGAACTTTTCTGTGGAGGGAAAGAAAAAGAAATCCAACCCAAAAGAATAAGACATTGCAACTAATGGAACTGCTGTATCCTATGGCAGTCACTTATTCAGTAATGAGGAAGAAGCCTGGATGGATCAAGTCTCATCCCTGCCCTCGTGATGCCCAGAGGGGTGGTGCTGTGTGTGAGCTCAGCGAGTCCAGGCCATTTGTGGTGCTGTGATCCATTCACAGCCCAGCCTGCAGTGTGGCACCTGCCATCTCCTCAGTCACTTAAACCTTGTTGCCATATGCTGATTGTTCTTTGCTGTTCAGTCTTGTGGATGTAATGTTCTACTGTGCCGCTAGAATAAAGTTAAGAACTTCTTACTGAAATGGGGACATTTAAAAGCTGAAGAGTATTTTTCTCCTCCCGTTAGTGTTTTTCCTTGCCGTGCCAAAAATTCTCCTTAGTGTTTCCTAGGCAGATGAGCAGGGCTTGTTAATTCAGACAGAGCATCCCTTTTTTAAAGCCAGGTACATTAACAGTAGTTTCACTGTTTACCTGTTTTCACTGGAAAGCCTCCAGCAGTCTCTCTCCTGCTTAAGCAATGCTACAGAGAGATCCCCTTGGAAGAGTGCACTACAAACAGCAGGCTTTGTGACAGGAGGGACTCTCTGAGTCACCTGCAAGTTCCTTCCTCAGAAGTGCCAGCCTTGCAGCCGGCTGGCAGAAAGGACTGATGTGCTGGAAGGCTGGGTGTGCTGGCAGCAGGCACACCTCTCAGTCATGCCCCTGGAGGGAGGTGGGCTCTGCTTAGACGCCCTGTCCTGTGTCTGCATCAGGGCACATGAGCTGGTTGGTGTCCTGTGAGTGCTTCTTAACTTTGGCTTGGCTGGCACGTAGGGTTGACTCAAATGTCTGTAGAGCAGAAAGGTATTGATTGCTGTTGCTTTCAGTAAACAGGGATGGTGTGGAAATTGTTTTGCATTTTATATGGTCGTATAAATAAAAATGCATCAAAGTAACAAAATTGAAGGGGTCTGAGATTTTCAAGTAAAGTATCTTTAAAAATGAGTAATGTCTAGTACTTAGGAAAAAACTTAGCTCTGAGTGGAGACGTGATTTTTTTTTTCATAAATGATAGATTTATAGGTGGTTCTTTGGGCCTTTTCTGAACTTATTTTAAAAGTCAAATGTGTCTTGTCTTCCTTGATACTAATCCTATGCAACTACAGAAAAATGAATTGATTTTTGGTATCGATGTGGCTATTTCTACTTAGGCTGGAGAGGCAGGACATGTTGTTTTATTGATTTGGCCCTGAACCTCCCTGACTCCTGATGAGCACAAATGAAAGAACCACTCTGGAGGTAATTCTGAATCAGCAAGGGAACAAGTAGCACTGCCTTGGCCAGACTCTTGTTTCTTCACTGTATGAATTATACATTGGGTTACCATCACAGTAATTAGAACAGGATCCGGATATTAATGCATGACCTGTAGTAAGAGGGTTGTTCCTTGGAGGGCTTGATCTCTGTATAATGATACAAGAAGAGATTTATTGTACAATTGCAGAGGAAGGTTGACAGGGGCTGACTCTTTTAACAGTCCTGGAAGTGCCTGTGTGGCCGGAGGATGTTGTGCCTGTTTCTGTCAGAAGAACAAATGAAAAGGGATTCAAGAGAAAGATGCATGAGGAGCTATTAGCTGTTGTTTAAAGCCGTGCTAGGGCAGATTTGTGCAGTATTCTCCAGCACACTGATGGAAAGCAGCTGGGGCGCTCGGGGGTTTTAAATTCTGGATATTTCACTTGTAAGCTTATTGGGAAACTTGACTGTTGTGGTACTGAGGGGTGGTTTGAAATTAATCTTCCCGGAGATATGGAGATACTAACAAAGATACAGGACATTTATAGGACATTTTGCAGGACCAGGCATTTTTCTATAGAAAAATACTGTATTGCATCAGGCTGTATTGCTCTTCTCTGTCACCGTGGTCAAATGGTTTCAGTGCTATTCTTCCTGATATCTCACGTGGTGTAACAGAGGAACTTAGTGCTTCACAGGTAACCTCTTCTGCCTTTTGTTTCATTTGTTCTTGAGACAAACGGGCACACATTTAATATAGAAGATTGACATTTTTTTGAGGTGTTGGTGACAGAACAAAGTAAGAGCATGTCTTTAAGAAAGAATAAAATCTTTAGGAAGATGCTGCATCATTCTCCAAAATCAGGTCCTTCCAGAAGTGTGGTTTCTCTCCCTCTTTACGCTAAGATGAACTTATTATTTCAATTTTGTCATCAAATGGATTTACTCTCTGATTTTAAGTAAAGCTAAATCACATTATCAGCACACTGCTTTGTACTATCTTTCTTAAAAAAAAAAAAATCTTTATACTTTTGCTGTATCCAGCCGAAGGCAGAGATAAGGCTGAGCCATTTATTGTATGTATGTAATTTAAAAATCAGCAGAGAATATTTCTTTCACAGGAATCAATAACGTATGAATATAAAATTGTCAGATGATAGCAACTGTGTGATGCAGAGATTAGTGACTTGTCCTTTTGTTATCGGAGACTGTGCTCAAGCTTAGATACAACAAATCAGAAATAATATAACGCTGCATGGGCTTTAGTAGTATTGAACAACAAGAGCTAATGTGTATAATACCCCAGTCCAGCTGGGAAATATTGAGCACCACTCTAATCTCTTGCTCTCTGCTCAGACCAGCTGTGGATTCTCAGTCTAGTACTTGGCTGTTGATCTTTCTTGGCTCTCAGGATAAACCTTCTCCACAGCCAAGAAAACACCCTAATCGTAGTGAATTCATATTTGTATGTGCTCATGAGCTAGCAGTCCTTCCTTTAGGAGCAATTCCAGGCAGGCAGAGCAGAGCAGCAATGAGGAAGCCAACAGGGCCGAGCAGTCTCGTGCTGGGAGTGGGAGCGTGGCTAATTCCAGGTTATTGGGAAGGGAGCACGACCAGCACCTTTCTGCTCCATCTCTGCCAGTGGTGGTTCCTATGGAAACCTCCCTAGGAATGAACTCCCTTGTTGTTTAAGTAAATAAGCTGAACATTCTCGTTAGTTTTTCTAACGGTATCTGAGTTTCTTTGGGATAAGCAAACCAAGAACTGATTCAAGAGGCTATCAGTCCAGCCTTTAGAAAATACATTGCATAGATTCAGCATGTTACTGCATTTCAGTGAGCCTGTTTGCTTGCCTGGAAAGCACAGGGACAAGGGCAGGGCTTGGCCTCGATTTTCTCACCCAGCTCAGAGCTCCACTTTTAATTACACCTCTGAAAGATCTATGAATTACCTTGAAATGAAACATCAGTTAATACTTCAAATAATTAGCTTTGATAAATTGAGTGAGTTGGGCACTCCTAAGTAATTGCTTTGTTTCACCTGAGGGATTTTTGTGTTTCAGTGGTGGGTTAGCAATTCCCGTGCATGCTTTCTAAATTCACCAGTAACACTTTGGGAACGAGTGCAATTGGGAGCACTCAGGAGGAGCACTTGCATTGCAGAGATTGTCATAATAAACTGGGGGAAAGGAAAGGGCTGTGTTCACACAGCATAGATTCCATGAGCAGTGGCAGTATTTAAACAAGGAGGTGTTTAAGGAAACTGTGATTTATTGGTAGAACATGAAGGATCTCTAGAGTCTGACAAACCCATTTGAGGTAGTTCCAGCTCAGTTCCAGAGACCATTAGTGTCTCACCTGTCTTGTGTAGACGTAGGCCGTGAAGGGATGAGCCAAAAATTACTTCAATTCTAGAAGTGGATCACCGATTGCAAAAATTCACAGAGACCGCAATGGGACCGTCTGTTGTGGGAGGGGGGATATTTCTGTGTGCCAGCCAAGGTTCATATTGCCAGGCCACATTTGATGACAAGCACAGGCATTTATAATCAAACTACAGAATCAGTCTGGTGACTGCTGGCTTCAGGAAAAATATCTGTTCACATCTGTTCACTGCTGCATTTCATGGATAGGTTTGGCTGCTACCCTCTGCAATGTCTAACATAGGACAGTGCTTGTGAAGTTGCATGTGTTTTAAAGCACTCTGACTTTTTAGTCTGAACTGTTAAGGCAGTACCTGCCACCTTCCAAGTCTTGACAAAACATGCCAAGTTAGGATAAACACAGTTAATATCTGCTGGAGACTTTTTCAAGCAATGTGATAGCTCCTGATTCATTATTATGGAGATTTGCATACAAAAGAAATAAGCTAGCAGTAAAACTGTGATAGTGCTGACACCAGCACTAAAGGTGAATGCTTAGTACAGCAAAGTGACAGAGAGCACATATTTGTGTTCCCAATCATCTGAGCTGAAAGACATTTTTAAGTGAAAAATTCATTCAGAGACCTGAATTTTGACTGCACTTCCAGTATCATGTACTGCAAAAGGTAACATAGAAGATTCAGTTTGTGCTATAACAAACTAATTCTAAAACAGGTCGTTGCACCAAGTATAATTTACCATATTAAAAGAAAAAGAGCAAAAACTTCTCAAAAAGAGGTGATGTGAGAGACTTACATAGCTTTCTTTCCCTTTATTTTAATAATTTCTCAGGGATTTGCAAACCTGTTAAGAACTATTTTCATGTTCTGAAGCTCTGTCAACTGGAATAATAGAATTATCTAGTAAATTGTGCTTTTCCTGAGATTTATGTTTCTGCCACGCCAAATAAATCTGCCTTTTTTCTGCACCTGTAAGTTAAACATATGTTCTCTTGTTTTGTTGTTGTGTTTTTGTTTTCTTGTAATTATTTAACTAAAGAAAATTACTTAGTCATCTCTCAGCTCTGGAGGAAATAGCTTTTACCAGTTTCACAGTCTTACTTTAACTGCTTTTTAGTTTCTAAAAATTATTTCATTATTTAGGTTAGCTAATACCTTTTTCAGACTGAATTAAAAATAGAATCTCATTAATTGTTTCACATGATTCCATTACTTCGTGTAAAAAGTGAGATATCAGGCTCTCCCCCATGGGAATTCCTGTGAATTAACATTCTGATGGACTTACCCTTCTAACCTGTTCTCCCGAGTGGGAAACCCTTGAGGCACTAAGAAAAGGGAAGGATTCCACAGAAAGTAGAGGTATGTGTTTCTCCATGCAATAAACACTCTTTATATTTCCCTATGTTGAGACAAAATGGTTTTTCAATCCCTGTGACAGCAGTTCTACTCTCTGTGAGTTTATTTTGTGATTGTTGGCACATCTGCTGCTGTGGCACCCGCTGCTCCCAGGTGAAGTTCATGGTTCAGCCAGAGCCCGTGCCCACAGTGTCACCCCACCTGCCCTGCAGCTTCCTTCCCTCAGAGAAAAAAAAAAACAACAACAACTTTAGAAGTCTGGGAATGTTTTTGATGTTAGAAAAGGTATAAAAGTATAAATATAATTATTTTATTTATCCCCGGATAAATATAAAAATTCAAGGTTTCTTCTGTGTGAGTAATCAATCTTGTATCTCTATCTGCTTTTAAGATTTTGACAGGCTTGTTATTTTTTCTTTAGGTGTTTGCATTTTGTATAAACTGTTTCAGTCAGCATAAACTTACAAAACATTTTAAATCCTTACTTTGTACTTAAAGATGATGGAATTCAAAAGTGAAGGAAAAAAGTCATCATTGCTTTTCTGTAGGCTTTGCTTTTTTATATATGTTGGCTGTCAAAATATCAATGAATTGTTTAGACTAGAAACCTAAGGTATTTCAGGGGAAATTGTTTGTGTCCTGTTTATCAGTTGTAATTTGCTGATATCACCCATGAAGGCTTTTATTTAGAGGAAAAAAGGGCTTGAAAGCACCTGCTTCTGAATAATTGCTCTCCATGCAGGCATGGTCCAATGCTTGTGACTGCTAGCTGGAGATCAAAGCCTCCTGGTTTTATTCTTACCATGTACAAAAATCTTCATCTTGTAGACTGTTTGTGAGTATCTCATACAAAAGCATGAGTTGAGTAAAGCAGCTGATTAGTAAGAATGTGGTATCTAATTTGAAAACAAATCACATTTTTTGAAAGAGTTTGTTTATGAAATGAGGGAGATGAAGGTTTCAGCATCTTGGTGCTTAATTTGTTGTGGAAAAAATATGTTAGAAAACAAAGGCAGAGGCTGCAAAGGAGATTATGGTCACGGTGTGTCCTTATTTTTTGCTCACAAGTATTGATGGTTTAGAGGAAAATAAAGTTTGTAGTACTCCCTTCACTGGCCATGTCTATCCCTCCCTCCACATTCAGTGGTTTGGGGCATCACTGAAGAATGGATAAAACATATAACAGAGCCTGGACCTCTGAACGGCCCTATTTATCAAGTAAACAATCAAAAGTTGGAGTTAAACTAAAAGAGCATAATACATTCTATCTAGAAGTTTGAAATTCACGGCTCATCAAATCAGCCAGACTTGAATACTTCATGTCCTATATTTCTGGATTACTTGATAAGAAAGGCCAAAAGACTGGATCGAGGCTTTTATCTTACATGCCAAAAGAGTTTGTTTGCTTGACTGAAGCCAAGGATCGTGGCAGTAGTTATAGTGTAGATGTACTACAAAAGCATCTTACCTGAACCTGGAGCTGAGTCCATCTGGGACTGTCATCACGGAGAGACACACACTTTGTTGTCCCGTTGTGTTTGAAGAGATGCCTGAAATGCGGCGGTGCTGTTTCATCACTTGCATTTTTAAACAGCAGGAAAAAAGAAAACATGAACAAAGTTGGAAACAGCAATATTGTGAATGGTGGTACGAGGCAGATGTGGTGTGACTGACAAATAGATAGCTGCTGTGTCTTGTAAAACCAGATGTGCACAGCAAATGCTATCAGTATTCCGTGAGGATCCGTGTACTTTGTTAAAAAATGCAGGGGATGACATGAAGCAATCAGCTAGTAAACCTCAAGCTGTAATACAGCAGAAATCAGCCAGCACCATGCACTGGGGATAGTGCTCCTGGGGATGGGGGTGTGGGCTGCTCTGTAAAGGTGAGGATTAGTTTTTAATGAAAATAAGTATGAGTCATTGCCTTTTTTCAACATGCACCCTTTATCAAAGGGCTTGTTTTTGTGTTGGGTGTTTCCCTTCCCTCTGTCCAAACTTCCAATAGTTTCCAGTTACTTCCCTACCCCCATCAAAGCCTTTTTTTTTCTTGCTGTTCAGTTGCAGCTTTTTATTAAAGTTATTTTTTTTATTCCCCTGAAGCATTCATTTTTTTTAAAAAAACATGAGACACAACTAGTTTTTCATCCTTAATCTTTTTATCTGGAATGGAAGCTCAGACCAACACTATACATTCCCTTTGCCACCTAACAGCTGATTCAGAACTGAATTAATGCTTATCTCAGAATCACAGAATTGTTAAGGTTGGAAAAGTCCTCCAAGATCATCAATCCCAACCTTTGACAGGGACAACCAGGACTCACCTTTCCACTTACTGTATCGATCTTGGGCTCTTTTCTGGATTTCTAGTGTTACAAGCCAGCCTTTACAATATCTTCCCTAGACTTTTAGTAACTTTTAGAAATAAGTTTGGACAGATCTGGAGGAACCTGTATATTTTCAAATGAAATGCTGGCTGTAAATACAGCAAATTTACTTGGAAAAATTGAAATCAGTGAAAGTGTTTTACAGGAGTTGTGATGCTAGTCAAAGTAAACTGTATTTAATTTTCATTATGATCAATCTGTGCTTCAGTTTAAGGCTTTCAAATCTCCAAAGTGAGCCTGGAGTCACAGAGCTGTTATTTTATGCCAGTGAATCTATCTGCTCTTGTTATTTTCGTCCCAAATGTTAACAAATATTTTTGTTTCATGAACTCATTAGAATAAAACATATCTTCTGTTCCTGATAGGTTTATTAACACATTTGATATTAACAAATTGCATTAGATTCATTCTAGATATTAAAATTTGCAGTAAGTAATTCACCTCCTTGTCAGTACATCTGGGTCATTTCAGATAGTTTCAGAAAAAATAATTAATTTTTTTACTATTTTGTTGAAATACCTACATTTATTGCAAATAATCACACTATTTCAATATAAAGTAATTTTAGGATTTTTAGGGAGGTTAAGGCATCTGCACACATCTATGAAACAAGAATTATTTCTACAAAAAGAATTCAGAGGAAGGAATTTTGGATAGTGCACCTTTTGCCTATCTTGAATAGTCCTGTTGGTGAGCAGCGCCACAGCTGTCCTCTCACAGACTTAATTTAAAAGAAGTAGTTAGGGTCATGGATGTTTTTAATCTCTTTTGGGCAGCATAAAACTTTTGAGTGTTTCTGGCAGAATCAACCTCATGATTTGGTATTGTTCACCACACACATGAGACTTCTCTTGGTAGCAGTTACCCCCCCTGGCAGGAGTCTGCTTCAGCGTTTAAATTGTACTCCCTCCTTTTTGTGACCTACAACCATTCAAAGAGATAATATTCCCCCTTTCCTCAATTAAATCCTCCCTTTATTTTTAGAACCTAACACATCTTGCTCTCTCCTGAGATCCTATTTACAAACAAGAGCTGTGCTAAATACAATAAAGCTAAAGGCAATTCAGGTTTTCCCTCATCATCATACTAATGTTCCTTAAACATCCGAGATGTGAAAGACCCAAAAGGATGCTGCAGTTCTGTGTGTGTTTGTCCACTGTTCAGTCTCCCTGCTGGAATTGCCAAAGGGTATGGGCCCCCAGGGCAACTGCTGGAACTGGAAAGTGAGAAAATGTCATCTTTTGCATTTGCCATGTGAACCTATTCAGTTATTTTAAAAACAAGTTTAAATATAGACAATATACAGTGCCAGGCAGAGATGAAATCTTTTTTCTCAGATTTAGGACTTCAAAAGTTACTGCATCACTGCCTCAAAATTTGGTGGTGGGAGGAGGTTTGTGTTTTGATTTGTTCCCTCCCCCCCCCCACTTTATTGGTCCATATTATCCCGTGATTTTCACTGAAGGTTTGCATCCTCACATGTTACAGGCATATATAACTAATATCTCTTACTGATTTTAATGTTACCAAAATACTTTATTGTATCACAGGGTTAATCTGCAAAAACATAAATGTGTAACCATGCAGATGCCTGAGCTTTTTCTATGTAAGGCTGGCTGGAATTCAGCTGACCAAAACTGGCAATTTGGTTTTGTATACTTCTTAAATGCTGAGAAACAGTCAAATGACAAATCTAATTCTGGATTGATACCTTATTTTAATTTGAATTTAGTTAGTTTGCCCTGTGAGAAACAGAATTGATTTTGTTAATTACAGGGGAAAAAAACAGTCATGTCAATGTAGGTGCCAAAAAATATTTTCAGTTTAGTGTAAGTAAATCAGCTACTTGAGATGCATTATTTTTTAAGGCACATACTTAAATTCCCGTTTTGTGCTTTGAGACTGCAAAATGGCAGATGCTTTCTTTAATTACAGAAATATTAAGAGGTGGGTAGAGGATTTTTCAGGAGCTGGGGCAGTAGGTAAAGTCTTTTCCAAGTGATGAACATAGTCCAGAGGTATTGCTCCTTGGGACAGGGGATGCTCATTTTCATAACAAGAAGGGGGCATTTATCAAAGGCAGTTTCCTTGCCCAGCTGTGAAGAAGCCCAGTCCTGCCAGTCTGAGCAGTGTGGCAATCCAGTTCAGCAGTGCAGTTAGGAGCAGTGGTTCAGTTCAGTGCAGCACCAGCTCTGACAAGTGGCTTATATGCTGAATGTGCTGCTCTGCGAGTGGCTACAAACCAAACAGCTGGGCTACGGTCTTGATCTCTGTTCTTTTCACAGATGCTATTTTCTTAAAGTGCTCATATGCTTGTTTGTCTGTCTCGGTGCTGGCAACCAGTTTCTTACTGGATTAAACAATTTGACATGACTGCGTTTGAAATTGCGGGTGATTCGGAAGGAATTTGTTTGGGCCTTTTGTAGCACTGTTTTTTACTCCAAGAAGAAGGGCTTGATATTTCATACGTGTTCTGAACTGAATTTAATTCCCTGGAAATGGATTTCAGCTCGCTGCTCTGAGCTCTGTCTGGTTTACTTTTAACTTCCAATTTCTAGGAAGGCAGTTAGACATTGCAGTCATAAGGGCCATAAATATGGTATCTTAAGAGAGGGGGAGTTGACACACAGAATGCTTCTCCAGTACCATAGCTTGAGGCTCTGTGCAAGAATAAGCTTGATATTTTACAGAAGATAGGCTTTTTATGTACCAAAAGAGTGGTTCTGCAGCCTTCACCACTGCTGATTTAGGCTTGTTAATAGCTAGACTTTAATCTCAGCACCTAACAAGCGAACTTGGCAATAACTATTAACTTTATCAGTGGTTTTACTGAAAAAAAAGAATTGATGTCAGTGCTATAAAGTTTCTTGGAACTGACTGAGATTTTTTTACAAGAGTTTTGGCCAAGTCTCCCTGGAGAGCCTGGTCTGACAAATCCCAGTGCAGCACTTGTTGGGGAGTGGGCAGGAAGGTGACGTGTCTGCTGCCAGCACAGCTCAGCCTGCCAAGAGGCCACTACAGCACAGAAGCACAAAATCAACCCTGGCAGTGTGAGCAATCCCACCCCTTTCCAGTGAGGCATTTGCCCACGTGTTTATGGTTAATGATTATGTCCAGATGAAAGCAGAAAGATATCTGTGATTAAAGTTAAACACATGTTTGTATGCTTTCTTGAAGGGGAATGAAATTACCGAATGCTTTAGTGCTGTGGGTCACCTCACACTACTGTATTTTCCACAATTAGCTATTAGAGTCACTACAAAATGTTTAACGTTAATTTAAAAATGCTGTATATGCGTGAAATTCAGATACATTATTCTTAATGTTCTTACCTATTTGTTTTGGTCTAGATTTTGATAATAGTATTTGTACTCTGGCCAGAGAAATCCAAAGTGCTGGTGAGAAAGAATTGGGCTTGTTGACATCTTGTTGAGATCCTAGACTCAGAACCTGACCCTGTAATAGTATAACTAACTAAAACATTTCTCACCTTGTTTTTTCCCAGTAAGTCCTTTTTGGAAATATGATTAGTGCTTCCTTTTGGTTAGAAAAAAACACACACTTTTTTTTTTATGGGGAAGAGAGAAGAATTCAGGAAAGGTACTGCTAAAAATCACTTTGAGCTTTGAGTTATAATCTTAAACTTTATGTTTAGAAAGCAAGGAATTAATTGATGTCTTCTATGAAATTTTGAACATATTTCATTAAATAATTCAGCACTTTTTCTTTGCATGTCAGGCTTATTGCTAGCTTGTTAAGAATAATTTCTTTGCTTCTTTGAAGATATAAGTGAACTATGGCCAATCTTATGCCTGATCTTCAAAAATGTATCTATTTGCTTTATTGAAATCTATTGCCTCTTATGTAATATTTATTACATGGAGCATTTTTTATCCATGTATAGTGAGGAAATAAGTAGAATGATGTGAGAGCTATAATTTTTGTTTGTTTTTGTCCCTGACATGAATCTAGTTTAATCTGTAAAACACAGGTTATCAGCTATGGGGGTTAAAGAGACCTAAACCCAAACTAGGAATTTCTGGAATCTACACGTGAATCTTCTGCAAAACCTGGATCTTGACACCAACCCCACAAGGGTATGATAATCTTGAGTTTTGCATTTTTACCTATCTTTGTTTATGAACAGCCAAAGGTTCTGCTCTCAGTCCAAAAACAAAACTCTTTTTTGACACTAAATGCAAAACAGATCCCCAAAGGGAGTTTTTGCATAGCTGAGATGGAGCAAGGGACTAGAGCTCCCTAACTGAACACTGGGAATTCCCACTGGAATTATAGTAGAGGCTATGATATTTCACCAACTTGAAATCCCTCCCAGCCCTTCCCCAGGTCTGACTTGCTCCAGAGGCCATCCTCTGTCTTCTGACAAGTCAGGGGAGAAAGTGGAAGTCAGGGAAGCAGAAGCTGCAAATTCTGAAGGCATTGAAACATCTTTATAATTAAAAAAAAAAAATAAAAAAATGGGAGACAAAATAATCAAACAGTATTTTTAATTCATTATGCTGGAGTATGGATAGGCAAAAATCCATAATGGCTTAGTGGGCTCTTTCCCCACAGGATGCCAGCCACATCTGCTGCCTTGGTGTGCTGGAGAAAACAGGCTGCATTAAACAGGTTTGATGGAAAATGTTTTCATTGTGCATCACTTTAGGATATTATTTCTTACTGAGTCACGTTCTGTTTTCTGGTTGCATTTACTAAATGCCACTTCCATGTTGTAACAGTATACAGACTTTTATTCTAATGTTACAGACTTTTATTCTACATAAAACTGTTTACACATTACTTGAAATATTTATTTGGAGACAGATGATGGGAAAACCATATTAGATAAAACTGAATCATGTTGCCAAGCTGTATTTTCTCAGTGTTTATAAGTTGAAACAGTAGAAAGCAATTTAAAAGCAAAATTTATACTTTTTACAGTGTTCAGTTTCCATAGTGTTGTCGCTCTCAAAATGAAGTTTCATTTTCCAACACTTAAAATTTTATTCAGATTCTCTCTCGGATAAATTTACTTTTTAGGTTTCGTGTTTATTTTTGTGCAGATTTTGCCTTTCTTGTGTCCTGTTTCTTTGTGAGCAATGTAAATGTGGTGTCCTCTTGGGGTTGTTATAGATACAGCTTGTAGCTCAGTAGTTCTTGTACTTGTTCAAAGAAAAAGAGCCATTGGGTTCATTTGTCCTCCTTCATTTTGGAAGCACACAGCCCTTCAGCCCACTTACAGAGGGGGCAGTTAAGGCATGCTGAGATTTGAGTTTGATAGCTCAGTTCCTCCAGGGCAGAGAGTGCAGAAGTTACTGGGAACAGCTATTTACCTAAAAGAGGGAGCTGTCAGTAAAGAGACAATTAGGGGTTCATCCAGCTCTTGGAACCAGCTGCACTCCTAACCCACAGTCACAGGTTATTTGCACTCCTGGCCCCTGCAGACTTGGATGCTGCTTTGTTACCCCAGAAGCATCTGTGTTTCTGTCTAACCTGGGCACAGGCTGCTCCATGTAATTTAATCAGTCATGCACTAGTGTACAAAGGTGATCTCAGTGTGATCGAGTGGGAAATGAAATAATCTGGCAGATTACAGAGCAAGGGATCTGTGACCTGGAGTTCTTGTCACCGTGGTTAGTTATAGGATTGATTCTGTGATGTCTCCTTGTAGAGCAGTGTTACTGAGACATCTTATTCAGCAGAAAAGTGGCTGGTATGAAATTACTCCATGAATGCTCGGAATGATTTTGAGTGAGCAGGCAGAGCCTGTGCTGGATCAGCATTTTTATCCTCTATGACTATATTGATTTTGATCCAGCACTGTCAAATTTACAGCCAGATTTACTGTACTGTCAAGCCACAAACTTCAAAATCTATCTTTAATTGAAGTGTAATGTGATATATGAAGAAGAAAAATCATTAATTGACATTGTCTTACATTTCGCCTATGAATGGAAAAGTGCTGTAATAGAGACTCCTATGGCTTGGACTTCATTTATTTGCATTCATTTTAGCTCAATCTCCCCCATACTCACTAAAGGAAAGTTCTGCCCAGATTCCCTCTATGATTTGTTTGAAAGTGTAAAACCTGCTGCAAGAGCATATAACCTTGTAAAGCCAAACACCGTTATTAACTTAAGGAAGGATTCCCTTAAATTTAATTAAATAAAATTAAATCAAGGTAGAATTAAAGAAGAGGAAGATGGGGCTGAGAAAGAGAGCAAGGGCTGGAAGATGACCTTAAGAAACAGGTGTTTCTATCAGGAAGATTGCATGATAGAAACAAAGAGAAGTGATGAAGAAGAAAATCTGAGTCTTACAGCCCCAGCTGTAAGACTTTCTTTTTTTCTGTCGCCCTGTTTAATGATTAACATAAATAAAAAGTGGTATTTCTGTGGAAATAAAAAAAAAAAAAAAAAAGGTTTGTGTTTTGTTCTATGTGTTCCCATTCCTACTTATGTTTTGTATTTTACTATTAACCTTCTAATGCTATAATTGGTAGGAATCTAATTACATTGCATGAAGCTGTGTCTTTTTGAAGGAGTAATTTACATTTAAACTCTTTTAGAGTGTATGTGTTTTGTCTTTGATGTCCTTGATTAGTAATTGCAGCTCTTGTTATCAAATGTTATATTTAAAGAAAAGCAGTTCCATTTTTTTAAGCCGAGTATTTCTCTGCTTACATTTTCTTGGCAAGTCTTCTATGTGGTAAAACATTCTACAACTTGTCCTATTAAGGTAACCTAAAGTATTTATTTTAAAATATCCTCCTATTTCAGAAAGTTGAATTAAATAAGTTCAGCTGTACATGTCCATTGCAGGCGCAGATGAACGTGGACCCGTTGACTTTGGCCAGGAGCAGGATCTGGGATTTAAAGCGTTGCTGTGGGCGCGCAGTTGCAGGGCTGTGTTCGTTAGCTGTGTAACTTTATGTACACAGCTGTCTGTAATGTATTCCACTGGGTATTGCAAGAGTGCAGTTCTTATTTCTCTTTCTAACTGGGGAACAGAGCGCTGTCTTGAAGCACAAAATGTTTGAAAACTTTATTTTGCTTGTTTCGGCTGCTGAGTTTGTTTGTTTAACACATCCTAAACTTCACTGCATCTCTCTGCTTTAGCTCCTTCTTTTAAACTGCTGTTTCATTACAAAAATACTTCCCTGCACATGCTTTTATTCCCAAATTGTATTTCTTCTTGTACAGATTATATTTCTGTGTCTGTTACCTCTCAGTGTTTTCAGATTGTACGTATAGTTAGTATATGCAGCAAATGTACTTGGCATCTGTTGTTTTGTTAAATAGTCCATATTTTTATAAAGAAAGGCGGAACTTGTTTAATATTCTCACCTTCTGACGTGAACGGGTTTTCTGTCACGTGTTCTGAAAAAGTGTGGAAGATAATAGTGTTAATAATGCTGAAATGTAACATTAGTCATTCCAGTGCTCACCTGACATTTCCCTACTTATCACCAAGGCTCATGTAAACACCATGCTGAAGGCAGGGCTACGTTTGCTGATTCTGTCAGAGATGACAAAAAAAATCCTGCCTGAACTTTAGCAAAACAGCAATTTCACAGTTTGATGTCTTGGAGAAAAAAACCACCTATTTAATATATTGCTGCATTTTCAGCAGGATGTAGTGCTTCCAGATTATTTTAGATCTTTAATTGCCCTGAAAGCATTAATTTACTGAGCTAACATGGGAAGTACAGGCCAAAGTTTACAAGTGGTAGCATTTAGTTTAAATATAGGAGTGCTTAATGGATTTAAAATATATAAAGACTAATTGTCCCACAGATTTTTTAACCAGTCATGTTATTAATATTTAGTTGTACTGCTTGCAACATTAACTGTTGTGTACATCATAAACCTTAGACAGCCATGTAACTTTAAATGAAATCAGCTCAGTTGAAAACTGCTGTGCCAGAATTAATCAACTATTATTAAATGGCCAAATATTAGAACACTTTTGATGAATAAATGAATTCCAATACCTGTATGAATATAGAAATCTGGAAATACGAAAAATAATTTGGAACTTTTATTAATTTTTGAAGATTGAGTAATGGGTACAGTCAAGATTTTTATGTGCATTTCTAAAGTTGAATTTTCTAGGACTTAGGTAGAACTCAATTTAACATAAGTACATATATAATCCCAGCTGATGATAACAGTTTGATAACATGTTAATATCTTTCCTCATTGTTTACTTCCTTCTCCCACCTCTGTTGAGCACTTTTAGGGTCTGACATATTTGCTCATCTGTGATCCATGTAACACTTTTGATGGGTAGCACACAGTCATTAATTGCTGGATCTTATTTATCATTGAGGTAAAGAACAGTAGAATGAAATTTAAATCCTTTACCCCAGCAAACTCATTGGCAGAATTGCACATTAGAAACTTGCAAGCTTACAGAGACTATCAGACTATTTATGAGGGCAGTACCTTCCAGTCCTCATTTCTTCATTTTTTATGCTTTTTTTTTCCTCTGTCCTATGAAGAGTGATATGATCTGGTGATTTGCAGTAAAGGAAGCAAATTCTTATGCAGACTGTTCCATGGATGTCCCTTAATGGAACTTTAAAAAGGAGCTCATCTTGTTTTGGAAAGGATTGAAGAGTCTAAGAGCATTAAAGTCTCAGATACTGTACTCTGTAAAGGACATGATACATTGTGAGGAAAAAAAAAAAAAAGTAATTCTAAACATACTTGAAGATAGAGTGGTTTCTGAGACCAGGCAGGTCAGAGCAGTAACATGAAGGCTCAGGAGTGGTTTTCCCTTTCATCTGAAAATCTCCCAGAACATTATTGTGCATTTGCAGCTTTGGTATTCTGGAAACTTGTAAAACAATCAGATTGGCTGTTATAACCATCAGTAATTTTTTACAGAATATCTTGTGTCTTAAGAGAAGTTTAGATCTATTTTCTTTAAATAAATATTTGTATACAAATTTAACAGTCCCTCCAGTATTTAGGTAAAACAGCGTGATCTTTTGAATTTCACATTTGTTCATCTGCGGTAAAAATATTTTAATCCTGTTTATTTCTGATAAGTGAGAATATCTTAACTGTGTAATTTAAATTTTTGGCTATAAATATAGAGGCAAGGAATATAATATAAAGAGAAAATCAAATGCTGCCTACAGATATATGTATTCCTTTTGAAATTTGTCTCTAACTTCATGAATGTGGTGGACTCATATGATTTAAAATGAAGGCTTATATTCAGTTTGTTTAGATGAAAACATTTAGGTATTTGTAAAATCGTTTGCTAAATAATCCACACCTGGGTCTGCATGTGTTGCTTTTAATTCTTCATTTATACAATTTTTTTTTAATTTCTTGGCATTTATTTGCTCTGAGTGAGTCCCATGAAGTTGTGTGTCTCTCATTAGGAGTGCAGCCCATGGTCAGTGGTAGGAACTGCTTTGTTCTCCCAGCACAGCGAGGATGGTGGGTAAGGATAACCTGCCCTGAAGTCCCCCCAGAGCTCTCAGACTCCTCACAGGTAATTAATCCCTACAGGAAGCACATGGCATCTTGCTGCTGCTTCTTTCCTCTACTTCTGTGAACAGGTGTTTTCTTCGGGGAGTTGTTTCTACATTCAAAATGGGCTGCAGACATGAGCAATCAGTGAGACTTATCAAAGCCCTATAGTTTCTTCCCTAAGATGTCTAGTGAGATGAAAGTAATAAAAATAATAATAACAATAATAATAACTGTTTGTGCATTTGTTTTTTTTTTTTTTGGTGCAAGAAGGCTGAGCATGGAACACCTTCTCCTCACTGACACAGCTTTTCCTGCCTCCTTGGGTGTGTAAGAGCACACTAAGCCTCTAGGAAGGAAGGCTTTGATGTGTTTCAGCTAGTGTCATTAATAAAATATTATTATGTAGATATATTCTACTTCCTTCCTTTTTGCTGTCTAACTGTAGGGTGTAACCTTGAAGGGTAAGTCACTATTCCAAGTTAAAATCCCCGTCTTTGTGCTCAAAGTGATTTCTCCTGTAACCTCAGTACTAACCCTAGCACCCAGGTGTGCTTGGGGCTGTTTAAATCTGTGATCATTTGTAGGCAGGGTCTGACAGAGCTGTGACCAGCCCAGGCCAGCAGAAGCTGTTAATGACTTTAATTAGTTCCCTGGCCCTGGGGGCAGCCTGGGGGTTGCAGGGAGTTTGAGAACACCTGAGGACAAGGCAGGTGGGGGCAGTTGCTGCCTCGCCTCTGAAGGAAAAGTGCAGTGGGGACTTCCGGCTTCTCTTCAGGAAAGGTTGAAAGTTGGATGAGTGTGGATGCTGGTGACTCTGAGTCCTGACCCCAGGGAAAGACTCAGGATAGACAGTGTAACCAGGGAGGTGAACTTGGGGATTTAAAAGTACAGTACCTGTGAGGTTACTGATGGTGTTGGAGCTGCTACACCAGCTCTGGCTTCACTGCAACTTGAGTAGGAAGGAAGAGCAGCATGTGGATCCTGTTGTAAGTAAGTGCTGTTTTGTTTTATGGTGTTGGGATTTATTCTCTTGTTGTAACTGTGCTCGTGCAGTGACCCCCAGGCTATGTTTTATGATGCTTTATTTGTCCTTCAGTCTTCTCTCCTTGTGGATCTTCTGTGCTGAAATGAGGTCTGACTAAATTGTTGTAATGGCAGCAGGTGTTGATTCTTTTATGCAACGTGTGAATATGGTCCTGAGCTGTGAGGGGTTACAGTGCATGAGACGTGACAACAGGAGAAAAACAAGCATTTGGTGCAAGCCCCGTAATCCAGTGGCATTTGAGACCTGGAGATTGTTCCAGAAGCAAACCACTCCCTGGCAGGAGCAGCGAGGGGTGAGCTGAGCGTGGCGGTGTGCGTGGTGCCTGAGCAGAGCACGCTGCTGCCTCTGGCCTGGCTGCAGGTTCCAGCTGTGACAAAGACAGGTGGACGTGTCCTGCCTTCCTCCCTTGGCCCTGGCTCTGTGTGCCAGTAGCTGTTCAAGTGTCAGACATCACTGAGGGGACATTGCACAGCTACTCAGGCTTGTTTCTGACAGCAGGCTAGGAAAACGTGGGGTCTGGTGCGTCCTGCTGGGTGGTGGTGTCGGGGCTTGTAACTTGTGTAATACCAGCTAAACACGGCTCCTGAGATCACTGAGGCTGAATCATTCTTTAGATGATAGATAAATACTGATCTTTGTCGAATATAGAAACTTGTTGGTGTTTGGTATTTATAAAACTTAGTAAACTGACAGGAAAATATTTTAATCTCTTTATTGTGTTGAATTCTTCATAAATGTTAAAATATTGCCATAGTACGCCTTTTCAAAATATCAAAAATAGTGAAGAAATTTTCTGTACAGAGCCTAAATCTCTCTGTGGTATTGCTGAAAGCTGTGCAGCTGCTTTAACTTTCATGGACCACCGTTTTCCATCTCCAGGTCTCTTCCTGTGACTTCTCCCCAGCCAGTGTGCTTCAGTTGAAGCATGACCAGTGAAGGTAAAGGGGTGTGACCGTAGGTGTTCTGCATTTGTACCACCCTTTGTGGCTGTGGATAAAGCTGTTCCCTTCCTGCTTTGGCACAACTGTGTAACATGTTTGTAATGTAGCTTCACATAATTCACAATGAGAGAAAAAAACCTCTTGTATGTGGATGAGGGCTTTGTGCACGGACACCTGAAAGTTGAGGAAAAGCAAATGGAAATGTATGGATCAAGCTTGCAAACTTAAGGGCTGGCTTTTAAGCTAATGTGCGCCCCTCAGGTAAAGTATTTGGAATGGAGTAATCCTGGAAAATAGATGTTTTATTTTTGAGCGGCAGTTTATTCTCTGCAGCTTTTTCTGAATTTAAAGAATGTCCATTTCTACACAAAATGCTGTGTAACAGGGATAAAAATCATATCTTCAGTGGAACTGAATGCTAGAGAAAATCTTTCCTTTGTTCAAACAAAGTAAGGTTCCAATGTTTTTTTGGGTTTAGAGAGAAAAGAGAATGCTTTTACATTTTCCTATAAGAAGTTCGTGCCCTTCTATTTTTCTTCTCAAGGATTGCTTCTTCAGATGTGAATTTTTTTCAGGTATGTATTAAATCCTGAGCAGAACAAATTGCCTATGCTTGTAGAGAAAAATACGAGGCTTAGCAGACCATTTGGTCATATTCATTTTTCTTCATCAGAGTGTGAATTTAAACTGAGAATTAAAATCTGGAAAAATGTTTGTAGTACAAGTTTCGCTCTGTGCGATTCAAGATTTTCTCTACTTTGAATAGTCTGCCATAAAAGTACATGTGCTTTGAGGGTTGAAGCAGAAAAATTGATCAGTAGTTTAAAAATATTCTTTTTAAGGTATTTTTGAAAACATGTTTATGTTAAAGCTTCTAATGAGAAGCTAACAAAATATGTCTGATACAGTGCTGTACTAATGTCCTTATTTTGTGAAAGTAGGTTTGACAAACTGAATTTCTCTGTCCTCTCTTTTTTCTTTCCTGTTCTATTCAGCTCTATTTATTCCTCTCTGATAGCTGAGAAGTCAGGGGAAATGAGTAATTGGAAAAGCTTTAGAGGATCAAACTAGCAAACCAAGAGCTGGTTTTGATGTAAGGTACAACGTTCAGCAAGGGTAGTTAAAGCACAGTAATCCTGGGAAACACTTGGAGAAAAACATTTCAGAATTGCAGTTCCTTCTGTGCTTCTTGTTTCGTTTGAGGTTGGCTAAATTAAAATACTGTTGGGAATAAATTATGGAGCCTCTCCTGGTAATGAAAGCCTTTGTAAGATCTGCTTTTATTATCCACAGTGACAGAAACTGATTGGTGTTTATGTCTCCTTTTCCTATGAGTCAGAGTTCACATAAGAAATTCAGCTGTATAATGATAGATCCTTTTCCACTCTCCCTAATTTGAACTGGTGGTTTGAACACTAGCTGTGTTTGGGGAGATTTTTGGGGATCAAGAAAGGACAGAGACCATCAATAAAAAGCACAAGTTTTATCTAGAGTTTTTCAAACAGTATTAGCTTATGAGACTCAAACACAGATAAAACTTAATCTTCCCTGTGTTTATGAGTATTTAAGATTGCTTAACTACACAGCATATATTTAAGTAATACGAAAATATAAAATTCCTCCTAGAGAGCAAAGATAACATCTTAATGAATGTCTAATATCCTGGATAGTGTTCAGCCTTTTGCCATAATTATTAAACACAGAAATGGATGCCTTAAGAACCCATCCTGTGTGACCCATGCTTCACCAGATCTCACAGGCCTGTCTTGTAAGTGCTAATTAGAAGGATATTGCAAAAAAGAGAAACACTGCACTAAGGAGTCAGGTTGATTCAGTGCTAGCAAGTACCTGTTAGTGTTACTTCTTTATGACAGAGAGATTTTATCATGATCTAAAACAGTGTCTGTGCTGTGGAGCACATCATGGAGGAGCTGTGCAGGTCTTTGGGTGCCAGGAGGAACAGCTCACTTGATGCTCACGTGTGCTTTTCCTGAGGAGGGGTATGATTTACCTTGGGTCCAGAGATGTTTTCTGCCCAAGCTGGTGCATGTCGATTGCATGTCAGTACTTGTTGGGTTTCCTGGGATGTATTTTTTCTCTAATCTTACATTTCCATATATCTTTGTGCACAACCAACGGGACAGGACTGCTGGAGCAGCTGTCTTGAAGCCTTTATTCCATCCCAGCCATCAGTCTCATTGAACAGAACCGAGCAAGGGACATGGAACAGCTTCAGCTGCTAGCACAGCAGAGGAAGTTCTCTTTGTTAAAGTCTTTGAACAACTTTCTAGCCAATAGCACAATACTAAAAGCTGACAAGTGTTTGCTTAGGCCAATTAATAAAGCTACATGTACATCATGCTTTGAACAATGCTTGCTTGTAATAGCTTAAAACAATGGGTAAAGTTTCATTATTAAGCTTACGTATTTCTACTCTCTTGCTTAACATATTTTCTAAAGCCCATCTCTACACAGCTCACAGCCCTATTGTTTCTTGTCCTTGCATCTTCAGCATTTTTGCATTTCTCCATCCTGAGATGTACTTTCACGCAGCTGAGAGTTTTTTACCCTTTCTACTTCCCACAAGTCCTGATAGAGATGGAAATCCAAGGTGCTTCCTGTATGAAACGAGCTGTGTTCTCTAGCACTCAGCCTGTGCTTGAGTGGTGGTTCAGATCAGCTTGTCT